>NC_137929.1:11854944-12517194 GCF_963969265.1 Rhamphochromis sp. 'chilingali'
TGACCGAGTTAAGATCCGGTGGGACTTCCAGATACGGGCAAACTGGTGATGGCTAACCAAGCAGACAGTAGTACCCATAGTGATGCAACTATACCAAATAACAGCAACATCAGGAAAAAGGAACATGAGAAGCTTGAGAAGTACCAAGGGTTGAAAGAAGAACTTGAAAAGATGTGGAGGATGAAGGTAACAGGAGTATTGCACTGTTGCACTTGGTGGACCCAAGCTAGGCGAGTGGCTTCAGCATATCTCAGGAACAACACCTGCAGTCTGTGGCCTGGGTGTTACATGTCCTGTAAATGTTGGCTTGCTGTGCTTCTTAGTATAAAAGGTCTATCATTAAGACATGAGAGGAGTCAGACATAATGAAGCTGCAGCCCTGGTAGCGGTGTGAGAGCAACAATTAAAAAAACAGAAATTAAATGGTAAGTAATCTTGCAAATGTTGTGTAAGCTCAGTAAGCCACAGGGCTTAGATGCACTGTTTTACCTTCACCTTGACATTGAAACCCATGATTAAACCTGAGGTTATCTGCTAAGCTTGTAATTGTGCGATTAGTAGGGTACATGCCTCTGACTGTGCACACAAAAACATTCATTATGCTTTCTTTTTACATGCAGAATATTTGCCATGAGGGACAATCTGGGATCCAGAAAATGTTTTCGATTCCTTAATGTTAATTATAGGCCTATAAACTGATGTCACTTAACCGTGATCAAGACCGTGTCAAGAGTATTATCTCCATCAGTCATTCACAGCAATGTTAATTGTTCTTTGCTCTTGGGGCAAAAACCCGAATCAAAGGGATGTTTTCAACTGATAAGGTTTGTGGGGTTCCCACGTGTCACATGGGAAATAGCTCCACACATGACTCTGCTTACGATCAGCAACTGCAATCCAATATACTGTAACTATGAGAGGTGATACAAGAAGTAGTTCCTACCATCAATCAGTTCGACAATCCAAATAATATGATTACTTTCCACTGTGTTCCTGTTAATAAATGAATTCACACTGAATTTGTTTCTCTCTCTCGTAAAGCATTTGTTTCAGCTCTTCTTCGTTTTGACGATCTGTAGTTAGTTCTCAGTTTTTGTGCTTTTTAGTTTTGTTTAGCACATTTTCCATTTTGATACTTTGCTTTTTACTGTTAAGCTGGCTGATATTTTGACAACATAAGGTCATTCAGCAAGTTCAGCTTTGAATATTTCAGATATTTTTAAGCATTTCAGGCATTCACAGCATCCACATTGCATTTTACGACAATGTGCTTTATTAGGCCTATTTATGGGCCTTATTACTACTGCACATGTTCATGTTTGTCATATTTCTGAATTCATTATTGATTGATTTAAAGTATATTGAAAAGACAATCACTATGTCCTTCTTAGTGGTTTACTCTTTGTGCACGACTCTTGTTTAACAAATGTAGTATTGCCTGTGAGAAATTAACCTTTTTGTTATTTCCTGTTATTTCTGTATCTGTCAGACAAATCTAATGGCCCAGCAGTTAATGCCCCATAAAGAGCTGTAATTACAAGGAGAACAGTACTATAGTACCACTGTTACCTCAATTTGTATTTGTGTGTGTGTTGGAAACCATGATGGCTCGAGTGTAATTAAAAAAGGAAGTGGGGGCCATTGTGCAGAACAGCCAGCAAACCCACGAGTGGCCTTACATACACCCCATGTGAAGCACGAAACCCCGTCAAAACCACGAGTGTGTGAGTGACGTGCTGCATGAAGGCATGGGTAGGAGGGAGGGCTGGGACAGGTAAGACTGGGAGGTAGAGTACAGTGAACGACTGGTTCAGTAGGCTCCCTTTATACCCCACAACCCGTGATAGCAGGGAGAAGGCCGGCCCGGGGCCAGCGTGTCAACGCCCCGGAGCACCACAGAGTCTGTGGCAGCACCCATCGCACCACCACAAAGAGTGGAGTGTGCAGACGAGTTCCAAGACCTGGGTCACAACATGAGACATCCACTCAGTTACACAAGACACACTGTGAAGGAACGAGACATAGACAAGTTGTAACATTTATAGTTTCATTACACCATGTGGACTACACCTCAGCTAGCTCCGTGACATAACAAGTTATACATGTGTAATTACCTCCTTTGGCATGAAGACAGGGGGTGTGGTCAAGTTGGGCGCCACTGGAAACAAAAAGCTAAGCTAACAGAAGAGTTAGTAACGGTTTGACTCATGTGCATGTGATTCTTTAAACATAAAGTTTTCATTCAATAAGATGATAACAGGACTTGCTGGTGATGTTCAACAACAATTTGGCAACATCAAAAAGCAGCCATGTTGCTACAATGTGTCAAACCAGAGCTGTGAATGACTGAGGTTAAAAGAAATATGACGAGTTGAGATCTAAAAAATAGGCTGGTGATGAACAGAAATGGCATCCATCCACTGTAGCAGAGATCACAGCGAGCTGAGTCCCTGTGTCTGAACATGATGAAGTAGAATAGCTGGTGTTTTGTTTTTTACAACTGCAAACAATTAGAAGCAAGCAAACCATTTATTTATACAGCACTTTCAGAACGACTCCCAGCTAAACACAAAGTGCTGTACACTTCACACAGAAATGATACATTGAATAAGTAAAAATTAATTAATTAATTAATTAAAATAAAGATAAAAATATAAAAAAATAAGATGATAATTAAAATGACATTTAAAACAATAAAATGAGCACTTTAGATTAAAACGACAAAATCAGGGTCATGCTGTGTCATATGCCAAAGAGTAAAAATGGGTTTTAAGACGTGTTTCACAAGTGGACAGTGAAGGGGCCTCTCTGATGTGCTGGGGCAGCTTGTTCCACAGATTAGGAGCAGCAGTAGAGAAGGCCCCGCCCCCTCTTGGACCTGGGTGCCTCCAGGAGCAGCTGGTCAGCTGGCCTGAGAAACCTGGGGTCTGAGTAAGGATGCAGAAGCTCAGAGAGGTAAGGTGGGGCAAGACTGTTTAAACATTTAATAACAAACATAAGAATTTTAAAATGAACTCTACGATGTACAGGCAGCCGATGGAGTGACGCGAGGATGGGAGTTATGAGCTCTCTTTTACGAGTTCTGGTTAAAAGGCGTGCAGCAGCATTTTGGAGCAGCTGCAGACGAGAGAGAAGACACCGACTAACTCCAAAATACAGACGTCACAGTAATCCAAACGAGATGAAGTAAAAGCATGGATTACTGTTCAAAATGTGACCTGGATAAATTAGGTCTTAGCTTTGCCAAACGCCTTAAATGATAAAAACTGGACTTGACAGTAGCCCTAATTTGAGTGTCCAACTTCACTGTCCATCCTAAAACCCAGGTTTGTAACAACAGGTTTAAGATACTCTGCCAGGGGTCATGATTCACAACAGGAAGTCATTTACTATTCAGCAACTGAAGGTTTTTAAGATAAAACCACAGGATTGCAATCTGTGGCTTTAAAAGAAAATCAAACAAAAACAGACTTTCTCAGTTTGTTGCCCCTAATAAGGCGTTTAAACACTGCTGATATTGTTGTGTTCTCACTGACTTTGTGACCAATAAGCCACTTTAATCGAGTCCTTTGGTAAAATGTATCATGCCAGGTATTGAAATGGAACTTTTTTATTTTGCTATTATGTATTTGTTTCCTTACTTTTAATTTATCATTATTTATCTCAACTTCACCTTTAACCTTGTTTTTTTTATTTATTGTTTTATATTATTATCACTATTTTATCTTCTTTTTACTTTCTTACTACATTATTTTGTTGTTTGTTCTTCTTACTTAATTATTTGATGAAAAAATTGTTGATATTTGTTTGTACTTTGTTATTACTCTGGTTTCTATATTAATTGATTGTTGGAGCTTAATCCTAAGATTTTTATTTTCATTTATGTGTTTATTATTCCTTTGTCGCCTTGCTGTGATGTAATTGGCCTTCAAGTTTCTCTAATATGGTTAATCATAGTTAATTTATAATTTCTTACTTTTTGACACAAGGCCAAGGATTTGGGGCCCTGTGGGGGAAAACATCCAACTTTGGGCCCCAGAACTTTAATATTGTAAACCATGCTGACTCTAAACATATGATACTGTGCAGAAATTGATCAAAATTTTGCTTCAATGTTTTGATTTTGTGCAAAACTGATGAGATATCTGCAAGTCTTTTTTTTTTTTTTTTTTACATTTTAATGTTTTTAATAATAACATTATTAGATATATGATGTAGAGATATAGAGAAATTAAAAAGAAATTAAAAGTTACACTAAGTTAACACTCAGATATGTAGTGGCATTTTAAACCATTAATCACAGAATGAATAAATGTGTGGCACCTCGCATCGTGCATTATCAGCATCACACGTTATGCTCCAGACAGCGGGGAAGACAACACTTAAATAACCTGATGTTAAATATGAAAACGTGTTGCTATAGAGGATGTTCACGGATTACTAAAATACGACAAATTAACATTTGAAAAACTCATAAATTGCAATTGAAAAGTGTGGCGCAGTTTGCGCACCATGAATGATGCAAGCTGTTTGAAAATTAATAACTACTTCAACAAAACTTAAAATCTAAAATAAAACAATAAATCATCCTTTTTCTTCCTCTCAGGTTGTGGGTCAGCAGCAGGGAAGCCATCGGCTCCAGGTTATCTGTGGAAACATCGAGGTGTTCAAGGGCAGCCGATAGATGTTATCTCTCCAGTGCGTCCCAGGTCTATCCTGGGGCCTCCTCTGGGTAGGACATGCCTGGTCAGAAGACCTTACCCAGGAGGTGACAGCCTAGTGTCCTTTGAACTTAGGGGAGTTGCGGCTCTACTCTGCCCCCTCCGAATGGCTGAGCTCCTGACACTCTAAGGGAGAAGCCCGTCCACCTTCATTTCAGCAACTTTTTCAGTAGCGTTTACAAAACGATCAGGCTTAGATTAACAGATGTATGTTGTTTTCAACAATGCTGCGCTAACTGCTGGCAGACGGCTGCATAACGTTTAGGACAAAATAATTGAAATAATTAAGTATTGGCAAATATGACTTAAATGATCCTTTGGATATCTTTTTAAAATGTAATTTTCCAAGGGGCCGCCTGCAATTAGACACGTTTCTAGTGTCCAGTTGTCTCTTTTAGGTTAATCATTTCTGTCTTTTTTTTAATCTTAAAAAAAAAGACTAATAGATTGTTCTGCTGTTTTCTAGGGATCCTGTCAATCATGGACCCTTTTCTCCCTCTGGCGCCCCCTGGCTGTACTGTTTACCAGCTGCATCCTACATGGATGCGAGCAGCAGTCTGGCTATTAGAAGGCTGACACAGGAAAAAAAAGATAAAGACACGTTGTTTTCAACACAATTTATTTTACATACTCTCCATACACTTCATATTCCGTGTGAAGCCTTGGTATGTACTATTGCAAGTTGCTTTCAGCTTATCATGTCAGCACACACAGTCTTTAGTCAGCAGGTCCTTAGTCAATCTGCCCGCACTGAATTCCCTCAGCTTCAATCAACGGGCCCCTGGAAGATGAGTTTGATGTGGCCCTGCTCTCCTGTCAACCAGGTACCACAGAAAGGGCAGGCAGCATGAAAGGCATGAGTGCCGTGGGGCAATGGGATTTGGCTCCATCCTGCTACTGTCTTTTCTGAGCAAACATGACCACAGGGGCAGAAAGCATGAGTGGGTGGCCCAGCGTCCAGGTACAATCCCCCCTCACAGCCCAACCACAAGGGCACGTAGGGGCCTACTCTTCGACACATAGGGCACTCCCTCTCACCTGTGCCGGCAGGTGCTGTGCCTCCGGGGCCGGGGGGCCCTTTTTCTTTCCGGTAGCCCCAGTTGTGGTAGCCGTGTACGTGACCGCAGTTGACATAAACCCAGGGTTGCTTCTTGTCAACAATCTCGCGCTGGGCCAGGCTGGGGAAGGCCAGCGTGTTGAAGCCCACAGGACACTGAGGCCTCGCAGCGTTCAGCTCCTGTCGAAGGCACTCCAGCTGTTTGAGAGTAGGAGTATGCCGCAATCCGGGGGGGGTCCTCCACAGCAAGGTTGCTCCACACAGATCAATCAGTGAACCATCCTGGAGTGTGTTTGACTCATTTTCAACCTTCAGAGCAGAACAGAAAAAGGAAAATGTGAGTGTAGATATGAAGCAAGGAAAGCATCATTATCAGAAACTGAACCAGGCAAAATCATTTTTCGTATTCCTGGAATTTTGGGAATTTTCTTAAACTAGAAAAACTCTTACACTTCTATGCCACCACACAATGGGTTCAAGGGTTCAAGGTTCAAGGGATGTAGCAATCTATGGAGTGTACAGCATTGGAGCAGCGGTCCCCAATCCCCGGGTTGGGGACCAGTACCGGTCTGTGAGTTGTTTGTACCGGTCTGTGAGAGTTGAGGCTCGGGTGTGAAATTAGGGTTTTCAGGATTTTATCATCTTTTCCTGTGTTGTAGTTGTGTGTCTTATTTTGAAAGAAATATTTACACGTTACCATAGCGACCAAAAAGCATTATGATGTTGCTCTCAGTGTTGTTGGCGCATTTCAGGAGGAAGCTGCTAATAAAGTTACACAGTGAATTCAGATTTATTATTATATTTACAAAGTACCACAGTTTTTGTCTCGGTCATATCATGTTGTTGCATTTATCCGCGACACCTTAAAGGCCGCTCCGTAAAAAAATTGTCTGACATTAAACCGTGGCGTAGAAAAGGTTGGAGACCGCTGATGTGTAGAACCAGACAGCAGCTTTGTTTGTTTATGTCTCGACGAAGCAACAAGTCAGCAGATGTCTGAACACAGGCAGAAAAAAAATATTCAGTCACATTTAAATTTATTTACTCAAAAGACAAAGAAAACTCAGTGTTTATGCATTTATTGTTTTTATATTTGCATCTTTCTTTCAATGCGCTAAGAATAAATACTTCCTAGTTTGACTATTTCCATTATTTCTAATGCTGCTCTAAGGTCACCGTCCTTAAGCTGCAGTTCGTCTTTGACTGCTTTACTTAACTTGTACACCTTCTGTGATCATTTCGATTATTAGATTAGCTTTTATATTAGATTATTTAGATTTAGATTATTCAGCAGGCCCCAGAAATGGACTGAAAAATAAGATTTCATTCATCATTACAGGATGGTGTGCAGCCAACAGCTTGAATGTTTCAAACAAAGGAAGTAGTGGTGAATTATGACACTGTGTTAGTCCAGCTTTGGTCTATTTCCTCAGAACGTTTTTCTTTGTAAATCAGCTGAAACTGTTACTGGAGTTAAAATCATCCACATGCTGGGAAAAACTGGATGTTTATCCTGGGCCAAGAAATGTTTGTATAAAGTCAACCAAGACCTAAATTTAAGTTTAGTTTAGTTTAAGTCGAGTTCGTTATTCGACTCGATATTTCTGTAATAACAGAGAAACCAACCAAATCATTGCCTCCTAATTAAATGTCAGAGAGACTGTGCTGTACGACTGTATACCGAGTATACTGACATTTTTCTTTTCTTTTGTTTGGTCCTTGTGGCTACGGGCCTTTACATGGGCTTTACATTATTGCACGGTTTAAAGAATAGCGTGCAGTTTAACTGCAGCTCAGAATCCCATTTAAAGAATTGCACTCAAACACACATCAGGAGCTAATACTGCTGAGAGGACGTCTTTCCTCCTTTTTGAAATATTAATAAAAAAAACATAACAGGATCTTTAAATACAGACTCTTTAAATACAGACTCTTTAAATACAGTTATTCGTAGCTTTTGATATTGTTTAGCTTTGCAGTCTGTGATGAATCAATCATCAAAAGAAAGCCCTGCAATTTTAAGTCAGGCTCAGTAGTTTGGACACTTGTATCCACATGAAGTCTGCATGAAACACATCAGCTGCTTTCTTACCAGTTTTCCTCTCTGCTGGGCTGAGCGTGTCTCCCTCAGTGCAAAGACATTGCCACAGACTGAGATTTCTCTCCAGACCCCAGGAGCCGGCTCAGACACAAACTCGCCCGCTGGGTGCATGACCAGCACACCATTGGTAGTCAGACCATCCATCAGGCCGTCTGATGTTCTCCATTTGGCAGCCCGCTCCTTAGATTCCCCACATGGACACACACAGAGCAGGCAGATAGTCACTAACGTGAAGACTGTGAGGTGCTGGAGGCCGTTGTTAGAGATGGTTAGTAAGGAAGCAGCTATGGCTGCGTTTGCCTTCTGCTAGCTCAGTGTAGACCAGTGCACTGACTAAAGCACAGAGATGCTGGCTTTGATGATGACTTTGAAAAGCACACTAAGAGTTCCTAACTTAAAACTATTTTACATACAATAAAAATAACCTTTATTAAGCATAAAGGGCTGCGTTCCTCATTCTGACTGTAATTTAGCTTAGAAAGGCTTTTGTGGACTTGAAAACAAAATATTTCTGTTTATTTTTCACTAAAAACATCACAGTAAGATGCATGAAACAGGTCGTAGATCATTTTTAACCTAATGTAAATTTATCCCAATACAAACTATGATCAGGTCTCTGTTTCATATTTCGTGGACTTTCATAATTTTCTATTTACACAGGTTAGTGTCATTGGGCCTCATTTATATTTACAGTGCATAATCTGGCTAAAAACAGACAGAAATGAAGAGTGTACCAAAGTAAATCAAGCTCTTTCTCCTTTCACCCCACACAGCGCTTACATAAAGCTCCTCACCTATTGGCATCCAGCCTTTACGTCACTGCCACAGTCGGCTGTTGTCAAAGCTGCGCTTGTTTCACAGCTCATCAGAAACTAGGGGTGCGTTCCAAAAGTACCTCCTGTGTCCTATTCCTAACCTCTTTTAGTGGCTAGGAGAATCAATATGGACTTAGGAAAAGAGAACAGCCAGATGTTACGCCAGATGTCCGCTGTGTTGAAAGTAAAATATAGAATAGAATAAAATAGAATAGGCCTTTATTGGGTGCTCCACACCAGTTGCTTTGGCCTCTGTCACATTCTGTACACACAGGACAGTCTGAGTGAAGGTCTCCAGCTCCTGCTCTCCAAAGATGGACCAGTCTGTGAGATCAACACAGTCCTAGAGCTGGAGGAGAGCATGGCCATGTTTTAATGACCCAGGTGTTTGGAGGGGTTTGTTTCCTTAGGGGGTGCAGGCAGGGATACAGTAGGTGGACTACAAAATGTGCACACTTGCCACAGCGTGTTCTAACAACAGTGTTTTATGGAGGTAAATAAAACACAGAACAGCCTGTGAAAAATATTACTTTAATATAAATGTTGGCATTTTAAAGAAAAAGTAACATTTAGGGCCTGATTTATGCCTGACTTAGACTTCTGCAGGAAATCTACTTATGATGTAACCTTCCTTCAGTTGTTGCTGCGTCGACCAAACCTGCAGTTACAGTTCTGGTGAAGTGCACTTCGGGTTAAGTGGACGGTCAGGACGCAGGGTTGTGATGTTGTAAGTTACCATGTAGATTCTACACTATGTCCATCCGTTTAAATATATTAGTTATCCCTGATCTCATCTTATCATATCTCAAATGTTATCTTTAATTAAAAGTGACTTTTATTATTGTAGATGTCAGATTATGTTACGTTGTCCTTTTTCCTCCTGTGTCTGCTCTTTCTGCTCTTCCAAAGACAGACGACCAGGAAGCCTGCAGGACCCGAGGGCGTGTCCCCCTCCTGCCTGAAAGTCTGTGCTGATCAACCATTTTCAGCTGCATCTTTAACTGGTCTCTGGATTTGTATCCATCATCCCAAAGAAATCCACCATGATACGATTAAATGACTACAGGCCTGGCGCCCTGACGTTTGTGGTTATGAAGTCTTTTGAAAGAGTGGTGTTGAGCCACCTGAGGGACATCACAGACCCCCTGTTTGTCCAGTTTGCCTACTGGGCAAACAGACTGGCCAAGGATGCAGGACTATGTCCTGCAACACCTCGACCAACCTGGGATATAAGCCATTATGTCTTGGCCTTCAGGTTAACCTTTAATCCTCCACTGAAAGCTCCCCAGTTTACTGTGCCCGTCTCCACCTATCAGTGGATCACCAGCTTCCTGTTGGACAGGCAGCAGCAGGTGAGGCTGAGGAGCATTTCAGCCTGTCCCAGGGGTGTGCTCTCTCCCTGCTGCTCTTCTCCCTCTACACTAATGACTGCGCCTCCGGAGAGCCATCTATCATTCTCCTGAAGTTAGTGGCTGACGCCAGCATCATTGTTCTGATCCAGAATGGTGACGAGTCTGTGTACCGATGGGAGGTGGACTGGTGCAGTCAGAAGTAGGGATGGGTATCGTTTAGGTTTTATCCGATACCGGTGCCAAATCGGTACTTTTGAAACGGTGCCGGTGCTCAAACTGGTGCTTAAAGAATGGAGAACACAAACTTTGTCCAAAAACCTCTCATGTTCAGCTGTTTTTTGTAAAAAGATAACAATGTTAGCCTTTTCTGCAGCTATGGGGCATATATGGTATCACTCTCGGCTGGAAGCAGTGCTTAAACAATGGAAAAAACACAAACTTTGTCCTAAACCTCTCATGTTTAACTGTTTTCCTCTTTTTCTTTGGTCATTTTAGCCTTTTTGGCCAGTGTGAAGGGAGTATCTGCCATCAAACAAGAAGACAGCAGCATGTAGCTATGATGATGTTTGCTAGTTCACCTTACATGCATTAATGTAATAACGTGGTTAGCCTACTCAACGTAAATTACACTCGAACAACATTAAGCTACTCACGCAGAGAAGAACGGCTGCTGCTGCATCATCATCCGTCATCCTTTCTGCTACACTGGCAGGGCTAGGGGCCAGGACTCTTCGTGTTTTTGGGGGATGTTGCATAACAGCCAACCCACCCGCAGTAGAGGTGCACAGTGTGAGGTCTCGCAGCAAGCTATCAAATACGGCGCATTTCTGGGCTTTAAAAAAAACGCTATGCGTCGCCAGGTGTTTCATCGGATTTGAGGTGTTACCTCCTTTGACAGTATCACAGTATCAGCTTAAAGCACTTGTTGCTGCTGAGTTTGTATATTTTGCTGTGAAGTACAGCCAGACTTTTGACCGCTTCGCCTTGGGCATTTTTAATCTGTAGCTCTGCTCTAACAGAACGTACGTACCTGGCCCTGCCTACTATCCTCGGAAACGTAAAATGATTGGCTAGAAGTGTATCACAGCTCAGGAAAAAAAGCACCGAAATAAATGTGCGCTGCTTTTCGGTCTGGTTACCACCGTTTATGTCAGAACCGGTGCCATCATGGCACCGGACACCGGTACCCATCCCTAGTCAGAAGTACTTGGAGCTGAGCCTGTTCAAGACTGTGGAGATGACCATGGACTTTCTGAGAAACCTTCCCACCATCATCGTCTTATCATCCTCAAAAATACTCTCACTTCAGATTCCTGGGATCTGCCTTTACACACAATCTGGTCCTCACATATAGAGTCTGTCGGGATGAAGGCCCAGCAGAGGTTGTACGCACTGCAACTCGGAGTTCAACCTGCCACAGGAGCTGCTGTTCCTCTGCTACACTGTCATCATATATGAGACCATTAACAGGTGCCTGTGCCACTTTTGTTTTAACTATGTTGTTTATTTCTTGTTTATTTGTATTCTTTATCACCTGCTGTAACACAACAATTTCCCCGTGGGATGAATAAACTCTCTCTCTCTATCTAGCTGGTCGAGTCAATACAAACTAAATTAAATGACTGTAGATTTCTTTCCTTCATAATATTTTCAGGTCCACAATCAACAGCCGCTTCATGAATGTAAATATGCACAACAACAAGGCGCAAACTAGGTGTTACACTCAAAACAGGAAGGCCAAATTAGACTGTGGTGGGGCGTGGCCTGTGGTGCCGTGCAGGGAGGGCGGGCGCACCTGCACGGCATCCTTAATCACGCCCAGTTAAAAACACGGGGACTCAGGTTGGGGTGTTGTGATGTAAATAAAATAGCTCAAAACACTGATCCCTGGACCCGCTGTGCCTTATTCACTCCACATAGACGTTGCCAGAAAACATTTAAAGCCTCCTTAGGCTTGGAAAAAAAATTCTTTGGACAGATGAAACAAACTTGTACCACAATGATGGAGAAGGATAGGAAGTAGATTCAGATTCATACATCTTCATCTGCCAAACACAGTGGAGACAGTGTTATGACATGGATCGTCTCCAAAGGTTGATCCTGTTCATCTGGACGTAGCGTTTTGTGGGAGAAACGTTTCGTCATCACCAGGTGACTCCTTCAGTCTCAGCTGACTGCAGCTTTCAATCTTATAAACAGGACATTTGCATAATGATGAAACCAGCCCACTGAAGGAACAATGGGCTGGGAGGTCAGTTCCTTAATCTTAATTATGCAGATTCTCATGACCACTGATCAACAACCACTGATCTTTTGGAGATTTACTTACCTGGATGATTGAGCGTGCATCATCATAACATGGATTGTATGGCTGACAGTGAAACTAGATTCAGTGTTTATGTTACTGCTGATTAAAGAAGCAGGATGAATTCTGAAGTGTGCAGGGCTATAATCTCTGGTCAGGCTTTGCTAAATGCTAAAAAGGTGCTTTAAGTGACTTTGAATGTGGCACGTTGGTCGGTGCCAGAAGTGTTTGGTCTAATTATTTCTGAAACTGCTGACCTGCACATCCATCTCCGCTTACAGAGAAATGAGAAAAAATCCAGTTAGCAGCAATACTGGCTGAAAATATCTTGTTGATGCCAGAGGTCAGACGGGACTAACCACACAGCTTTGATCTGACGGAAAGGCAACAGTAACAAACAACAAAGCTGCTAAATATGAATGAAAAGACAACATCTGCTCCGTACAATATTATACATCTGTCTGTGTAAAACGCTTTGAGTGCTCAGAGTAGAAAAGCAGTCCAGAAATTTAGTTCTGATAGCCACGTTGTCAGGGCTGTCAATCTTATTATCATTCCTCGGTACTCTTAGCACAGAGGTGTCACATTTTAAATTGTCCCCCCCTGCTTCTGCTACGGTTCTTAAGATTATCAACATTTAGAAAGGAAGGAATATTTCAAATACCATACGGGAACTAACAGCCGGAGGCTAATTTGAAAAAATATCCCCAGATAGCTCATATCTGGGTTTATATATTGTAGAAGTCAGATTTCCCACCAACTGTCTCAGACTTGCAGTTAATTTAGAATTAATTAAGTTAACATGCATATCTTTGAGGGTGAGAACACACCCAGAGATATAAAAAGTGGTTTAGTTGGTGAACTTATCCACAGGTTTGCAGACTACGTGTTTAGGGAGTCAAAGGCACCAGTGTCTGATGAGTCCGGAGTAGAAAACTGTTGTATGTAACCATAACATGTATAGATTATTTCATTTGGTGAGTACAGTATTATAAAAAATGAAGAAAAGCCTGCAAGCTAGTTCAGGCAAACTACTTGCTATACTGTCTCTTCCTGTCACATCCGAAAACAAATGGTGTTCAAATGCAGGATTTCACTTAGCGCAGAGAGACTGTAACTGTTTCAGAAACCTCCTTTAAACCTAGTATTAGTTACTAGTTACTGATGAAGGGAAAAGCAGAAGGACACTATGTTGCTTTTCAATACTTTAGCCTGGCTGACAAAGAGTCGCAGCACGTTTGAGCATCGTTTTGCTTTAGCAGTAGTGATGACTTCAGTAACTTTGTAACCACGGCCGTCTCGAGTCACACATCTGTTAACAAGTCAAACTGCTTCAGAAACTGCTGATACTTTACAGACCACTTCTCTCCCGTTGATCTCTCTGGGCTACTTTATGCAGACTGCCGCTAAATGCACAAGACCCCATCCCTGTAAAACTCTTTAAAAAAGTTCTGCCTCTAAATAAAGCGGAGATGAGTTTGTTGTTATTAATAAGTTAGGTACCACAGGTTTATAAGGTAGATATAATTAAGCTGTTTGAAAAAGTTGATCTAAATGGGCTCTGTGATCGTTTGCATAATTTCAGTCAGGATTCACAGCGCAGAAACAACACAGTGATCTTGGTATCAGACAGTGGACTGATATCTGTGCTTGGCCCAACAGACCTTATTGCAGCTCTCAATACTTTACATGGGACAGAGCCTTTAACTCTCTGTCCCATGAGACCAGCCACAGGAGAGGAGAAAGACGTCCTCTCCACTTTTAAATGCAGGATTTAAACTTCCCACTATTATAGTCAGACCATTCATGCTGCAAAATATGCTGCTGCTGCCCTGCATCACTGTCTGCTGATGTTGTCTGCAGGGAGTGATGAACTCAGCTGTAAGACACTAAACACAGCACCGAATATTAATTTGGATCAGAAATGTTATAATATGTGATCTGTTTACTGACTAAAGATTAAACACATGACCAAAGTCTCTTTCATAACTCATGAGTAACAACTCCCACACACACACACACACGCACGCACGCACGCACGCACGCACGCACGCACGCACGCACGCACACACACACCCCTTCACGTTTTCATGCAGCTCCATCACATGAACAGACATGCATTCTTGCAGCTCTGATGTCACACGTGGGTGGAACAACCACATCCCTTCTGTCAAACTACCGTGGTTGCTATGGTTACCAGTGGCGCGTACCAAGCGATGCCTGTCACCCACGTGGGAGGGAACACTCACCCCCAGGAAGATGTTCTTGGAAGAGTCAAAGCCAGCGGCGTAGATGCGAGCGGTGTAGGGAGCGCTGCGCTCACACATGATGCGGCAGGCGTATCGTGAGATGGTGCTCTGAACTGATTGGCCTCCGCCCTCCCCCACCGCACCCCCAACTTGACCACTGCTGCCGGCTGTGTCCGTCACCACAAAATCAATCATGCTTTCTGTGGACCGGCCAATCTGAGAGAACCGAGAGAGAGAGGGCCCACTGAGACCATACAAAGACATGCTGAGCACAAACACTCCAGTGCAGTCTTATTGTGCATGTTTTAGAAATATGTGCAATTATTTGCATACAAGCATCAGTCGGGTGAAGAATCCTAGAAGATAATCATATGTTCCAGCTGATTTTTTCTTTCTTCAGTTTCTGTCAGCTGTGTGATTTTAGTAAAACTTTATAGACCTCACTGTGTAAAGGAAGAACAGGCCAACAACCTGGCCCTACAATAATAGCAAGACTGAATTGATTTACTTAGTTGCCAGGCAGATGTGGAAAGTGTAACACCAGCACAAAGATGATTATTCTGAAAAATGGTGAGACCTGGATTAACCAATAAGAATGGGTCCATACGTTTTGAATGGCAGAAGCCAGTTTTCAGTAACATTTGACCAAATACATAAAGTAGTACAACACTTGTGATTAGTGATTTCACTTTGACCGCTCTGAGTAGAAAAGCACCACACGAGAACCAATCAAGTCCATGTACAACGGACACGCCTCTGTGTTTACTATGTGGTGCTGCATTTTGACTATCAACAAAGTGAGAGTCAACGAACAAAATGCTTTCGAGCCTGGCTCGTGCATGTTTTAATTATAAAAAGAACAATGTGTGACAGGAACAGTATTTTAATAGTTACTGGAACCAGGCTGTACCAAACAAAAGGTCCCTGTAAAACATGCTGACTTTTTTTGTGTATCATCCAGACGGAGCAGGGACTCCACTCATGGATCTGACCCTTAAATAGAGAACAGTGGAGCCCTGGCTTTGTTTGGGTCTTCTTCATACGAGAAGGTGGCTGGAAAACAACTGCTGCTGGTTTTACAGCTTTATGTTGATCTACAACAACTGCTTTAAAGTCTGAAGCAGAAAAACACAAAATATTAGTTTAATTTTGTAAATATGTGATATTTAGGTCAATCAGTGACAAAGAACATCGGAGAATGTTGTCATCTTTAAACCTTTTCATCCTGAGAGACATAAATAAGCTTGAATAAAGGCTTGTAGCCATTATTAAACCTCGATTATCCTTTGATTTGTCATACTGTTACTCGGTATGAAAGGTCCAAGTTTAAATAAATATCATCAAATTTCAGCTTATGTTTTTACAGTTACTATTTTCCTTTTCATATTCTTCCTCGAGCTAAGACTATCTGAGGGTAGGTGTTCAACAGCTAACAGATTTCACCCCGACCAGTGTCCAGTGGTACGGCTCTGTCTTCTGTTTGTGGTACGTTGTTACAATATTTTACACGATTTTTTACTGTCCAGTGTCTTTTTCCACAACAGGAAACAAAACTAAAATGTTGAATTGGCAACCACACACGTGTGTGTGTGTGTGTGTGTGTGTGTGTGTGTGTGTGTGTGTGTGTGTGTGTGTGTGTGTGTGTGTGTGTGTGTGTGTGTGTAGACACTGACCTGAAACATATCTGTGTTGGTGTCATGGGTGTATTCCACAATTACAGAGTGGCTCCGTGACAGTGTGTAGGAGATGCTGTGCTGGCTTTTGTTGCTGAGTGCCTGCCAAAGGAAAACAGATTATACATCAACCACATCACATCACTGACCTCCAGAAAATCTACTTGGAGAGCATTTTCTATTTTTAAAGACAACAACAGCACTTGGATTTATATAGGTGTTTTTTGTAAATACTAATCATAATATTAACAACAACACAGACAGCATCTATCCTCAATGTCTTACTGTCAATGTGACAGCACGGTGTGTTTTTTTTACATTATTAATGCAGCCATTAACCATGTTCTAAAGGCAGATTTAAATATTAACCATTACATATAAATTTTGCTTTTGCAACTTATTTGGTTTTGATCACAGAGTTGAGCATTCAAAGCTTCCCTCTTAGTTTTACTTGCACAGATGAGAAATACGACTCCGTTAGCTCAGGTTAGTAAGGTTATTAAAGACTGTTAAATAAATAGCCCGTAGCCATGGCAGCTGAAGTTTTAAGGCTTTGGCAGAGTGATGAGGTTAAAACTAGAAACTGTTTTTTTCTTTCTCTTCGCTAATGAGGAGTCCAAGTCTAATGAGGTCTTTTTGGCCTAAAGTAGTAGTTTGCTGTTTGTACAAGACCGAACATGAAAAACTTTAATTGTATATAAATAATTGTATATTTTTAATGAAAGAGCCAATGACCTGTAAGCTATTAATCGCGTGAAAGAGTCAGTGGAATTAATCCACTATGAAAGTAAAGAAGTGAAAAAAAAATATGAAACTATCAAGAGAGTCAATAACATTGAGCTAAAAAAATGGAAAGCAAGATACTTGAATTATCATGTATCAAAGATGCCAGGACCTATGCCTATAGGGCTCCCAAACCTGGAGCATCTGTGCTTTAATGAAGACCTGTGCCCAGATGACCATCAAAGAAGAATTGCACTGGTTTAGAAAACTTGAAAAGCAGGGAAATGGCCCCAAACCTCACCTCACTGAAGCAGGAGGGAAAAGAAAAGAGCTTCAACTTCTCGGATAATATGTAATTTCAAGGTGGTGCATACGTTACATAACTCCCATTTGGGGGTCTCCAGGTTACTGTATTGATCTCATTAGTGTTGCTCAATAATTGTTACATTAAATCTTGCCAACGTTTGCTATTATTGCTCGCTAGTTCTTAATGCATTAAGCTACCATTTACAGAAGCAATCCAAACGTAAAAATAATCACTTTTAAATCTCAAGACACATAACCAAAAAACCCCGCATATTTCAAAATGCAAAACAATTTGAAAACCAGCTTTTGCCCAATTTAAGAAACTCATTCTCTACTAAGTGAGACTAGTTTTTTGTAAAAAAAGGGAGGGAGATGTAATCTTGCTGTATCTATGTCCTTTTCTATATCTATTTCTATATTCTTAGGATTGTGCAATCGAAGCATGATCATCATCACGCAGCGCCTCTACTCAAGACCTGTGCAATATCAGCTTCAACAGAGACCCAGACATTTAGGTGGGTCGAGAAGGAGGTTTTTGAAAATGAAATGAAATTTTCCAACACAAATAACTTGACAGATGTTGGTTTCTTTGTGCTCAGAGTTTGAGTCCAGTTTCCTTAGAAAGAGCTCACCAGGAAGACACAGACGGCGCTTCCTTTGCACAACATGTAAGGTCATCATACATAGTTTCAGAGCGCCACTGTATAACAATACTAAACAATAACTCAAAATAATTACAAGGGGTTTAGTAGCCCTGTATTTCACATGGGTTACAGTCATATGACCTCCCAACCTGAATGCTGGTAATAAACAATGCAGAATTTATTGGAAATTGCAGTACCTGGCAGAAAGTGTCTGAATCCTGACAAGGAATGAACACTAGAATAACTTTATTTAAAATTATATTACATAAATGTCTTAACAGTACCCCTCCACGAATCGCTATCTTATCGTGGTGGAGGGGCTTGTGTGTCCCAGGGATCCCAGGGGCTATGTTGTCTGGCTTTTGCCCCCTGGTAGGGTCTCCCATGGCAAATTGGTCCTGGTTGAGGGACCAGACAAAAATCGATTCAGAAGACCTCTATGAGTGCACGATCAAGGGAACACTGCCTGGGATAGGTTGACTGGAGCCCCGCCCTAGAGCCAGCCCTGGGGAGGATGCCCGAGGGTGAGCATCTGGTGGCCGCACCTAAAGGGACATAGGCCCATCGTCCTGCAAGCCCACCACCCGCAGGAGGCGCCACAGTGATGGGTGGAATCTGTGGTCCTGTCCTCTGTTGTGCGCCTTCTTCCTGTTTTGTATATACTCCTCTTGTCTGTTATTAATTCTTGCTGTCCTACTATTAATATTTTTATACCATGTACAGCTGGTGTGGAGCCCACCAAACTCTTATGACAAGGAAAACTTCGTCGCTGTTCCGGGTCGCCGGTAAGGTTCCAAGAAGAGATGGGCAGTCAGGCGTTACAAGCAATGCGTTACTGTAATCTGATTACTTTTTTCAAATAACGAGTAAAGCAAGGTATTACTATTGCAAAAAAGGTAATTAGATTACTGTTACTTTCCCGATTTTGTTTGCGAGAGTGTCTCATGACAATGACGTAAGCGAGTGTGACGTTCGTGGCAACAGCTGTGTGCAGCTCAAAAATGGATAATGTAACGAGTGCAGGAGAGAGTATGAGCGTGCAGCGTTTAAAGCGTGGAAGCACTGACGTTACTTTGAGTTTGATTCCGTAAAAAGTGACAAAAACATTAGTGTCTGCTGTTCACTGCGTGGGAAGAAAACTTCTTTTTACAGCAAAAAAATACAGAAACTTTCAAGCAAGCACCAAGTGTGCTGCCACGGGAATGTGAAATTCACAGAGAAACTCCCGGATCCCTCCACCGACATGACCGCCGCGGCACACCTGCACCAGGGCAAACCTCCGCCTGCCCCACTCCTGCTAAACAGGTGAAAATAGAGCAACAGGACCGCTGAGTCTTTCATTTTATTTATTTTCTGCTGTGTTTTACTTGCATCTATTTGAAAGAGTGAGTGTAAACACAACAACATATTTTATTTATGCAGGAAATGGGTTTAAATGGTAAACAAATTTATTCCAGTCAGAGAATGTTGCATATAATTTAATTTTTGCTTGATGCATAAAGTTAAAAGATTAAAACTAATAAAACAAGTTTTAAATGTTTTCATTTGATTACATTTTATATGATGGATTATGCAGAAAAAGTAGAATTGCTTTATTACCTATTCATATTTTTAAAAAGTCACTAAGTAACTAATTGCTTTTGAAAATAAATAATCAGCAAAGTAATGGGATTACTTTTTAGGGGAAATAATCAGTAATTAGTTACTGATTACTTTTTCAAGTAACTTGACCAACACTAGTTCCAAGGCAGGTATACTCCATGCTATGGTGGCTTTGGGCTGTAGGCAGACCCTGGTCCACTAAACCCTGGTTCCCCCAGGCGCACTGCTGGGCACAGAGCGGGTGGAGGTTAGGTGTGTGTGTGGGGACATTCATAAACATCCCTTGGTTCTGGTGAAAATTAGGGTATAAGCGAAAAACGCATAGACTGACAGCTGTGGCCCAGAGAGTGGATGTTGCTGTGTTGCAACAGTGATTTACAGATGTGTTCTCTACTTTGCCCGGCTGTATGAATCTGGTGTGCAGCCTGGTGTGACGGTGTGTTCACGGCCCCACAGGTTACCTGAGCACAAGACACAAACTGTGTAAAAGGAATTGGCTGAAATGCTGAAGCTGGGAGTAATAGAAGCCCCATAGTTCTTGGAATAAAGAGAGATGGGTCTATATGGTTCTGTGTTGACTACCACAAGGTGAACGAAGTCTCACAGTTTGATGCTAATCCCATGTCCCGGGTCAATGAGCTCCTGGACTGGTTGGGCACTGCTGTTTGTTTTATGATGCTGGATTTAACCAAGGGCTACTGGAGGTATGGGTCGTGCCAATTCCTCACTCTTCAGTTCAGCTTGCTCTGAGCCACTTTCCAGCACCTCATGGTGCTACGTCCACACACTGGAGCTGCTGCTGCCTACCTAGATGTCCGTGACGCATGCAGGGCTCACGGCCAACCCAAAGAAGTGCGCTGTTGGACGGAGGGAGTTACAGTGTTTGGGGTACCACTTTGGAGGCTGGCTGATGCAAAGATGGAAAAACAGCCATTTCAGCCTGCCTGCGTCCCAAGACAAAAAAGGAGGGGAGGCGGTTCTTTGGGCTTTTCAAATAAAAAAGCATGCCTAATATGGTGTTTGGGCATAATGGTCCCATTAATAAACACCTCAAATGCAGGACACTGGTCAAAAACTGAGGGGGAAGGTAAATATCAGTGGGCTCCACCTTTAAAACCGTTCATGTTGTCATGGTTCTGACCCAGTGTTTTGAGTTTTCTTGTTTTATTATTTCAGGTTGATTTATTAGTTTTGACTTGATTCTGTTTGACTTCCTCGTCCGTTTAGGTTCCCGTTGTGTCTTTGTCCTCTGTGTCCCTCTCTGTGTGTTTGTTTATGTGCCTGTGTGTGTCCTTGTGTCTCATGTCCCCTTTCTGACCCCTTGTTCTTCTCGTGTTCATTCCATGCCTCCACTGTCTGGAAACTTTGTCCATGTTTCCATCATTTCTTTCCCTCAACCTCTCTCGCTCCCTTGTGCTCCCTCACTCTCTCTCGCCCCCTCTCCTGTGCTCCCTCGCCCTCTCTCGCCCCCTCTCCTGTGCTCCCTCGCCCTCTCTCGCCCCCTCTCCCTCTGTTGTGCTCCCTCGCTCTCTCTCGCCCCCTCTCCTGTGCTCCCTCGCCCTCTCTCGCCCCCTCTTGTGCTCCCTCGCCCTCTCTCGCCCCCTCTTGTGCTCCCTCGCCCTCTCTCGTCCCCTCTCTCTCTCGCCCTCTCTCGTCCCCTCTCCCTCTCTTGTGCTCCCTCGCCCTCTCTTGCCCTCTCTCTCCTCTCTCTCTCTCTCTCTTGTGCTCCCTCGCCCTCTCTCGCCCCCTCTTGTGCTCCCTCACCCTCTCTCGTCCTCTCTCGCCCCCTCTTGTGCTCCCTCGCCCTCTCTCGTCCTCTCTCGTCCTCTCTCGTCCCCTCTGCCTCTCCTGTGCTCCCTCGCCCTCTCTCGCCCCCTCTCCTGTGCTCCCTCGCCCTCTCTCGCCCCCTCTCCTGTGCTCCCTCGCCCTCTCTCGCCCCCTCTTGTGCTCCCTTGCCCTCTCTCGTCCCCTCTCTCTCTCGCCCTCTCTCGTCCCCTCTCCCTCTCTTGTGCTCCCTCGCCCTCTCTTGCCCTCTCTCTCCTCTCTCTCTCTCTCTTGTGCTCCCTCGCCCTCTCTCGCCCCCTCTTGTGCTCCCTCGCCCTCTCTCGTCCTCTCTCGTCCCCTCTGCCTCTCTTGTGCTCCCTCTCTTGTGCTCCCTCGCCCACTCTTGCCCTCTCTCGTCCCCTCTCCCTCTCTCGCCCTCTCTCGCCCCCTCTCCCTCTCTTTTGCCTCCTCTGTCTCGTCGTGTCTGATTAGCTCCAGCTGTGTTTCCCTCCCATTTCTCGTTCCCTCATGATCCCTTGTGTATTTAACCAGCAGAAGGTGAAACTGATCAATAAGCCCTTCTGCTACTATTGATTAGATCAATATCCCAGAAGTTTAACTGAGTGGATGTTTGAAAATATCAGGTTAATGTTTTGAGCAGTATATACATATTTTTATTGTAACTTATTTTTTGCTCAGATCAGTGACAATTCAATGATGAATTACTTAATAGTATAACAAACTGATTTCTTACCTTTGACACCAAAGGAGTTGAGACATTGTGGATAACATCAGGTTTGACCCCGTTGGCTTTGGGTCTCTTGTAAAGAGCCAGACGACTTCTTCTGCGACCTTTGTCCCCATTGGCCAGTGACCCGTTGTGCCTGTGAAAAATAAAATCAATTGTACCTCACTATAATGGCTATAAAGACTTAAGTTTAAACAATTCCTTAGCAGAAAAACAAACATCGTAGCAAGTTTTTCTTTTTTTTTTTATTCTATATAAGTCAAAGGTGCTCCCAATGGAAAACTGCATCAGTGCTGGGCTGGTCAGTGGACTTTTGAAATCAACACTGGCAACCTGGGATGAGGAAGAAATCTGTTTCAGAAAGAAACTATTTCATGCACCATGTATTCAAGTGTACTACGTAGGTGCACGGCGTAAAGTGGGATTTGGCAGGTGGTAAAACAACGACTCATGTCAGTCACATATCTGTTGGTAGCTCTTGGAGATGTGTTCTTTGTCGACGGGCTATCTGACCTTTGATGTTGCTGGCTCTGAAGTTCACTACTCTTTGTGAATTGTACCAACTATATTCTACAATATATAAACAGCTGTTACAGGAGCCATTGTGGCTGCTTTCCAAATTGTAGCCAGTAAGAAACTTGTACAAAAGCAGTACTTGGCAAGTGTTTAAAAAACATGAGCAACTTAAATTCAAATTGATGAGTCTTTCAAGAGGCAAGTCAGTATACTCAGCAGTCAGATTAAAGAAAAAAAGGTCAACAAAAATCTTTTAAAATACTGCAAATGACTAGTTTTAGCCTACACTAACCATCCCGTGTAACCGCTGAATAACATTTAATTATAATTCTGTTTGTTAAGCAACAGCTCATGTGCAGATCTACCATCTGAATGAAAAATAACATGAATTAGAATCCTAGAAAACTGATGCTTGTCATCTGAGTGTTGCATTTTCAGTGGAAGAAACGTTTCATCACTTTTCACTCAAATGAACTCTTCAGTCTCAGCAGACTGCAGGTTTCCATAGACTTATAAACAGTGCATTTGCATAATGACCAAAGCTAGCACTGCTGACTGACAGTGAGGTGTGTGGTCAGACTGTGGTGATATGCAAACTGATATTGAACAATGGTCATGAATACCATTCAAGGGGAGTTGAGGAAGGGCTGCACACTGCACCGTAAGATGGTGAAAGATGCAGCCCTGGCCCCTCTTTGGTTCAGAGACGGTCTTTCCCTTTTCACATAAATGACCTCATTGACTCTGTGCTCAAGCCAGCATTCCTCCTTCTCCAGGATGTGCACATCACCCTCATCTTTGAAAGAGGGATTAGTTTGAAATGATGGCTGCACAGAGAGTTGTCGGAGGCAGCCTCTTAACCGTCACAGAAATATACACCTCCAGATGCAGGAAGAGGGCCACCTGTATCATGCAGGACCCCACTCACCCAGCACACCCACTCTTTGTCCCCTCAGGCAGGAGGCTGAGCATCAAACGCAAAACCACCAGACTGAGAAACAGCTTCATTCCAGAAGCTCTGAGACTTCTCAGTGCATAATGGACAAGAAACTGCTACTGTAGTACCTTAATCAGCTGATACTTTGCTGCTAAAATATTTATACCTACACTCAAAACTCTGGAACAGCTTGCCGATTGATCCAATCCTTTAAATCACGTTTAAAAACCCACCTGTTCAAGCTTGCCTTCCAAACAACTTAGTTTTTAACGTTTCCCCGGTTCATGCTTGTTGTCACGTCACCATTTTATAACTGTATTTCTCTTGCTGATAATTGTATTTCCTGCTCCTTTACTGCTGTAACCCCGCAAATGCGGCTCGTCTGTGAAGCACTTTGATGTACCTGAGACTTTTAAATGTGCTATAGAAATAAAACTGAAACACTTCTATATCTATACTCCATACTGTTACTCAGGTTGTTGCACTTCACTTATTTGTATTATTCTATTTGGTACTGTTTTATTACTTGTCATTCTGTTGTTTTTATGGAAAACTGGGACCATGGGTAATTTTGTTCCACCTCATGGAAACATGCAATGAGAAAGACAATAAAGCTTCCTTGAATCCTTGAACCCCTTATTACTGGCCTATAGGTGTAAATAATCCTAGCCTCACATGGGAGCTGTTCTGTATCGTGCATCCATTCAATCAGAGGTTGTTTGGTTTTCTTGATGTGTAATTTACAGCAATCCTCCTGGAACTTAACAGAGTGCACTGCATCAACCTGTTTGTCCCAGGGCAGCTGACCTTGGGAGTGGACCTATTTTTAATGCAAAGTGTTTTGGGGTTTGAAAGCCACAGAGAGGTGGCATTCTGAAAAAATGGGCCTGCTCACATATAAGGGACCACTGAAGGTTCTCGTTTATGCAGCGGTGATCCTTCTCTCCTGGATTACCTGGAGCGTCCTCACATTCACTCAATGCTTTTTTGATATCATGTACTTTTGCTGCTCTTGCTGCTGCATCTGTGGGTGAGGATGGTTTTCATTGTGTTTCATAACACAGAATGAACACAATTTGTGTCAAACTTGTATTTCACTGGATAAGAGTCAAACCTTATTTACTCATCTGTATGTGTTGGTTATGTTACATGATAACTTTTAAATGCCCATTACTGAATTTCACAGTCTAAGAAATCTAGCCTTTAATTTTCAGATCCTCCCTGGTGAACGTCATGTGTTTGTCCACCAAGTTAATGTGATCAGTGACTTGTGGTATGTCCTGAGAGTTTATTTCCACCCTGGTATTATCCAAAAAAACTGAGCCAATGGCTGGGTGGCGTTTGGGTTTTCAGTACAGACTTGGTGTAGCTTTCCCCTGCAGTCCATAGGATTGTCATTTTCTAGCTGTGTCAGACAATCTATCACCATCTTGCTGTAACCACGAGCTGGATCCCCTTTCAGGGTCACATAAATATTTTTGTCACTACGCAGTAACAACATTTTCCAATGATAGTCTGTCTGGTTTAGCAAAACTCTGCTACTGTCAATATCAACGTCCATTTTTATTTCTGTAGCACATTTAAAAGCAACAAAGTTGACCAAAGTGCTTCACAAGTTAGTTCATGAACAAGAGAAAACAAAAGAAAAAAGAAATACAGGAAAATAAGACATGCGAATAGAAAGAAGCAAGAAGCAAATACAATATATTTAACATAAAAACACACAAAAAGAGGACCTGGTGTCACTCAAAATGAACTCGAATTAAAAGCCAATGTAAAAAAAATTTCAGAGTCTTCAGAGTTTCAAGATAGCATTTGAAAGACTGTATAGACTCTGAACTATGAGTATCGAGTCTAGGCGCTGCAACTGAGAAGGCTCGATCTCCTCTATGCTTTAATCGAGACCTCGGCTGTACTAAAAACATTTGGGTAGATGATCTCAGTGCTGTTTAGTTGCTATTGCTTCAATAGCTGGGTGTTTATTTAAAACATAAAACTGAAAGTAGGTAAAAGCATCTTAAAATAAGCACGATAATGGACAGGGAGCCAGTGTAAATTTGATAAAACTGGAGTGATGTGATCGTACCTTCTAACACCTGTTAGAAGACATACAGCAGCATTTTGGACTAAGAGAACCACAGTAGTCCAATCAAGAGGTGTTGAAGGCATGAATAAGTTTTTGCAGGTCTTTAGGAGGAAAATAAGGCTTTGCAACTTCACGGAACTGATAAAAACTGGTCTTCACAACTCTGAAAACTTGCTTCTCTAATTTAAAAGAGCTATTTCCAGGATTTCTTACAGTCTGGGAATGATGACAGGTAAAAGGGCCGAGGGTATGAGTTAACTGATCCAAAAACAATAACTTCAGTCTTATTTTTGTTTAGGGTAAGAAAATTCTGTGTCAGCCAGTCTTTAATGTCTGATGATGATGTTGTGTGTACTGAGTGACAAGAGTGCTTTGCTTGTTTTGATGTTGATATTGGATGCTGGCTTAGCAAAATTGTGCTAATGTCAATATCATGTCAATTTTATTTCTGTAGCACATTATGTGTCAAATCGATCTATTCTATCGTTGCTCCATTGTGATGACCATCTCACACAACACCAGAGAGTGGATGGTTCTGCACTGAGATGTGTTCTCCCAATGCCTGGTTGCACAACGCTTTTAGAGCATCATTTTCAAACGTGTGACAGTGTGTTCATGTCCCTATAGACTGTCTGTGCTTAACAAGCAAATTATTCGGAAAGAAGTGGCTGCTATGCTGGAGATGGGGGTGACAGAGGAGTCACAGAAAGCTTGGTGTAGCCCCATCGTTCTTGTAGTGAAGATGCCTGCCCCATGCCCCATGCTACTGGTAGATTACCTTGTCTACACGGTCCAAGGGGAAAAAAAGGTCTTCTCCACTCTATATACAGTAATTTGCACTAATTTGTCACTCCTCCTGGTCAGAGCACCACTTTGCTGCGCCTCATGGACCATGCTGCATCCACACGCTGCACATGCTGCCGTGAATGATGTTATCATCCACAATGACACCTGGGTGGAGCAGATGCAGCGAGCGTACACAGTCCTACAGTCGCTGAGGAGCTAGCTGCTGGGGCCAGAGAGGAGAGAGAGGTAGCAGGAACATCCGGAGTGAGGAGCGCTGACAAATCACGAGGAGCTGGAAAAACTCCCCGCAAAAGCACAACACGAGTAAAAGTATGCTTTAAAGACTCATCCATTGCTGAGCATTGGGTCAGTCCTATTTTTGTTTTTTCATTAGTGTCTGCTTACATATGACACTTTGCAAGAATGCTGGACTTTTTTCATCATTATCAGACATTTTTTACCATATCTGTTTAAAATGACAGATTCTGGTTCATTTTGAGCTAAAGCAAGACCTGCGAACACCAGGCTCAGTCAAATTCATGCTCAGTCATTGCCAAAGATTTCAGTGTGCTGAAAGCATGTTGGCACACTGCTTAACAACAAATATTTCTGGAACAACTTCACCTACTCTCAGGGTGGATGGAGAAGATAAGGATGTGATGACGCAGAGACTCCAGGAACACTTAAGAGTAACGAGACACAACTTTAGCCCAGTGGTTCCCAAAATGGGGGGTGTGCCTCCCAGGGGGGGCGCAGGGCCATTGCAGGGGGGGGGGGGGGGGGGGGGGGGGGGGGCACGGTATAAAAAAAAAAAAAGAAAAAAGAACGCTTGGACACTGCTAGCATAACGGACAGGTTTTTGATGCGGCTCCCACACAAACGCAAAGCAGAGGATGAAGCATCGCCAAATATGCTTCCAAACCAACTTCCTTCCAAGCCAAAGACTAAAATATGATGAAGCATTCCTGCCTTTGGCTTCACCTGCACAACAGTTTTAATCACGGACAAACAGTATCCCACATTCTTCATTTTTAGTTCACAAACACTTCTTATAACGACTAACTACTCCTGAAAGAGGTTTTAGCTCTTTATACAGTAAAGTTACAGGAGGATGAAAATAATTATCAGGCAAAATGTCCTTCGTTTGTTAAAATAACCCCATGATACCACGTGAGCACACTATAAGCACACTATATACACGGTGTATGAGTTACAGAAACATTGTGGGTGTGTGTACAAGGGGATTATATATGATATAATAAGTAAATAAGGGTTTAAGGGCTGTGGTCATTAAGGATGAGGATGGTAATTGCACATCTGCCAGAATATTGTACAGAAAAAGGAAAGACCAAAATATTGCACAGAGTCAATAGCAGCGACAGAATGACTGTATGGCAGAGGTCTGCTCATGCTCTTAATTTGCATTAATGGTTCTGACAAGTTGTTCTTTAGTCTGTTGGTTTTGCTCCTGATGCCAGAGGGCAGGATGTTGAAGAGGTGGTGGTTATAATCGCCGTGGCTCTAGAGAGACATCTAGAGCTGACAATGGAGTCCAGGGGTGAGAGTGGACAGATGATCACCTTCGCTGCAGTTCTGATGACCCTCTGGTGTCTCTTCTTATCGGCTGTTGTGCAACCAGCGTACCACAGGGATGGCAGCACTCTCGATTGTGGCGTGATAGAAGAACACTAGTAGGTTTGCAGCCTGTTCCAACTCATCTCAGGACGCCCTCTCCACATACTCACCTTTTATGGACAGGGGAGGGGGATCAGCTTTTGTCTTGCACAAGTCCATGACCACTTCCTTGGTTTTCCTGGTATTGAGGGTGAGGTAATTGTAGTCACACCATTCTGTCAGACGCTGGACCTCATCTCTGTAGGCGGTGTCATCATCGTTGGTGATGAGCCCCATGCTGTCGTCTGCAAATTTGATGATGATGTTGCAGGGATAGGGGGGTGCAGTCAGTGGTGTAGATGGTGTACAGGAGTGGACTCAGCACACATCCCTGTGGTGAGCCAGTGCTGAGTGGCAGGGCGGATGGTCTCTGGTTGCAAGCCTGACTGATTGTGTTCGGTCAGTAAGGATATGTGCACTAAAGGACATATCCTGGCCGAAAATGACTCCGACGCTCCTCACAGTGAAGGCCGAGGCAGTGCAGTCCAGAGTAAGAATCTGGTTAGAGCCTTCTGTTTCTACGATTATTAGTGTCACGGCCAATAACCTCGGTTTGATCTGAATGTAGAATCAGAAAATTAGATGGCATCCAGGTCTTTATGTCTTTAAGTCATTCCTGCGTTATATAAGGGATAATATTCCCAAAAAAGTAATTACATTACCGGTACTTTCCCGTAAGCAGGCTGCGTCACTAAACTGTGATTTTGTTTGTGAGAGTGTGTCATGACAGTGACGTATGAG
Organism: Rhamphochromis sp. 'chilingali'; assembly: GCF_963969265.1. NCBI lineage: Eukaryota > Metazoa > Chordata > Actinopteri > Cichliformes > Cichlidae > Rhamphochromis > Rhamphochromis sp. 'chilingali'. The sequence goes on from NC_137929.1 coordinate 11,883,745, forward strand.
CGTGCGACTCCGTGGCAGCAACAGACATGTGCAGATCAACAATGGATAACATGGAGTGCAGGACAGAGTACGACCACTCAGTGTTTAAAGTTTGGAAGTACTCGCATTACTTTGAGTTTCTGTAAAAAGTGACAAAAACATTAGTGCTGCGTCAGGTTGTTTGATAATTCCAAAGAGCCTGACCCGTCCCCACAAAATGTAGCCCACACAGCTGATAGGAGTGATACACGCATGCACATCTACCAAGGTAAAACTGGTAATACACTAATACACTTTCATTTAGCTTGAAATAACTTTCCAATCTAAAGTACAAAGACAAGACTCAAAATGATTTGAAAAGCAGCAGTGTTCAAATAACAACTTTGAAATAGCTTCATGAAGCCTGCAGAGCACTTAAAAAAGAAGAACTTAATACAGAGAAATTATGGGTCAAGTTAATGTCACATGGTTATTGGTTACATGTCTGCAAAACCTCGAGTGGTTGAAAACTAGTCGTCAAATCAGTTTGAAGACAAGTTGGCAAGTTTATGCTCTTTAGTAAGTAAGTAAGCTTCCTGGTGAAATTCCAGATGTGCAAGTGCAACTGGTCATAACTGGACTTTCAATCTCAAAATCAAACCCACACTGAAAGAGGCTCAGAAGCAGACAGGAAGATATCCTTGACCTCGACGCCAAATGAAAATCTGGGGCTTGACTGTTATTAGCCTATTCCCTGAATCATCATTTCTCCATACATGCATGTGACCTACACTGACCTACTGTTTCTAATCAAGAAAATATATAGTGCATCAAGATCTTTATAGCACATCTAGAGAGTACAGAAATGAATAAGATGGGAATTATTATCTTATTTACTAATATTTTCATCTGTCTATCAAATGCATCTCATGGCTAAAACATGGTTTCCATTTAATGTGGAACTTTTGACACTCAAAGGTCAAATGTCAGAGCTGGGAGTGACATCATTCCCAGCTTAAACATTTGTTCAGTAGTAAAGCTGGAAAAGCAAAGAAAGAGAATTTGTTTTGCTCCTTGGCAGAGGGTTGAGCCATTCATGTGTTGCTAGCAACACAGTGCACTGTACGCAGTGTACAGACAGAGCATGTTCAATGCTCTGCTTTTGTTGGACTTTCTAAACTGGAAGTCCAACTTTAGGGACTTGGAGCTAAGGAAGCCTAAGAATTCCAAACATGAATGAACACACCTGTATAATCAGGCAGATTCATGAAGTTAACATCAGACGTACATCAGAGCACACAGTACTTTAATATCATACCCCAAGACGACGAGCTCTCCATACTTTACAGGCTCCTTGTCCTCAGGAAAGACTCCATCGTGGGGTTGTGAGCTTGAGCCCAAAGGAGGCGAGGGCTGGCTCTTGTTGCAGGATGGGCGCAGCTCCAGAGATGGGGGGGGACACAACGCCTCTGAGCTACCCTCCAAAACCATGCCCACCGGCCACAGCTGGGGCTCGCTGCTGGGGAGAACAGGTCAGAAGAAAATCATAAAAGCCTGTGCGTTTGAATGAGAAACGTACATTTAAAGTAGTAGTGTAGCACATCTTTAATATCTGATCATATCACAATGGTGTGACAGATGATAAAATGCAAACAATCTCATGCATGAATTATAGGTCAACATTAGCACACAGGCTGCAATATAAAAGTATTCATAGCTTCCTCGAACTCTACCACCTGCACCGTTAAGCAGTGTTTTCTCACACAGAGAAGATTCCCAGTTCCAGTCTTCTGGTTGGCTGTGGCCCCGTCTGTGTGGAGGTTGCATGTTTTCCTTTGTGTACATGAGTTTTCAGCTATTTGAGTTCGTTATTCGTTTGTTGTTGGGTTAATTGGTGACTTGAACTATTAAATTTAACAGTTTTGGCAACAGGCTAATATAGAGAGCAGACAACCATTTGCACTCACAGTCACCCCTGTGTGCACTTTAGACTCACCAGTTAACCTAACCCCACTAACTGCATGTCTGTGGACTGTGGGAGGAAGTCAGAGAGAGCCCACACAGACACAAGCTCCACACAGAAAGGGCCCGGCCCTGGTGGATTCGAACCTGGGACCTTCTTGCTGCGAAGCAACAATGTGGTGGTGTTAACACTGTTGCCTCACAGTATGAACGTCCTTTTTTAACAGAGCGAGAGATTTTTCATCATAGTATTTCTGAACATAATACTTTTCTTTGGAAATTGTTTTTACAAATAACAAAATTATTTCAGCAAAAAAACATAAATTTCAATCATCAATATTATGACCCTGAGAAAAAAATGACTCTTTGATTTAGTCATAGAGCCAACCATGATGTGCTGTTCAAACTTTCAAGTTAAAGCTGAGGGTTAGCTTTTAATTCACATACAGTATAAAAACATCAGGTCTGAGCCGTCACTTGAGGGAGAATGATGCCAAAAACAGAAGAAATCAGGTTAAACATGAGAAAAGTAATTTCTGATGCTGAGAAACCAAAAGTCATATCCAACATAGCCTGTTTTTCCAATTTTCAAGTCCTGGGATGAGAAATTCAGAGCCACTCGGTACAAAACAACAGTAGCAAACAATAGATTAGAGACTGAAAGACAGTCAGAATCAGCTTCACTGTCCCAGTATGCAGACCGAGTATTTGGGTATTTCTTTGATTTCAGTGTATGTGGCAGATTAGACACACACAATGCAGACAATAGCAACAGACAGACAAAAACAAAAAGGACTCTTTGATTCAGCAGCAGGTGTGACGAGTCTTTTATGTAGAAACTTAAGTGTTCAGAGGGTTTCCGCCTGTGGGGTGCAGTGCTGTGTAGTGCCTACCACAGGGGAGGACCTGGAACAGATTGTGTTCAGGGTGCGAGAGCTTTGCAGTGATGTTTCTTTCTCATTCATTACATTTGTTTTTATTTTTAAAGTCCCAAATTACAACACCAAGGTTTCTGCAGGCCTCACTGTCTATTACGATCTGTTCTTCCTGAGCTGATGGAGGAATTATATCCTCTGCTGAGCCTTTTTAATAAAACTAGTTAGAAATGTGTCTAATGATCCCAGAACAACTGCCAAGACACTTGTGAATGACTTAACCAAGTCCTGAGTGTGGTCTGAAAGAAGACTATTACCATGTTCATGCACAGAAATTGATTGTGAGGATTACAAAGAAAATGTCTGTTACAGGAAATATTCTGTGAAAAGCCAAAATGTCCATAAATATTAATCTCTCATAGTAATTTAGTAAAAGCCGGACACGGCCCAGATTCTTCAGTGTTTTCTTTGAAAGTTGCTGCCTTCAAGCCCCAAAACAAAGTAGACGATACTTGCAGTTCCTCCAGAGTATTCTGAAACTCAGGACAGTATCCAGGAGTACAAAGTCAGTGTGCAGCGGTCTAACATAACAGCAGCAGCTACGACAGAGTGAAATGACTCCACAAGACTGAAGGACAGTCCTGATGTCCTCTGGTGTCTCACTGTGGTCTCCTCTGTGGACGCTTTGATGTAAAGCAGCTAAACTGTCTCAGCTGCACACGTGGGTGCTGCCAAGGTTTTGGGACCCCACAGAAAAATATCCCTGTGAGTCGCACGACATTAATAATTCAAATCATGACGCCCTAAAATATATTTATAACACTGAGCAGACATGGACGATGTTCTGCTGAGAAAAAGATGGGTTTTGAGATTGATGAGATATGTGCAAGCCATCATTCTAATGTTTTATTATAACGTTATTATTTATTTTATTTTACATTTTCATCTATAAAATGGTCCAAAAGTATTTTTTACTGCTTTAACATTTTTATTTATAATATTAATTATTGTCAGATATAAGTTAAATAATCCTTTGGATTATAACACAGTATAAACAAATGAACCATGCTTCTGTCCTGAAGTTGAATTGGTTTTGATTTGTTTACTGAAGCTCTGACGTGCAGCCACACAGCAAGTAAAGGTACACAGCAACAGCCAAAGTGGAAGAGATGAGTAAGTGTCCTGCATTTCATCCACTGAAGACAGAGATTCAGCAATGCAGCCGTAGACCGAAGCTTGAAGTTAAGGCGTTAAGCTTTGCAGCTCACTGATAAGTTCTATGAGAGGTTCAGAGGAAGTCTGTTGTATATCAAAGTCTACGTTTGGTCAGTGCATGTCTCAATCTGTTTAAAAGAATGAAAAATATTTGTTGCACATGCTTCATACATTTATAATTTTCTTTATCTTGTTTTCATCCACATTCACAGAGGAGAGGGAAAGAAAAAACTAAATACATTTGTCATGTGATCATTGTACAGAGCATTTCTTAAACAAAACAAATGTGATTCAAACACATTTGAAATACTCACCAATCCTAACGAGCTTTTACAATGACAGAGCTAAATGGAAACCAACTACTGCATTTCATAGGCAGAATATCACGTATCTGTAAAATAACAAAACTATCCATTAGTCTCAAAGCCATTTTCACAACAGTGAGGTAAAGCATTCAGCACAGTTCAATCCTAAATATAGAAATAAGCACATGTTAGCATTCACGGTATCTAAGGCAGCTCATCACAGTGTAAATGAACTGAAGAAGGCTTTTGGGTTACAGTCACAACATACTCAGACGTTAGATGTAGATCAGTCACAGATAAGTAACGTCACAGACACACACTAAACATCTATTATTATTATATTATACACACAAATGGGAATTATATTTAGAATATTATTTATTTATGATTCAATGTTAAGTACAATTCTCTCTACAAGTTATTCTTACATTTTTAGAACTCTTTAGTGAAACAGAACAGCATCTGAACTAACGGGGACACCGTGACGCCCAACAGCTTTCCAATCGATGTGCACGCTATTCCAACAAATGAAAGGAAAGCTTTTCACTAACTCCCCTTCATGGCTAGGCTGGCATAACATTAGCTAAAAGCACAAAGCTTTCATTTCATATAAAAACTGTTCTACTGAAACTCAGGTTTCTGCTTAGTTACTGACTGCAGCAGCTACCATGTAGATCAGCATGTACAGGGGCAGCTGCTACGTGGTGGTAATGTTGCTGCTCCACACTTTAACGGAGCAGCAACATTAACAGCAAGGAGCTACAAATATAATCCTAAAAATAGTACATGAGCATGAATTTCCTCATTTTGTGGCAGCAGACATGTTTCAACAAGCAAGAAACTCCGCCCACATTAGCCTGTTTAATGCAGGCACCTTTCCTTACTACATGACCGATGCAAGTATGTAACTGTCTGTCGTCATACACAGAAAAAAGTCAAGCAAAAGTTGCAAAAAATCATTTCTCAGATTTTATTCACTTATATTTGTTTACCATTGATTTAAAGAAAAGATTTGACATTAGATAACAGGGTCCTGATGCTTGTCTCAATAACATACAGCAAAAACTAAAACCCCAAAATTTAAAAAAACAAAACCCACCTCACCCAGTAAAAATCCAGCTGGGTCGAGTGTCTACAAAGGATCGAAACTCTCTGTGTTACAGTTTTAAATTTGTATTTACTCTTAAAGCGTCCACACCCACTGGAATTCAGTTCAGTTTTATTAATATAGTGTCAAATATCAAGAACGCACTTTATATTGTAAGATAAAGATTCTGAGATAATACAGAAACAACCCCAACAATCAAACGACCCCCTTCGAGCAAGCGCTTGGTGACAGTGCAAAGGAAAAACTTCCATTTATCAGGAAAGCTCTGGTAGAACCAGGCTCAGGGGGGGCAGCCATGTGGCTGAAGGTGAGCGGAGGAAGGCAGGTCAAAAGAGCCAGACAGGAATAATATCTCAGGATTAAATGCAGAGTAGTGTGTAAAAAGGTGAATGAAGAAGAACCATGAGAAGCCCCTGGCAGCCAAGACCCATTGCAGTGGAACTAGAGGAGGATTACGGGAACATCTGATAAGCCCTAACGATAAACGAAACGAAAGTTTGAAGCCTTAATCTTCAAACTTTCCTTTGACTTTTCCTTTGTTAAAATCCGAGAAGTAAAATACAAGATGTCAAAAAGTGAGCCTGTGAGCTTGAAGGCTACTTCTGGCATTAGAACGCAGCTCCGGACAATAAGGACCTCGACGTCCACAAAGACGGGACACATATCTGCCAGTCTTTGGCTCCTTAGTACTTAATGCTAACCTTTCACATATGGTAAATGGCCTGTATTTATATAGCGCTTTACTAGTCCCTAAGGACCCCAAAGCGCTTTACACATCCAGTCATCCACACATTCACACACACATTCACACACTGGTGATGGCAGCTACATGTAGCCACAGCCACCCTGGGGCGCACTGACAGAGGCGAGGCTGCCGGACACTGGCGCCACATTAATGCTAACCTTTCACATATAATGGATATAATGCACCGCCTTGGCTGATCAGATTATTCCACAGTTCATTTCCTGTTTTTACCAAGATGCAGTTTGGAATGCTGCAAAGTCAATTTTCCTTCAAAACAGAAACTTGGTGGTTTTCCAGAGACCTCTCCCTGCCATTGAAGAGAGGAGGATGATGCTTTGGCTCCTGGTGGCAAAGGTTCAACAACAAGGTAAGACAGCACACGTCATCAGAGGCCAGCCTTTTCTACCAAGAACCTGAGGGTGGCAACATCCCACCGGTCAGGTTTTTGCTAAATGTAAGACTATAAGTTCTATAACAGTTCCAGCCATTGTCCCGTGAAGTCTTAATTACTATGAAGGCTGTATGAGAAAATGCCAGAGGGGATTTTTGGTAGCAACTAAGAACTGGCCAGTACCTGAGAGCCTTTGGTCGTAGCTCAACCAGAAAACATAAATTAGAAGAAGAGAGGATGAAGAGAGGATGACCTCCACCATAATGAGCTTGTCACAGAAGAAGCCCTCAGATATGTGAGAGCAGGACAGGGTAAATTTATTTCTGGAATAGCTTAAAGTACCAATTTCACCAGCCACACCCACCTTGGCAGCTTCTCTCTATATCAATGCACTTGCTAACTACGTGGAAAACGAAGCCCCAAAGATCTGTTACTGTTAAAGGCTGGACTAACCTGTAAGAGCTATTTATAAGATGTAAACTAATGCTCAGGTTTTTACGTGTTTCACAAAGAGTTAGTCTTTTTGACTGCAGGATAATTTATTAAGCCAAATGATAATCACAGACTCAAATCACTTGAATTATACTCATCTAAGGAGTTAGAATCCACAAGAAAACAGCTGAACTGCTTGGAAGTTGTAATTGGAGCGTTGAAATTTAAGTCCACAGTCTGGGCAGCAGTTGATCCCTGTGGTTCATCCAATCATCTGCACTGCAGGAGACAAAGAGGCTGATATCTTCTGCACTATTTTTTTTACCCAATCCACCAATAAAAAAAATTAGCCAATCAGAATGCTCTATCATTCACATACATTTAAATTCACCAACTGGAAATCCCTGTCAAATGTGTCTAAATTTGCTGTTCCTCCTATCAAAATACATTTTGAACGCGAGGGTGTCGAGGACTTGTTCTACACAACAGTGTGTTATTTTATGTTCCTGCTGTCAATAATGTGGTGCCAGGAGGGTTTAAAAGTGGGGTTGAGACAATCTCCTGACTGAAAACTCTGTGGGTCAGTTAGCAGGTAAACACTTGGATCTGCACAGGTCAAAGTTTCCTTCTCTTATCTTTGACAACGATGGCTACGTTCTTAACATAAAATGATGACCTTAGAGCAAAAAATGTGGACTTCTTATTGATTCTCTTTATATTTATTAATGATTCATAATTCATTTTAAAATATTAACACATAATTAGTCCTTTTATTTTAAAGTAAATTATCAAACAATACATTACTAGCATGATATCTAAATAAATAAAAGAATCGCAAAATGAAATTGTAAATGAATTTAATAATGGATTATTATTGTTATTATTATTATTTTTGCACAATTCATTACTGAAGCACAAAATGCTTTAATTTGATGCATGTGACTCTTCTGGTCCTCCATACAAATCCATGGAAAATGAAAAATAATGTAGGAAATGAATGAAAGCTACTATAAGAAGAAGGTGATCAGAAAGAGAGAAACAATGTAGAAAATAGAAGAAGCTGGGGTTTAAATGACAGGGACAGGTGGAGCACGGAGAAAGAAAAGACACAAGAAACCTTAAATTACTTTCTGTGGATGGAGAAGAGAGGAGGGTGCTTTTGTGTGTTTGATTATATGTGTCAGCAAGTGCATGCGCACAAGTGTCAGGGTGATGAATTGCCTGTTCTAAGCCACACATTTTCTAATAAACCCACAGTCACATCCTGTGTGTGCAGACACAGGGATGCAGCTCTGAGCAGAGTGGATACACTTGCTAAGCTACTGTAGCCAGAAGTACTTAGTTACAATAGTTTGACTGTAAAGCAGCAGAAGGCTTATTGACATAGTTGTGAAGGTATGTAAGTAAATACTGATTTTTATAATATATAATTTGTCTCATTGTTGAAAAATATTCAAAAATTGTGAATAATTAACAGATTATGAATTCCTCCTTCTTCCATGGGAGACGGGGGGGGGGGGGGGGGGGGGGGGGGGGGGGAGAGAGTAACTATTAAAGTGAATAACTAATAGGACCTAAAATTTTTGTTTTTTATTTGTAGCATTTCCAGATTTAGTTTTAGTGCTTATACTATGACATGTGATTTGTCCTTAAGGGCCACACTACAGTTTTCAGGAGTAGAGAACGACATTATGAAATATGGAAAAGCATATTTTGTAAGACAATGTTTCTATAAACCTTTTCGCTTATTAGGCAAGTATTCAATTAATTCAACTGTGAAGACCTGACCCAATATTTACTTTTGTTTTTTTCTTCTTGATTATCACTTAATACAGATCAGGTTGCTTCTACAAACATCGAGATGACAATTTTGGCTTTAGGTAAATTTAGAGGTCATTTTTTACTTCAATTAAATGTCATAAATGGTTAAGAAAAAGAGGCAGGGCAAGTTTGTCTGTGGAAGAAAGGGAAGAAGGCCCAAGAGACAGAAAAGCCAAATTTGTCTCTTCTATAAACAAATGAACAGAGAGCTAAATATATTCCCCTGACAAATGAACTCTGCATTGAAATATGGCTTCAGGACAAAACTGCCTCACTAGTTGTGTTCTTCAATCTATTTAAATAAAGATGTTCTACTTCTGTCCTTGGACGAATTCTTAGTCACTCTGGTTGAGATTAATAAACGTATTATTTTCCCCATAAATCCAGTTTAGTTGTCAAAATAAGGGCAGATATATTTGTAAACATGTAACTTTATTAAACATCAGCTCCGACGTGGACATTTTTGTTTTTTGAAAGCAGGGCAGAGAGCCACAGAGCATGTGTACTGTGCATCATGTAACACTTTATTATGTACAAATCCTACAAGCCAGTGTCATGAACGATTACCCTCCCCCGGTAACAAAGTCAGCCTCTGATCTCTGCACGTGTCTTTCTGCTCGCACTGGGTATTATTATTTATCTTTAAGTTGTTAAACTATTATAAAATGTACTTGTCAAGGTCAGGATGTTATGCTATTACAGGTTTGTCCAAATTCTCCACATCAGACGTGAGTGCTGCTATTATGGGATGATCTCATCTCAGTTTTTTCATTGTAGTCGCTTTAATATTTTCATTTTCTAAAAGCCAGAGTATTCTAAGAGGGTGTTAATATGCAAGTATTACCAAAGAAAAGACATGATCTATCTCTATCTCTTAAAAGAATCTTTACCTTTGAAGATGTGTTCTTCAAAGGTAAAGATTGCTCTGTAATGTAATATTCTACGGTCCTTAGTGGACTGGGAGGCAGTCAGAGGTGGAGGACCTGGTGCTCTGATCCCTGGAATGCCGCCTCACTGGTGAGGAAGGAGCCTGACCTGGTGCTGGAGGTTGGCAGATACCAACCAGATATAATTGGGCTCATGCCAAGAGGCTCTGGAACCAGTTTCTGGAGAATGGACTCCACCCTGGAGTTTCCCAATGGGAGGCAGTGGTGCAAATGTATCTCCCTGGTTCGCTGCCTGTGCGTTGGAGTTTTCCTCAGGCCCCAGGTCCTGACTATCGTTTGTACCTAAGTGCCAGAATCCCTGGATGAGGTGCTGGAGAGTGCTCCACACAGAGACTCTATTGGGGACTTCAATGCTCTCACACTGATGTTGTTAAACAACCGCACGCTGGCATGACCCCTGGGGCGGGTGAGATTCCCCCTCAGTTCCTGAAGATTCTGGATGATGTAGGGCTGTCAGGACTGACATGTCTTTGGGTGGGTTTGGGTGCCTCTGGATTTGAAAACTAGGTTGTTGACTCCCCTGTTTAAGTAGGTAAATGGTAAATGGCCTGTATTTATATAGCGCTTTACTAGTCCCTAAGGACCCCACAGCGCTTTACACATCCAGTCATCCACCCATTCACACACATTCACACACTGGTGATGGCAGCTACATTGTAGCCACAGCCACCCTGGGGCGCACTGACAGAGGCGAGGCTGCCAGACACTGGCGCCACCGGGCCCTCTGACCACCACCAGTAGGCAACGGGTGAAGTGTCTTGCCCAAGGACAAGGACACAACGACTGAGACTGTCCAAGCCAGGACTCGAACCGGCAACCTTCCTATTACAAGGCGAACTCCCCCATAAGTAAGGGGACCATAGGGGGTGCTCCAACTACCGGAGGATCATACTCCTCAGCCTCCCAGGGAAAGTCTATCACAGGGTACTCGAGAGAAGAGTCCATCCGTTAGTCAGCCCTTGGATTCAGGAGAAATAAAGCCACTTTTGCCCTGGTCGTGGAACACTAAACCAGCTCTTTATGTTCTTGAAGATATTTAAGGGGTTGTGAGCATTTGGCCAACCAATGTACTAATGTAATTTCGGGACTTGGAGACAACATTTAACCAAGTCCCTCGGGGTATCCTGTGGAGGGAGTTTCAGGAGTTGGGGCTGTTTGGCCAGTTGTTATGGGCCATTCAAGCTCTACAACTGTAGCAAGTAAGTCAAACACCTTTCTGGTGGCTGGCCTTTGCCACAGATTCTCTTCATGGATCGGATATCTAGGGGTAGCCAAGTCGGGGAGGGTCTCCTCTTTGGTGAGGATGTGGTTCTGTTGGCTGTGAAACGTGAGAATGAAAATTAGCACTTTGACCACGGGTGTTGAACTCCAGTCCTTGAGGACTCCTGAAACTTTTAAATGTGTCCCTGCTGCAACACACCTGAATAAAATTAGTAGGTCATTAGTAAGAACTGACTGCATGCTGATGTGTCAACCCCTAACCTCAAGTAAATGTAAATAAATCTAAGTTTGTGAAAAAATCTAATTCTAAAAGTACTTTTAGAATTAGAGCATGGAGTCAAGTTCTATAGAGTCTTGCTAATGACCTACTAATACAGGTGTGTTACAGCAGGGACACATGGAAAAGTTTAAAGACACCGGCCCTCGAGGACTGGAGTTCGACACCTATGTCCTAGACTGTGGTTCTCAGCTGGAAAAGGGTCGAGTGACGGATACAACCAGCATATGTGAATTTTCTTCAAAGAGTGGCTGGCCTCGCCCGGGTGAGGAGCTCAGTCATTAAAGAGGGAGTCAGAGTAGAGGTACTGCTCCTACTCATCAAAAGGAGCCAGCTGAGGTGGTTCGGGAATCTGACTAAGATGCCTGCTGAAGTATTCCGGGGATCTCGTACTGGTGAGGAGGTTCTAGGACAGGATTTGCTAGAGAGATTACATTTCTTGGTTGGCTTAGGTACATCTCTGTGTCCCCAACAGGTGGCTGGGGTGAGGGAAGCCTGGGCTTCTCTGCTCTGACTGCTGTCCTAACTACCTGAACCTGGATAAGCAGCACAAAATGGATGGCTGACTGGATGGACGGAAATATTCATCCATCCATTCAGTTCTGATTGACTGATTGATTGTTTGTTTTGGGTTTTTTTTTTTTTCAAGTCAGGTATTGGATCAATGCATGTATTGCTATTTTGTAAAGCATCTTGCAAAGCAAACTAAAGTATAAAATTTTGGGTAATTTAAAAGTTACATAAAAATACCAAGCAGTTAAATAGAGCTTAATGCAGGCTCAACTGGTTAGTCTGGTGCAGAGCAGACTGATGCTTGTGTCACTGTAAGGTTACATCAAGGATGGCAGACATCAATAAGTTTAAGATGATTAGATTTACTCACTTAATTGCCAGCTCTGTTCTAGGATGCCCTCTGGACCCAGTGGAGGTGGTGAGTGACAGGAGAATGGCGGCTAAGCTGTCATCCCTGTTGGACAACGTCTCCCACCCCATGCAGCAGACTGTGACAGCACTGAGCAGCTCCTTCAGTGGGAGACTGCGGCACCCACGGTGTGGGACGGAGAGATTTCGCAGGTCTTTCCTCCCCACTGCTGTCAGACTCCACAACAAAGACTTTAACTGAACAAACACACACATCCACACATGTGCAATAACACTAAGTGCAATAATCTTTTCTGGCATCGTTGTATTTTTACTCAGTTGTATATAGCATTCGTATTCTATTTTTATCTTATTGTATATTTTTATTCTATTTTATTCTACTGTATATAGTATATTATTTTATTCTATTCTGTACAGCTGTGTACTGTATTTATTCTTATTGTATTCTAATTTTTGCGTCATAACTTTTGCACTGTCCACTTCCTGCTGTGACAAAACAAATTTCCCACGTGTGGGACTAATAAAGGTTATCTTATCTTATCTTATCTTTCATGCTGCTTTTATATGACAGCTCATTTTGCATTTACTTATATCTGGTGGAATCAATTTAGATACAAAAATACACAAAGAGCAAAAAATCCCAGAGCAGCAGCAGAAACAAATCAGCTGATCACAGCCTAAACACAAAGAAGACTCAACGGGAACGCACAATACAAATTATTGTGTGACTTATGGAAAGTGACAAAATCCCTTCATACCACTGTATCCATTGCACCGCTTACACATGACCTTAAAGGTCCTCCACATTCCATATCTGTAACCCCTGCCTGTTACCCAGGTAGTAAAGGTAGTAGTTAAAAAAAGCATACTCAGATAATAATCAATGCTAAAGCGAATATTAAATCACACTTTCAAATATCAGCAGTCTCATAAATGCCTCCTCAAGCCGACACAACTTTAGACACCTCTGCTGCAGGCAGGCAAGCACACAGGTCCTGTCCTCTCACTAACAGCTGAAGTAGTCAACGTAGGTAATACTGAACAACACTTTAGGAGGAATTTTTGAGAGGTCAAGCTCCTGTTTCAACAGTTATAATTTAATCTTGCTGGGACACACAGTAGTGTTTGCCGTTGTGGTCGGGTATGGTTTGTGGCTCACCTGCAGAGGAGGGGTGGAGCAGTGGGATTAGGATTTCGTGTCAGGGAAGGCTGGTGGTCACAGCCGGCAAGCACAACCTAACCATGCCTTCTCTACTCGAGTACTGGGACCTGAAGCAGCTGAAAAGCTGTGCAAGTAGTGGAAAACCTCATGAAGAAACACACTTTTCTTGCAACGACGTGTGCGACTGGTCCTTTATGATTATAGCAGATTAACTATTAGTAATTTTCAACAGTCACGTTAGCTGTTTTTAATCATTAACATAGAAACTAGCAGGCAGTCGTTAGATTAAAAACCCCGAAAAGCAATAATTGCTGTTGGGCTGAATGGGTCACCGATGGGATATGGAGCTGTGGCTGACTGGATTACAGACGCCTGGAGAACCAGGTGGGTTGCTGGCTGTGCAGAGCAGCAGGAAAACTGTAGCTGAACTGAGATTATTTTTTGTAGCACGCTGTGAGGTCAGTTTTAAAATGCAGGCCGTCGCTGGATCAAAGAAAGCTCTGTTTTTGATGCCTTCATTTTAGCATAGCTGAAATCACACTGATCCAAAGTTAATTTTTAACATTTCCATATTTCTCTTCCTATACAATAATTTAATTATTTAAATGTGTTAGGTAGTGTACTGTTGTACCCTTCATTAGTTGGTTCTGAAATATATTGTCTTCAGCATACGAAAAGAGCTAAATCATCTGCAAAGCGAATACAACCTCTAAACTTAAATACTTTGTTAAATCTACCTTATGGTTAACAAAACTGGTTGATAATTATCGTTTACATTTTCATAGAATTGCTTCTTCTCGTTCAGAGTTGTTGCAGAATGGGGTCCAAAATTTCATGTGATATTGAAAAATGGTTTTGAGTATTTTATCCTAGGACAACTGTAAAGGTGAGACTATTGTTTTGTGTTATTTTTAGCACTACAGCACAGAACTGCATATGTTCATTAGTGATGTTGGCGACAGTAATATGCTTTGGAATAGTTTGGCTTCGCGTCTGTAGCCACTAGCAGCCGAATCACAGCACAAAGCCTCAGCAGCACTGAGAATACACAGACGTGTGTTTTGTGTACGGTCACATCCCATCAAGTTACAAATGACTAATTATTGTTGCATCGTGAATATCGTCGAAGGACTGTTACTTTTAACGCTCTGAGCCTTTTTGAAGGACCATCCCACCAAATCCTCCTCCGCCTCATTCACTCTGGAAACGTCTAGAAGCTGGAAGTGTCACATGGAACTGTTAATGCACCACAAAGGCTTGATTTGTGATACAAGATGATTCAAATATGGCTTCTTTCTCCTCTTCTTATTCCTTATGTGTGCGCGGATTGCAGCCAATTGCGTTTTTTCCGAGCCATGTTTGTGTGTGCACGGAGGACGTGTAGTAATCTGAGCAGATGTGATCACACAAACAGGCTACACAGAGAAAAATAAGACATTTACGTAGGTGATTCCCCCGCACGAACAACATAAGCTACATACTGCGAGCACACACCCTCCATGCAGAAGCACGTATATCTGTGTACGACATGTACACAGTAGCCGATATAACAACCAAACGAAACCCGTTCTTCATCACTCACATTAGTCTGACATCACATAAATCTCTTTACCTCATAAAGACTCACGTCAGCCTTGAATAGGCGATAAAGTCAACAATCCACGAATTAAAAGGCGACTTGGATTCCCATCACCTCTCCAGAGGAGGAATAAAGCACAAGACAGGCCGGCTGGCGTCTCCTGACATTTGATGTTTTGTAGAGGAAGCTGCTGTAAGAGGAAAGCTGTAAGAAAGACAGGTGATGGAAAATGGGGATAAACAGGCCCGTACCCGCGGATGTTTGCCAGCAGAGGTCCAGGACGGCTCGGATCTGTGTGGAATTCCTCCTGTTGAAGGGAATATTTGCGGGGGCTTCAGTCGCCGCACGGCCTGGGAAGCGTAAAGAGGAGTGATGGAGAAGAACAGGAAGCGCAGAGCATCACAAGCAATATCATCTCTCTTCCGTTCATCTTACGCCAGAATCGATTCTCCCACAAATAACAGCAGACAGTGCGATGTCACCTCTGTCTCCCCCTCTCTCTCCTCAGCTCAGTTCAAAAGTGCCATACGGCCAGTTTCTTAAAACAACAACACATACATCATAATAGAATAAAATAATAAAAGACAAGTAATTTAAAAAATACAATAAAATAACACAAAGATTAATACACAGTTCAATTTATTATATGCTTCAATAGTCATTTCAGATCATTCACTGTGTCTCCTGGGAGTATTTTCCGTTTTGCAATGTCACTGAAATGTAGATTTACAGGACAAAAATGGTAACAGCAGGTGTTCTTTACTGAATGATTTCCATTTTAGGAGGCCAATAAAGTATGAAATTATTTAGATGTTCACTGGTGATTGTTTGTCAAGGAAATCTAGTATTGTTTTGCTTTATTTGCATGATTTATTCAATAAAAAAACCTTTCAAGCCAATTTGAAACAAAAGGTTGTGTTACAGAATTCTACAATAAGGTATGTGTGGCAAAATATGATGCGTTAAATAAATGTATCAGGAAAACCATGAGCTGTTAAAAATCGAGACAAAGCGATGCAACCATTTATGACCATGCAACCATGTAAAACAACAGAAAAGCAAAGAGGCTTTGCAATGTTATACTTTATTCATCTGCATATAGTAAAGTTGTGGGGGAAAAAAAAAGGTTTCATATTCAAAAATGAATGAATTATTTATATTGTGTCTCTGACCTAAAGTCAGAGAAATTGGACTAAAACCTGCACTGAAAGGTTGGATGGACTTAAACCAAGTTCTGAAACATAGAAAACAAAGAACAGGCACAATAATCCTCGTCCCAAACAGGGTAAAGACACAAGGGTACTGGGGAAACTAAGATCAATTACATTACTAAAGATTATAGACCGATTACAAACTCAGGCTGTATCACAACAAGACAAAAAAAGAAGCTTGTGTTAAATGCTGGGTGCAAAAAAATCCATGGTTTTAAGAAGAAGAGTGCCCTTTATTTGCCATGAGGGCATGATGCTGGTCTGTGCACTGGTATCCAGCTTGAATATTGTCTTTACATTTTCACATCCAAGTTCTCTGTCTGCATGTGCGCCAGCCTCATCTTCAGTTACAGTAACAGTAACCACAAACAGTTTGATGGAGCGCACTTCTCTACGACCTGATTCATGTGAAACTTCGTTCTATAGGCTTTTGCAAACTAATATTTTTTGTATTTCAGACACTGTCAAGCATTCTGCTTGTGTACTGTGGTGTCTCACGTGCCTTAACTGGTGCTTCTAACCTTTCTCGTAACCCATCAGCGTGCCCTACTGTGCCCTTTCTTCCATGTTTATGTTGTATTGAGTGGACCTCGTGGCTGTTGCTAGCCATAGCCTTTAGCTGCATCTGAGCTCATTCATGGGAGGGGCCTATGTCTGTTTAGGTCTGCTCCTTAGCTGGGCAGCTTTTCCCTTACTATTGATGAGCAAGTTCCAAATACAATACAGTCCCTGACCATTTGGTCATTATTTCTATAGTTACAGTCTTTCACCTGTAGCTTCAGCGCTGTAACAAAGTGCTGAATTGACTCATTGGGGAATTACAAAGTTACCAGTTATCAGTACCACTGAAAAGAAGAGTTCCTTTATTTTATTCCAATATTCTAAATGGCACCATATTGTATAAGTTGCTGCTGCAGTGACACTTGAATTCATCACTTTTTGTTGGCTAATTTTGTAATAGAGGCTGACAGAGGTGCAGGAGCAAATCAGCCTGGCCTGCACTGAACACCCGCCTTGGACGGGTGCAGAAGCTAATTCAAGAGGTGGATACACATTGAAACATTGCACATACCAAATGCTCCAATGTGTTTATGACCTCGGATAACCTGTAGGAGCACCTTTGGCAGGCCTACACACTGACATTAGCCCACTCTCATCAGAACAGTGTGAAATTATTGCACATGTCTAAAAGCACTGCCCATCTAATGATGCTGGAGGATGAAGAAAAGGGAATTATCCTAATTCCAGAGACCACAGCAATGGCTGAAAGTCTGAAGAGATGTCCTGCAGGGAGGACGTGAAATGTCACTGTGGATAGTGGAGGTCCAAATGTACCCGAGTGAACCAAACACTGGAAAACTGGAGAATCCCCAAGAGTGTTGGGGTGATTGTGAAGACTAGCCTATCCATTCACTTAAACACTGGAACCCAAAGCAAAATCAAATATACATTATATAGATATAAAAACAACTGGGCTGTAAAATCCTTAAAATATCTTAATAAAAACCACGTCTGCTTTCAAGGAGAAAATAAAACAGGCAGGTCAGCTCTGACTCCGTCTGTGCTCTCAATTTTTCCTGCTTTCAACAGAAGATGTTATTTGTAGCATTGAGTGACATCATCCTCACTATGATCTGTTACTCACACACTGCACTGCCATAAAAAGTATATTTATATTTATATAGAAACAAAAGCTAGAAAAACTATTTCCTGACAGATGTGTTTTTTCCTATCCCCCCTTTTCTTCCCAGTTATGCAGGTACACTATGACCAAAAGTCCAGACTCACAGTGATAAAGTTCAGGAACGTTTCTGTGTATTACAGCAAACACAGCAGTCTTTTCTCTGTATGTTTGACTTTATAAATTGATTTATTATGAGCAACGCAAATGTTAACAAATGGAGACACTAATTGTTACAGTCACAGCCTGCTGTCTTTAACAGGCTCAATATGTTTCTTGCCTTGATTGTGTGAGGATTTCTCCAAAATCCTCAGTGTTGATCACCGTTATTGACAGTCTGGTGTAATAAGTAGCTTTGTTTGGAATTGCTTCACAGGAAAGCATTATGAAGATGTAGTCATAGCCAAATTGGGCCAGCAGATGTCACTGTGGAGGAACTAAGAGGAGAACAGTGTGGCACATGCTCAAATGATCCAAAGTATTTATTAATCAAATCCCCCCCCCCCCCCCCCCCCCAAAAAAAATGGGCCCGATATCACAGAACTGTTACATGATATTAACCCGAAACTGTCAATTCACCTCTGTAGAGTGGGCAGTCAGAATGAAGCTCAATGAAGTTAATATCAAGTTGTAGATTGAAGCTGCTCTTCATATTTCTGGCCAGCAGATGTCACCACAGAGAGCAGTGTTGAAAAGCTTCGAGTAACCTGTTTCGATACAAGCTTCAGAAAGCTTCATTTGGTCATCGCGAACTTTTGGAACTCACCTGCATCGTAGATTAATCGCATCGTAGATCCCACACGGCCACGACCCAGAAGAAGACGAAGAGGACGCTAACGGTAGCACCAGCAAATATCGGAAAGGAGATACGATGACGTAATCAGAAAGCGCCGTAGACGTTAGCAAACCAGTTAGCTCCGTTAGCCCGCAATTTGAAAGGAGCTTACTGACAGCTTCGTAGGTCGTGTGGGCCAATGTTTTATCTTGGTAAATGACCCAGCAGCACCTCTGGTTCCTAGCAGCTGTTTGGTTTAGTCCTGGCTCGCCTTCATTATGACAGAGGAAGATGATTTACCAGCCAACTTTTTGACAGAGAAGATGCAGCACAGCAGTGGAGAGCTGGTCCCTCCCGACGGCCTGTGTTGGTTGTCAGTGCTGTTCTGTCTGATGCTGGCTTGTTTTTATGTTGGCAGCTTATATGTGTGGAGGAGTCACCTGCCGAGGTGAGCTACATACGCTTTATAGTGGGGCTTATTTGAAAGGAGAGTCAGTGAACTGCTTTCATTCCTGTATTATTTACCCATACTCAAGTTTGCATCAAGTTTGAATTAATATTTAATTAGAAATAACTGATCAGTCTGCATGTTTGTGGAGCATGTTAAAGAGTCACTGAAGAAAGGCTGGTGGCATCTGCAAGTGAGCTTTTTCACGCGGTTCCGTTCGTTTTATTGAGGAAATGTATCTTCTATGATAATCTTCAGTACTCATGTCACAGTGTGGCTACCAGTGCAGTAATGAAGCAATGACAGCTTCCTTGTTTCTGACTGGATTAACCTGTGAGGAGCTTCCAGGGCTGTTGCTACTTTACCTCCACCTGGGCACACTGCAGACCAGGTTTTACATGTGTCCTTGAACACAGCTGATTTAAGTGGCTAAACGACTCTTCAACCTCTCTTGAAGTTCTCCAGGCCTGGTAATGAATGAATCATTTGATTCAGGTGTGTTGACCCAGGGTGAGACCTAAAACCTGCAGGAGATGGGCCCTAGAGGCCTGGAGTTCTCCACCCCCGCTGTAGACTAGGACAGCTTCTTTTCTCAGGGTGTTTTTTAAACTTGAAGTAAAACTTGGTTCAGTTTTTCACTCACAGACGCACAAAGAATTTCCTGTCATCTGACAAGGGCATATATGGATGCAACAGTTGTCAGATTCTGGGCCAGAGCAAGTATTTAATAACAAAGTGGCCAATTGCAAAAGCAATATTTTCTTTGTTTTGCTTGACTCTGATTGTTTTTCTTTCGTTCCTGTGCTTGTATCAGGGGATCTTGAAATTTGAATGGCTACAAAATAGGGCTGCTAAATTTATGGAATCCTATTTGGCAACGACTTGATGGCAGTCGAGGCAAAAATCTAACAATGCAGAAGTTTGCACAAAAAATAATGGATTCCTTTCTGTGAGGAAAAATGAGTCCTTGGTTCATTCTGCAGCTAAGTGATACTTGTACTACAAAATGTTCATGCTCCACTATATCACAAGCACCTGGCTCAGGCTTTACTTTGAAGTTGTGTTGATTATGTTGCCACTCAAAATGGACCAGGGCAGAGACTAGATGGTCTCTTAAGTGTCACTGTGTGTAAAGATGCATGTATCCTGTCACCTATCATTGTGAATAGCAAACGCCACAGGACTATACTGCGATGTTCATATTAGCTGGCCCCAGTCATATAGGGAAAGAAAATGCAGATTCTCTAACCACTTGTGAGTGGTTTCTGGTAGTAGTTGTGAAGCTGATTACTAAAGCGCCAGTCAAATGGGCCTAAGACCCGTCAGTGACTCTCTGCTTGTTCCTAGGGAAAAGTGTTTATTCCAGGACTGAATGGTGAGTGGTTCATAGCAGTCGTGAGAATGTACAAAGATAGATGAGCTGTATAGTGCTACGCCATAAGTCTCCTTGCTACTAGAGCAGGGCGACATGGCCAAAAATATATATCACAATATATATTTGAAAATTTGTGATAACCTTATAACTGACGATATAATTTCTGCGAGACAAAGTAAAACTCCACAACTTTACTCGCGCAAAAACCCCCATCATCCATTTATTTTCACTTAAACAAGCAGCTGTTTTTTATGTGCATTAAAGCTGTATAAACATTTAACAGTGCAAATGCAAATTCCTGGCTGAAAGCTTAACCAAAAGGCATTTCCAGTAGAAATGTGCTGACATATCCTGAGCATAACCATGTATAATATCCACTGAAGTTAAAAAGAGCTGCTTTGCAACATTAAACTGCAGTGTGCCAAATAAAAAAATCAAATATGTATTTTTCGGACCATAAGATGCACGGGATTAAAGAAGTCCAGACGCCTTTGTTTCCCAGCTCCTTAGACAATAGAAACTCTCCTGTTTCTTCCCTCTTATCTACTGTGTTTGCACAGGTGTAGAGAGCAGCTGCTTACACCTGCCCACAGAGTCATAACAAGTGGATGGCACAAAGCTAATGCACCAAAACGCTGGCCTCCACCCTCCTGTTTGGTTTAACAACTGTTCTGGGAGGAAAATGTTGCACTGACAGTAACGTCAGACATTTAGCACTGCTGTCTTTGATGGTACTAATGTAGCAGAGACTGTGGCAGCTCATCGTCATCACCACTCCATTCATAGTGATGGGAACTGATAAGTGTTTAGTGATTCACAGATATCACTTATTGATTGTGTTAATGATTCTCACTGGTTCCCTCGAGACATTTACAGGCGTTAGTCTGCACGCTGTGGTCAGAGGTTTGTGCATGCTGGAGGTATTTCCCCTCTTTGTTGTGTTTGGGTCATTACTCAAAATAGCGATCTATCACACAGAACACTGCTCTTAGAGATAATGCAGTACATTACTTAAGTACTCCAGGTAATAGTAACTTTTACACTCTTTGCTGTGTTACTTTCTCTGTAAAATGATCTGAAATGAATTGTCTGATAATTACCACTTAACTGTAAACTGACCCAGGCACCACCACAAATCTCTATTAGAGAAAGATCATGTGTGTGTCCTCCTTTAGAATGCAAGTATGACCAGAAAGCAAAGATGAAAACCATCAACCAAAAAAGGAGACTTTAAAGCACGAGTGGGGAACTCCAGGCCTCGAGGGCCGGTGTCCTGCAGGTTTTAGACGTGTCCTTGATCCTTGAAGTTCTGCAGAGGCCTGGTAATGAACAAATCCTCTGATTCAGGTGTGTTGACCCAGGGTGAGACCTAAAACCTGCAGGACAGCGGCCCTCGAGGCCTGGAGTTCCCCACTGCTGCTTTAAAACGATCACCACAGTGATTTACAAACATGAGCCCGACTGCTCATCACTGCTTTTGCTACCAGTTGAAGGTCAAGGTCTGGCTGCTGGGCTCGGATCAGCATTCACTCAGCTTTTTAACTCCTCTGTCTTCTTGGATAGCTTAGGCGCAGCGAGCCGTCTGTGAAGATGCCAACGCTGTGTTAGCAGCATAACGAGGTGCTTCTGTCCCACACATCGTGCTCTTGTCTTTTTGTGCCATAAAAATATGTAGACTGTACCACTAATCAACTGAAATCAGCTGATTGTAGTGTAAGTGCCAGTGGAACCGATGAGCTGAACTGACAAGAAGACTAACAAAGACTTGAACTACTAGGGACCGCTTCTCAATTTCCATCCCTGCTCAGACTAGAACAGCACACCTGCCCCCACAGACTGAAGGAACATCTGTACTGCAGATGTTAAGAGATCTTAGTTTCCTTAGCAACAAGCGACAACTCTGCCCTTTTTTGTATATTTTTTCTGTATTTAGGGAGTAGTGTGGTTTGTTACCTATGTGTAACCCTAGATATTTCTATGTCCAGCCCAAAGACTTTCACAGGCTGGAGAGGAGGCCTGAATCTTTGAAATTCTACTATCATTTCCTTCATCTTACAGGTGTTCAACAGGAGGTCGTTTTTGTGACTTTTACAGGATCCTTATATTCAGAATTCTGTCCATTGTTAAAACCACAATGGCAGTATCATCTGAGTGTTTCTGGATGTGGCAGGACTCCGAATGGTATTTGAAGTCTGCTGTACGCGATGTGAAAGGGGACAGAGCCAGGACAGTCCCCTGTGTTGCCCCCGTGCTGCTCATTAATGTTCCAGAAACACAGTTTTCCAACCTGACTGTGGTCTTTCTGTCAGGTAGTCTGTAATCTCTGTGAGCTTGTCAAAGATCACATGAGTGCCAGATTTCTCCAGATGAGCTCGGGCACGGTGAAGCATGTAGAGGACGGGGGTCTCGTATGTTGTTGACCTGAAGTCACAGTCGGTGTAGAATCAGCTGTTCCAAGGTTTTCATGATGTGCGATGTGCGGGCCACTGCTCTGTAGGCGTTCAGTTCAGCTGGACACTTCATTTTTGGTACAGGATGTTTTCCACAATGTCAACACCTGCTTCATTTGTACTCAGATTAATGACACAGGTGTGAGAGGGGAAGGAGAAGGAGGGAGGGGGGGCTGTGGTGGAGAAACCTGAAATCTGATTAGGACCAAATATTTAAAACATTCTTGCACCAACTGAATGGATGTAAATTGCAGTGACCGTGTGATGCATGCTTCCACAGCTCACATACCTCCCAGATCACAACGACCACTAAATTAGACACTGAAAACTGTGGCGCTTGCAGACGGTCTTTTGAGTGCTCAGAGGAGAAAACGCTGTATAAGAACCAGCCCACTTACCACTTACCATTTAAATGGGCAACTTTAAAGCATGAAAAAACTGTTTCACAGCCCGCTGTTTAAATAGTTTTATTACAATGTAAATCCTGCCAGGCAACTGCTGTTGTGAGTTATAGATCTATCAGTAAGACTGAATGGGGCTGAAATGAACCTGAAAACTTTTGGGTTGTTTCTGTCTTCAGCACGACTCCATGCAGCGCGGCTTTTATCATTCACATTGATACCAGAGTGTGTCTGCGACGCATCACTTTACATTTGCAGATTTGTTATTGGTTGGAGGATTTTAATGTGCTTCTCTATGTGTGCATTATTAAACCAAAGCTCCTCCATCTTATCAGCACACAGAAGCTGTTCGTATCTCCTGCTTGTGTGCTTGGGATAACGTTCTGTGCGTGTCCCCTGTCCTCAGGGACCATCCTGCTGTCATAAAGAGACGCTTCACCAGCGTCCTGATTGTGTCAGGGCTGTCGCCCCTGTTTGTGTGGGCATGGAGAGAATCTGCAGGCGTCGTGGTGAGTTGAGATCTTGGATAACTGTGCTGTGTTCCAGTACCTCAGGATGGACATTTTGTGCTGCGTTGTATCACAGTTTCTGTTTTCATTTGTGTGTCAGAATGGCCCGTCTTTGCTGGTTCTCATGGGAATCCGGTTTGAAGGCCTCATTCCTGCCATTATACTTCCTCTGCTCCTCACCATGGTAAGAAACAGCCAGTGTGCTTACCTAACATTACTACTGGGTTAGTACATGTTCATCGTTAAACTGCTTGATTGGAATATTTTGGGAAAGAAAACATTTATTTTTCTGTAGTTTAAATGATGAAAACATCAGTTGTGGGAAACATGCACGCTTTTGTGTCCTTGTAATGTCACTCAGAATAAAATATGAGAATGTATAGAAACAATTTCAAATAATAATTTAAATTGTTACTTTATTAATGTTCACACACTTATTTTCAACCTAAAATATTCACAAATGTGATATTTATACAAATATACTGAGAACTGTGAATCTGTAGTTAAATATTTTAGTGTTGCTTTCATTCGTACTTACATTCACCTACAACCACAGCAGAAAAGTAGCCAGGGAGATGAAGAAAGGAGGCGGAAATACCCAGAGTCTATGAGTTCAACAAACAGGCTGGTGGCAAAAACAAAAAGGCTTATAGTGACTCACATGTGAGGCTTGACACTGAGGAAGGAGAAAAGGACTTCTACCATGTGGCTAGACAGAGTCATAGAGAGTCTTGAACGAATGTACTGAAGAGGTGGAACCTCTTGAGGAGCTGGAGGAAAGAAAAAGGAGAGTGAAGAGGATGGATGGAGGACAGCGAGGGCAACGCTGGCAGCTGGTCTAGATGACATGTCTGTGGGGGTGTGTGGATGTTTAGAAGAGATTTCAGTGAACCTTTTAACACAAGTATTTAGTCTTGGAAAGTGGGAGGATACCTAGAGATAGAGAAGTGATGGTTTTCAAGAACAAGGGCGATGTGCAGAGCTGTTGTAACTATGGAGGGATAAAGTTGATGAACCATATCATGAAGCTATGGGAAAAAATATTGATGTTCGGTTATGAAGAGAGGTGATGATCAATGATCAGGGCGAGGGCTTCGTGTTGAGAGATAACACGACAGATGTTTGTTTTCAGAGTGTTGTTGAAGTATAAAGAAGGTCAGGAGTCGTACTGTCTTTGTGGATGTATAGAAAGCTTATGATGAGAAGGAACTGTGGCCCCACATGAGGAAATCACGAGTTCCAGTGAAGTATGAGGACAGCGAGACAGTGGTGACGTGTGCAGTAGGAATGCTAAAACAATGGTTTGAGTCAGGTGAGAAACTCGAGATGCAAGAAAGACACAGATGCTCGGATTTGTTTGACTTTCAGATTCAGCTTCCTTTACTGTCATTCAGTCAGTGCTCACAATTACACTGCTGAATGACATTATGTGGACAGAGGAGAAAACATACATTTTATATGCAGCTCTGGTAATGGCAGCAACATCTCAAATATTTGGAAGTACTTTTATTTGTCTGGCCATGTGCTGCAGGTCCTGTTTCTGGGCCCACTCATGCAGTTGGCCATGGATTGTCCGTGGAGCTTCACCGATGGGATCCGGGTGGCCTTTGGTGAGCCAACAAGCTGTGCTGTGTTTTATTCTTGATTCATGATTTTAGATCTGTTTCTAAATTTGGTTTACACCTGTTGCTCTCGCTTCTTCCTCTAGACCCGTGGTTCTGGATGTTGTGTGCCAACGATATGCGGTGGCTGAGGAATCAAGTGGTGGCGCCGCTAACTGAGGAGCTGGTGTTCAGAGCATGCATGTTGCCCATGTTGGTGCCCTGTGCTGGTCCTTCTACCGCTATCATAACCTGCCCCCTCTTTTTCGGAGTGGGTGAGTGCAAGTTTTTTCCAGCTTAGCCACAAGTTGTTTATTTATTTTTCTGTTTTTATTCAGCCGTTTTAAAAACTTCACAATGTGCTGAAATAAATACTCAAAAGTCCCATCGAGAGGGCCGATGTGCGTTTATCATCTTCCATATTGAGTTGACTGGTTCAGCTGCCCGTCAGTACCAGATCAACTGCCGCCTGCATGTTCGAAGGTAACTGCTTGGACAAACTGCCCGAAATGTGTTTACAGAAACATTTCAGGGATTTTGAGTCATTCTGCACTCCAGATGCGTTAATTGTGTTAAATTGTTTTTTTACTGGTTTTACTGTAATTATGAATTACAATAAAACCAGCTAAGAAGAAATAAATACACGAGCTTCTAATTTACAAAATATTGCACCAATGGAAGAAAGCAGTTCTGCATATTTGTTTAATATTGAAAGATGTGTCCTTCTCAAAAATGATTCCTCGCTGTTACTGCAGGCCGAGTCAGTGCCACCCAGAGTGTTTAGCTCTTAGCTGGAGGAGCAGCAGCTCTGAACGGGCTCAGGAGACACTAACGAGGGAAGCGAAACAAAGTGTCCGTAAACTCGGCGGGGATGCACGCTTCGATTCACCTGGCAAATATACTGCCAACAACACGGATGAACTGCAGCTACTCAAAGGCTTAAAATCAACTTTTCCAGATTTGCAACTTTGTGCTTCTCTAAAAGCTAAATAGGTGACTACATCCCCGGCTGCTTGTGGATCGTTATACAGAGCTTTCTGAAAGAGGAGGCGAAATCTGTTTGTATATAAACAAAGGTTGGTGTTTAGATGGCGCAGTGTTGGGAAAGAAACATGCAGTCCCTCACCTAGAGACCATTATCACTGAGTTTAAATCATTTCATACTCCACAGGAGTTCACCTTGTTAGGCCTGTGTTAGCAAAGCATCATATACCGAACACTGAGGACAACACCTGGACTCCCTGCTCGTTGTTCTTCAGACATGAGAATTCAGCCAGCACATGAACTGTCCACCAGGGACAAAAGCACCTCTGTCCCCCATCTGCTGTAGTCTGATCACTGCCTGGTTCATCCTCTCCAGACTTACAGGCAAAATCTGAGCTCTGTCGCTACCCTGTTTACAGGACACTAGCCTTTATACCCACCATTACAGCGCAGGAAGCCCTGCAGTTTTCTTCTGAACGATGGTGTCGCCACTCAGACAATATCGCTGCAAAAGAGCACAAGTCAAACAAAGAAGCCACGACTTTGAGTGCTTTTTGGAAAGTTTTTTCCCCCTAACTTTTGTGTTGATTGGAAGTAGCAGTGTGTATAATAAGTAATACAGAGTGTGTTCCAATAATGTCTGTGTTGAAGTTGCAGCATGTCTGAGTGCCTGCTCTGTCCTCTCTTCCAGCTCACTTCCACCATGTGATTGAGTTGCTGAGGTTCAGACAGGGCACTCTGTTGGGTATTTTCGTCTCTGCAGGTGAGAACATCTTTTTCACTGCGTTTATTGTGACTTCATCACAGGATAGCAGGAAGATGCACTTTTGTTCTTCTGTTTTGCACCAGTGTTTCAGTTTTCCTACACGGCAGTGTTTGGAGCCTACACAGCCTTCATCTTCATCAGAACAGGTAAGAGGCTTTCCTTCACTATTCTTGTTCTTGGAGCGTCCCGTCGGCCCGGCGCTGGGTGGTATGATTAAGTTTGGGTTTTCTGAGCCGGGCTGTCCAAGCCTGGGCTTAAGAGCGTTTACAGAAATGTTGTCTGTCATCAGTCCTGAAGCAGCAATTAACCTGAGATAAACTAAATGAAAGAAACTTACCAGTACGTCATTTTAAAATAAAATGCACAGATCAGCCATCGTATGAGCCAACAGATGTGCATTACTGGGAAAAATATATCTGCTGTATGTGAAAGAGGATTTAAGATCATTTGTGCATAGCTTTCAACGTTGAAGTGCACTGAATGTTTTTTACAGTTACAAAATAATTGAAGGTTTACTGAATATGGACAAGTTTGATTTGCCATATATGGTGACATGCAAAAGTTTGGGCACCCTTTTCCTTCATAAATGATTGGTTGTTTGGATCAGCAGTTTCATTTAAATATATCATATAGCAGACGAACACAGTGATATTTGAGAAGTGAGACGAAGTTTCTAGGATTTACAGGAAGTGTGCAATAGTTACTTAAACTAAATCAGGCAGGTGCATAAATCTGGGCACCCCAACAGAAAAAATAAATCAATATTTAGGAGATCCACCTTTGCAGAAATACCGCCTCCACTTCTTATAGCTTCCAATGAGAGCCTGGATTCTGGTTGAAGGTATTTTGGACCTTTCGTCTTTACAAAACGTCTCCAGCTCAGTCAGGTTTGATGGTTTCCGAGCACGGACAGCTCTCTTTAACTCACACCACAGATTTTCAATAACATTCAGGTCTGGGCTGAGATGGCCGTTCCAGAGCGTCGGACTTGTTCCTCTGCATGAACGCCTTAGTGGGTTCTGAGCAGTGTTTCGGGTCGTTGTCTTGTTGAAAGATCCAGCACCGGTGCAACTTCAACTTTGTCACTGATTCTTGAACATTGTTCTGAAGAATCTGCTGATACTGAGTGGAATCCATGCGACCCTCAACTTTAACAAGATTCCCAGTCCCTGCACTGGGCACAGCCCCACAGCATGATGGAAGCACCATCACAGTTTACTGTGGGCAGCAGGTGTTTCTCTTTAAATGCTGTGTACTGTTTCTGCCATGCTTTGTTATGCCCAGATAACTCAATTTTAGTCTCATCAGTCCACAGCACTTTATTCCAAAATGAAGCTGGCTTGTCCAAATGTGCTTTAGCAAACCTCAAACCTCTGTTTGTGGAGTGTGTGCAGAAAAGGCTTCTTCTGCTTTACTCTCCCATACAGCATCTCCTGTGCAAAGTGCGCTGAATAGTTGAACGATGCACAGTGACTCCATTTGGTGTGTGGGTTGACTCTGACTGTTCTCACCATCCATCGCCTGCTTATCTAAGGTTTTCCTTGACCTGTCACTTCCGGCCTTAACTAGAACTGTGCCTGTGGTCTTCCATTTCCTCACTATGTTCCTCCCAGTGGAGGTGATAGCTTTTTGTATCCTTCCCCTAAACCATGATGTTGAACATGGTTTGTTTTCAGGTCATTTGAGAGCTGAGGCTCCCATGTTGCTGCTCTCGAGAGAAGATGCAAAGAGGAGAAAAACTTGCAACTGGCCACCCTCAATACGCTTCCTCATGGCTGGATTCATCTGTGTATGTAGGTCAAGGGTCAATGAGCTTACCAAACAAATTTTATGTTTCAATAATTAGTGCTGAAGGCATCCAAACCAATAAAACAACGCGGGTGCCCACATTTATGCACCTGCCTAACTTAGTTGAAGTAACTATTGCAAACTTTCTGTAAATCCTGTAAACTTCATTTCACTTCTCAAATATTGTGTTTAAATGAAACTGCTGATCCAAACAACCAGCGATTTATGAAGGAGAAACATGAAAATTATTAACTTATTAACTTATAATTAACTTTTGCATACCACTTTAATTGAGTAAAACCTAAAAATAAAATGTTTTCCATATTAAACAGTCGTATATAAAGGCCTATGGTATATGTAGTTAACTGTTCGGGACACTGCAGCCTGCAGCTTGTTCCACAAGCCTACGTCATAGTTTATCCTTGTCTCCAGCAATGTTATATGTGCGGGATTTAGAGACATTAAGTTAATAAGTGTGATGAAGTAATTTAATTTGCTGTAGCAGTTATGCGCTGGACGTTGGTGTCATTGGCCTTGGATGAGTGTTTAAAGTGTCACACAGTGCACAGGGTGGCCAGTGTGGCCTTGCAGTGTGGAGCAACTGCTCCGTCTACCAGTAGCTCATGTATTGAGTGTGCCTGTTCATCGTACTGTGGTACTGAGGTAGGTTACAGGCCGGCAGTTGGATGAGAGCGCTCTCTTCTGTATATAAACTATACTCTTCATCACTCAGCAGTTTGGTGTCCAAGCTGCACGTTAGCTGATTATCTAAAATTCTTTCCTCTTGTCCAAAATGTTCTCTTCTGTCTTTAAAACACAGTTTTAATATTTTCAGTTACAGGATTTAAAGGATTATTTTTAAATCAAAGCATTTGTTTTTCGCCTGTCACAGCTGAATGGGAAGCTGACGGAAGCTGTAACGCTGTCAACCAGTGGGAGTAAATGGCTGTTTTTTCTGTCTGTTACAGGCCACCTGATTGGTCCGGTACTTTGCCACTCCTTCTGTAACTACATGGGTTTCCCTGCCATCAGCACAGCTCTGGAGCACCCTTACCGACTCACTGTCCTCTCCTCCTATTTGCTGGGGGTCCTCCTCTTCTTTCTCCTTCTGTTCCCCTTCACCGACCCCTCCTATTACAGCCTCCCAGTCTGCACCCTCACCTCCTTTCCCAGTTCCTCCTGCCTCTCCTGATCCTTGTCCCACCCTCACATTTCTACTGTTGTCAAGAAGTAATGGAGGGTGTTTTTGCTTTTTTGACTTTTTTTTTTTTCCTCATTAGCGTTAAGAGTTAAGGTCTGTTGGGCCAACAGTGACGACTCTGTTGCCACAGAGACGGGAGGAACTCTGTAGACCTGTTCCTCGGTCTGTAGACACTTTGTTTGTCTGTATTTATGTGGCACCAGTCCTGT
The DNA here is from genome assembly GCF_963969265.1 of Rhamphochromis sp. 'chilingali'. Lineage (NCBI taxonomy): Eukaryota > Metazoa > Chordata > Actinopteri > Cichliformes > Cichlidae > Rhamphochromis > Rhamphochromis sp. 'chilingali'. The sequence continues at coordinate 11,914,024 of NC_137929.1, forward strand.
AACTGGTTCTCATGGTGTGCAGAAGTTAGAGTCGCGTTGCTGAGACTAAGCTGAGAATAAACTGGGACAGTCGATTTCCAAAGACAGCTCATGTGTCCTACACTGCCACACAGATACAGGATAGTGCAGCAGAACTGACATAACACAGATGAGCAAGTTGTCCTTAGAATGCTGGTACATCTCTGTGATAAGGTACCACAGTATACTCTGTGATGGACTCCATTCGGTCTGACTCGTTTCCTGTGAGTCTGCTTTGCTGCACCTCATGTTTTCATTATTACGATGGCTGCAATCACCTCACTGACATCACAGGACAGGTTGGAAACAAACGTACTTCCTGCTCCTTTCACCTGGCTCGTTGTTTGTGAGAAACATGACTAATTTATATTTTCAACAAATAGTCCGTTGTATATTGTGTATGTGCAGAGCGATTGCTAAGTTGCTCATGTCAGTTGCTAATTATTTTCACTTTTGTGCCAGTTTTCCACGGCAGGTTCCAGTTTGTAATCTAGTCTCTGTTTAAAATGAGATTTCTTAGACTTTCCTACATCGTATGTGTGCAGACTGAGTAGGACTCATTTAATTTAGCTTCAACTAAATCAAACCCCAACACTTTGGGCATAATTTAAGAGAGAAGCAAGCAACGTGAACACGCTTTACTACAAACAAGAGCTAGTCAGTGTTGCTGAAATTAGTCACCAGTACATGCCCAAAGGACAAAAGGTTTGTCGCTGTTTTAACCATCGTTCGCCATCAGCAGGCAGAAATACAAGCACTCAGGATTGTCGCTGTTGATGGCGCCCTCTTAAATAAACCAGATTATGTAAACCACTTATTTTTACATCATATTGAAGCCAAACAAATACATTCAGCAAAAACTGAATAAAACCCAAGTAAACAGGAAGCTTTGAGTAAATCTCAGTGACCTCAAGGTCAGAGGTCAGGTTCTCTAACACTCTTGTGAACACAAAAACTATATCATAACTAAGTCGTCTAGGATTTTCAAATTGATGCAGTTGGTGCGTCTACTAAAAATCCTGAAAGAGTTTGATTCTCAGTGACCTTGACCTCAGGGTCGGAGGTTTGATAGCAAATGTGCATCTATAAGTAGCTCTGGCAGCAGCTGGTATTTTTAAAGAGGGTAGCATCTGTGACCAGTCAGTGACTAATAAGATGATAAGCCCCAACTGGGAAACTCCTGAATTGAACCCTGAACGGCACAATGTGCAATGTACAGAGGTACATTTCATTAAAGTGCAAAGTGGTTTAGATACTATGGTTTAACTATTACCTGACCTGTGCATGATTAAGAATAATCATGAGAGAATAGTTACAACAATCAAACTCAAGCTTTAGCTGTTTGCACCAGACTTCTGTGACACAACAGTGTGCCCTGACCCTTCTTCTTAGTGACAGACTGGTACAGTCGCCCAGTGTCTCTGCTTGCTTCATGTCCACTAGTAAGCCAGTCACAGGTTAAAGCTAATGTGAGACTGGAGAAAACAAACAACTAAACAAAAAACCCAGAAAACTTGAAGACACAAAGCTGCACTCTTACTGTGAAGACAAAGTAGATTGCTCTGACCTTCAGCAATAAGTCCTACGTATGGAAAAGCTTGTAGATTGATCTTCAGTCAGTGAAATATGTCATTTTTGTTCGCATCTAATTCCAAACATTTTTCATGTGGCGTGTTTTGTCTCGGCCTTACCTCCCTGAAGCTGTCAGTCGAGGGCAGCGAAGCACTTTGGGAAATGCAGAATGAACTGATTGTAAGGAACAAAGGACCTTTCAGTTCTGTTTATCATCCCGATGGCATCAGTCATCTGGTACTGAAAAATCATTTCCCTCGAACTTATCTCCTTGTCTGCTTCCTACTTTGACTCATAAGTGCTTGATTGCTCTGTTCAGTCCAGGCAGGTAAAAAGCGACGTGCACACCTGATATTCACTATTATAGCAGAAACTTGGAGCAGTGGTGAACCTTCCCAGAGTGGCCAGCCTACTAATATTAGACCAAGAGTGCATCAATGACTCACCCGGGAGGAAACAAAAGAACCCAGAACAACATCTAAAGAATTGCAGGCCTGACTTTCCTCAGTTAAGGTCAGTGTTTGTCATTGAAGAATACAAAAAGAGGAAAAAATGGCCTCTGTGGGAAAGTTCAGAGGTGGAAACGAGGGCTGACCTAAACAACCACAAATACTTCTGGGAAAATAGTTTGTGCACCTGTGAGACAAAAAGTCAAGCCTTTTGGAAGACTACCCTCTCAGTATATCAGGTGTAAAACTAACACTTAATTTCCTACAAATAACATCATGCCAACAGTCAAACATGGGTGGTGGTGGTGGTGTAACTGTCAGGGCTGCTTTGTTGCTTCAGAGTGAGCAACATGACCTGTAACGACGCTGTTGGTGGTCGAAAACCTTTCATTGTGTCTGAATTAAAACAATTTTGCAGAGAAGAATGGGCTGAAATTCCTCCACAACAACGTGAACAACTCTGGTTGTGTAGTTATTGCTCCCAGTACTACACAACCAGTTACAATATTTAGGAGGCACCACTAGACACACCGTCTGCCAGTTTCCATATGGCTGTGTGGTGAAATATTTGATTACTTACCCCAGTTTATTTGTATAACTGCTGAATAGAAACAGTGCTGGCCTGGGCGTCAGTTTCACATTGATGTTATGATCCACCCTGTTCCAAAACACAGCGCCTGAACTTTTTATTAATGGGGTTTTTCTTACATTTTACTGAAAGGTCTAGAAGATTATATTATTATTTTATTTTCCAGTAATACAAAATAGTGTGCAGAGTCCAGTAGCCTCGTGAAGGAAGACTTAATTCAAATTAGATCCAGTCTGGTAATCAAGTCACACACTGTGCTGGGTGATTTACTCACGATTCTTTTAGTAATATCAATTTACAAGAGTCAATCCACAAACAATGCATGCCAGTCAATTCAGTTGCATTTACAGATAAGGGCAGGAACGATTGTCCCCAGCTTGTTAGTATTTGTTTTGGTCTTCACAACGAGCACTGTATGGTTTGGGCTGTCGTGTTGGAAGACGAAACGATGACCCAGGTCCAGTTTTGCTGCTGACTGCTTGAGTTGTGCTTTATCATCTTCACATATCCTTCTTCATGATTCCTTCCTTGACAAGATTCCCAGTTCCAGACACACTGAAGCAGCCCCGCAGCATGATGTTTGACTGCAGGGATGGTGTCCCTTGGGGTGTGTGGTCTTTGTGACCAGAGCGCTCCAATTTCATCTAATCTGGTCAAAGAGCATATTTGCAGCATGCACCATTTTTCTCAGGGTTCTCCTTCGATTACTTCAGTCTGGCTTTTTCTTGGTCTGCAGTCCTTTACTGATTCCAAGCTTGGCTAAGTCTAGAGTCTTGGCAGTTGTTCCGCGGTCTTGAGAACATCTTTTACTAGTTTCCTTTCCAGAGTCTTTGAAATGGTTCACCTCCTCGTCTACCGTGTTTTATTTGTGCGCTGTGTGGTTCTCCTTGAGTTTCTCGATCATACTTCTTATGCCAGTTTTGAAACCCAGTGATAACTTTGTATAGCCATCTCCTGCTTTGTGAGCATCAACCATTCTTCTCCTCAAGTCTTTCTTTTCATTTTGGTGTGATGTTTGACGACTTGAGCCCTCGCTAAAGTCTGTGTATAAGTCAGAAGATGACTCTCAGTTTTATAAGAAGTTAAAGCACATCTTTGCAGAGCGGGGCTTTGTGCAGGGGCCCAATAAAGTCAGTTTGTCAGGGGGATAACTACATTGAACTTTGATTCTGCTTTTATGTGCAAATAGAAGTAATATGTGCTTTCTAAAGAATTTAAAAATGCTATTTTGAAAATCCAATGCTCTGTCAAAAAAGACAAACTGAAAATATTTTTGTCCTCATCTGTGTGTCTCTATAAAATGACATTCTTTATGTAAATGTGTTGCCAACAACAGTCACAGACAGATATCTGAACAGTTAAAGCTGCACTCCACACCTCTGCAGAGTGAACATTAAGGCTAACAAGCCAGATGTTGAGTATTGAAAGGAAGGGTGTCAATGCAGAACATCCCATCCTGTGTTTAATATATTTCTAAAAGTAGATTCAATTCAGTTCAGTTTTATTTATATGGCTCCAAATCACAACAACAGTTGCCTCAAGGTGCTTTAAAGTTTAAGTCGTCAAGTTTGCTTGCTACCATTTTGCTAACATCCTGTATGATAGAGGCATGCAGTTTCCCTTCTGCCACAAACACACCAGATGAGCCACTGCTTCTACAGCTAGTTTAACTTGATCGAACCCAGAGGATGAAAGTAACAGCCTGAGAGTTAGATACTTGATTATTTATTATTTTGGATGTATGGCTTTAATGCGTTCATTAGAAAAACATCTATAAAATCAAGTGTTTCATGTTTCTGTCGTTGACAGAAGAATGAGCTGCTACATGTGAACATGTCTGTCATTCCTAAACACGATGCGATACTTTGGGTAAGACCTTTGAATTATAGCTGAAAATCTATAACTTGACTGTTTGATTAAAATCCACTTGATTCACTGAAGTAAACAGAGGCAGCATTACAAAAACTCTTGTCTAATTCTGGGCCTACCTCTATGCAGAAATAGGATTATTAATCATATATAATAAACTGTGAAGCTTTCAGAATCTTAAGAAAAACTCAGCACAAATTTGGTCTTGCTGGCTTGCACTACTTGAGCCCAGAGGATGTAAACATGTTCCAGTAATACCGGCATCATTAACAGACTGGTTCTTATATAGTGCTTTTCCACTCGACTGGAGCACAACATGCCTCATTCACACCAGCTCTAAAATTCAGTTCAATCATTTATTGGAGAACAAATTGGTTTTCAGTGTCATGTCTAAGCATACAGACTGAGATGGCCCGGGAACAAACCACCAACCTTCCAGTTGGTGCATGACCTGACCTGAGATACAGAGTCACACTTACACATGGGGGATCTATTTTACTGGGTTAAATCACTAGCATCTTAGTGCAAACACATAAACTGATTAACACCAGGTTATGTTCAGAGTTAGGGTTTAAAATCAGGAAAAGCATGCAGTTATTTTTAAATTTTGATTTAAGTGCTGTATAGATCGACTGCTGTAAGAATATATTTATATATGCAAACTGATAATCAGTACTCTCCTAATCCCGACTGAATGAATCCCAGATTTCCTGGCTTTACCCAAAATGAAAATGCAACCCATGAAATGAGGCGACACGTCCTGAAATAAAAGCTGAAACATGGTTTCTGCAACTGCTCAGTTATGTGGCCACTCACACATCAAATCAACAAATGCATACGCATGCTGGGGGCCGGTAGCATCAGTTATAGTTCTTTGTGAGCATGTGTAGTGTGAGTACAGATCCTGTCCTGGTTTGATTCACTGTCTTGCCTCTGACGTTACCTCACAGAGACTGGATATACCCTTCATACCAGGTGGAAGCAGCAGTTTCCATCTAATTATTCTCTCTGAGACCAAATAGTCGTAGTATTTTCTCCTCGTCTTCGTTTGACTGCAAGTGTTTCACTTTCCTCCCACTGACATTACCTTGAAGATGTGGGATTGATGATCAGACTGAAGCACTGGTTTGAGGCTTTTCTTTGTTTGTTTTTCCTTCTTGTTTTGGTTTGTTTTTTACTGTTGTTGGAGAAAAATACTTCCTCAGCCAATAGTGAGTATTTGCTACTGAAGATGCACAACCTGTACATGTGAAAGAATAGGCAGAAGGCAGAGTCTATTTTTGCTTAAACGGCTCCTTATTTTCATACAGAAATGCAAAGGACGATTGTTTCACACGTGCATATGTGAAATCTGAGACATCTGCTGAATCCAAACTCCACATATTTGTATCGAGCACTATATTTTGTAATCAGATGTATTTTGGTGACAGTGTACAGATATGTGCATGTATTTTATGCTCACTGTGTCCCACTTGTTTTACAGTTATAGGCTACAGAACCATGTTTTAGTACAACAGTCTTTTACAGGAATTTTGCATTTACTGCAAAATATAAATTTGTAAATAAAGAATGTCGTTTTATAAAACTGCCAGCGTCTGTGCTTTTGTCTCTTAAACATTGACTGTTAAGTAATCTTGTCCTTTGTCTTTTTTTAAAGCAAGACAGTCCCTTTGATCCAACGACAAAGTACTGTATCCTACACAGCGGTCCCTCGTTTATCGCGGGAGTTTCGTTCTAAAAATAACATCCGATGGGTGAAATCCACGAAGTAGCCAACTTAATTCTTTACAACTATTATAGATGTTTTAAGGCTGTAAAACTTCTCACACTTTATAGACTTTTCTCATACAGGCACGAACATTTTCACACTTTTCTCTCTTGTTTAAACTCTCAAAGTTCAAACCTTCGTAGAAACATAAGTCCAGTATTATAGAATGAAACCAAAGATCAAACCCTGTTTTCAGGTCCACAAAATGGGAATAGAGAACTCAACATTAATGAATCAATGGTACGGAAGTAGAGGACGTAAGAAGAATGAGTTTTGTTTCATTTAATGCGCCTTATAATCTGGAAAATACGGTAATTCTACCTTCCTTTAGCATGTCTAGAAATCCAACGACCTGCTCTACCTCCTGAGCTACTACAGCCACCCCGTCAAGGCAAAATCCGTTTCCTTGACGGGGTATATTGAGATGTAGTGACAGCAGCAGCTGCTTCTATCCATGGTTTCATTTTTCCTGGTAGTACCCAAAGCTCATGATGAAGCTCAGGTAAGAAAATGGGTGCACAGTTGTGTCAGTGTCCAAATATATATGGACCTGACTTTTGTTTTTTTACTTGTTTACTGAGTCACATTCCAAGTAGAGTTATTTAATGGACATGGACATAATGTGTCGAGCACAGATGCTTTAATTTGAGGGTATCCACATTCAAAGTGGATGAAGAGTTTAGGAGTTTCATCAATCTGTAGAACAGAATCAGTCTGGTCCTTTGAATATGTGTATTTAATTTCTTTACACTCCAATCTGTGAAATGAATCGTGTTATTGTTCTGTAGTATGTCAGGTTGTTCTGCACAGTGTACGTTTGCATGGGATTAATGAAGACTGTCATTTTTAGAAACTTCCACCAGAAAATTAAAAATGTTATTGTTTGGCTTTTTCAGTGTTTTATTTGATCCTGAGGAAATCGGTTTGGCTGAGATTAAAGTTATAGTTTTCACGCAGCTGAATAAACGTCACTCAGAAAACGGATTAAACAGAAGTGTGAGACGGTCGAGAGTTTACTCCAGTGTCCTGTTATATTTTAGATAGCAAGGAGCAGACGGCCGAGTTTATTAAACTCCACCGAGACAGCGGTGACGCAAATCAGAAGGTTAGACCGTCCCATTTCACAGCCTCGCGGCCTTATCGGTCTTTGAAGGACCCGGCCCACGAAGGCTGGGTCCTCTGAAGGATTGGGCCTAGGAATTGGGACACAGCACTAGTCCTCCTTTATCCTTGGTTCTTTACTGGTTCTTTGTTTACTGTGCTTCACACAGCCTGATGAGGAGAAGTGGTACAGAGTGAAAATGATGAACTAACGGTGTAAGTTTTATTTCGGAGCTCCGCGTTTTCTGTGATTGAGAGTTAATTGAAGGAGGAACAAAAGGTGCTGATAGGCATCTGATAGTGTGGCGCTGCATATTCTTCCCTTAATGTCGCTGTTTTCAATCTGTTAATTAAAGTCCTTAAACATGAAGTAGACTGCATCTACAACAAGTCAATACAGCTGTAAATGTGGCAAATTATCCATCTATTACCAATCAATAACAAAATGATAGCTTTTATTTTATGCATGCTTTAGTCAACCACTTACCCAGAGCACCTTCAATCCCAGAAAATTCCTTCTCCTCATTTAAAAAAGTCTGTCATCCTTCCATGCCCTGGTAACTGGGCCATCCAGAGCTGTGTCATTTTGATCATATTTGGACCGGTCCTCTGCTCGCCTCGCCTCACGATCTCGCCACAGGCCAAATCGGCCTTCCTCAGCACACCAAAGATCCGGGTCACGCAGCACCAAAGTTCTGTCCCACTCTGGGCACTATGGTCAGTCTTTCCTCGAGTTTTCAACTGCAAACAAATTGTCAGACAGAGCGGGCTCATCAGGAGCTGGAGGCTGCTCTCCATTGTGCTGCATCCACCAACTCAGACCATCTGGAGTGAGCAGCTCCGCTGGATAGAGTGTACCCGCAACAGCCTCACCTCTTCAGCAACAGATCACCTCCCTTCGAGGCCTCCCTTAGTTTCCAGCCACTTCTGTTCCCTGCCAAAGAAGGTGAGCACATTGTACCATCTGTCCAGCACCATCTTTGCATGGTGCTGGACAGATGGTGATGCTGTTTCCCAGGGACAGCTCAGGGAGACCACGGCTTATCATTGAACAGAATCGATGGTGGTACCCTCTTCAAACCCAGCTTACAGGATCTGGTGTCTGCAGCTGATATAAAACCCGTAACTAGCCAGTTGCAGTCTTACACGACTCTCTGCTGCTTCTCTCCTCCTGTTATCCCCGAAGATCCCATCCCCTTTGCAGACTGTCTGCCCCTAAACAAGCAAAAACCAAACTAATGAGTTAAACATAAAATATCACAAAGAAAGAACAATCCAGTATCCACATCTGCGCCAAAGAGTCCTCTCAGGATGAGGTCCAAAGTCCTGATGGTTAGTCAGGACAAAATGTCCTGAAGCTGGCCCAGGCCCTGGTGGAAGTCAGGAGGCTTCAGGGGTTTGCTGATAAGAGGGTAAACAGACTCTTCACTCTCTGGCAACGCCGGCCAGAGAAAGACAAGCTGTGAGTGGTCTACCCTCCCAAACACTGGGAGAGGCGGGGTGGTTCATGCCGCGAAGGGAAAAAATGCCCTTTCTTTTTTCAGTAGGTATCAGCTGAGTATTACAAACCATCTTCTGTCTTCCAGCTTGGACTGAGGCGAGCTGAACCAGAGGACTTTGTTCAGTGGTCAGACCTGACGTGAAGCTATTTTACTGGATTGAAATCTGTGTTGTTGTTTATATTTGGATGCAGCAGTCTAAAACCAGACTTGGTTTGGGTTTCAGGTTCTGTTGACAGCAGAAAACCTGGAAGGGGGCTGGGGGCGGGAACTGGAATTGTAGCCCTTCCAGCTAATGCTGGACAGCCTCTCCAAGCAGCAAAAGGGCTGTCCTACCAGCAGGAGGGAAAGGACCGTTTTCTGTTGTGTTTCTTAAATTAAAGAACTGTGTGGCATCACGGACACAGTTATTTCCATAGCAACAACATCACATGGCAACGTGTTAAACAAACAGTACAAATGCACTTTAATTATAATTACAGCTGATTTCACAATAAAGCTCATTTTTGAAGCTTGTTTCAGCTCCTAAACAGTTATTTACAGATTTCATTTAAAAATAGGATCAGTTAGGGAACTCTTTACATTGCACCACACCTTTCAATTCTTTAGTCACATAACTCCAACTGACAAGTCAACCCTGAAAATCTTGTGTTGAATCAGGAAGGAAAGATCCTGCAGTGAAGAAGCACCATTAGAGAAAGTTTCCTAGTGTGTGTAGACTAAAGTGCACAGCTACAAACAGTCCTGTTAGTCCACATCTCTGTTGTCTTACTTGAACACATTTTGATACACTGAGAGCACTGGGCTCTAAGAATGCAGTGGTCCCTCGCTATAACACGGCTCACCTTTTACGGTTTTGCTGTTTCGCGAATGTTTTTGTGTAATTTGTGTAACAGCACATTGTGTTCTGCGTCCAGACCGCTGTCAATCAATCTTGTGCCGTGTCTCCTGTACAGTACAGACATTTACATAAATCTTCTATCCTAGCAGTGTGACTCTGAAGTGCTGTACTGTATGTTTGTATGTTTTCTCCCCAACTAACACAACGAAATGTTTTGCACCACAAAGGCACCTGTGGTAGCATCCAGGAGGCGGAGGAAGATGCTAACCATCGCACAAAAAGTTGGACTTCTGGACATGCTAAAGGAAGGTAGATTTACCATATTTTCCGGATTATAAGGCGCATTAAGTGAAACAAAGCAATCGGATAAGTCAAACTTATGGCAGTCTTCATGTAGGTAACTAGTTAATGCAGCAGGATGAAGCAAGCTCTGATGCAGGATACAGGTCAACCAGCTTGTTCTGTCTACAGTTCCTTCGTCTTTGCAGACTACTCTTTATGTTTTGGTTTTATTTATTTATTTTTATTATATTTTTTTCCATTCTTGTCCCGCAGTAGCACTGGAGTATTTATGCCAAATATCTTTAGATGAGATACTCAAGCTGATAGCTAAAAGATGTATTCTTTACTTGTAATTTACCCAAAATATATGTATATACCTTCTAGTGGTAATACATAGTGATTTTTAATTATGGTCAATTGTTGATTAATGGTTTTGGAGCTTGACTCACACAGTGGAGAAAAAGTTGTCTGTGTCTTGAGCACTAGGTCTCTGAATTTTGGATAATAAAACAGAACATAGATAGAAAACGTAACTTAGATCACATCACATCTGTTTACATTAAGTAAGCAGTTTCCAATATCCAAATGTATTATCTCCTTATTTGCTCTTTTGTGTAGTACAGAAAAAAAAGGTGCATTAATATTCCCTCCTCACATCTCTGTCTTTAGAGGTGCGTCCAACACATTATAGACTCTGAAGCAGGCAACTTGATTTATGTCAGACTCTCAGGGCTCCAGTAGTGAACCCCCAGCCATTCTCTACTTCCTAACCCTCTCTCCCAGACACACACAACCAGAGCCTTCTCCATCTAAAAGGTCCTATTTAAAGCACTAGTCTCCATTTTACTGCCCTGGCATTATTAGCATGGAGGAGAGCGCTGTTGTTTTCATGTAGGTAAAGACAATTCGTGCTGACTAAGTATCCTCTTTGTGTCCAAGGGTTGTGTGATGCATTGACAGACCTCTCTGCATTGAATCATATCTGTTATTAACCTCTGTCTCTCTTCCACAGCATGTCTTTATCCTGTCCTCCTTCTCTCACCCCAACCAATCACAGCAGATGGCCCCGCCCCTCCCTGAGCCTGGTTCTGCCGGAGGTTTCTTCCTGTTAAAAGGGAGTTTTTCCTTCCCACTGTCGCCAAAGTGCTTGCTCATAGGGGGTCATGTGATTGTTGGGTTTTTCTCTCTATGTATTATTGTAGGATCTACCTTACAGTATAAAGCACCTTGAGGTGAATGTTGTTGTGTAAGTAAAACAGAATTGAGCTGCATGATGTCAGCATTGCCACATTATAATTAAGAATAAATAACTGAGAATTATTTAATTATCAACAAACTCACATGCACATTAAAATACATGAATAAACGCATGGAACTCTATGGAATCAAATTTGATTTCACAGGTTGGATTCACTCAGAGCCAGTTCACACAACAGGCATCTCAGCACATTTACATTGTAAAGTCAGGACCTCACAGCTCCATAGAATGAAAACGATTAACTTCTTATGAGCAAGCCCTCAGTAAAAGTAGGTAAAACGCTCTCTTTGCACAGAAGGAAAGTTTCAGAAGAACTGAAAAGGAAAGATAAGACAATCATAACCACTAAACATGTTGAAAGGCAAGAGACATAATGGAAGCCATGAGTGGCATACATGTTAATGTGTTATCATAATCATACTGAAAGGTTTCAGAAGGTGGAATATATAGAAGAGAAGACAGAATATGTTTGATGTTTTTCTAGAAAGAATATTTATTCAAACTATCATTTAATCTTCATTTGAGATAAGTGTCACGATTTTATCTCTGTATATGAACGAGTTTGGATGCATCAGCACATACATATCTGTCTGCTTGTCCAAATGGCAGAGTACCAACTATGTCCACAGATGGAACTTATGAAAACCATATGACATACTCTGAAAAAGAAATCAGTTTGCTATTCCTCCCCCAACTCTGACATACACATTCACAGGGTTCCCTCTCACCCCTCCCCTTTCAATAACATATTAATCTCCCTTTAACTCCCTCCCTCTTTGCCCTTCTCCTCGTCCTGCTTGTTGCTATAACTCCCTCCTTCTTACTCCTATTTCCTCTTCTCTCCTCCCTCTCTGCTTCCTGAAGTCTTGAGCCTGCAAACACTCCAGTGCTGATCTGTTTCAGCAGTATAGAGTGAAGACCACAGAGGAAAAGAAGTTAAAATTCAGGGAGGACATTTCAGACCAAGACTAAAACATCACATTAAGAAAAATCTTTTAAAGGCAGATGATAAAAGTGTAAAGAAAATCAGGGTGAGAGGCAAGCAGAGAGAGGATCTATAAAGCCGGTTTAAAATAAAGAATGGGCTCCCTGGTGAGCAGTGCTTTCCTCTTAACCTCCCTGCTGGCTTTGCTTTTTGGATGTTCTTCAGTCTTGGCCCAGAACCTGAGACAAAGAGATGCACTCTGTAACACAGATGGCTGCTTTGTTGTCTATTTTCAACGCAAAACCTTTTTGGAATCATGGAGGGCCTGCAAAGAAAAAGGTGGCAACCTGGCCACCATCAAGCGGAAGGTGGACGCAACCGCTATTGCCACTCTCTTTTTCACTGTGGATCTGCGCCACTCACGCACTACTGTCCAAGTATGGATTGGCCTTCAGCGCCAGCCTCGCCAGTGCACTACCACGCGCCTACTGCGAGGTTTCTCTTGGACTACCGGTGACCAGGACACAGAGTACACCGACTGGCAGAACCCGGACTCCCCTGACTCGTGTTCAGTGCCTCGCTGTGTGTTTATGGGCTACAGCACTGAAGACCAGGATCATAATTTTAAATGGATAGACAGTGCTTGTGCAGTCTCTGCAGATGGGTATCTGTGCCATTATGCCTACGCAGGCATGTGCCCTCCCCTGTGGAGTGAGGGAGAAGGCAATGTTACCTACACCACACCGTTTAACCTTCTAAGCGCACTGCTGACTCATGTACCCGTTGGATCTGTTGCTACCGTACGCTGTCCTTCAGGCGCCAAAGAAGAAAAGACGGCTTCATGTATGACGAGGGAAGATGGCTCAGTGGGATGGACCAAAGAAACTCCTCTTTGTTCTCATTCCTCTATATCACACGACCTATGTGACCAGGATAATGGTGGATGTGGGCATTTCTGCATGGCAGCTGGTGGTCATGTCTACTGTGAATGTGCTGATGGATACACGCTTGCACCAGATGAACGCACTTGCCTCGATGTAGACGAGTGTCTCGGAGGTCCTTGCGAGCAGATCTGTGTGAACACCGTGGGGACATTTGAATGTCAGTGTCACGAGGGCTATGATATAAACGATGGGGGTGAGTGTGAGGATATTGACGAGTGTATAAATGACCCATGTGAACATGCTTGTGAGAACACCCCAGGCTCTCATATCTGCCACTGCCATCTGGGCTATTCCTTAGTGCCTGAGCATCCCAGGCAATGCCAGGATATCAATGAGTGCGAGATTCCTGGAACATGCGAGCAGATGTGTGTGAATTATGAAGGTGGTTTTGAGTGCTATTGCAGTGAAGGCTTTGAACTCATGTCTGATAACTATTCATGTGAGAAGAGAGAGGAAGCAGACGACCAATATGCTGTCACTCCTCCTTCTCTTTGGGTCACAGGCCAGGCTGGACCTCTGTGGGACTATGGCTGGAACCCAGAGCAGCGCCACACTGACTGGCCTACACAGGAGGAGGAGTCTCTGGACTGGCTGACAGAGTCCACCAGAGTTTTGAATTCTGATGTAATTTGGGCCACCAGTCCCCCACTGGTGCTGGACCCCCTGACACAGGGAACTGATAAAGATGAAGAAGAAGCTGTAGACAGAGCTGACTGGTCAAACGGTGATCAGAGATTTCAGACTGAGCTGAAGGTTTTGTCAGCAACTGCCTCCAATACTCCTCATGTCCTTAGCTCCAGCGCTACCCCAGACCCGTACAAGGAAGATGAGGGTGAAGCTACTACAGCTCTTCGCTTATACCCCACCTCAACAGTAGAAGGAGCTTGGAACTGGGGGGCGGATCTCGTTACTTCAAGCAAGATTCCACAGGGTTCTGTCACAGACATGCCTGAAGAGTCCAGTTACCACAAAGAGCCAGAAGGAGAAACACAGACGAATCTCCTCAGGGAAAACTTTCAGTTCACAGAGGCGGAGTTAAGCAAAGAGGAAATGACCTTTGTGGAATCTACCCCCAGTCAAAACCTGGCCTTTCCCACCAGGCTGGCTTCTTCCCAGCCGCCCCTAACAGAGGACGAGGAAGGTGACGACAGCTCGGATTCTGTCCAGACAAAGGGGAGCACTTGGCTCATGGTGGGACTCTTCATACCCATCTGCATCTTCATTGTCGTAATGGTGGCACTCGGTTTTGTCTACTGCAACCGCTATAGAGTTACGGCACACGATAAGAATGCCGCTGACTGCTACCACTGGATCTCGGGGTCTCATGAGAAACAGGGAGCTCCTGACCCCTCAGCAGGGGCGCAGAGCTGTGTTTAAAACTGTGAAGACGTTTACATAAACAAACCCTGTGTCAGAGGGAAAGAATGGTGACGAATGCATCTGGTCCCTCTGACTCTGGACTACGGGACAGTTAAATAACTCTTGAATCTAAACTCATAGTGACAGGAGGGAAAGTACAGAGAAAGTCTTTTTGTGAATATGTTTTCTATGTGGTACAGAATACACACACACACACACACACACACGCACACACACGCACACACACACACACACACGCACACACGCACACGCACACACACACACACACACACACACGCACACACGCACACACACACACACACGCACGCACACACGCACACGCACACACGCACACACACGCACACACACACACGCACACACACACACACACACACGCACACACACACACACACACACACGCACACACACACACACACACACGCACACACACACACACACACACACCGTCCTGATTATTGACATGTTTATTCGTTTCAGCATGTCCCAGATGAAGTAATTCCTGCTTATAAAGGTAACAGAGGTCTTTGTTTTGTAATGGAATTTGACTCAGTTTCACATCTCTGCTCATAACTGTTACCTGTGTTTTATAAGTGTGGTTGCCTCAGTCAGCAATGAATGAAGGGAAACTACATAAATGTCCAGAAGGAGACACAATTTGCCCTCACAGAAAAATGCTGAACACAAGTTCGCTGTGTTGGAGCAGAATTGTGGAGCTGCGATTGAACAAAACCCTCTTTCATGTTTGTTTCTTGTTGCCATTTTAAAGGTATAATGCTTGTAATAGTTCATTGAAATAATGTCACACTCCATAAACCCTGTGACTGTTACACAGAGAGTGGCTGTAGCAGCTGTTTTGTGACACTGGCCTTGTTTGTGAAATGGCCATCAGTCACCCTTTGTACTGCTAATTCCTGAATGCACTAAAGAAATCATTTCTGGCCACCTTGGATGAAATCCAGCTGTGTACAGACTGCTTTCAGTGCAGCTGCCGATGGAGCTTCGATTTTTAAATTCCCAAATGACAATGAGATTTCAAGGGATTTGTATCCTGCGTTCAAAACTGACTACTAACACGGGAGGAAAGAAGATTGTATAGAGTACTAAAAATACTAATAAAGATAATAACAGTAATCGACTCAAACTAATGAAATGTGGTATGATTTTTATAGCTAAATCTGTTCATTCATTCGTTTTTATTTATAAACAGTGCTAAATCACAACAACAGTCACCTCGACATTATCTGATGTTCACTTGTCAGACTCAGAGAAAGTACGTGTACACATACAAGGAATTGGGCTCTTACCTACTATATACAGAAGGATTAACTATGAATGCATATACATGAGAGAAAGATGTACAACAGAATAAAAATAATATGTACAGTATGCTGTGATACAGCAGCAGGTGTGGTGTGTTTAAATACAGTGTTCATCAGCGTGACAGCCTGTGGAGAGAAACTGTAGATGGCTGCTTATGTTGGTGTACAGTGCTCTGTACCAGAAGGGAGGGGAACAGGTTGTGTTAAGAATTTGTAAGTTAAAGTGTTGAGTTTGAAAGTTTATTGGAAATAACAGTTCAGTTAGAGGAGAGCTTTCTTTGAGCAGTGGCAATCACGTCACCTGAGACAGGAAGTGGCATCTGTTAAATGCATTTGAACACTCAAAGCTGCTGAGCAGATTAAATATGCAGCAAGGGTTTCCATTTATTTCAGTCATTGCTGTGATATTCTTGTCATTTACTACTGTATTCAAAATCCTAGAAGTATTTGCTGTCATTAGCTCAGAAAAGGGGAAAAAGGATGCTGTGATTGGAAAAATAACTATTATCAGCAGAGTCCTTCCTTGGAATGTGTTTTTACAGGAAATACAGCAGGATGATTCAGGACCTCACATTGTGACTGTACTGACTAATAGAGTCTACAGATTAGAACCAGCTGATGTATTTGCTTGGCTCTCAGAGGGGGTCTCTTCTCTCACTGTCTGTCCAATTATCAAAATCACCGTCTTTTCTGCAGGTCTCAGTATACAGACACAATCTACTCACTTCTTACAACTCTGATGCATATGATAAATAAAAGCAGTCATAGTTTGTCCATTATTTAGCATGAATATAACTCGGTGTACACATTTGCTGCAAGGATCTGGGAACATGTTGCTGTCTCTACAAAGAAGCAGAGAGACAATCAGAGAGCTATGCAACCCTCAGGTTAGCTCCTTCCCTTCTGTAAACACAAAGCTGAGGGTTCCAGCTGTTATTCACATTGTAGTACTGGGAGGCCAAATGCTCTGCAGCTTAAGAAAACACCAGCAAATAGACAAATGCTGTACAAGCACAGAAAATGCACAGAAAACAAATGCTCACCCTTAATAATCAGCTGTGTGGATAAGCCATGTATATGTAACACATAGGGACACTAAAGCAGTCGTGCCAGAATGTCCTGCTAAAGATTCTTTAAAATACAAGGGGAGCAAGCGAGTCAGACACCCAGGGCACAGAGAGGAAGCAGGTCTGATCAGACACAGTTTATTACGGCCTGGGAGCACAAATATTAAAAAAAAAAAACCTCTTAAAATGTACGTAATAAAATGTTGTCAATCTACTAAAACCACCATTTTCTACATTCACTAAAACCCTGCTATAATTATGCCACATGTTCATTATGGGTCCATCAGCAGGCCAGGAATTCCAGCTTTAGAGCAGAGTCCACGTCAGACAAGGAAGCGCCTCCCATCTTCTTGTCCTTCCACGGGCCCATCATATCCCAGCCCAGCTTGCGCTCTGCACCCGAATCCATCATGCGACCACCGCCACAGCTGCCCTTGCGTCGGTGTCCTGTAAAATAACAAATAGGGGCCAGAACAATGTTCCCAGAAGCGGCCCTAGGTCATGGCGTCCCTCTCCCAATCCAGCTGCACCCAGTAAACAACAGTAGAGACCCTAAACCTCTGCCCTGCTGCCAATCACACGCGCTGTCTCCTACTGTTGCCGTTCCATGAGGTCAGGACTGGGCCGCCGTGTCACGCCGGCCATCTCGCATTCACCTTCCAGTCTGGGGCCTTTTTGTTTTCTTCAGGGCTCTAGTGATGGGTCGTTCGCGAACGAAATGGCTCTTAGAGCCGGCTCTTTGACGTGAACGACGCGAGCCGGCTCCTTATCGCGAGCCGGCTCCTTATCGCGAGCCGTCACGTGGGTTTTTTTTTTCTTTCTCTCAGCCTCTCTCTCGCACTTTTTTTCCGTTTCACTCTGCACGCGAGCCTTGTGCTTTACGCTGGGCAGAGGGGGGAGGGGCGGTAGTTACACTCAGTAGCACAGGAACAGAGCCAGAGAGAGAGAAAGAGAGGCAGGGACAACAACATTAGAAAGGTATAGTAATCATCCACAACTATTTTCGGTTGCAGATGATAAAGGATTGAGAAAGTTTATTTATGCAGGTCCATATGACAGAGAATATGCATGTTCTTTTAGTTTTCATATTATAATTTATATTTAATTGTGTTGTGGTTTGCAGTGTTTTGTGTTCTTTTCACTTTAAATTTGTGAAAGGAAAAAGCTGAAATTTAAATAGTTAAAACTTGAAATGTGAATAGTTGATTTTTGTATTATATGATTTATTTATTACATTTTATGTGGAGTGAATAAATAAAAGTATATTTACGGTGGCCCCTAGAGACAAAGCACATACAAACTTCAAATCACGTACGAACTCTGAAGCATGTACAAACTCCAAAACACGTAAAAACACGTACAAACTCCAAAACACGTAAAAACTCCAAAACACGTAAAAACACGTACAAACTCCGAAGCACGTAAAAACTCAGAAGCATATAAAAACTCAGAAGCATATAAAAACTCAAAACACGTACAAAAGACAACAGAAGTGCTCCAGGATGCTGGGCGCAGTGTTGAGCCTTTGTTATCTTGTGGCTACACAAGCCAGCAAGTACCAACGACCGGATTTGGTGTGTGGTAATAACAGGTAAATGAACTTTTTTTTAAATTATTTGAATATATATATGAGTGCCTGTGTATAAATACACAAACAATACACACATGCTTTCAATTGTGTAATTTAAGTGATCTAGTAGCTCTGCTTTGGAAGTTCAGTTCATGCTAGAAATGTGTTTTGGAGTTTGTACGTGTTTTGTCTCTAGGGGCCACCGCATATATTTATATATAAACATATATAAATAAAACCACTTGTTTTTATGTTAGTAATTCCTTTTGTGCATAATTTTATATTATTGTTAATAATAAATTAATTAAAGCAACAAAACAACCTGAAGAGCCGGTTCGGAGCCGAAAGAGCCGGCTCTTTTTAGTGAGCCGAACCGAAAGAGCCGGCTCTCTAAAAAGAGCCGGAAATCCCATCACTACAGGGCTCAGCTAGCCTGCTTTTAAAAGGTCTTTACACAGCTGATAGGCCACCTCTGGACACACCCCTGCCTCAGCAGGTGGTCCCTATCAGCTAATTTGTCCCATGTGCAGCCAGTCCACAGTGGATTAAAAACTATGTCACATAAAACACTAAAAACCATGCAATAGAAACAGAATAAAACCATGCAAATAAAACGACACTCATAAATAAACACTAAAAATCAGAATAAAAACAATATACAAGATAAATACAAATTTCCACTGTGTGACATATATACAAGCATTGGCATATTTTGAGAGGCCTGATTTGATTTTCATGATGATAATGAAATATTAGTATTTATTGATTTAATGCAGTAACATCCCTGTGTTACAGGCAGGGGATTCAAAGATCCCATGGGAATGCCGATTGATTCGGGTTTCTCCTTGATGACGGAGAGCCACCGGATCACCTCCTGACACAAAGGAGCAGCTCTGAGTTTCACTGTGGTGTACACCATCCACTGCTTCTTTCATTGCAGCCGAGTACACTTGTGTGGAGGCATGTGACCCAACACCTGGACAATTGCTTAGAATTCAGGAGCACTTTGGAGCTGAACCTGACTGGATACTAACTTATGTGACCAAAGCGAGCTAACGGGCTACAAAACAGTGGATGAAGTAAAGAAATTTCAAACATCCCATAGACATTTTCCTGCATTATCAGTTGTGTTTCTATGTTGTTGTTGTTAAAAACCCAGTGAAGTATTCACTAATGTTTTGTGATTATCTTATTTATATTTTTTTTAATGAAGAAACTTCAGTATATTTAAGTTGAGCTATCCTATGACTCCAACTGCTTTCTTTCTTGAAGAAGACGTTAGAGCCATGCTGGGGGTAGGATGGCTAGGGTCTCAACTTTATTTAATCTAGGAAAGGGGGGTTTAGCTCATTTCTGGGGGTGCTGAAGCCCCCCTAAAAATGAATCAAAGCACCCCCAAAGATTTCTTACTTTTTTTGACAATATTGCTGTTTGTGTGACACACTAGTAAAAATATAAAAACTATACTTGGTACTTGTACTTGGTTCAGTCATAATAATGTGACTAGAATAGTGCATTTTCACAAGTCACTTCAGACCTTTCTGATTTCTCTCATTTTTTTTTTAACATTTTGAAAAAGTATGTTTACTTTTCAGATGTACAAGCTAAGAGAAGAGAGAAAGAGTTCTTTATGGAGCTGATGAATGCTGAAAATAAGAGATGAGGGATGACAGATGGAGGATAGTAAATGAGAGAGTGGAGTGCATTACTAAAGAAGAAGTGAGAGCAGATATGAAGAGGATGAAGAGGATGAAGAATAGAAAAGACCAGATAACATACCTGTGGACAGACAGTGGACTTTTTGACTGGATTGTTTAACACAGTCTTGGAAAATGGAAGGATGTCTGAGGAATACTGAAGTGTGCTAGTGCCGAGCTATAGTAACTACACAGGCATAAAGCTGATGGACGTAGTTGAAGCGAGGGTGAGAAGAGAGGGAGTGATCAGCAGCAGCTTCATGCTCAGAAGACAAAGATTGCTTTGGACTGTTGATAAATATAGAAAAGGCCAGAAACAGTTCCACTGTGTTGTGTCTTTGTCCTGGTCAGCTTGGATTGTGACAGGGAAACAAACCAAAGATACTTGGATAGTCTCTGCAACTGTTTCAGCTTTGTTTTGGGACTGTACTGCATTAGACTGACATAGCAAAATGCACCAAGCATTGTTTCTGACAGAACAACATGTTTTTGTGACCAAGCTGATAACCAAACATTACAGAGCAGAGATCGACCACTTCCAGCCACTAAGATAGCACAGCGCTGCTGTCACACTGACAGCCACTAATCGAAACGGACTGTGGCGCACCTCCAAACCAGTGTACTTTATGGGAGTTCTACAGGTTGTAAGGTGAGATAATATTTAGCCGAGGGTGGAAGAGACTTGTGGTGGGAGTTCTGGAGGTGCATCAGCCCAACTGTGGGAGAAATCCAGATGTTTGCCATGCAAAAACTCAGGCAGTCATTAATAACAAGTTTAAATTGGTCAGTCTAGGGCCTCCTTTGGAACCCCACCTCCTGTTCCCATAACTTCCTTTCACATTTTCTTTCTGGGAGGCAATGTTTAACCAAGCCATTCCCTAAGTCAAGAGTGCTACAACCCACTTAAAAATCACAGGCTCTCATGGGACTCACCCAAACTTAACTCTTCGCTCTAATCGTGATAAAAAGAAAGCATCCTAATACATACCAGCCCTCATGGCCTCACAAAAGGGCGAGGTTTGCCATCAGATCTTTTTTAAACTATGTGTTTGTTTGTTTTTAAATATTATTTTTATACCACTAGGTCAAGACAGCCATACCCCAAGGCATTCTCACGCTCCAACTCAACCTTCCAAAAATATAACAGGAAGTAGTGCGTTAGTCATGAAGACAGGGGTTAGTGAAAGGCAAGTAGAAGGTTGGTGAAACAGTGGGTCTAAAGGATTTTATTGCCATATTTGTCAGCATGTGTATCCCTCCATGCAGCATGCAGCAGTGCTTTCTCACCACTGCTGTACTTTTAGCAGTCTTCCAGATCCAGTTCCAGTTGTATAAATAACAGCAAAAGTAACTAGAAACCAGAATTGCACTGATGAATACCTGGTAGGCAAAACCTCCTTCTTGACCAATTGTTGCTTTGTATATTTCATGACCATGCACACCTCTGTACAAGGAGAATAAAAGTGTCTAAAGTTTTGTAGTAGTGTCTTAGGCCTTTTCCAGACCGCACAGCGATGTATGCCGACCTATATTCACTGTGTGTGTAGTGGTAATTCAATTCAATTCAAGTTTATTTATATAGCACCAAATCACAACAACAGTCGCCTCAAGGTGCTTTATATTGTACAGTAGATCGTACAATAATGGGGATAGGGTAGGTAGTAGTTTCTGTTACATAGGTAGTCCCTATGTTGCAGAAACGTGTTTATTTATTGGAAAGAGGTTGTTTCTACATTGCTTAGCACTGTATTTTACCTGTCTTTTAGCACTTACAGACAGGGGTTGTGTTGTGCTGATGGGCCAACATTACACCAAGAAAAAGGGTGAAATGTTTTTACACTGA
The DNA here is from genome assembly GCF_963969265.1 of Rhamphochromis sp. 'chilingali'. Lineage (NCBI taxonomy): Eukaryota > Metazoa > Chordata > Actinopteri > Cichliformes > Cichlidae > Rhamphochromis > Rhamphochromis sp. 'chilingali'. The sequence continues at coordinate 11,936,015 of NC_137929.1, forward strand.
AATGATGTAGCACCTCTGTTAAACCGTCATCTAACGTTGCTTTAAAAAGAAAACATTCCTACATTATCCTATAATAGATAATAGTGAAGAAAACAAATTAAGAAAAACATGGAAACACCGCTAAAATTCAATGTGTGGGCTAAAAATAATCCAGACAAATCTATAACCTATTTTAAAACCTTAAAACACTGAAGATGGTAGAACACCATAAACTTAATCAATGACAAGAATACTTTTGTATCTTGATATATTTTAAAACACATTCAATCACACATTCATGTTTCACAGCAGCTGTAGCTGAAGAAGACGCCCGTGCAGAATAATAAAAAGGAACGGGGCCAGCTGGACTGCAGAGGCTATTAATGTTTGCAGACAAGAGCAAAAGTGTGCCAAACTTTGAAATGTTAAATACAATAAATGTCTTGGCACAGTGGATGTGTTCTCTCGTCAGCGACGCTGGTCCACTATCTGACCGAGGTCTGAACATCTGTGCACATCTGTCTGTGGATGGAAGTCAGGGAAAAGAAGCTACTACATGAAATTATGATTTCAGTTGGGCTGACACAGAGCACAGCTAACTGCATGGATATCTTTCAGGCAGTTTTAATGGTGTATAAAATACTCTGTCTTAAAACACAAAATGCAGGAATAGAATCTGACATTGAGATCGTGAGGTGACTGGCACTGATGCCCTACAGCAAGAGGGCTTTGTGTTTAAACTAACTGGTTAGCTAGAGCATATTTGTGGAGTTTATAGGCTCTTCCACAGTCCAATGAGACACATGTTAAGTTGGAGCAGCTGTACCTCAGAAGGTAGAGCAGGTCTTTCTCTAATCAGACGGTTGGTGGTTTGATCCCTGCTGCTCCCAGTCAGAATGCCAAATATCCTAACTACTACTAACCCCAAGTTCCTTCCTGATATGTCCCATGCTCTGGGGGGCGGGGCTATGGCTTCCCACACCCTCTAGCACATAAGTGTCAAACTCATGTTTGACACTTATGTGCTTTTTTTTTTTCTTTCAGTGGCTAATGACTTTTCTGCAATTCACAATTTTGTATCATCAAACACACAAACTGTAGAATTAGGTTTTAAATATAAACACAAAGTAGCATCAGGACAGCAAACATATCACAAAAGCCAAGTTTTGTTGGTGTTACACAAACAGTCTACATGTGGGTGGTGCTGTCCAAAAGCTTCGTCAGGTCCGTCCATTTAGTTACACATGTAAGAGGGATCCTGGAGATTCAGCGGGTTTGAGAACAAATCAGTTAATATGAACCTACGAGAGTCAAACTGTTACATTTTAGTTATCAAAGATTCATGATTTAAACATACTTCAACCATGTTGGTCAAATAAGAAATGCTTTGCCTTTCTGATTGAAATATCCCAGCATGTCATCAAGTTTCTGAATGCATAAAAAAAGACCAGTGTTTTACTGGCCTGGTAACAAAGATCATTTTATTACTTAAATAATATGAGGAGTAACATAGTGTATAATAGAGGAGCCAATACTTGTAGTTAGATTTATTTTTATTCATATTTTCAGGAGATAAAAAGTCTACACAATGCTGAGGAGGAAAGCCATTAACTCAGGGAAGCTGACCATTAATCTGGGAAGGGTTAAAGGCCATTTCCAACAATTGCATCTCATTCTGCAGTGAGAACAATTATTCACAAGTGGATAATATTCAAAATCACTGACCCAGGGTTTGATGTCACAGCAAATTCACATGAAGGAACTGTAAACAAACACAAAAAAACAAAACAAAAAATTATTTGGTCTGCTTGTTCTGTTTTGCAGCCACATGATCTCGTAGTCATTGAAGCAGTCATGAGCTTTTCTAATACTGCAGCAGGACAATGACCACAAAACAGAAAATATCAAACAGAATGGTTAAAAAAACAGAAAAGAAAGTGTTGCAATGGCCCAGTCGAAGTCCAGACCATGTCGTGAAAGCTGTGGTGGGCCTTAGCAGACCTGTACATAAACACTGAACTGAACCAACGCTGTAAACAAGAGTAGGCCAAAGTCCCTCCACAACAATGTGATGAGGAGACTGATAAAGTCACACAGAAAACATCTTCTTCAAGTGGTTCTCCAAGTTACTGAGTTCATGGAGTGTACTTAGCTTTTCATACGCCATTACTCCAGTTTGGCATCGTTTTTGGTAAATTATTAAAATGCGTTGTTGTTTCAGGATCTTTTGAAATAAGTGCAGAAAGTTCAGTGTTCCAGAAACAAACACACACAGGCTTTTCTTTTTTTTTTGCCTTTGCTTGTTCAACAAACCTAAAACCCAAGTTGGGAATAACAGGTATCACAATAGTGATTAACAGCTGTCTCTGTTAAGCCGAGCTCTGTGTGCGCTCATATAAACATGGGACTTTTGCACGTCATATGACTCTTCCGCATAAAGTGATCTCTTGGGTTTTTCCCCAATCGAATCACAAATGTTACCAGATGATGATGATAAATATAAAGAATATACAAAATGTAAGTTAAACGCAACATTTTTATTGACATGATGAGAGAATAATGCTGCAGAAAGTTATTAATGTGGTGTTTTATTGCACAGAGTGCTTCAATTAATATTAATTCGAGTTAGTAACTTTAGCTCTAACTGCGCCCTTAGTGCTGCTTTTTATATTGACATTGACAGCTGCACATCGGAGCTCTGAAGATTTCATTTGGACATATTTAAATACTAACTATATTAACTATACGCTAATAAAAGATGTGTAAATCGCCTTAATTTGTCAGCAGATCAAAATGAAATTATTTTAATGACTGAAGAGGTATTCTTGATGTGTGTACAATGTTCAATGAGCTGCAACTCCGGTAGAGTAGAATCACTTCTCAAATCTAAAATCAAACCCTCTGCAAAGGACCAGATGATTTCTTATGTCCTGATAAGCAAAACCTGTGAACCAGCAGCTACTCCAGAAAGAAATTATACTCTAGCTTTAATTCTCAATGTCAGGTGAACTTGTCATTATGGCAAAAAATAAATAAATAAAAGAATTAGCCAAAGGCTTGCCTGATATGTGACCTTGTGGATGCAATACTAACAACAGACAAAATGAAACCCGGTTTAAAAATATAATATTTTGCCATAATTTAGAAATGTGGCTGTGAATATGATATTCTTATCATTAGAAAGGAAGAAATCTAGGACCTTACCTGTTACACATAGAAGCTGACAAGTTTCTGTGTCTGTTCAAGCAGTTTTAAATTTAAAAAATATGTTGTGCTTTACTTCAGGAAGTAGTTAAGTGACTTTAGAGACAGCAGGTTCTTGAGAATTTAGCTATGACACACCTGCCGTCATGTTTATAAGCACCATACTATACACTATACACCATAGGACTTCCAAGCTCAATGTATACACATTGAAAAAAACTTTACCAATCTCACTGCAGGACAGGTAACTTGTACCAGTGGTTTGCTTAATAATCATTTTGCCGGTGGTTTCCGATTATTCTCAGAGAATTTCAGACTTCATCTGGTGATGAAGGCGTTGCAATACTGTTGAAAGCTAAAGAACAATTCAATGTATTTGCCTTGAGGTCAGTTTATTCAAGACACTGAGGCTCATTAAGCACATCTCCATCATGAATATAACAGAACATGAACATTGGGGCATCATCTCATAAAACCGAGTCTTCACATGTCCAGCGTCCTCACGGTGTCATCAGAGAGCACTGAAATTACGACTTATGAGTCAAACTCTGGATCACAATCTATCTTTGATCTACATTTTAGACTTCATAGTATTAGGAGTGTGGAGAGCAGAAGCAGAGGCCGATTACTGTCCCGGGGTGCAGCGGTGACTCTTGTAGGTGCCCAGATGTCGGAAGCTGCGCCCACACTGCTGACAGCGGTAGGGTGTGGCCCCGCTGTGAATCCTCTGGTGGGTGTACAAGTTTCCCAGTTCTTTAAAGCGCCGTCCGCACTGAGGACATGCGTATGGACTCTCACCAGTGTGCACCCGTTGGTGTCTCTTGAGTCCTGACAGCACAGAGAAACCTTTCCCACACTGAGGGCAAGGAAACGGGCTCTGGGCACCGCTGTGAATTAGCCTGTGGCTTTTTAAGCGGGCTGCATGGCGAAATCTCTCCCCGCACTCTGGACACACAAAGGGTTTTTCTCCAGTATGGATGCGCTGGTGCTGCCGCAGGTTGCCGAGGTAGTTGAAGCGGCGGCCACAGTCCCCACATTCATACCCCCCCTCAATTTTTATCTCCTTTTTTATAGGACCCCCTCCTTGACTGATGCTTGCAACAGACCCAAATTGTGTGCTTCCCTCATTTTGGCTCCCACCAGCCCTCCTGGAATCACCACTGCTATCTCCCATGGAGGGTGTAGTGGAGGACGTGGACTGGAGTGCCTGGAGAGCCAGGGCTCCAGCAGAGTCTGAGTGTATTAGTTTTATGTGCTCCTCCAGAAAGAAAGAGTCAGGGCAGAAGGTTCCACACATTGAGCAGATGTAGGTGTGACTGGATAACTGCTGGTCTGAAACAAAGACAGTTAAATTTACAATGATGAATAACACAGCAGTAGGGAATAAATTGCATTACAGTCTGAAAGTGCTGTAACTAAGTTTACGGATATAATTCCTCCACTGTTATCGTCTTCGATGACATGTTCCAACATAGAGGAGAGCAGCTACCTGAGCTCCCCCAGATCTAGTTGTTAATAGTGTTGCATCCTCACTGGATATGACTTTGGATACCGTAACTACTCTAAGAAGAAAGTCTCAAATCAGAAGTTCTCTAATGGGGTGATATGGTCCTATAAGGTGGGTGGCTGCAGCTCAGGTGGTAGAGCGGGTCACCTACAAACCAGAAGGTTGTTGGTTCAATCCAGTCTGCATGCCAAATATCCTTGTGCAAGATACTAAGTAAGGGTGAACGTTAGACACAAACTATGCTGTTAAAAACAATATAGAAAAAGTGCTTGTGTGAATGAACCAGTCCACTGACTGATGAGATGTATGTGAGGAGCAGGGTTCTGGATTTAACAGGGAGCCAATGAAGGGAAGCCAATAAAGGAGAAATCTGCTCTCTTTCTAGTCCCTGTCAGGACTCTTGCTGCAGCATTTTGGATTAACTGAAGGCTTTTCAGGGAGTTTTAGGACATCCTGATAATAATGAATTACAGTCATCCAGCCTAATAAATGCATGTCACTCTGAGACAGAATATTTCTAATTTTAGAGATTTTGCACAAATGGATGAAAGCAGTCCTACATATATGCACTGAAGGACATATCATAGTCAAAAATGACTCCAAGATTTCTAATGCCATGTGATGATCCTGAGCTCTGTCTATCCATGGAGCCAGATAACACACACCAGTTACTTAAACTGCAGGAAAGTCTTAAAAACAAAGACCTAGATGTCCTCTAACTTCCTGCTCCTAAATTCAGATAAACTGAGGTCATTGCACTAAAAATGTTAGAGATATGATATCTAACCAGATCTTTAACCTGGGTGCCATTGCTTTGGCCTGCATTAATAGTGTGAGGAATTTAGGAGTCATTTTTTTAACAGGATATTCTCAATGCACTACTGTAATGAATTATTATCACGTTCCCCCAAAAACTCCCTAAAAAGCCTTCAGTTGATCTAAAATACTGCAGTGACAGCACTGACGGGGACTAGAAAGAGAGAGCAGCTTTCTGCTATATTGGCTTCCCTTCATTGGCTCCCTGTTAAATCTAGAATTACATTGAAAATCCTGCTCCTTACAAACAAGGTTTATAATAATTTGCCCTATTCTATATTCTTCTTCTTCTCTTGGCTCTTGATGGAGGCGGTCACACTTTCTCCTTCTCCCTCTCCCTTGTCTTTCCTGCTTGGCTTCTCATGTCTATTGTATAGTCTCGCTTATTCTCTAACCCTAAGAGAGTCTCCCAGACTGGTTCTCTAAAAACCTAAAGAAGAATTATGGATTTGATCAACTGGTCCCTTAATGAAACTGACACCTTCCTGGGCTTGGGAGAGCCTGATTGTCCTGCGGCGACGTTTGCTGACGGCTACTCGATGGTAAGTTGCGTCGTGTGTCTGGCGACACTCTCGATGGAGGACAGTGAACGACATCTACCAATTCGGAACCACGATAACAGAGTTCTGGCTGATTGGACCTGGCTTACTGAAGAACAAGAAGCGGCTACAGCTGTTCAAAATCCCACAAGGCTGGCCGACATGATAGACGATGGACAGGGCTGTGAGTACTCAGACTGTGTTTTTGAACGCAATATGGATAAGATCTTGGAGAAGCTCATGGCTCTGCTATATGGATAACATCTTGAAGAAGAACAACACGAATTGAGAGACCTGGTGACCAGTGACAGACATTAGACCAACTGTAAAATTGGAAGCAGTTTGTTCGCACTAACCAAAACAACTACCATCTTCATCTCATGGCGCCAGCTGGATGCTCAAGGCAAAAGCTGACGGGAATAACAATCCTCCTTTGGATAACAAGACTGTGTTGTGACTTTCTCCCTCCTCATTCAAGGCCACCCGCGTCGACCGAAGATTGTTGACTTTTGTCTAACTGGGTGAAGGGACACTTTCTCTCGGCTGAACACGGAACACACACACACTCATACGCACACATATGCATGTACACTGACACAGACCTACAATCACCCCCCTCCTCCAAATGCCTTCGAAGCTTATGTCTTCTATGTAGTGAGATGTGCTGATTCATGTGCTGAGGTGTTTTTTTCTGTTCTCAAACTGATCTCCCTGTTTGAGTTATTTTTTCTCCTCGTCTTTCCTCATGTTATGCATTTTCCATTGTTCTCCAAAAGTTGATTCTGTTCATCTGGACGTAGCATTTTCAGTCTCAGCTGACTGCAGCTTTCAATCTTATAAACAGTACATTTGCATGATGACTGAAACCAGCCCACTGAAGGAACAATGAGCTGGGAGGTCAGTTCCTTAATCTTAATTATGCAAATTTTCATGACCATTGATCAATGAACTGAACTTCAGGTAAGAAGTTATGACCTGCAGTCTATCTGGGTCAGATATAAACCAAGTTTAGGTGGAGTTTATTTTCCTTGTGCTGACTTTTTACTGTCAGTTACAATAACTCGCACTGCATACTAGCTAGCATGACGGAGTTTCTATACAGCTGGGTGGTGCTATGATGTTACTAATAGTGAACTTTATTTTATTCATAAGGTTAGTTAGTAGGGTTGCCAACCATGCCGTATAAAACGGAATCGTCACGTATTCAGAGAAAATATCAAGCGTTTCGTATTGAGCTGAAAAGGAACACAGTTTGTCCTGTACTTTAGCTAGAATGAAAAAAAGACACAAAGCTGGAGTCATTCTGAATCTTTACGCTGTCAGCTGCCTTTTCTTCTCTCATTCAATCATGAAACTGATCAATGATCAGCTGATCGGTATTTCTGATGCAAGTCCCGTCTCTCCTTTGTTTATCTCTGACTTTGCGCCAGAAAGAGGAAACCAGCGGATGTCGCGCTAAACAACAGCAGCACGTTTAAGCTTGATCAGCTGTTGTTAGAATTTATTTAATATTAATTTCTAGTATCAGCTGATGTTTGCTGGAGCCACAGCTGTAAAGCTGCTGGTCATGATGTCGGTTTGGATATGTGGTGAGAGGGAAACATGAAGATGAAACCAGGAGATGTCCTTACTGGATCATCAGAGCTGAGCAGGTGATGGAGAAGCAGGTTTACCTTTTAGGTGACATGAATGAGTTGAAGGGAAGTTATGAACTGTTTCTGAGAGACAAATAACACCAGGATCCTTTTCTAAGTAGCTGACAGCTGGTAACTGTGCAGGGGCGGGTCTAGGAAAGTTTTGCCAGGGGGCCAGGTAGGGCATTAACAGGGAGAGGGGGGCACAAAGACATACTTTCTTATTTTCATTTAAAATATCTAGCTTTTATTAAATAATTATCTGAAGCTTAAACCAAAGTTTTTATCTGATGTAAAATGTATAGAAATCATACATATACCAACAAGACTGTACATCACTGTCACCACAGCGTTTGTTTTCATGCAGTGAATTAAAAAATAAATGGCCGGGCCAGCGGTGCACATTGCAAATTAGCTCGCATAGACACATTAGTTGTACCGCTTCTTAATGACGGTATCTTAGCTAACAACCCCAACTACCAGATTCAACTTGTAATTGGCTAAAAATCACTTAGCCTACTGGTGAGAGGGACGTTGCTAGCTGTCAGTTTTTTCAAGCAATGTTGAAATTTCCACATTCTGACACTTCAAATGTTTCAGGAGCTGTCCGCTCAGCGCAGCAACTGTTAATATAGAGTGTTATTAAATTTATTGCTAATGCAATTATATGGCACATTGACTTCTGAGGAAATTTTAGATTGCACTCGTCATCAAAAAGGTTGCCTACCCCTGCTCTAGGACAACAGGACACACATGCTGTTTGGTTTCTGTGGCTTGATGGACCTCCAACCAAAGGCTGCAAAACTGAGTTGTGCATTATGTGAATGAGTGTTCAAAGGAGCTTACAAAGAAAAGCGGCTGGACTTCTTTAAGTTGCTTGAAGACGTTTCACCTCTCACCCGTCTTCAAGCAACTTAAAGAAGTCCAGACGCTTTTCTTTGCAAGCTCCTTTGACTACAATGACCTGGATGACTGAGAACCTTCACAGACATGTGAATGAGTGGTATTTGGTGTGTTAGCCGGCCTATTCCTGTTAGCTGCAACCATAAGAAAACATCTCAGGCAGTATGAAGCGTTTCCGTTGCAGTTCATGTAATGTGGTGGCTGTAGCTCTTGAGGTAGAGCAGGTCACCTACTGATTGGAAGGTTGGTGGTTAGATCCCTGGCTCCTCCAGTCTGCATGCCAAGTATCCTTGGGTAAGATACTCACCCCAAGTTGCTCTCCGATGCATCCATCGGAGTGTGAATGTAGTTAGAAAAGCACTCAGTTTAGAGTCAGTGCTTGTGAGAATGGGTGTGAGTGGGTGAATGTGACATGTTGTATAGAGTGCTTTGAGTACTCCGGGAGAGTAGAAAAGCGCTATATAAGAATCAGTCCATTTACCATTTGTGGAGAAGGCCTTTTTGGTTACCACAACAGCAAAGGAGATTCTGTCAAACGCAGCCATGAATCTGTGCAAATGGGACAAAATCACCAGATCTGAGAGTTATGTGGACAGACAGTGCACACAAATGAGGTGGTCGTGGAAATGTCAGAATCAGAATCAGTTTTATTGACCACGTATGTGCGCGCGTATACAAAGACAACAACAACACGTATGGTGCAGAGAGCAAAAATGTTGGAATGAAATTATGGGATAAATAAGGGATGGATAAGTAATTACATACAAAAGAACAAAACAGTGTATGCAGTACGCTTTGATTTCAGCAGGTATGGTCCTGTACTATGACTGGTACAGGACTATGTGAATGTAGTAAGTATTCATCAAAGTGATGGCCTATAGAAAGACGCTGTCTTCTTGTTTTGGCATACAGTGCTCTGTAGCGCCTACCAGCACCAATGACTTTTTCTGCAGACCTCATTGTCCGTTGTAGTCTGGTCTTGGCCTGTTTGGTGGCTGATCCAAGCCCTACAATAATGGATGAGCAGAGAACAGACTGGATTATAGACTGGATCAACAGTTCCTGAGGCGAGACTGTGGATCCCAGAAACCTGAAGGTTTCCACAGCAGACACAGTGCTTTTGAGTAAGGTGAGGGGGGATAATGGAGAGTCCACAACTAGGGCTGGGCCATATCATACCGTTCACGGTAATACCGGTATAATGTTGGGCAAAAATAAGAAAATGACGCATGTGCAGTGCCTTTGTTTTCATACGCACATGGCGGAAAAAGCATGGCGGCGACGGAAAATGAGAAGGGCGAAAGCGGATCGTTGAATGAAACGGATGAACCAGAATTGGTTTGTAAAAATGCTGCAACTTCAGTGGTGTGGAACTGGTTAAGCTTTCATCCGTCAGATACACAACAAAGCACTATTTTGTCAAATGTTTTAGTACGACTTTGCTAAGCTACGAAGCCGCACTGCTTGATGGACTGTCGGAGCATTACGGCTATCGTAGGCGGAGCCTCGCGGAGTGATACGTACTGTGCTTCAACATAATGTTACCGTATTGTGTGTGTATAACCTCTTTTTAACTTTAGTGGATATTATACATGGTTATGCTGAGGATAAGTCGGCCAATTTCCACTGGAAATGCCTTTTGGTTAAACTGTCAAGAAGGAATTTGCATTTGCAATGTTAAATGTTTATATAACTTTAATGCACATAAAAAACAGCTGCTTGTTTAAGTGAAAATACACTGATGGTTTTTTTTTTTTGCACTAATAAAGTTGTGGAGTTGTAAAGTATTTTGTTTAGTGTCAATCATATCGTCAGTTATATCGTTATCGCAAATTTTCAAATGTATATGGTGATAAATATTTTTGGTCATAGTGCCCTGCTCTAGAACTGGGCGATATGACCCAAAATTCATATCTCGATATTTTAGTTTTAAAGCCATAAGGTAAGAACAAAAACAGAGTTCTTTTTGCTGTGTCCCAGATGTCACACAGGCACTTTTATTAACATAGAGCGTAGATGTACATGAAGAAATTACTCAAAAATAAATTATGAGCATTTATTAAATAATAATGTTCCATAAATAAAAGAAAACTGTTTTTGTGCATAACAAAAAGCTCACAATTGTGCAGTCAAAATGTAAACTGACAGACGCTGAGCATAATAACAGACAGATTTCACAGCTGCTCTGTTCCCAAGTTCTACTGCGTGACTGACAGCCTTGAGTTTGAAATCCGCTTCATAACCACGTCTCTGAACAGGTGCCATTTATGGTCCTTATACACAGTACGGTAATATCACGTTGAAGCACAGTACGTAACACTCCGCGAGGCTCCTCGGTAGCCGTAATGCTCCAACAATTCATCAAGCGGTGCAGCTCCATAGCTTAGCAAAGTCGTACTGAAACATTTGACAGATTGCTGAGCGCTGTGTACCACATAAAATCGGTTTGCGGTCATCAAGCACTACCAGAATTCATACATAAGGCGCGCTGTCAATTTATGAGAAAATGAAAGGATTTTAGGCCATGCTAGGCCATGGTGTTAGGCGGTTAGCTCGCTAACATGTTGACGCTGTCCACCCCCACGCACGGGGCGATCCGCGGTAACTCGTTAACGGAGATTTGCCGTGTCCATCTTGTCATTGCCTGCAGGCGAAGCTATGGGGGAGGAGGGGGAGATATTGTCACATCTTATATGTCGTATGAAAATATATCAATATTTTTAAAAAACTCGATATATCGCCCAGTCCTACCCTGCTCTATCCACAGCCTCTCTAGTTTTGAGCGTATTCAGTTCTGTTACTCTGACTGCACCACAGGGCCAGGTGTTGAACCCCACATCTGGTAAATGGAGTGGTTATTATACAGCGCTTTTCTACTCTGAGTGCTCAGATAGAGTAGAAAAGCACTCAAAGCTCAAAGCGCTTTATACAACTAATTCTTTCACCCAATCAAACCCACATCCACACCACACAAGCACGTTTTCTAAGTCGTTAAGTGCTTACTATCTAACATTCATACACATTCATACACATTCATACTGTGATGAATGCATCGGAGAGCATCCATTCTTGATGAGTCCTGAACTTTGAGGTGTTAACTACTTTACTTGAGGTAGAGGCCATGTTGAATTCACGACCTCTTTCTTATGTGTACAGTGATGCATCAGAGGTCCATTTGGGGGAGACTCACTTCTATTCTGCCAAAGACTACACTTTGCCCATCTCAGACGATCAACGCAAGCTGGGGGGACATTGGTCGAGGATGAGTATGGGTAGAGATTCTTAACCAGCTTATGGAGCCACTGGCAGTGACAACTTGACAGACGGCTCTGAAGTGAACTGCTCTGGATTTGCTCTGAAGTGTTGAAAGTGGGAGATGTTGTCTTGACTGGAGACAATAACTGACCCTCCCAAACCTGGAGGATCGGGAAAATAGCATTTATTCCCAGGGAGTGATGAACGCATTTGTTCATGTAATGTTCGCACTTGTGAGGAAGTTTGCTGAAGAGACCTGTTCGGCTATCACATCCATTAGAGATGTAAGGTAGCTGGATACTGATGAACAACTGCTGATGGGGGGGTGGGGGGGGGGGATGTTGTGAATTGAAATTAAATGACACTTTATGATATTGGGTTCAGCTGATTCAGCTTATCCTTCCTTGTCATTTATTACAGTGAATATATAAACTGCAGCTATGTTTAAACTGCTAGTGACAATCATTTTTGCTTTATTGTGAAAGGTATAGACAGGAAGTGTTTTTATTTTGAAATGCAGGGAATTATCCTAGTGCTGCTGCTAGCCTCTTGCTGATGTTATGAAGGTTATGTGCAGAATATGAAAGTTATGTATCCCTTGCTATTCGTCAACATCAGCAATTTCATCAAGTAAATATTTAGTTTGAAATTGTCGGTTTCAGTCGTTATTTGAAACGTCCACCACACAACATGCCTTGAGTTGATTATTGTTGTGAACTGGCACTTAAAGGTGGGTGATTTAGCCTTGAAATTAAATCACAGTGTTTCAAATAAATTCACGATAACATTTATGACATAAACACTAAACAAAATTTCATCGCCGAGCGCAGCAACCAGGCAGCTGCATTTATTAGTGTGCACAAAATGAAAGTTATTTTCTTATCAAAGTTTCTGTCACTGATGACAGACAACCTATCTATGTGTCACCACCAGTATTATAGTTCAGCTGTATACACTGACCTGGTATTGCAATGTGCCACTTGTAATTGTATGCAATAAGTACGGGGTTTTAAAATAATTCGCTACATTCGCACCTGCCTCAGGCCTGTCTGTGCAGTCCTCCAAAGGATTCCCTTCCTCCCCTGGAGAGCTCTGAGGCTCCATAGAGAAGTCGCAAGGCTGGGCACGTGACAGCGGAGTCTGTGCTTGCTCAGGTATCGACCCCTCCCTCGTGGTCGAGTCATCTTCATTCCCATCATTCTCTGTCTCAGTGGTGCAGGCGTTCTCATGATCAGGCTCCTTTATAACTGCGGCACAATAGCAGAAAAATCAGGGTTAATATTAATGTTCTACAAGCCAGTGGTTACCATATAAATAGACTGATACAACAGATCAAATCAATATAAAGACTTATTACTGGCAAAACTGTCCAGATCTAAAATATTGATATATTATTGGATATTTTTGAACAATTAAGTTCAAAATACAAAACATGAATTTGCAGAAAAGTAAAAGTCAACAATGTAAATCAAATTTAACATGAAGTGTATGAATATATTATTGTATTACATTTTTATGCTGTTCATAAAAAGGTAATGATTGTGCTTGATGGTGATGTCCTGGAGTCAGGTGGTCTGCCAGCACCACTTACCTAACCCCATAGAGGCCTGTATAGGGTTAGGGTAAGTAAGTGGCCCCCAAATCACATGACTGATTTAAAATGACACAACCTCGCAGTGTCTCATTTCAACTTTTGTCCAAAGTGTGAACCAATATGTACCAGTTTTTTTATTTTGCTGACAGACAAAGCAAAATGAGACTTATGATAAATGATTTACACGATGCTTTCCATGAATGCATCGTCACATTTAGTGCAATAAGAAAAGGTAAAAATGGGATTTTCTAAAGAACGCCGTCACAAGCAGAAAGTGCTTGTGAGAAAAACAAAGGAAAAACAAACATGACACTCCCCATTTCTGTAGGAAAATGCACCACACCAACCAGGGGAAGAGTGAGAGTGATGGTAAAAGATTTGTGACACTCGGCTTATTTGGAGTGTGTAGTTAGTGTGTAGTGTAGTCATTATTTTCTTTTGTGCATCCAAACAGTGAGCCAACTGTTGAATGTCACAGACGCTGGTAAAAAAATCTACCAAAGACAGTTTGCAATATAAACACTGTCCCCACGTGGACAACAGGAGGATGCACCCTGAACGTGCTGGGCTTGTGATGTCATTAGTTATTTTGTTTTAGCAGCAAACTGCAAAAACACATAATTTGTTCCCATTTTAACACTACAAAAAAAAAAGTGCCAAAAATGGTCACTATGTGCACAGAAGAGTTCATGAGAGGTTCGCGTATGAAACGCATGCTCAGTCATGCTTTAGGACGCATTTGGAGTTGGAGAGCCTTGGATGCCCTTCAACAAGCCTGGAGAACTACTTCAAGCACTTATACGTTTCTATATTGTGGTAAACACGTACTTGGCTCTGTAGTCATATTAGTCATCAAGTTATAAGTAAATAAGCATTATTTATGACTACGTCTATGTGTGTTTACCTTTCAGGTCTGAAGTGTATTCCATTGGTGCCATCCATTCATATTCATACATTCGCTTGCTACCGGAAGGGAGCATGCTGAAGATGTCATCTGTGGTGGACTCGGAATCTACGTGCATAGACACGGTCCCGGCCATCCCGCTGTCCGACCACAAGTTGAGGGAATGCGGGTCTGGCCCTTGGCGCACCTCCCTGTCACCGGCCTGGTCGCTCTGGTCTCCGTCCATTTCAGCACATCCTCTCGAGTTCTTGTCTTTCATCAGATAGTGACAAATGGCGTCTATATTTTCCTTCTTCACACCAGACATGAGCGCTTTGGCTCTCCGTGGGTCGATATTGTTGTGCTTGGCTCCAGAGCTGAAGTCATGTTTCTTGAAGCCAGCCTCTGCAGGCGGCTCTACGCTCGCCACGCCAGGAAATGCGTCCCTACCATCCCGCTGAACTGTATCCAGTTGTGCTTTTAACATTTCGATTTCTTCGCTTTTCTCGCGAAGTTCCATTTTCAATACTCTTATCCGGATGCTGACCATTTTACGGATCTCGGACAACGCAGTCTCCAGCACTACGGTGATGTTTCTCCCGAGGTGCTCAGTGATGTCGCTAACCGAGCAGAGAAGCTCTTCGTCGGGTTCCAGCTCCACGAAATCACCGTCAGCTGCACTTACTGACCCGGGAGGCTCCATGAAGACGCCGTGGGCTTCAGGAGACAGGCTCGCTTCAGTGAAACTGTGGTTTCGTTTGCGACTCATAGATTATTTGGATGGAGCGCTCGGTTTTCTTCAGTTTGGGTAGCTGGAAGCTATTTAGCAAGCTAATGTTTGGATGGTGCTGAGAGACGGTCGGATTGTTAGGTTTGCCTCACTTAACGTGACTGTTACCGGAAATGTATTTTCAAAATAAAAGCATTTCGTGCCGAATAGCTGTCTGGATGTAGGCTCATTACCCATTTTGTTTCGAAATGAGTGAATGGAAGTATTGTTTTCGACACGTGGTACTTGACAGACACAGAACAGAGCTGCAGCAATATCAGAGTTTACATGAATTACTATAAGCCAAAAGCATGCACCAGAAAACGAATGCACTGCACTCAGTGAAAATAGGAATGGAACTGATCTTATATTTATTTCACACATAACTATACCATATAAAATCTATTTGAAAACAAAAGACATATCAGTGCATCTGTATATGCTGTCTCTATATAAACATCTGTATACTTATTTGTACATAATCTGTTCATAACTATTCCCACCTGTTATCCCCCCACTCTGTGTATAATCTGCTCCTGTTGCACTTACTGCTCTTGCACTTCTGATTAGATGCAAACTGTATTTTACTATCCCGTGTTTATACATGTGTATTTATACAATACAGTTGAATCCTAATATCATTAGATACATAAAAACAACGTCTTATAAAAACAAAACGCTAGTGACTCTATCAATGTTATTATTGATGGACTGAATTTACAAGTTTTGCTGTTTTCCTGTTGGATTATTATTGTTATCAGCATGAAAGACACATAAGTGCGTCGGTGGCCAAGGCGTGCCTGTTCTCTCCTCAGTCTCTCTCCTCTCAAAGATCAGAACAAAATCAGTGTTAGCTTAGAGTAGGTTAATTAGATAAGTATAATTCAAGTCATTTGATTATTATGTGATTATTATTATTACTTGGTTTGTTGTTTGCTTTGCTCCTGCTAAATTGCTTTACTAAAACAATCTTCAGAAAGTCTAAATTGTGGACATTCCCTTTTTAAAAATCTGAGTATTAAGCTTTTAAATAAACAGTATCACCTTGGAGCTTAGTTTTCCAAGCCACTAAATTGAATCCACCAAGTCCACCTATGTAGAAGGGAGCTTCTGCAACAGTGTGGCTGGTGAAATACTGGGCCTGCAAAGCTATTCATGACCACTGGGTTTTTATCAGAGTAGGCAGGGTAGACATCTGGAGGATAGAGGCAGTTAGAACTGGGGGAGTCCCCTCACCCAGCAGCTCCATCTAACTTCTTCAAAGACTACTGGGTACCGGTAATACTCACAGGAGAAAACATTAGGATTTCTTAAACAAAGAGCCGATTCAGATTTCCAGTATTGGGGTGCTGGCTCTACAGATTAACAACGCTTTTCAAAGCTTTTAATCAGCTCAGAAACACAGGCCTACATCATATTTTTAAAAAGTAAATTTTACTTTAAAATAAAAGCACATCTGAAATTAAGGGAGAACTGTGTGACATGGTTCACTGTATATATCTACAGGATGATTAAAAATGAATTATGTATTAGCAAAAAAGCTGTTTACATGTTGTACATTTAGCCAACGATGTTTTTTCATTGATATGTTAATATTAAAGTATCTGTCTACCCTCTCTGTTTTAAAATGCAATAGATGCCCTTATCTGTTTAATGTGGAGAAGGGCATCTATACAAGTAGTTGTATGTTGAAATGCAGGGTTAAAGTGGACATGAAACTCCACATGTGTGAAGACTATTTGAAGCGTGGAGCCCTGCTCTCAAAAACTGGATTTAGGGAATAAGTGCTTAAAGTTAGAATTTTTAGAATATGTTTAGCACCATCTTGTGCCAGTACTAAGCATGACAATTACCCCAGCCTACGCAGCAGCAGAGCAGCCCACCAGACCCCCGACCGGGCCAGCCTGCAGCCCCAGAGAGGCGAAGGGGGGTGGGGGGCATGATGCCAATGACCGTTTGCCAGACAACAGCTGGTGTCAGCTCAACCCCTCCCAAGAACCCTCAATGTCTACGGAGTGCAGGAGTAGAGTGCAAATGGCCAGAAGCAGCAGGTAGTGGCTGAATCTGTGATGATGTCGTGAAGCAATACAGAGGGTATACTGGCGCCTACAGCGAGCAGGAGAGTGCGGTTCAACTGTGGTATAGGCACAAATAAGAAAAGCACAAACAATCAAACATATTTAAAAAAAACTGTGGTACAGGAAAGAGGAACTTCAAATAACACAGGAACATGATCAGAGAACACTGCATCACAAGTTGAGAAAAGAACATAAATGAAGATCAAGTGTGTGTCCGCCTTTATGTGTGGAATGAGACACAAGGTTAAAAGTGTCCGTGATGTTTACAAAGTCCTTTGCCACTGGCTCATTAATAGAACGTGAACATTAAAATCCCTAACAATGAGGACACCATCATATAAAGCATAATGTCAGTCAAGAAACCATAAAAGTCAGCCCATCCATCCATCCATCCATCCATCCATCCATCCATCCATCCATCCATCCATCCATCCATCCATCCATCCATCCATCCATCCATCCATCAATAAACACAGACAAACAGGCACACACAGACACAAACATGCATTGCCACCCTCATGCACACATATGCAAATACTCAGCACACACCCAACATGGAGACAAACAGAAGTGAACACTGTACACACACCAACATTCTCATACTCTATGTAAAGTCCCCCCTCCCTGGACCCAGCAACCCCGCCGACCCTGGTAGGCACTCCCGTTCCCTGGAATCCACCAAGGGCAACAGCCTGCCCTTGGACCAGGGGTACTGCCAAGCCCCACAGACGCTGGGGCCAAGTGCCACACACCAACCCGGACCCATGCCCCCAAGGCCCAGCCAGAGCCCCAGCCTGGAGGTGGAGCACACACAGAACCCCAAGCCTGCCCCAGACCCACCTAGGTGCAGCTAGACTACTAGCCTGGTACCTATGTCTGCCAGCACAGGCCAGCCTCCATCCTCCTGCACACAGCCAACAGAAAAACACCACCCAAGAGCACATAAACCACAATAATGAAGGCAGGACAAGACCACAACCACGCGTCGACCTTTGCCTTCGGTCGCACAGACTTCCCCGTACAGGCACCAACTCCACTGGGTAGTCGCCATTTCAGCCACCATTCGGGCCAGCTCCTCGCCTTGCCGGCCTGGTCGTGGGTCTGCCGTGCCCCCCATCCTGGGTTTCGACATCCCTTTAAACATGCACAAGGTGAGCCTCTCTAAATTAAATGAAATGGGCTTAGAAGAAAATCATCTATTTGATGGTAAGTCCCTCTCTCTAAAAAGGATTGATCCAATCCACTCCAAAGCCACAAAAATCCTTATTTTTGCACAGATTTGACCTTTTAAAGGCATGTGGTCTAAACTTTTGATCAGGACTGTACTGTAACACTGTTGCACAATTTTTGCACGCAGGAACATCTTTTCAAGGGTCCCCCAATGATGTCTTGAATACTTTGTCATAAGTTGAAAAATGCAACAGCACTGTTTTCACAAACGCAGTTCGACTTCTCAAACACTTTCTGACCAAGAGGCACTGAACAATGAGGGCCACATTTAAGGCTCTCAAGTAACACTAGTCTCAGTATCACTGCCTGTCAGCTCCACACTATGGCTGATGTCCTCAAACAACAAGCTCTCAGGAAGGAACAATGCAGCAAAGGTAGGGCTAAATCCGGCATCCTTTCCCTTTTACTTTGGCTGCTGTATATAAACTACGTAGAGCTGCATGGAGCGGCACTATGTCCAACTGTCACATCATACATGACAATTTTTCATTTTAACAGCTTCTTAGACACGCCTGATAGAATACCTGGATGCAGGTCTGCACATTTCACATTTCTGACTTTATATCATCTGTTATATTTTATCTGTATCATATTGAATATCTTTCTGTGTCAGAATGTGTAACTGTTATTCTGTTTTATAGAAAACTAACATAACAGAGCAACATCAGTGCAAATTACAAAATGTAAATTCTTGTCTGCATTTTTCTTCATGATCTGGCATCGTTAGGCAAGAAGCATTTCTTTACTTTCTACATTTTGTAGTTTTGTAAGTGCGATAGATGATCATTTTTACATTTAATCTCTGTCAAGTAACCATTTCTTATCTGCACTGGGGTGAAGCATTTACATATACACCTACTCAATGACAACATCAATTATGCATTTCTACTTTAGCTATCAGTTTCCACACTACTGTTTCTCTGTCTGCTATCGACTCACATTTCAAGTCTCGCTTTTCATGATACTGAATCAGTCATCCCCATTCCCTGTGCCCTATAAGTTGCTATTTGGTATGCAACAGCACCTGTGACTTCAGTCTAGGTTCACGCGTACTACTCTTTATCGTGATTTGCATGCACCAAGAATCACCTAAACTGCCCTTCTGTCTCTCATCTCTGCTGTAACATCAACCCAACACATACGACTCATGTGCTTACCTTGTCAAATCGGAAAAAGAGACAAAATAAAATGTACCAAAATAAAGCGATCAGTTTGCTTTCATCTCAAACATAGCTGTCATAACCTCTGGTCTTTCACTGATGGGAGACCAGTGTACAAAGCAGGCTGCTGCCAGCTCTGCTTTCACCGCTCTGAGATCAATTATAGTGGGTGCTTTATACAGAAACAGCTAGCATTAGCAAGTAAATGAGCTTCAATGGTTTATGGTCATTAACAAATAAGTTTCATCTTGTTAACCATCCTTAATGTCTGAGTCTAATATGTTTTACCAAATGCTCCACATTCATATTTTAATCCCTTGTCTACATATAGTCAGTTAACCATGTCGCACACTTTTAATTAAACAGATTTTTTGTTATAAATAGTTTAACATCCTTTTTGACAAAGTCAAAGAGCACTTAATTCTGCTTGCCTTTTTGTAAAACTCACCAGAGATATAAAAAAAATGCAATAGGCGTGGTTGTTGAATCTGCATATAAGAACATCATATATCCGAGATGAGTAACTTAAATTTGTCATCTAAACATAATTTAGTCTTGTAATTGTCATATATATGCGTTTTCTCTGGAAGCTCCGCCCCCTGGACAGCAGCTCAGTTCACCATTGTTTGGAAACTTTATTGTGGTCTGGAGATCTACACTTTACAGGTAAATACAAATTTAAAGCTAAAATACCAATGAGAAAGAGCGTAGACCCTTTATATATAGGTAACATTTGGCGGTAACATTTTTTTTACTAGTATGTTGGCTGGCCAGGAGCAACGTAAGGCACCAGTTAGCTAATGTTAACCAATGTCAATTGGTGTGAGAATCAAATCAGAAATATTCAAATATAATGTGAGTTAAGATTATTTACATTTTTAAAGCTAAATTAACAGACCATTATAAACTTTTATCAGTGTCTGGTGTTACCAGCAACAATTACAAAATTATTATTATTAATGTAGCTGCTCCTTTGAAAGTGTGTCAGCAGTAACAATATCCACACACAGCCTTGGGCACGATAAACATGCAGAACTGCAGAAACTACAGGGTGGGCCACTTATATGGATACACCGTAATAACATGGGAATGGTTGGTGATATTAAAGTCCTGTTTGTGGCACATTAGTATATGTGAGGGGGCAAACTCCTCAAGATGGGCGGTGACCATGGTGGCCATTTAGAAGTCGGCCATCTTGGATGCAACTTTTGTTTCTTCAATAGGAAGAGGGCCATGTGACACATCAAACTTGTTGGTAATGTCACAAGAAAAACAATGGTGTGCTTGGTTTCAACGTAACTTTATTCTTTCATGAGTTATTTACAAGTTTCTGACCACTTATAAAATGTGTCCAATGTGCTGCCCATTGTGTTGGATTGTCAATGCAACCCTCTTCTCCCACTCTTCACACACTGATAGCAACACCGCAGGAGAAATGCCAGCACAGGCATCCAGTATCCGTAGCTCCAGGTGCTGCACATCTCGTATCTTCACACCGTAGACAATTGCCTTCAGATGACCCCAAAGATAAAAGTCTAAGGGGGTCAGATCGGGAGACCTTGGGGCCATTCAACTGGCCCACGATGACCAATCCACTTTCCAGGAAACTGTTCATCTAGGAATGCTCGGACCTGGCACCCATAATGTGGTGGTGCACCATCTTGCTGTAAAAACTCAGGGAACGTGCCAGCTTCAGTGCATAAAGAGGGAAACACATCATCATGTATGTCTGTGAAGGTTCTCAGTCATCCAGGTCATCGTAGTCAAAGGAGCTTGCAAAGCCATCATCATGTAGCAATTTCAAATATCCAGTGGCCTTGAGGTTTCCATTGATGAAGAATGGACCCACTATCGTTGTACCCCATATACCACACCAAACCATCACTTTTGTTGTTCCAACAGTCTTGGAGGGATCCATCCAATGTGGGAACTGAGGGTCCTGTTCCAACTTTTGTTTTGCCCATTCTGCAAATTCTGTGCGCCGATCTGGGTCATCCTCGTTGAGATGCTGCAGTAGCTGGAGTTTGTAAGGGTGCCATTTGTGAGTAGCTAATATCCGCCAAAGGGATGTTCGACTAATGCCACTCTCCAGTGACATGTGGCGAGTGCTGCGCTGTGGGCTCATGCTACGCTGTGGGCTCTTGCTACGCTGTGGGCTCTTGCTGACTGAAGCGAGGACAGCCACTGATGTTTCTTCATTAGTGACAGTTTTCTTGCGTCCACATTTTGGCAAATCCAACACTGAACCAGTTTCACGAAACTTAGCAAGCAGTTTGCTAACTGTAGCATGGGAGATGGGTGGTCTCGTAGGGTGTCTTGCATTGAAATCTGCTGCAATGACCCGGTTACTGCGTTCACCAGATATCAACACAATTTCGATCCGCTCCTCACGTGTTAACCTCTTCGACATGTCAATGGCTGTGAACAAAGAGAAACTTGTAAATAACTCATGAAAGAATAAAGTTACGTTGAAACCAAGCACACCATTGTTTTTCTTGTGACATTACCAATAAGTTTGATGTGTCACATGGCCCTCTTCTTATTGAAGAAACAAAAGTTGTATCCAAGATGGCCGACTTCTAAATGGCCACCATGGTCACCACCCATCTTGAGGAGTTTGCCCCCTCACATATACTAATGTGCCACAAACAGAACTTTAACATCACCAACCATTCCCATGTTATTACGGTGTATCCATATAAATGGCCCATCCTGTAGTTTCTGCGGTCAGGGGAATCTACACAGACCCCAGATGTAGTGTAACAGTTATCCAAATGTTGTGTATCCTGTTTGCAAGCACTGAAAATATACTAAATCAAATTAAATGAAAGCTTGCTCCATGCTAGCTGCATGTTCACCATAGACAAGACTGGGCATACTCCAGTTTGTGGGACAACCAACAGCACGCACAGCATTTAGAAAACTGCTCACTTCTTGCTGGACCTACATCTTCCACCGTTTATACACAATGACAGTGACTGACAATGACTGACTAGTTACAGTAAACTGTCAGTGCAATAGCTGCTGCTGTTATTTGGAGTATTGAACACTTACCTTGTAGCTCTGGATATTCTCCTGAGCTGAAGGTTACTTTTGAGGTACTATGGCAGCTTGGTCTTGGGCCGCGTCCCACTTTACTACTTTGCTATGAGACAATTTAGTA
Organism: Rhamphochromis sp. 'chilingali'; assembly: GCF_963969265.1. Lineage (NCBI taxonomy): Eukaryota > Metazoa > Chordata > Actinopteri > Cichliformes > Cichlidae > Rhamphochromis > Rhamphochromis sp. 'chilingali'. The sequence continues at coordinate 11,958,729 of NC_137929.1, forward strand.
ATTTTCCTGTTGTAGCTTTTCTTGCTCGAGAGCAGCAGGTTTTCTCAGTGCTGTGTTGTATTACAGTTCAAAAAAAGAGTGTCACATGCTTACAGTGTTAAGTGTAAGTCCAGTTTTGTAATTCTGCAATACTGAGAAAATACAGATAACTGGTTAAAGACACATGTTTTTGTTCATTGCCTTGCTGTTTTTAAAGTGTTTAGAATTAATATCTCAGAGCTATTTATTTAAACCAAATGATGTACAAAATGTATTTATCATCTGCAGATGTGAGCCTGTAGACCAACTGATATTTATCTGTAATTTGAGATTAGCAAGACAAATACATATATATAATAATTATTAAAATGAAGTCATTATATTGGTTTAACATAAGATAACTAAATACACTGAACATAAAAAGGTTAAACATAAACAAACATTTTGTGTTATATTTACATGCAATAACTGTAAATGACTGGAAAACATAATAAATATATAAAAATCATGTTCATTTAGCATGTAAAAGAGTTGTGCAGCTATAAATCAGAACATTAATGTTGACTAAACAAAACTTATTGTGTGCAACTGATGTACATATTATTTTTTCTTGTTAATCCAACAGTTTACTTTTTGAAGCGTATAGCTTTCATTTTCTGAGTGAATCAAATATGTTCTAGTTGTTCATCGTTGTTATGTACATGCACACCAAAATATTATGGATACTTGTAGCTGATAACTAGGTGTGAATACTGTCTTTTTGTTTGATGTGACCTTAACTTCTGTGATGAATTTAGGCTACATTTTGTAGATGTTACAAGTTAGGTAAAGGCAGACTGACTTTGTACTCAGTGTTTAGCCATATAGTCATTGTTTGTGTGACTTTTCACTTGCAGTTGATCAGCTGTGTTACCTTCAGTATTGTTTTGCACTGAATAATTTGAATTATTTTATACAATATTTTTATTTGAGATTATCTGTTACTAATTTTAAGTAATTAATACGGTCTAAGTCTAAATATTACTCATATACAATATTATCGGTCACATGCTTCTGTGTTTTGTAGTTCTTTGTGTGCCTAATGTCCAGTGTAACACATGTTCATTGTAATTACAAAGTAGCTCTAACAATACAAAGAGCTTTAATATATAAATATCCCAACAAAGGACACAAGGTGCCCCTCAAACAAATTAACAACTATTTTCTCTTCTTAGAGGATGTGCAGATATTAATTTATTGAAAAGTTTCAAAAAGAAGAGAAGCTGCGCTTTACAGGGATCTTTGGTGTATTATGGTAGCACACAGTGTTCACAAGCTACTGCTGTCTGAAAAAAGAAAAGTCAACACAGCCTAGGTTTTACCATGTGCGCTTCATACTAACGTAACTCCTCGACCATTTGGACTAGAGAGACACTTCAAACGGTTACTGAAAGACGAGAAGACAAGCTTTACGAAACTTTATGGTGCATCATTAGAAAGCGCATGCAATAACAGTGCAATCACAAGTAAGAATTGATGACGCACGGAGCAGAGAGGCGGGTGTGGAGAAGTGGCAACGCACCAAAAAACTGATTTATAAAACTGAGTAGGCTCAAAAACGTTTTTGTACATATTTAGTGTAGTTCACATTTAAAGTTGATGTTGTGTTGCATTTTGTTCCTGTTTCCACTTAACTATAAATCTGAAAAAACAGTCCGTTTGTTGTTGTTTTTCGAATTTAAACTGTGTTTCCATCATAACAATACAATAATATAAAATGAGGCCAGATATTGAAAGCTGAGTTTATTCTGAAAAAAGGGGACAAACGCATTCGTTTATAATATGATTTCTGGTCTTTTTCCAGCCAAAATTACCATATAAGTCCAGGTGGCTTAAATGATGCTTGGTCGATAAAGGATTGTACAACTATTGCAGTGTATACTTGTGCTTTTAGACAGATGTACAGAGAGATGTACAGGCATGAATGATTTCTTGTTTCATCTAGCCAGCATAAGTGGGAGGGCGAGCTGGAGTGGGACAAAAAATTGGCCCGGGCACTTTGACTCAAGACCAGCCCACCAGGTATTATCAGAAAAGCCATAAACCAACGCTGTTGCAACAGTGATGTACACTGCCTTGTTGGTATATAAGTATGATTTCTATACATTTTACATCAGATGACCACTTTGGTTGTAAGATTCAGATAATTATTTACCAAAAGCTAGACATTTTAAACCACCAACTCTCTCCAGCCATGTTGATGAATTACCTTTATTGGGTGAAAATGTTCATTTCCAGTGAAATGACACAGTCAGACTATGCTTACAGGATGTGATGTTATAACACTAATGTGTAATTTATTTGTTCAAGACGTATTTCTTTGTTATGGTAAAGAACATTAAAATCATGATGAACAACACGAGTGGCGATTTCTCTAAACTTGTGTATATAATTTGGCATTTCTTATTGTAGGTCAAAAATAAATACATAATATAATTCTATTTAGTTTAAAGGTTTATTTGCAAGACACAAAAACAGGCAAAATTAAAAGTTACAAATGTGCTGTGCATGAAACGAATTCAAACGTGGTGACAGAGCCAGGTGCAGATGTGTGTCACAAGTTAATCTGGCTGTAGGCTACTCAGCCACAGGTGGTGGTAATTGACTCGACTCCATTTGAGTGCACACAAAGTAAACTGCACACTTTAGCTGTGAAGTGAAAACACTGAAATCGCAGTAATAACACGTACGAGGGGAATAATAACGAAGACTAGATTCTCCTGATCGTTACTCTTGCTGTCCTGTGAACAGCATCGGCGTGGTGTTAATTGTTTGCTGTTCTCACAATCGCCTCCTGCCTGGGAATATCACCAGGTAAACTTCCGACATTTTTAAACATTTTGTTGTTCAACAGCAACAAGACTGTCGGACTGTGTTTGAGGAAACCTCACAAATGTCACAGATGAAATATCTGTTTGCGTGTGCAGAGCGAGTTTAGATATTTGCATCTGTCATTCCTTTGAGCTACTCCTTTAACATTTTTTCTTTTGTTTTGTTTTTTTAATTATCATTTCTGTGTCAGATAATGGAGTCAAATCTGGCGCCTGTGTAGAGCACTCAAAACCCATGAAGGCTTCCAGGGCTCACGATGCACTCCACAAGGAACTGCTCCTGGCACATAAGAAGTAGGTACCATATGAAAACCAAATATTTTCTAACATTTGAATGAAGTCTAATGCGGTCTGTTCATCATTTTTTATCACACACAAATGTGACTTGTAGTCTAAATTACTGCGAGTGGTCAGTAAGACTAGAAAAGTGCTACACCACACTATAGGTGGGAGTACATTACATTGCAAGTCTTCACCTGTTCTTCAAGGGTCACCTGAGGGCGAGTCTGTTTTTACAGGCAACTTCTTTCAACATGTTGCACATATCTTTACAATCATCTGTTCGGGACATTTTTCCACTGATATCTACCATTACCCATGTGATAGTTCATGATTTCTTTGTTAAATAAACTAAATGAGCAAGCTAAGCTTTGTCTGTACATTCTCTGTTCTTTGTTGTCAATTTTGAGCCAACTTTGTAACACATGTGGGCTCGTTCATAGCTTTGAATGCTTTTTGGAAGCACCAAGTAAAAGTTAATTCTCCAGAGAGAGGGGTTTTGTATGTTGTCAACACATGTAAGTTAGTTCTAGCTTTTTATTTTAGATTCTCGACTTAGTGAGTCCCACTATTGTTGATTTAAATGGGGGGACCGTTTTTCCAGCAGGTTTCAGAGATTGTGTTCTGGGTAACTGTACGTGTTTGTTGTCTTAGTTTGTCTTAGTGTTGTCTTAGTAAGGGTTTATTGCTGGTTAAAGGTGGTCACAAGAAAATGCCAGCTGTAGAACCCTGGTCTTCTGAGCAGGAAGCTAATGAAGTTCACATTTGCATTGATTTTTGTTAGCTTTTGTTATTTTTATCTGTTGTCACATAAACCCCAGTGATCCTGTTTTATTTGCAGCCATACAAGGTTATCTTGGTTTCGTCAAGCTAAAAAATGTTTTCCAGAACAGAGCAGGCTCTTTTAGATTGGTGTCCATAGATGGACAGTGATACATCTGTCTCAATAGTGTTCTTGACCTGGCAAGTTGTTGTGATGAAGTTTGTCTTAACCAAGAAAGAATTCATCCACCTTTTGTCTTGTGTAGTCTTTTGACAGTTTAAGGGGTTAGTAGGCCACTGCAATAATTCTAGTGTCAGATTTTTCATTTGAAAAATTTTCTGACACTCCGCGGGCACCTTCGTTCTATTTAGCGTCTTAGAGCACTGGATTTCGGTTGAAACCCACAGCGGGTAAGGAGCTTTCTTGTCTTGACCAAGGACCAAGATGGCGGCGCGTGAACACGAGGCTCAGTGTCTCTCCAGAATCTGCTATTTAGCGTTTTTTTAATCTACTTTTAACCGGATTATTCATCCAGAATTGCTGTGCGTTGCTGACCTACAGCAGACAAGAGCTTCTGGACATCTGGACTCATAACTCCAACAGTTTTATCGCCGATCTCCGACTCATCCCAGAGATCTCCAGAACACCAGAGGCTGCCCACTCTCCCCGGCCGGGCGGAAGTGCACGCAGACGGCGCCGAGAACGTAAACAAAGGCGAGGTAGGCGCGGAGGGCTATGGGCTAAGGGCTAAGCTAAAGCTAACAACAGTATTTTCCTCGCCAATGTCCGTTCTCTGGCAAACAAAATGGATGAGATATGGCTCTCCATCACTAACAACAGACGGATTATGGACTCAAATGTCATGTTTTTCACCGAAACATGGTTGAACAACAGCTGTCCGGACAATGCTATCGAGTTAGCAGGACGCCACACACACCGAGCCGACAGGCTAGCAGATGACTCCGGCAAGACCAGAGGTGGAGGTTTGTGCATTTATATTAACAATGCTTGGTGCATGAACTCCACTACTATTGAGAGTCACTGCTCACCTAATGCGGAGTCTCCTGCCACACCAGAGGAGACAAGACTTTAGACCGTGTTTATTCCAACCTGGCTGGAGCCTACAAAGCAACACCCCTCCCCCACATTGGACAATCGGACCATGTCTCCCTGTTCCTCACACCTCGGTATTCACCACTCATCTAACGTGTGAAACCTGCTGTGAGGACAATTAAAGTGTGGCCAGAGGGGACAGACGCAGTGCTCCAGGACAGATTTAAAAACACAGACTGGAATACGTTCACTCACACAGACCTGGACCAGTACGCCTCATCTGTACTGGAGTACATCTCCAAAACCACAGACAGTGTCACCACCCAGAAACGTATCACCATGTACCCCAACCAGAAGCCTTGGATGAACCGGGATGTTCGTCTCCTCCTGAAGGCCCACAACACTGCCTTTAGGTCAGGAGATGCACACGCCTACAGTACAGCCAGGGCTAATCTAAAGAAGGGCATCAAAAAAGCCAAACACCATTACAAAAAGAAGGTAGAAGAACACTTCTCCAACTCCAACCCCCGACGCATGTGGCAAGGACTCCAGACCATTACAGACTACAGGACCACCAAACCCTCCCCCGCATCCTCCGATGTCTCCTTCCTCAACAAGCTCAACAACTTTTATGCTCGTTTTGAGCGAGGGAACCCCACAACCACAACCAAAGCAGACGTGACGCCAGACCACCAACCTCTGACTCTCTCCCCCACCGATGTAGGAGCGGTGCTGAGCAGGATCAATGTCCAAAAGGCGGCAGGTCCTGATGGCATCCCCGGGTGTGTTCTCAGAGCGTGTTCTGGGGAGCTTGCAGGAGTGCTCACAGACATATTCAACCTGTCCTTGGCCCACGCTGTGGTACCGGCCTGCTTCAAATCCACCTCCATCGTCCCGATACCCAAAAACTCCAACCCATCTTGCCTCAATGATTACCGCCCAGTAGCACTCACCCCCATCATCACTAAGTGATGAAGCACACTTCAAATCCTGTCTCCCCCCCACCCTGGACCCCCACCAATTCGCATACCGCCAGAACAGGAGCACAGAGGATGCAGTCTCCATCGCACTGCACTCTGTCCTCTCACACCTGGACAACAACAACACCTACGCCAGAATGCTGTTTATAGACTTCAGTTCAGCATTCAATACAATCCACCCCTCACAACTCATCAGGAAACTGACAGACCTGGGCATCAGTTCCCTCATCTGCAAATGGTCACTGGACTTCCTGACCAACCACCCCCAACATGTCCGGCTGGATAACCACTGCTCATCTACAATCACAATGAACATCGGTGTACCACAAGGCTGTGTGATGAGCCCTTTCCTCTACTCCCTCTTCACCCATGACTGCAGGCCTGCCGATGGTTCCAACACCATCATTAAGTTTGCAGATGACACCACAGTGATTGGCCTCATCAGTGACAACGATGAGGCCGCCTACAGGGAGGAGGTGGATCGTCTGGCTGAGTGGTGCGACAGAAACAACCTGCTGCTTAACACCGAGAAGACCAAGGAGCTCATTGTGGACTACAGGAGGAATGCTGACCCACATCCACCCATCCACATTAAGGGGACGGCTGTGGAGCGTGTGAGCAGCTTCAAGTTCCTGGGAGTCCACATCTCCGAGGATCTCATCTGGACGACCAACTGCTCCAAGCTGGTCAAGAAGGCTCACCAGTGCCTCTTCTTCTTGAGGACTCTGAGGAAGAACCACCTGTCCTCAGACATCCTGGTGAACTTCTATCATTGCACCATCGAGAGCATCCTGACCAAATGTATAACAGTCTGGTACGGGAACTGCTCTGCCTCGGACCGGAAGGCGTTGCAGAGGGTCGTGAAAACTGCCTAGCGCATCGCCGGAGCACCACTTCCTGCCATAAAAGACATCTACAGGAAGCAGTGTCTGAAAAGGGCTGGGAAAATCATCAAAGACCCCAGTCACCCACATGGACTCTTCACCCTCCTGCCCTCTGGGAGGCGCCACAGGAGCCTCCGGACTAAGACCACCAGGTACCGGAACAGCTTCTTCCCCACAGCTGTCAGACTCCTGAACTCTGCCTCCTGACATCTGACCCACGTTAACACATGGACTGAACATACACACACCCACAATGGACAACTGTACCCTCAAACACAATAATAACATGGACTGAACCACCATTCACAACCACTAGCACTTTATATAGCCTCTGTAGGAATTATATCTCACTTATCTTAACTGCACTACTGTATAGCTCTGTGTAAATAATCATTCTGTACATATGATAATTTTTAATCCTACAACTGTTTATAACCTGCATAGTTCCCATTTCTGTATAGCTGTATATCTCAGATTTCTGTATATTTTTTTATTTCATATTCTGTATAGTTTTTCATAGTTATATCCTGTTCATAGCCTGTACAGCTTGTACTCACTACAGCCTGGACATACTGTACTTAAAGTTATAGCATATTCATAACATACCTTCATACTGTGTATTATAACATACCATAATAGACATATTTCTGTAATATACTTACATATCTACATTATTGCTAATATATATTATAATATATCTATATCATGGCTAAAGCACTTCTGGATGGATGCAAACTGCATTTCGTTGCCTTGTACCTGTGACATGTGCAATGACAATAAAGTTGAATTCTATTCTACTCTAATTCTATTGATGTCAGTGGCTTTTATTTCCTCCTTTCACCAGCTTATTGTCCTTATTGTCCTGTGTTGACTGCTGGGATCTTGTTCCAGAGGTGTGGACTTGAGTCATATGACTGAAAAGAAAAAAGTCTTGTGACTTGTCTTGGACTTTTACACTGATGGCTTGCAACTTGAACTGAACTTGAAACTGTTTACTTGAAAAGCCTTTAGATTTGGAGTAAAATAAAGATAATAAAGTTTATGTCATGGTCTGCGACCCAGTGAGTTGAATTGTTTATTATTTACTTGCCACATTATTGCTGTCGGTGTTTTGGTTTTCTTCCCTTTGCCCCTCATGTTTCTCTGTGCTCCCTCTGTTCTGTGTCTTGCTATCCCTGCCTGTGTGTTCCCTTGTTTCCAGTGTAGTCAGGTCACTGTGTAAAGCCCGTCTCTCTGAGTCTGTGTCTTTGCATGTGTGTTGAGTTTCCTATTTTATCCTGTTGAAGATGGTGGACATCTTGTAACCTTTTGAAGAAACAACATATTTGACACAAGGTAAGAACAAAGTCGCAATTAGTGCTGTCCATCCATACTGTTCCTCAATCACCACCTTAAAAAACTTAAGCCTCAAGTCAATTTCCTGAATGGCCTGGTAAGGAGTTTCCAAGCATCTTTGAACAAAAGATTTCTTGGAATCATTATCAGTGTGCGAATGGCTAGAGCAGCCTCCTCAGATCCAGTGTACCTCAAAGCAGCTGCTTTGGATCCAAAAGAATGACGTGGTCCCACCTCTGTCTTGTTCTTCCCACTCAGCTGACATCTCAGGATTTGCCTTACTGTCTGTAGATATTTTGTGGTTGCTGCTTTCCTAGTGGCAGCTTCACGGTTCCCATTTGGCTGTGGGGACAAAGGTCTTAAGGAGACAGGACTCACCCCATCTGGTCCAGTAGACTTGCCTGAGTGGAGTCTTCTCATTTGTCTCTGAACCTGGTCTTGAGTGAAAAAGATAGGTGGGGTGATAGAGGGGCGTCAGGACTTTTACAGGAGGCAACGGTGCAATGTGGAGAGGGAGGGAGAGAGAGTGGTATGGCTGTGGATGTAGCTGACTACAGGTAAGGCTGTTGGGGGGTGAGCATTCACTGCAGTGTCGAATCTGTTGAAAAACACATTCAATTCATTAACTCTGTCCTGGATGACTCAGCCTCAGCCTCTGCTGCTGAATTGCTGCATCTGTTGTTTTCTTTAGCCAGTAGATGTGGATCATCGCAGGGGCTGATACTGTCAATCTCCCCCTGCTTGGGACACCTACTTGAATATCTGCCACTGCGATGGATACTCAATCCTGTTTATGGAGGTTACTGTAGTCTGCTTTTAGCTCCACTAGCCACTAAGCACTGGTGCAATATGTTGTGTCATTCTGCCATATGCTCTTCTGATATTGCTCGGTCTCAGTTGGGCTGTATACACTGATAGTATACCTTGGATGTCTCAGTGGAGAGTAGCTGGCAGCGCTTCAGGACTACTTCGTGCGCACAGACGGGAGCATGTTTAAAGAAGCAGCCACACGAAACGGCCTCCTGGACCTGGACAAGTTCACTGAATTTGTGACCTGCTACATCAGTAAGTGCACAGAGGATGTAACGGTCTCCAAAAACACACCACGAGAACCAACGAGAAGCCCTGGTTCACTGCAGCAGTACGTGCATGTCTGAGAGAGAGAGATGCTGCTTTCCGGTCTGGAGATAAACCGGCTCTCAGAACAGCCAGAGCCCACCTCTCTCGCGCCATCCGACATGCAAAGCGTGTGCATGCACAAAAGATCCAGAGCCACGTCCACAACACAAAAGACTCACGCAGTTTATGGCAGGGCATTCAGGCCATCACACAGTACAAGCCTGGACCAAGCAGCTGCATCAGTAAGGCCTCCTGGATTGTGCTTGACCCCTCACACTCCTCACATGGACTCTTTTCTCTCCTTCCATTTGGCAGACGCTACCGCAGCATCGGGGCCTGATCCTCCAGACTACGGAATAGCTTTTTCCCACAAGCCATCAGACTCCTGAACTCACTACCAGGCCCCCATCTCCCCCCACAACACACCCCCACACAAACTGTTAACAGACTCTTTTGCACTTTACACACCACTCCCTCTGTAAGATGGTAAATGGTAAATGGCCTGTATTTGTATAGCGCTTTTACTAGTCCCTAAGGACCCCAAAGCGCTTCACACTACATCCACCCATTCACACACTGGTGATGGCAGCTACATTGTAGCCACAGCCACCCTGGGGTGCACTGACAGAGGCGGAGCTGCCGGACACTGGCACCACCGCCACATGCTGCTTTATAGACAAATGTTTTACTCCAGGTTTACAAGCTGGTGACTTTAAACCACTCCAAACTCTAAATTGTAACTTCTCTTGATCCCCTAAGACTTAAGTGTATATTTGTTTTTCGTACTCCTTTTTATATCTATTTATTAGCCCTTTTCCACTGATGTAACCGGAGCCCTGTCGTCTTGCTTCTCTGTATGCTGCACTGGATATAGCAGAGATGACAGGATGAAGTTTACTCTGACTTTGACTTTCCTGAATTCTGTCTCCATTGTATACCTCTTCATGATCCTAGCCAGGGATATGAGTCTTTACTTGGCAGTGCTCTACAGCTCCAATAGCTAGCTTTGGAATTTCTCCCCATGTTGCCTTGATCTTGGCATCGCATATCCGTCTCCATGGAGGGTCCTCCTCATTGTGGGTCCTTGTAACCAAGCATTCCAGTGGTTTTAGATAAGTTATTTGGTTGCAGTGATGGTTGCAGTAGAGATTGTCTGTGCTGCATATACATCTGTAGTTGGTACTGATAGGTTTGTAACTTGAACCCATCCGCTGGAACGTTGAAGACAATATAATTACACAGCAAAGATAGACACAAGGCACCAAAGTTCTCTGGTTTACTCATGCATGAGGGAGACCTGCCTAGAGCCAAGTGTCGTCCCACCACTTGACCTCCACCAGACTCTCAGCCAGGCTCCCCATAGCACTCCTTTTATTGTGGTTACATGAATATGCATAGGGTCATTAACATATAGCATCTTACATAGGTATACATGTGAACAAAGAATACTGTGTGTGTGTGTGTGTGTGTGTGTGTGTGTGTGTGTGTGTGTGTGTGTGTGTGTGTGTGTGTGTGTGGTACTGCTGATCAAAGGGTCATACATCCTTGGTCAGGAAGAGGGTAGCCTCCCCCTCACCCTAGATAACACGGTGAGGAAGTCCTGCAGTTCATCTAAACAAAAAGCACTTAGACTAGAACAGATGCAACTACATTAATCCTACCATAAAACAATAAGAGAAGGTACGACCTCTCTCGTGCTCCCAGGATGTGGGTGTGCATTCTAGTGTGGAATACACACCAAGCCTTTGCAGCCTGTTAAAGATCACAGTCCTATCACTACACAATTGATTATACACCTCTAAGCATATATGAGTAAATATTTCTAAGCATAAATGACAATCAACAATACAAAACCTAACATTCCCCCCTTTTTGACCTTTATGCTTGAAAAGTTCCCAGTTATGAATACCTCATGTCTGACAGTTTCAATGCAAACATTTTTATACTCAGCATATGTCAAATCACCCTAAATTACTGTAAAAGTACAGTTTAACAAATGTATTAGCAGTTATCCCATTCATTGAGCTCATCTCATGGCAAACTGCATCTTACGAGCAACCAAAGAAATTGTTGATTTAATAGTGAAACTAAGAAAGTAACATTTTCAAAAACATCTCAGCTTGGTGATGCTTCCTCCAGGTGTGCAAATCACATGTCTCTGCAGAGTGGTTTGAGTTCTGCAGGGCGTCATAATGTCTCTTCCAGTTGTTTCATTGTCCATAGGACCAGAGTCCAAATGTATGTAGAATAAACATTCAAACATACCAGTTAGTGTTGTTGTTTGTCAACATGGGTCTCAGCTATTTCCAAAGCTGCAGACCTCTCAGCACTCTAGTTTTATGGCCTCTACCAACCCCCATCACCTCATTCAAGCCTTCGTCCTGTGAGGGGGATATTTATGACTCCTTAATTGTCCACGCTCTGCAGAGAAACACCTCTGTGGAAAGGGTGCAGGGTTCAGTTGTCTTACTGCTGTTATGATCCCAGCAGCCTTCAGAGTGTCATCGTATGCACAGTATGGTGGCACAGCATTAGATGATGTTCATAGGAAACTGCTGTCATCACCACCATAGCTTCTGGTTCCTGTGCTTTCACAGAATCATGATGTCATCCTCGAACTCCTTCTGCGCTGTCGATGGAGCTTGGCACGCTCCCCTCATCCCTCGAGTTTTCATATCCCAACGCTGCTGAAGATTTAAGGCAGAGCACGTCGTACACCTTACTTGTCTTTCTCAGCGTCAATATTGAATCTTTCATTTTATTTAAAATCTTGCTGTGGGAAGTCTCCTCTTGATCTCCTGGAAGCTCAGTAGCACAGCTCTCTGTGTGATGTCTGCTGTGCTGAAGATGATCTCTGATCCTCCTCAAGCCTCTCTCCTGGCCTCAGCTCCCATCCTGTGGACGATCCTCTCAGGCACTCCTTCTCGTCATGCATAGTCCTGATTTTGGGCCTGCTGGATCTGTCTCTCTTAGGTGAGAGTTGTCATGTGTCCATCTCCTCTGCCTTCCTCCTGGTTCAGCTGTTTCCGGCACCAGCTGGGGTCCTATAAGGATGAGCGTCGTAGTCAAGGTAACCAAGAGGGTCCTGGTCGCACACAGGTCCGTCACGCCTCGCACTTGGTTGCCCTAGAGTTGATCAGAGGCTGGAGGTTGAAGTGCGAGCTTACCCTACGGGGGCTCAATCAGCACTCCCCCCTCACCACTGAAACAACCAAGTGTGAGATTTCTCTATTGTGCTGTCTTGAGGGTACCGGGGTTTCCTGGGACCTCGACCTCTTTGCAGTGGCTCTGATAAATCCAGGAGGGTCTCTCCGCTATTTTGCAGGCAGTTGAAATGGTCCTTGCTGTGGCTCCAAGGTCTGATCTCATGATGGGCCCCAACCAGCTTGACCTTTGACCTCAACCACTGCCTGGGCTCAGCTATGCCTGGAATGTTTCTCGCTTCTCACTGCTGCATCTGTATTTCAGAAAACTTCTATTTGGAGAGCATGTCAACAATCATCAAACAACATTCTTTAGTTCAGTGAACTTCACTTATAGGCCATCAAAGCCTCATCTGAACATGGATGCACCACTTGCATAGGTTTAATACTTGTAAATAAACGGCTAATCACACAAATCACTGCAACAATAATAAAAAAACATTGTTTAATGTTAATCCTTGGACCCCTCCTCTTGACGCATGGACACACCCATGCGTCAACCCACCAAACCTGGATTCCTGTCTTAAAGAAAAAGATTAGCTAGATCATATCCCAGGCAACATCAGGGCATCTCCTCCCCTGGAGCAGCACCACCCTGGACCTATAATCCTGTGTGTTTTGCATAACACCTGGCTCTGCCAGGAGCCTGCATACACACCATCATGGCCTGGAAAGCTAAATCTGGAAGTGAAATCAAACTTCACACCTATAAACAATTATATCATAAAAACAATAAGCATTCAACATCAGCAAGACAAGTGTCATGTGCAGGTTTTCTCAAATCAGGAAACTACAAGTATTTCCCTAATTTGCCTCAGACATGGATCATCCCCTGTGCTCAATTAACATTAATGTAATTGGTGACTTCCCTTAAGCAAAGTCACTCCACTCATATATCACTATGGGCTCAAAAGTGGCCAGCAAATGAGCCCATATTAACTATTCCATAAACACTGCATCTCTTATATATTTTTGTCATGTCACTTGTCTGCTTCAGCCGAATCTTGTACATGCAGTCTCAGAAAAACAAACATTAGCAATACACATCGACTGTGGTCAGACGCAGGTCAGCAGGTTCCAGAGGTGCCATAAAAAGGCCATAAAGTCAACCATCCATAGCCGTGGAAAAAATGTTATTCATATCATCAAAGTAACCGTCACATTGTCCCAAAAACACAGTGTAACAGCATCACCACTCATAACCTGTAAACACAGTTTCCTCACACATAAACCCAGAAAACCTGTAGTAGGAAAAAACATCAACCAGTTATCCTGGTATAAGCCACATCATCAATTCACATGAAGAACTGGCATGCTGTAAGAAAAGAAAATGCCAATATCAGCGCTTGCGCAGGTGTATGCATACTTTGTCACAGTTGTGAGCAACACAAGCCTATGAATAACACACACATGGTAAATTCACAGACAGAGAATTTGAACTAAAAAGGTTAAATTTTCAAAGTTCACAAACATAAAAATGGCATTTAAAGGGTTAAATCGTCATGCAACCTCGGATGTTGCTGTCATCTTTCTGCTCCTGTAACAAAAAACACATAAATTCATCCACCCTTTTGTCCTGTCTAGGTGGAGGTTAACCTTGAGTCGTGGTCAAGTCCTGTCAGCTTTTACCAGTCAGTCAGTTTGTTTTTTTATTTCCATTCATTCATTCATTCATTCATTCTTTCTTTGCTGATAGTGGAACCTATCGTCGCATTTAGTTTCCACTCTCAGCAAAATGACGTCATCTCAAAAAGAAAAAGAACTTTAGATCGGATTACATCGCTGTATCCTTTTTAGGCCGGGACTTTTATTTAATATTGTCCCAATAAGTGGCCTTCTCCAGAACCCATTTTAATGTGGAGAACTCACTTGTAACGGTTTTCTCGACAGGTCGTATAGCACTTTTAATTTCTGACGTGCAGATCTGCTTAAAGAAAAAAATAAACAAACAAAATCAGTGCCTGTTCAAAAAATAAAAATAACAAATAACAAAGATTATCAAACCAAACTTTCAGTGCACTGTAAAAGTATCAAAATAAAAAGGCCTTGTTAAGTCATGACACAAACTCCTCATCAACTTCACAACAAAAGAAAAATCATCAGCTAGATTCACTCCAAACCAACCATCAACTGCACAACACACAACATAAGCCTAATGTCTTATTAGCTATGAGTTTAGTCACCAGGTCTGTGCTCTTCACTCATTTAGGCCACAGATCTATTTTATTCAATTTTCCTTTTTCCCTTCATCATAAAACATGTGACATGTTGTCATGCACTTCACAAAAGAAGTTTGTTCTGACGTATTCAGAGTTGTGTATCTAAATACAGGATTCACTCGCACATCAAAACAGGAAACTCAGTGTTTTAGAGTCTCCACTCTAACAAACTCCAACACATCTCATTCACTTGTGCTAGAATTCAGTCACCTTACATTAATCTAAAACCGATCAACTAATTTGCATATCAGCTATTAACCCACTAAGTTGACAGGACAACAGAAAAGCATGTTCAAAATAGTATCACAAAAGACAATTTCCCTCATACAGTAAATTACTTGCTGCATCAATCAAGCAGGAAGCTTCTCCCAATTTACTATATTAACAACTAAATTTATTGTCTGATCACTGGTTGGTCAAACCAGAATCTTTTTCCCCACAAAAGTTAAACTGTTGTCCTGCAACCTAGAGAGTCAATTTTTTGCATTGGATAAATTCAGCATTTGATAACAAGTGTCTGCTAAATTGACACTATTTTAACACTGATGAAAGATAACAAGCTAATTTTCATTGCATGTGTGTTTGTGTTATTAGGCAGGTCTAATGCATGTCTGTGGAGCTGCGTCTCCAGCAGGGCATGTTCTTAAAGCTGCCTTTCCTACACACTTCTCTGCTATTTGATCATTTCTTAACTACTGTGCTATGAGTCCACTGGTTTTTGCATCACACTAAGTGACTTGGACAAGATGATAAACAGACTCACATGCTGAAGATGTTGTCTAATCTTCATAAGCTCTCTTGTGTTTGGAATTGTTAGTAGGGTTAATGCATGTTCTGCTTGTTTGTGTGATTTTGTATGTTTCTATTTTCGCAGTGTTTCAGACCCCTTCACAATTTTCCAACTTAAGCAGTCAGTTTTCTTTTCCCCAGGTTTGCTAACCCAAATTTTGATTTCCCACATTAAATAATTCCTATGTGTTCTCACCTAGTCTTCTCTGTTGTCTGTTGTCCTCTCACTCTGTGTCCTCTCCCACTTCAACAGTCCAACAGCCGGCAGTTCTCCTTCAGCTTTGTCCTGTGTTCCACTGTCTCTTCTTGCCATTTTACTCCACAGGTGGCAAATGTCAAACTCCAACTGTTCAGTTCTCCTCAAACGTTTTCTTCACATGCACAGTGAAGTCACAGCCTGTTGTAAACACAGTGCCATCCATCCGATCAGTCAGGATGATGGGTTTGCTCTTCTTCTCTGATGCTGTTTGTCCACATTGCTGCTGCTTTGCTGGGACTCTTTGCTCAGGACTTGCTGCTGTCTCTTTATCATGTTATTGCTTTGGAGCTGCATTCCTTGTCTTCAGGGAGGGGTGAGAGCTTGCTTGCTTGTGAGGTTGAGAGACACATGGCGCTGTAAATAAGTTAGCCAGAAACTTGGCCTGCATGTTTCCAATGATGTTAAACTATAACTTTCTTTCGACCGCTGCATGTGGAAAATTGATTCAGGTCTGCTTTTCACCTGAAAGTGACAAACTAAGACATTTCATTATTATCATCACTGCTTAATCAACACACATCTCTCTCTCTGTGTGTGTTTTTGTGAACAGTCTTTTCTTAAAAGCAGAAAATGAAATTGTAGTTGTTCTTGGCTGATCAACACAAAACCTTTTTCCTATAATTATTTTTCATCTACAATGTAAATTTTGTCTCTTTTTCACTCTTTTTTTTCTTTTTTTCGTTACAATATCTGGTGACCTGCAGAATCACCGCTCTCACTCACAATCAAAGGCAATTACTTTTACACAGCGCACAAAAACACTGTGATGTCAGACACATTCACACTCACTTTGTCATCTGCATAAATAAATCACATGGCTGATGATATGTGCCATGGTGATCCGTAAATATGATCACCAGTTTATTTAACTATTTTTCAACCCAACAAACAAATAAACAAAAACATGATGCTGATGTTATGAACACTCTACACACGAGTCAAGATGCAGGAAAACTGCTCACGGAAACGCTGCACACTCTCTGTTTCCCCCTCTTTGAGTAGTTCCCAGACAGCTCTTGATCTGATAATGTGTAGCTTGCTCATCAGCTCAGAAAAAAACTGCAACGCAACATCACACAGTAGTTGCATGCTCTGCCCACAGCGGCAAAGTCTTACACTTTCATATTCAACACAGCTTCTCCATCATGTACTTTTAGATGTTTCATACAGGGTTCAGCATATTAGTTGTTTTCACAGGTGTGCTCCATATCTCAACAATGGCTCATAACAAGACGACAGTCTTTCACACAGGTCAAGTGCCTCTATGCACTTCATTAGTTTAAATATTTGCCTATATCACTTCACCTCATATGTCATTGTACTGAATTTGAGCAACCACAAGCTTAATGTAGATTACTTTTAACAACTATCCACCTCAATTACGTCTATGGTCTGGCACACAGGCTGTTGTTGATCAGGGCAAGCTAAAGAGTTAACATTTTGTGTCAGCAAGGGGGTGGGGGAAAGCCATTCACCAGAGCATATCTTAAGTGCTGCTGATGTGGGCTGGCCTTCTCCACAGCTCTTCAAGGCTGGTGTGTTTTCTGAAAACTTCTAACATTTGAATCTCTTCCATTTATAAGCCTGCGATTAACCGCACGGTTCAGGTCCGCGTGAAACCCGCGCAGCTAAGGAGCCGTCGCTCTCTCTCTTTTTTACATAAATACTTTGTGCTGCCAGGAGCAAAGTCCAGCACAAACGTCTGTCTCCCTCCGACTCACTCTTGGTTGCTTAGAAACCTATGATAACAACAACAACAGTCGGTGTCACAGACCACGTGTTCTACTCCGCACACACTCACACACAACAAGAACGACAACAATAATGACAACAACACAAAATAGGCCTACTGTCCAGCACAATCTGGACCCCGCGGAACTTCTCAACACCCCACTGAGCGGTGGAGAACTCACTACAGTACCCCACACAGCGGTCTGTATTTCGCCCCACTAAGACGGCGAACCAAAAAAAGTTCGAACTGCGCAACTCTGCGACTTAATGCTTCTGTACAAAAAACCCCACTGAGCGGCTTTGTACATCGCCCCACTTAGACGGCGAATTTTAGCCCCACTGAGTGGCCACGGACAACACCCCACTGAGCGGCGAAGACGTACAGTTATAGAGTTGGACTCTAAACTTACTCGGTGTTGCTTAGCGTGTAATACCAGCCTCGAATCCCGCCAATCGCCATTCATCGAGGAGAAAAGACATACAGCGAATCCACAGGAACTTCCTGGCTGACGTCAGTCTTTCAGCGTGCCTCTCCTCCCCTCGGTGAATGCGATTCCAGGGATCCGGCTCGAAGGACCAATTAATGATAGGTTTGTAACTTGAACCCATCCGCTGGAACGTTGAAGACAATATAATTACACAGCAAAGCAAGACACAAGGCACCAAAGTTCTCTGGTTTACTCATGCATGAGGGAGACCTGCCTAGAGCCAAGTGTCGTCCCACCACTTGACCTCCATCAGACTCTCAGCCAGGCTCCCCATAGCACTCCTTTTATTGTGGTTACATGAATATGCATAGGGTCATTAACATATAGCATCTTACATAGGTATACATGTGAACAAAGAATACTGTGTGTGTGTGTGTGTGTGTGTGTGTGTGTGTGTGTGTGTGTGTGTGTGTGTGTGTGTGTGTGTGGTACTGCTGATCAAAGGGTCATACATCCTTGGTCAGGAAGAGGGTAGCCTCCCCCTCACCCTAGATAACACGGTGAGGAAGTCCTGCAGCTCATCTAAACAAAAAGCACTTAGACTAGAACAGATGCAACTACGTTAATCCTACCATAAAACAATAAGAGAAGGTACGACCTCTCTCGTGCTCCCAGGATGTGGGTGTGCATTCTAGTGTGGAATACACACCAAGCCTTTGCAGCCTGTTAAAGATCACAGTCCTATCACTACACAATTGATTATACACCTCTAAGCATATATGGTTAAATATTTCTAAGCATAAATGACAATCAACAATACAAAACCTAACAGGTACTTCACATAGTCTTGGTAAATCAGTCAGTAGGGTCTGATTTTACCAGTAGGCCTTTACCTGACATCATGGCTCCCCCTTGCTGTAGCTTTCGAGTTTTACCTCATCAAGCTTCAGTTGTGATAACAGTTGCTTCCTGATGCTGGAACACTGAGCTACTAGTTGCTTCTTTGTTAGTCTAGATTTTAGGTGTTGAAGATTCCTTAGGTCCCACCTCCTCTTGATGTAACACCTTCCGCTGGTAGGTGTGGTAGCATTTCAACAGCCCCGTATTCTCATCTTAACTGCAGTTTTTCTCTGCTTCCTTTATGGATAAAGGGGTTTGGCTCTGAGCAGCAGATCAGAACTTCAGCAGGTGCTTGAGAGGAGGAAAAGGGAACAGAG
This sequence comes from Rhamphochromis sp. 'chilingali', assembly GCF_963969265.1. Classification (NCBI taxonomy): domain Eukaryota; kingdom Metazoa; phylum Chordata; class Actinopteri; order Cichliformes; family Cichlidae; genus Rhamphochromis; species Rhamphochromis sp. 'chilingali'. The sequence continues at coordinate 11,977,837 of NC_137929.1, forward strand.
TTACCAGGATGAGGAACAACATAGTAGGACTCCTCTGGAGAAAGTCCTACTCAGACGTCAGCAGAAACAGCATGAGGTAGTAAACTTAAAGTGTTGCACCAGCTTTAGCTACTTTTAGTAAGTTCCTTCATTTAATCGGATCATCCATTACAAACAGTGTCTAGTAGGGTTCAAGACCATTTCCTCCAAGACTACTGTAGGGTATTTATCTTACAATATAAACCACCCTGAGGTTACTGCTGTTGTGATTTGGTACTATATAAAACATAATTGTACTAAGGAAGGACTGTAGATAAAATGAGTGGATTTCAGATATCATGAAGAACATTATTAACACAGAACGCAAACGGACTGAACTCAGTTAAAGCACTTCTTACTCAATGCGTTTAATATTTGCATACATTCACGCAGAATGTATTTCATAAACAATAAACATATTATGTCATAAAAAGGACCTTTTTATGACATGAAAAAGTTACTTTTTCTCTGTCATTTATTTTCAATAATAAGTTCTATGTGCTTCTCTTTGTCTCTTAGAGAGAGAGAAAACAAGATGAGGAGGTACGAGAGGAATCCCAGCTGATGGAGTTTGTTCGAGTCCGACAGAACTTAAGAAAGATCCACACCGTGGTCCAGGAGAAGAATGCAAACTCTTGAACTGTTATTGAAAAATATGAAAAGATTTATTGTTTCATTTCACTTTATTCAATGTCTGATGTCCTTTACATGTAAAAACACTGGTTGTTGAAATACAGAAAGGAAAAAAAAAATTAATACAAAATTGTTACACATTTTTGTTATACTTTACATGTGCTATATTATATACTTTTTAAAAAGAAGATATTCATAAATGTAAATAGGAACTGTTCTTTAACTTGTGCTGTTTAGTTATATTGAAGTCTTGTTATAAATTACTGCTACGTTTATGTTTTAATAATACCAGATGTTTTTGCAAACAGTTGCACATAAAATCCTGAACACTGCAGGACAATTAGCATGTTTTGTTGTGAAGTGGAAAAAAATACAAATCAAAATGTAAAATTCACAAAATTTGGCCAATAACTCTTGTTAGTGATGGAACGGACTGTGCTGAGGCTTCGGGGTATGTGTCAAGAAATCCAGTATTAGGAATAAAATGATTAAATAAAGCTGTTTTTATACACATTGCTATGTGCTCATTAAAGAGGGAATTGGATTATCGTGATTGTGCAGAGGGTTTTGCAACATGCTTACACATTATACCGTTTAAAAGTCAGGATGATATTTCTGGGCCAAGGGATCAGGGTTCAGAATATCCTGAACTTAGATAATAGATAGAATCAGTAGGATAATATTAATCAAGGTTAGGCAGGGAGGAGTTTTCTGTTATATTCCAGGAGAAGAGCAGATACGAGACAAGGCCAGATGTGAACAGAGAGAGAAGATTCGCAGGGAGACGGCAGGACCGCCACTTTGCTTCCCAGAAGAAGACAGTCATAACAATACTTGTTTGTTCTTGTTTTATAAAACTGTACAGCCCGCTCTGATGGTCATCCTCTGTGTGAGACAGACGGCTGATTTCACTCTGAGGTCCAGCGCTGTAAACTTGTAATTTCAAGTGCTGAAGCAAATTAAATCTTTTAAACGACAGAAGTTCTCCTGTACTTCCTTAAGAAAAAACAAACATGTCACCAGAAAGTCTTTTATGAAGATTCTTCGTCATGAGGCTTGCTTCATTAGGGTGAGTGATGTCACCGATGACATCTGAAGCCTTGCTGGTTCAGAAAGTGGTTGGAGTGTTTGTGTAATTGATGATCATATATTAAGTAGATTGGATCCATGCAAAATTTTCATGTTAGTGTTCAAGCTTGTTTTCATGGAAAAAGAAGTGTCTCCCCCTATATGGCATCACTTTGTCCTGATTTCTCCTAATAAAATATTACACATAATGTGCAATGTGTTACTGCGACTACAATATTCACAAGTCGGATTTTTTTCATCATTCTAAGGTGAAGTATTTGTTGTGTGCCAAGCACCTGACCTATGGGTATCATCTAGAAAGAGATGCATTAATCCAAGCTGGCTGTGGGATACTCGTCCACTCTGTGGGAGCCAGGGATTGAACCACCAACCTCCTGATCAGCAGCTGCCCTGCCCTACCTCCTGAGCTACAGCCACATCATTAAACATTTTTTTAAAGTGTCATTAATTAATAAAAATGTAAAATCATTCAAAGGCATTTAAAGAAATTTGAAGCATTTAATAAATAATAAACACTTTAATGGAATAGTAATGACTGATATAGTTAATTATTTCAATTTTAATTTGTAATTAATTAATTACACATTTAATTATGTATTTATTTTGGCATTTGTGGGCCTCAAAGCCCAAGCACAAAATATAGTTTCTTCCCTCTGCTGCTGAGGAGACATTCATCCGAGTCACCAGCCTCAGAAATCACAAGTTAACAGCAGCTCAGATCAGAGCCCAGATAGATGCCACACAGAGCTCCAGTAGCAGACACATCTCTACATGTTCAGAGGAGACTGTGTGAATCAGGCCTCTATGGTCAAACAGCTGCTGAGAAACACAAGGAGTGGACATTAGACCAGAGGACATCTGTGCTTTGGTCTGTCCACATTTGAGATCTTTGGTTCCACCTGCCGTGTCTTTGTGCGATGCAGAAGTGAAGGCAAAAGGACCAACAAGTGCTCAGCATCTCTGGGAACTCCTTCAAGACTGTTGGAAACCGTTTCAGGAGACGACCTCATGAAGCTCATGGAGAGAACGCCAAGAGGGAGCAAAGCAGGACTCAAAGCAAAGGGCGGCTTTCATTACTACATAATTCCATATGTGTTCATTTATACTTTTGCAGTCTTGATTGCAGCAAGGAGGAATTATGGCAGGAGCCCTAGCTCCGCCTGGAAGAGAGAGCTGGGGATTCAGTAACAGCAGGTCCTCATCTTTGGCCTACACCTTTGCCATCATTATATCTGGCAAGGAGTAGGCTGGGGCGCCACACAGCTGGGCCTCCAACGCCAACTAAGACAAGCTTCTCTTAAACATAAAACAGAAATTTGGATGCCAGATGGATCAATATCTACCCACCCATCAGCCATAAATGAGTAGTTTGAGAAATTCTACCGCGACCTTTACATCACCTTTTTTTTTTTAGGTATTTACAAGTCTGAAGCTTTACTAGTAAGCACTTCAGACTTTCACAACCACCAGATCATTCAGTTACTGATGACATACTTGATTTGGACCCTTGTGCAAAAGGCAATATTTGAATAAATTATTTCAAGATTCACCGAGCTGGGAAAAAACTAGATTAACATGAATAAAGGATCTCAAAATGGAAATTCCCAAAGAATTCTGGCAGCTCTGTCTAGAGCTTTCTGTATTAGACAATGTTTGATACAATTTAAGAGAGTACTTAGTTACAGACAAGCAAAAATGTATCCAACTGTGAGTGTAGCATGTGCAAGATGCCAATCAGGTTCCAACCACATTAGGGAATATGTTTTGGGGGTGCCCTCGGCTACACAAATTCACAAGAATGTGTAGGTCTTTCATACACATGCAACAGAACAATTTCACCATCGGCCCACATCTCCACCTTTAGGATTCCTGCCCAAGCTGTTATGGTTTCGTCACCACAGCTAAAAGCGATTGCTTTCGCCTCAGTCACGGCTCAAAGGTTTATTCTTCTCCACTGGAAATTAGACAAACCTTCTTTTAACAACTTGGTAAAAGAAATGCTTTAAATGTTACAGCTGAAAAAACTGAGCTACAGCAATTCAGTTCAATTTTATTTATACAGCACCAAATCACAACAGCAGTCACCCGAAGGCGCTTTATATTCTAAGGTAGGCCCAACAATAATCCTTACAGAGAAAAACTCAGATTCATGGATTTAAAATGGACTCGTAAAGTTTTGGCGAACTTAAAATAAAACAAAAAATAAAGCTCGCTAGCAAACATGAAATAACTTTGCCAGTGTTGGTCTATGGGATGCCAATAATAGTCCATTTGATTAATTTACCATGCTGAGCATTGTTACGTTAACTTGGTGATGACTTTGCTTACAGAACTGTTATATCGTGAGTGGTGCTTCATATGCCAATGTGGCCACATTGTACATCATAGTCATGCACTTTATTTTCATGTTTTACAGTAACAGACACGCGTTTTCAAGAATACAGGTTTATTGAACTTTTTTAACTAACATTTCTCAAACAATTGTGAGGACAGAATATCCATTGTATTAATTTCATTTTTTATATCATGGATTTTTTGCATTTGTGACACTACCATTCAAACCCAGGTCTACTTAATAAAATTACATGTTTCCAACTTCCTGTACTTTTTTGCATTTATCAAAATATGCTGATATTTTATTTACAATGCTTTCTGTAGACAGTGCTGAACAGAACTGTTGGCAGGTCAATGAGCTGCATATCTATTGCTCTTCCTCCTCCAGGTCCCAGCAGCTGCTGAATAGGCAGGCATAATTCAGTCAGGTCCGCTGTTCTCCAATCCCCAAATCCAGACTCCTGTACCCAAACTGCCAGACGTAGAAGTGTGATTCATCACTCCAGAGAACACGTGTCCTCTGGAGTCCAGTGCTTTACACCACTGCATCCAAAACCTTTCATGTAAGGCTCGGATGCAGCTGATCAGCCACGGAAACCCGTTCAATGAAGCCGTCTAAGTGCTGCTCTCAAGCTCATTTGAAGGCTTTCATTCCCAGTGGTTTTCACTTTGTTATACTACTGGCAGACTGGAATATTCAGCATTGCACAGGCATCCTGTAACGGTACCACGCAGGAATGTATTGAGCTCATGACAGCGACCCATTCTTTCACAAACGTAGAACCAGTCTGCAGGCCTGGAGCTCGATTTTATACAGCTGTGTTCGTGGAAGTGATCGGAACACCTGAATTAAAGGGTTTGGGTAGGCGAGGGAATACTTAATATAGTTTTATTACATTCAGCCATTCTCATAGATGAAAGATCTGAAAGTGCTGTTTGGAAGTGTTGTTTAGTTATATTAAAAAGTCAAACAGTTATCTGCAGGAAACATTTCAATTAAAAAAAAGAAGCTAAATGTCCCAAATGCATTTGTTTAACTGTACTAACATAATGAGCTGAAAGAACAGCTTTGCATGAATGATACAGCTCGAAAGTTTGAAATAAGAACCCACGTAATTCAAACAAATAAAGAAAATCAATTAGCAGGAGCTTTTGACACTTAACATACTGTGATGAAAGCTCAGTAATGGGTTTAAAATCACTACAACAACAACGTCTAAATAATTATGGATTCCTGTCTACGCTTTAACAGTGTCAGCGGCACAATAAAAGGGTTAAGATGAGGGGGCGTCACATTTGAATAATCTAATTTGCTAGATGTGGTAGAGCTCTGTGTTGATTGGCTGTCGGCTTTGTGCATCAGTGACTTCTTTCCTTCACCGTCCGTGACGTTAGTGCTGTCGGTAGTTCCTGTAGGAGTCTGATGGTCTTGAGGAACCAGTGCCTTTAACTGAGTAAAAAGTTCATCATCCAGTTCTTGAAACCTTCTTCTTGTCGTGTTAGAGTCAGCGGGGGCAGAGAGACACTGGTACATCTGAAACACAGAGGGTCTCATCAAAACACTGGAGCAAAAAGTTCCTATTTTTAGGTTCTGCCAGAAACATAAAAAGCCAGACGGCTGACAAAACCTAACCAGCACAGATCACCAACTGTCCTCGGCCTCCAGTGAAAGCCAAGAATGAAATTTATTTCAATCAAAGTAATTTTATCCTCAAAAGAAAAAACAATTTCAGGGCTTTCAAAGCCTGATCACATGAAGACGACGGCTGTGTGTAAGCAGCAGGTCTCACCTGGATCATATGTTTGTGCAGTTTGTTGCAATCTAGCAGGGGAAGCTCCTCTGGGAGAGACATTAAAAGGTCCAACACTATGGCACTCTCTGGATGACAAAATGTATTATTAGCAAATGTAAATTCATCAAGTGAAAGCTATAAACAGACTTTCAGGATCGATCCAATATTTTGAGTAACCAGAGGAACAAGAACACAATGCACGTTTCAGTTTTTCCTTTTTAGCGAAGCTTTGGTCAAAGACAGCACCAAGTCTGTTTCATAATAGTGTAAAAGGAGTTCACAGAGTAGGTGTACCCTGGTTTTATATGTTGTTTCTTCAATTTTTAATTAAAAAAAATATCTCTTTCAGTCTCTTTGTTGGTAACATCTCCATTTCAGCTTCACCGACAGGTGTTGCCGGCATAAAATGTAAAATAAGCTTCTATTTTTTTAAAAATACAATAAAAAAAAACTCTCAGTTTCAACATTTGAGAACTTGTTTTGTACTATTATGAACTGAATATATGCTTTAAAAGACCTGCATATCATTGTCTGCTTTTGTGTTTAGATTTTATGAAGTGTCCAAACAATTTGGGGTCAACTTGTGACGACCAAAATGGTTTCCCGGAGCTTGAGGGGTTTGCACATTCACAGGTTGCCTGATGGGAGGGGACGCTGCTGCAGACAGTTACAGTCAGACTGCAATCACTCCCAAAGACATTGATGAAGGTTGACAAATAATTGCTGTCGACTTATAGACAGATTGCCATCAGCTGGTTGTATTGTGCTTACTTTCTGCAGAACAAGAAAGTTGCTGAGCGCAAATGAAGTCGTTAAATGTGAACTTCTATGTAGACAACAGACGTGAGTTTTTACTATTACAGTTAACTGCTGTATTATTTTACAGACTAATACCCGACTGTTAGCAAACTAAACTGTCTTATATTTAAGAAGCACATCTTGAGTACAGCTTTACCAACACGAATAACTTTTGATTTGTTTCTCGTGAAGACATCCTGTTGTTCTGAAGACAGAAACGAACCTTTTTTCATTAACCTCACATGAATATTACATAAAATACTGACGGCACCGGTGCAACCCCTCAGCCTCCTGGCAGACACACCTACATTTGAAAATCCTAGATGACTTCATACTTAAGTTTTCACATTCACAGGATATTTGTGGAAAGGTTTACGTGTGAAATTCAGCATGTTCAATGTGTTTGTTGCAAAAGGATTCTGCCATAATATTCAGCGATGCTTACCCATGGGAGTGAGTTGACAATCCTGATTCGGTTTTTGAACTGTACTTAAGAAGCCATAGATCCTCTCAAAGTCCACTACACACTTGACACCAAACATGTCTTTTGTGGCATATTTGCTGGTCCGACCAAACTTGGCATGAAATGCTGTGGCGGAGACGGACTGTGGGAGAGTAGTGGGTGTGGAGCAGCTGGAAATGGCTGAAGAGGCAGCAGTGGATAATACAGAACGGGGGACTGAAGTAAGGGTAGTGGCAGAGCAAGAGGCGGGCACATTAAGGCTGGAAGACAAAGACTGAGAGGTGGAGGTGATGGCGACGGTGGTGGGCTGTGACTCGGTGGGCTGCTGGGTGGTCTTGTTTATTGACCTGCTAAGACTTGGAGATGTCGAAGACCTAGAAGGGGGTTGAAGCGGTCCTTTCTCTGGCGTCGCTGTCAGAGATGCAGTCTGTAGATATACACATGGCTTGTCAGAAGTTTCAAATGTGGGCGCAGGCTGTTGCTGCGGTAGACCGATTGTGCCGTTTGGCATGCTACATACTTGAGATGGTGCTGGCGGTGTTTTGGATGGCCTTGTGGTTGGTGCTGGAGTCTTGGGTGACTGGACTGCCTTTGTGTACCGATGCGCACCTAGAGAGGGACGTTTTACATTTTTAGTTGCAATATATTTTTTCACAATAATATGGCAGCAACTATCAACACATGTAATAAGGCGTTACCTTGGGGATCAGAAAGGACACACCTACAGTTTGGCTACTCTGGTCTGCATCTGTGGATGTGTTTGTAAACTTGCAGCTTTTTCCTGTGATTTGGTTTCTTTTAACACAGAAGAGTCAAACTGAACTCTGCAAACCTTAATTCATCCCTACAAACCATGTGAGACTGTTCACTCTGCTTACTGGTCAGCTGTGTCTGTGGCAGGAGTAACAGAAGTAAATACAGGGAGATGTTGCTGTGTGCCGGACTACTGGAGAACATGGACAGTTTACATAGAAATCACAGTTAGCTGCTAACCCATATATTGATGCCTATGATATATCTACCTGCACATTTTTAGTACCTTGATGGTGGAAATAACTCATTTTTGATGTAAACAGACTAAACACCACAGGTGTGAAAAGACCCAAAGACACAAAACAAACAGGCTGGTGACCACTTTCATAGTTGTGACAGAGTATCTGGTCTCACAATCAATATGCAAGTGGGACGACAGCTCTATGAGATTGTCTTAATATACAGTAAAAGCCATAGAAAGCAGGCAGGTGTTTGTTTGTTTTAAAAAAAAACAAGAACATATTTTTCCCATTACCATGTTCAGGTGCCCAAAATATGGAGCAAAACGGATATTACATTTCACAATATGGGAAGCTGTTATTCCAGCTTTATTCTTAAATGGATTAAACTCATTTTCCAATACAACACTCCCTAATGACAAAGTTTGCTTGAGAATTTCAATACATTTGCTTTTATTCCAAATTTATTAGTTAAAAACCAAAAATACAACATGCACATAAGTATTCACAGCCTTTACCGTCACACTCGAAACTGACCTCAGGTGCGCTGCATTTCCTGTTCTTGTCTGCAACTTAATTAGAGTCAAGCCTTGGTAAATTTAATTGATTGGACAAGAAAGGCCAGCTCATAGTTTATGGTGCAGGAGCTGTCTGTAGACCTCCAAGACAAGACAAACACAAATCAAGGCTGCAGACAAACTTCATGAAGGCCCCAGTGAGCACAATGGCCTCCATCAAGTTTAGAAGCACCAGGACTCTTCCTGGAGCTGGTGCTGATCAAGGTGTGGGACCGGGTGGAAGGGCCTTAGTAAGGCAGGTGACCAAGAATCCAACAGACACTTGTGGGCGATCGTGGCTCAAGAGTTGGGAGTTCGCCTTGTAATCGGAAGGTTGCCGGTTTGAGCCCCGGCTTGGACAGTCTCGGTCGTTGTGTCCTTGGGCAAGACACTTCACCCATTGCCTACTGGTGATGGTCAGAGGGCCCGGTGGCGCCAGTGTCCGGCAGCCTCGCCTCTGTCAGTGCGCCCCAGGGTGGCTGTGGCTACAATGTAGCTTGCCATCACCAGTGTGTGAATGGGTGGATGACTGGATATGTAAAGCGCTTTGGGGTCCTTAGGGACTAGTAAAGCGCTATATAAATACAGGAGTTTGTTACTAGCAGCTATATAAATACAGGCCATTTACCATTTACTCTGGTGACGTTCCAGTGCTGTTCCAGAGGGAGGAGAACGTTCCACAACGACAACCACTTCTGCATTATTCGACCAATCAGACCTGTATGGTCGACTGGACAGATTGAAGTGAATCCTCAGTAAAAGCGATGATGCTTGCCTGGAATTTGCCAAAATAGATCTGAAAGGCTCTTATACAGTGGGGCAAAAAAGTATTTAGTCAGCCACCGATTGTGCAAGTTCTCCCACCTAAAATGATGATAGAGGTCAGTAATTTTCACCAGAGGTACACTTCAACTGTGAGAGACAGAATGTGAAAAAAAAAATCCATGAATTCACATGGTAGGATTTGTAAAGAATTTATTCGTAAATCAGGGTGGAAAATAAGTATTTGGTCAATAACAAAAATACAACTCAATACTTTGCAACATAACCTTTGTTGGCAATAACAGAGGTCAAACGTTTACTATAGGTCTTTACCAGGTTTGCACACACAGTAGCTGGTATTTTGGCCCATTCCTCCATGCAGATCTTCTCGAGAGCAGTGATGTTTTGGGGCTGTCGCCGAGCAACACGGACTTTCAGCTCCCGCCACAGATTTTCTATGGGGTTGAGGTCTGGAGACTGGCTAGGCCACTCCAGGACTTTCAAATGCTTCTTACGGAGCCACTCCTTTGTTGCCCGGGCGGTGTGTTTTGGATCATTGTCATGTTGGAAGACCCAGCCTCGTTTCATCTTCAAAGTTCTCACTGATGGAAGGAGGTTTTGGCTCAAAATCTCACGATACATGGCCCCATTCATTCTGTCCTTAACACGGATCAGTCGTCCTGTCCCCTTGGCAGAAAAACAGCCCCATAGCATGATGTTTCCACCCCCATGCTTCACAGTAGGTATGGTGTTCTTGGGATGCAACTCAGTATTCTTCTTCCTCCAAACACGACGAGTTGAGTTTATACCAAAAAGTTCTACTTTGGTTTCATCTGACCACATGACATTCTCCCAATCCTCTGCTGTATCATCCATGTGCTCTCTGGCAAACTTCAGACGGGCCTGGACATGCACTGGCTTCAGCAGCGGAACACGTCTGGCACTGCGGGATTTGATTCCCTGCCGTTGTAGTGTGTTACTGATGGTGACCTTTGTTACTTTGGTCCCAGCTCTCTGCAGGTCATTCACCAGGTCCCCCCGTGTGGTTCTGGGATCTTTGCTCACCGTTCTCATGATCATTTTGACCCCACGGGATGAGATCTTGAGTGGAGCCCCAGATCGAGGGAGATTATCAGTGGTCTTGTATGCCTTCCATTTTCTGATGGTTGCTCCCACAGTTGATTTTTTTCACACCAAGCTGCTTGCCTATTGTAGATTCACTCTTCCCAGTCTGGTGCAGGTCTACAATACTTTTCCTGGTGTCCTTCAAAAGCTCTTTGGTCTTGGCCATGGCGGAGTTTGGAGTCTGACTGTTTGAGGCTGTGGACAGGTGTCTTTTATACAGATGATGAGTTCAAACAGGTGCCATTCATACAGGTAACGAGTGGGGGACAGAAAAGCGTCTTACAGAAGACGTTACAGGTCTGTGAGAGCCAGAGATTTTCCATGTTTGAGGTGACCAAATACTTATTATCCACCCTGATTTACGAATAAATTCTTTACAAATCCTACCATGTGAATTCATGGATTTTTTTTTTCACATTCTGTCTCTCACAGTTGAAGTGTACCTCTGGTGCAAATTACTGACCTCTGTCATCATTTTAAGTGGGGGAACTTGCACAATCGGTGGCTGACTAAATACTTTTTTGCCCCACTGTACCATTCTTGCCTGATGAAACAAAGACTGAACCCTTTGGCCTCGTCTGGCTCTCTTCCACAGCATCTTGTGTCATGCCTAACACCCCTCATCCCCAACTAGTTGCAGCAGATGGCAGCCTGAGCCCTGCTTTGCTGCGGCTTTCTTCCTGTTAAAAAGTAGTGGCTCCCCATCCAACCTGATGGAGCTCGAGAAGTTCTGTAAGTAGAATGGGAGAAACTGCCAAAAATAGGTGTGCAAAGCTTATGGTAACTTATCATTTTGTCATTATGGGGTGTTAGGTGTAGAATTTCTGCTATGATAAATGAATTTAGTCCATTTTGGTCTTGACATTGTAACATGACAAATTGTGGTCCAAGTGAATACTTTACGGATGCACTGTGAACCTTCAGGGGGAATGTTTTTGTTGTTTGTCAATCATTTCACACTGACCTATGAAACACATAAAAATATAGAAATAAATCAGTGTAGCGTCAATACTGGCAGGGCCCAGTCAGACCCTTCAGCCTCCTTGCAGATGCACCTATGGTATAAATCTCTGACTCTCTTCCACAGCATGTCTTTATCTTGTCTTCCATCTCTCCCCCCAACCGATCGCAGCAGATGGCCCCTCCCTCCCTGAGCCTGGTTCTGCTGGAGATTTCTTCCTGTTAAAAGGGAGTTTTTCCTTCCCACTGTCGCCAAATTGCTTGCTCATAGGGGGTCATATGATTGTTGGGGTTCTTTCTGTATGTATTATTGTAGAATCTACTGTACAATATAAAGCACCTTGAGGTGACTGTTGTTGTGATTTGGTGCTGTGTAAATAAAACTGAGTTAAATTCAATTCCAAAATCCAAAATGCCTCATTCTCAACTTATTGCGTTTAAAAGATTTCCAGAAAACCTTACGGTCAAGTTCACTGGCATTCAAAGTTTTTTGAAATTTTTTAGCAGATACATCTAGATTATCATTTTCAAAATCCTAGGTGACTTCCTTCTCCAGTTACTACATCACTTCGTTCTCGAGTTACGGCATACACAAACTTGATTGTTGGCATTGCCCACCCTCATTCCATCCAGTGTGATAAAAATACAAGACCAGCCTTTTATGGCTGATTTACCATGAAACCATGAAAAAAATTCAAATTATAGGCGCTTTGTTACTAGCAGCCTGTTACTTAAAAAATGGTAACTGAGAAACTGAGAAAGATAACACAATTTGACAGTACAAAAAAATATATATTTTTGCACCAACAATGCGATTCAGAAAGAGCCATTAAGCAAAAACCTGGCGTACATCAGCATACTGTGCAGTGTGCGCTTAGAAAACACTCTACCGCTTACCAAACGTTTATCAGAAATGGTCTCAATACAAGGGTGGCTACCATTAAAAATAAAAAGGAGCAGGCTCTCGTTTCTGGCAGCTGAATACATGATGCTGAGAGGTGGTTGGAGGAGCTACAGGTTTGTACCTTGCACTGGCACCGGTATTGGCCTCAAAGGGATGGTACGACCATCTGTGGGTGGTCTGTGCACCTGGGGAGGGTCACTATTTCTCAAAGTGCAAGGCTCTGTAGAAGACACGATCAGCATCTGAAAACACAGAGAGAAGCAGAATGTGGGAGAACAACATTGATTCAACTGTGTTTTTAACTACACAAATGTAACTATCAGCAGGAATTTTAAAAGCAAAGAACAGAAAACTTTAGTTTAATTTACATGCAGCAAGAATTATTCCTTGCAAATTAAGATGAGCTGTTGCACATTATTGATTTGTCTTTTTTGAAAAAGCTATATTCATTTTGATATCAGCCAAGCTTATGAAGGTGGTACTTTAATGCCATATATTTTCTGAGGTGGTACTCATCATAAAAGGTTTGAGAACCGCTGCTCTAGCTGATCTCGATGAACACCAAGGTGTTCCCAGACTAGCTGAGATGTACAGTCTCTCCAGCATGTCCTGGCTCTGCCCTGGAGCCTCCTTCTGGTGGGACATACCTGTTACGCCTCACCCAGGAGGCGCCCAGGAAGATGTTAGATGCCCGTACCACCTTTACTGGCTTCTTTCCATGTGGAGGAGTAGCATCTCTACTCTGAGCCCTCCTGGGATGGCCAGAACACTCAGCTCTCTTTTCACCACAATTTTAGGTGCAGCATCTGCATCACTGCAGCCGCAGCATCGATCTGTCTGTGGATTTCCTGCACCCCCTCTCTCATCACTCAACAAGACTCCGATATACTTAAACACCCGCACTTGGGACAGTAACTCGTCGTTGACTCCACCCTTTTTCTGGCTAAGAACCATGGCCTCAGACTCAGAGGTGCTGCTTCACACTCGGCTGTGAACCGCTGCAGTGCGAGCTGGAGGCCACCACCTGATGAAGCCAACAGAACCACATCATCTGCAAAGAGCCGAGACGAAATTCTGAGACCACCCAATTTAAATTCTGTCCATAAAAATTCGATAATTCCAAAAGCACCTCTCACAGAATACTCCAAGGGACACGGTCGGATTCCTTCTGCAAGTTCACAAAAGACATGCAGACTGGTTGGGCACTGGCACCCACCCCGTGCAACCTCAAATAAGATTCGGAAAGTACTGGGAAAAATTCTCTGATACAAATATGTGAAACGATAGACTTTGAAAAACTTTGTTTTGCCTGTTTGTCTATGAGTCTTCTTTTTTTGTCAGTGGGTCTTTGGGTATAAAGAACAGGCTCCACCACTTTCCCCCCTCTTTGTTGGAGACAGCACAAAGCAAAGATGACAATCAGCACAAGGAGAGTTTTACCGATTACCACAGCAATTCAACTTGAGAAACATGAACAGGTAGGAAAGAAGGCTGCAGCTTGACTTGTTAGCTGCTGAAGTTCAGTTCTGGCTGCTGGGCTGGGGTCTGAGTAACTTAGCCTTAGCATTAGCATCCTGTCTGTACAGGTGTTTGCAGAGAGCTGAGGTTCTGTTAGCAGTATAATAAGAGATTTGTTTTTCTGTCCTGGATGTAGTTTGCACTTTATCATCATGCTCTTGTCCTTTTCTTCAATAAAAATATGAGTTCGGTCCATATCCACGCTGTAGACTGCGCCACTATTTTTCTCCACAGGCACACAAATTGAAATCAGCTGACTGTACACAAGTGCAAGGAGAACCAATAAGTGGAACCAATAGGCAAGCAGAATAACAATCCCAATGAATTAAAATACTGGGTCTCGTTTCTCCCTACTGATAACAGATCTATCCTGAAGTATGACTGTTGTGTGAAGGATTTGTTGTTTACTTAAATTATCACAAAAATAAAGTTAAACTAAATTTAAAAATGCCTACCTGAGAGAAAGCAGTGGAAATAGTTTCCTCAAGGGTTCCCACTAAAGAAGAGGCCATGTATGTCCACTCCTCAATGGGTTTTCTAACGTTCCTCTCCTCCCTCCTTTGCCTTTTCAGCTTCAACCTGGCATTTAAGAGCACTTTGTTCTTCAGAAGTTCAACCACAGACTGGATCTGAAGGAGGGAAAGGACAGTGCGTGTCTTTATGCACAGTCAGCACACAGTATAAACAAAAATTAATAAACTCAGTTCAAAAAGTAAGGAATCTTGTGTTAGATTATTTTTTGTAACAATATTTGGCAATAAACCTCATGCTCTTTAGTCCCCTAAAACGCTGTCACGTTTCTAAGGAAAATGCACTTGCAGCGGTTACAACGATGGAAAACTTGCCAAATCTTCTCTATCAATGACAAACAACTTATTCTGACAAGATGCTGACAGTCAGGTCCCCGTGAGCATGGTCAAAGTATGCTACGCTGACTGACCCACACCATAGGGCAACGTTAAGCTGGTGTTGTTGGTCCTAAATCTCCAAATTGAAGACCAAGTTCGAAATAATGGGAGATGTCAGCACTCAGGAACCATAGGCGGTCTTCTACAGATTTGCAGGATTACATGGCACTCCAGACAATCTAGCATAGACGGCACACGGCCAGTCTCTGGCCTCATAGGGCTGCCATGACTGCCCTTTACTGTTTGCACTGGTATTGACAACATGTGCACTGGAACCTGAAGATGTGGAGGAATATCATCTTTGGTGATGATGAGTCCAGATTCTGTCTATGACACGGAGGACGCTACGCTGCTTGCTGCACCAATAAGGTGACAGCTTTCAGCTTTTGGTGAAGGAAGTGTGCGATGGTGTGGGATGTCATCGTTCTCACTGGAAATCCAAAGTTTGTCATTACTGGGGACTCATATTTCCAGTTTCTTCAGACTTTAATCATCCGATCCAATAAATGACACTAAATTTGAGCTGTTTGGCAGTGACAACGATCTGAAGGCACAAATACACGTTCCTTACGATTTAAGGGGAAATATACAGATTCAAGACGTATTAAAAATTAGGACTGTTAAAACAAACAAATAACCACTCAAACACATACTTCCTTACTTTCTGTTTATATAAATTAAAAAGGATATTTACGAAAGACTTGTTTTGACTTAAGTACCAACGAAAAGCGTCGTTTCTGTATGAGGGCCGTACCTCTGAAAGGGACCGAGTAGGCAGGTGTTTTCTCAGGAAGGCACAGTCGATGTCTGTTTTTCCTGCGGCGGTCCTGCTACTCAGTCCTTTAAGGGCAACAAGAAGTTTCTTCTTCTCGTCTCGATGCCAGCTGCATTTACCGGAACGTTCCGGCTCAGCGTCCAGTCTGTCAGCCCACTTTGTCCGAGTAACGCGAGGATGCGGCTTCATGTTCGCCTGAGATTCAACACAGGTTCCTGCTACTCAAAGCAGGAAAACCCAGTGCGCATGCCCTTTGCTCCAAAACTTCCGATAATACATTTTCAGAATAAAAGTTGAATATTTCTATTTGCTACAAATAATTTGTTGTTCAGTGTGCATTGAACTGAAATTACATTTATTTGGTGATACAATTAAAGAAAAAGCGTTTCTAATGGCCCAGGCTTATGATTTTTTTATTAGATTTGATAATAAAAAATAAAACAAACAAACTGTCTGTCACATCAATATTATACATTTAAAAAACAAAACTTTTTGCGCTCCACAGGTTTGGAATGTGAAATCAAAGCATTTAGATCCCTTGCTCTCTCTCTCTCGCTCTCTCTCTCTCACACACACACACACACACACACACACACACACACACACACACACACACACACACACACACACACACACACACACTTTTAAAAAAACTTGTTTTTAGCGTATATTGTGGATGAGTAGGTTTCCATTTTATTTTGAAGGTCGTACTGTTTCCGGGTAACTTCAGCGCTGACCTCCAAGGTAACGCAGCATAAAAATATGGACAGAGCTTCGTGAAATTCTGATCGCCTGGCAAAAAGTTTAAAAAAAAAATCATTGCGGGAATTTAAGCTGTTATACGTCACCTGTTGACCTACATCTGTCAAAAATAAGCCAATCATATCTGTCACAAACAATTTCAAGTATTTAAAGGCCAAAACGAGCATTCCTGTCACTAAGTAGCTCCTGCAGTCAGTGTTTGGTAAAATATATATATCCTTTGTTTATCTGGGTAAAAAGTGTAATGTTTTTCAAAAAAGATCTTCCCCAAGAGGGAAGCAGAAATTGTGACAAATATAACGTCACAGTTTTATAAACTTATTTGAAACTTATTTGAAATGACCAGAAAGCACTGGATTGATGACAAAATGGGTACAAATATGCAGTCATAAAGATACTTCAGAAACAGGTCATTAATGTATTTGATATATAACCTCTTCATAAATCCTGTCACTACAGTCTGTGTAATAGAGTGAATTGTTGCCCCCCAGTGGTAAAATACAGAAGTGCCTGTTACAGGGCTAGTTCTTGGTTGACCAATATATAACAACAAAAAAGGGTAGTTTTCTGCACCGCTAAGAAACAACAAGTTAGTGTGTGATGTCCTGCTGTTCAATAAAGGCACCTATCCACGTCCTTCTGTCCTGATCCTTTTAAGAGCCTAATCCAGAATATCACAACTGGCGACGAGGATTCTAAAGATTTCCACAGCGTGACAGAGGCTGTAGGAGGGTTGTGTTCACATGTAAAGAAAAAGACAAATCAAGACGTTTTCTTCACGGCTGCAGCGGAACAGCTTTTGGTGAGCTAACATGGCGATGCATGTGGGTCGTGTTGAAGAGTATAATGAATCGAAGGAAGATTTTGAGTCATATTTGGAGCGGTTGGAGCAATGGATGTTGGCAAATGATGTTTCCGATGAGAAGAAAGTGTGCACGTTTCTCTCTGTGATCGGAGCAGATACATACAGGCTGCTAAAGAATCTTGTGTCTCCGAGGGTACCGAGTACCATGGGATATGCAGCGCTGACTGGGGCGTTAAGTGCGCATTATAAGCCGACTCCAGTGGTGATAGCTGAGCGTTTTCGTTTTCAGAAACGTAACCAGAAAGAAGGGGAGGCAGTTTCTGACTATGTTGTCGCCCTGAGGCAGTTGTCAGCCACATGTGATTTTGGACAATATTTGGATGAGGCCCTGAGGGATCGTTTTGTTAGTGGGCTGCGTTCTGATGCTGTGCAGCGCAAGCTACTATCGGAAAAGGATCTTACATTTCCACGTGCATGTGAGATTGCCGTATCCATGGAACTCGCTTCGAAAAATACGATGGAGTTCTCAGGACGCCAGGACCCTCACCACGTAAATGCCTTGACAAATGCTCCAAATTTTTTCAACAAAGGATGGAAAGGACAGAACAGGCAAGAGGGCAATAACAAGCCAAAGAACTGGAAGGGACCTAAAAAAGACACAGGAATGAAGCAACCATGTTATCGTTGTGGTGGAAAGCATTCAGCACGTGAGTGCAAATTTAAGAGCGAAAAGTGTCATGTTTGTGCAAAAATAGGACACATTGCACGTGCTTGCAGGAATAAAAAATTCAGTCAGCAAACTCAGTATTTGGAAACTGAGGATGAATGCTCAAGTAGGAATGATGAAGCTGAACTTTTTGGAGTTTATTCAATGTACTCCATCACCTCCAGTGAGAAGGGATACACAGTGGATGTTGCGCTTGGGAGCAAGAACACCACCATGCTGCTGGATACAGGATCAGCAGTGTCGGTAGTATCAGACAAGTATTATCAGATGCATCTCACTCATTTCCCTATAAAACCAGCCAGTGGGCTAAAGCTCAAGTCCTACTCAGGCCAACACATTGCTGTGCGTGGATATATTATGTTACCAGTACAGTATGGGACTCAAAACATCACCCTACCACTGATCGTTGTTCAGGGAGACAGACCAGCTCTGATTGGACGAAACTGGTTAAAGAAACTACAGCTGAACTGGAAACAGATTTTCACAGTACACAAGGTACTGGTGCAGAAAGAAGCAAAGCCAGGAGTACTAGAAGTGATTCAGCGCCATCAGGCAGTGTTTTCGGATGACCAAGGCTGCATAAAGGGATTTAAAGCTAGAATCCACACTAAACCAAACACCACACCAATTTTCTGTAAAGCTCGCCCAGTTCCTTATGCACTAAAAGAAGCTGTGGAAAAGGAGCTGGACAGATTGGAAAAGGTGAAGGTTATTTCAAAGGTTGAGAAAAGTGAGTGGGCATCCCCTATTGTTACTGTGCCAAAGGCAGACAAAACAATTAGGATATGTGGTGACTACAAAGTCAGTGTCAACCAGTGTGTTGAAGAGGAAAGATATCCACTTCCAAATACTGAAGATTTGTTTGCCACTTTAGCTGGAGGAATATCCTTCAGTAAACTTGACCTTTCTCATGCCTATCAGCAGCTACAGTTAGATGAAGAATCAGAGAAGTATCTGGTCATCAACACACACAAAGGTCTCTATAAGTACAATCGCCTCAGCTATGGTGTTTCCAGTGCTCCGGCTCTTTTCCAGTCTGTGATGGATCAAATCCTTCAGGGGATGGAGCATGTCACCTGCTTTTTGGATGACATCCTCATCACTGCTTCATCTGAAAGGGATCATTTGAAGAGGTTGGAGGAAGTACTCACACGTCTGGAGAAGCATGGTGTCAGAGTGAAGCTTTCCAAGTGCCACTTTCTTCAGAGCAGTGTGGAGTACCTGGGACATCGTATTGACAGGGATGGTCTGCATCCTTTAGAGGAAAAGGTAGCAGCCATAGCAAATGCACCAGAACCAACAAACGTCACTGAACTGAAGTCCTTTCTTGGTCTTCTAAATTACTACAGTCGATTTTTGGAAAATCCATCCACCATTCTTCAGCCTTTGCATAACCTGTTGAGAAAAGATGCTAAATGGATTTGGACCATGGAATGTGCAAAAGCATTCAGGGATGCAAAAAGTCTACTGCTGCAGAACAAAATGTTGGTGCACTACAGCACAAATCTGCCATTGAAGTTAGCCTGCGATGCATCACCTTATGGATTGGGCGCAGTCATCTCTCATGTCATGGAAAATGGAGAGGAAAGGCCTGTGGCTTTCGCATCAAGAACATTAACTGAAGCTGAGCGAAAGTATGCCCAGATAGAAAAAGAGGCCCTTGCCATAATTTTTGGAGTAAAGAAATTCCATAAATATCTGTATGGAAGGAAATTCACCCTCATAACAGATCATAAGCCACTGCTGGCTATACTAGGGCCAAAGTCAGCTGTCCCAACACTCGCTGCACTAAGAATGCAACGCTGGGCTCTTATTCTAATGGCATACAATTATGACATTGAATATAGAAGATCAGCTGAACATGCTAATGCAGATGCATTGTCACGTCTACCTCGGAATACGCCAGACAACATTGCCGCTGAGGGAAGTATCTTCTATTTCTCACATGTGGAAGAGCTACCAATAGTAGCTAAAGACATTGAGAGAGCAACCATGAAGGATCCAATCCTCAGCAAGGTCTGGAGCTACACCATGAATGGGTGGCCAAGTTATATGCAAGACGAATCACTTAAGCCTTACTTTACACGCAGACACGAGCTGTCAGCAGAACAAGGATGTGTTCTTTGGGGACAACGGGTCATCATTCCACCGGTTTACCAACAGAAAGTGCTGGAAGACCTGCATCATGAACATCCAGGTATCTGTCGTATGAAAGCACTCGCTCGCAGTTACCTGTGGTGGCCAGGCTGTGATGGTGATATACAAGAACTGGTTCAAAGCTGCTCAGTCTGTCAGGCTGTACAGAAGTCACCACCCGTTGCACCACTCCATCCGTGGAAGTGGCCTGAGAGAGTTTGGCAACGGATTCACATTGATTTCGCTGAAAAAGGCAAGCAGTACTTTTTAGTTGTCATTGACAGTCATTCAAAATGGTTGGAAGTGTTCCCTATGCCATCCATTACCTCACACAACACCATTGAGGTTTTGAGAGGGTTATTTGCTTCATATGGACTTCCAGAAGAGCTTGTTTCAGACAATGGACCTCAACTTGTGTCAAAGGAATTCAATCAGTTTCTGGAGTTAAATGGGATCAGACACACAGCTGTTCCTGCCTATCATCCTGCATCAAACGGGGCAGCAGAGAGGTCAGTACAAATCCTGAAACGATCCCTGATGAAAAATGTGCTGGAAGCAGATGGTAAGGCCACATTGCCACTCAGTCATCGTTTGGCAAACTTCCTTATCATGTATCGCAGTACACCGCACACTGTAACGGGTCGTACACCAGCAGAGTTGTTCCTGAAACGTCAGATCCGGACTCGCTTCAGCCTGCTGAAACCTGAACTAAGCAGACACATTGAACAGAAACAGTCTGAGCAGAAGCGACACCATGATTACAAAACCCAACCTGTTCGTGTTTTTTCGGAGGGAGACGCTGTGCGTATCCGAAACTTCAGGGGGGGGGAAACAAAATGGACTCAGGGAACAGTTCTGAAGAAAATGGGAAGTGTTACTTACCTAATACAAGAGGGACAGAGAACACGCACAATACATGTGGATCACCTGTTACCATGGAGACAGACTGTGGAGAAACCCCCAGTTATATTTTCACCGGTTTCAGAGGGACGGCCAGAAGTGATTATGGACAGTATTGTTCCAGAGATACCACCAAGTCCACCTGGGATTTTAACATCACACTCCTTACCTCCTGAACCACCTAAACAGACAACCGATGAACCACCAGTATCCAACCCAGAAACCACCCAAAGCCCATCTGTGGAACGCAGATACCCAGAGAGACGCAGAGTTCCCCCAAAGAGACTGAATCTTTGAAAATGTAGAGTTATGTTTTAGTTATTTACTGCCAGTTATTTTAGAAGTGAAGAGTTAATAATGGAAGTAATGGCTACATTTGTTCATTGTTCGTAAGGGCCACAGAATATTTCTTTTTGGTGGGGGCAGTGAAATACATTCTTTAAAGGGTTGCTTACTTCAATTACAAATCTAAAAGGGGAGGAATGTAATAGAGTGAATTGTTGCCCCCCAGTGGTAAAATACAGAAGTGCCTGTTACAGGGCTAGTTCTTGGTTGACCAATATATAACAACAAAAAAGGGTAGTTTTCTGCACCGCTAAGAAACAACAAGTTAGTGTGTGATGTCCTGCTGTTCAATAAAGGCACCTATCCACGTCCTTCTGTCCTGATCCTTTTAAGAGCCTAATCCAGAATATCACAGTCTGTTTACAGAATTAAAAATTAGATGTATAAAAAAAAACAACCATAAAAACGGAAATCAAATTTTGTCACAACACCTGAATTGAAGATCTTGAAGATGTTGTTCTGTGAAACAATGATTAATGTCTAACAAAGCTCCTTATTATACCAGACTGCCAGTTTTTATGAACAAGAGAAATACTCGCACAAACAAAGAAAGAAAAGTTAAAGACACTGTTAAAGACAGCAGGCTGTGACTCTAATAATGTGCTTCAGCAAAATTCTCCATTTGTTAACATTTGTGTTGCTCACAATAAATCAATCATGCGCTGTGGGTCAGCACGTCACCTGGGCCTGCCACGGCCGCCCCGCGGTTCAGCATGCCGCCCAGACCTGCTCTCCCCTTGCCGGGGTCAGCAGCGCGCCTGAGAGACATGCTCTGAACGAATTGGAGGTCAGCACTTTGCCTGGACCTGCCTAATGATTTTTCATGCATTGGAGTCAGCCAACACTGCCTACGGCTGCCATGCCACCATCGGCTCAATTGCCTGCGGCTCCAACGTCACCACCAGCTCTACCATCAGTAGCTTCTATCTCACTGTCAGGTCCAGCCAAGTCTCTGCCTGAGCCGGAGGTCAGCAAGTCCCCTGGACCTGCCATAGAGTGCCCACTCCGGGTCAGGGATGAGTTCCTACCCCAAGTGGTGGAGTCTAAGTACAGTGGGGCAAAAAAGTATTTAGTCAGCCACCGATTGTGCAAGTTCCCCCACTTAAAATGATGACAGAGGTCAGTAATTTGCACCAGAGGTACACTTCAACTGTGAGAGACAGAATGTGAAAAAAAATCCATGAATTCACATGGTAGGATTTGTAAAGAATTTATTCGTAAATTAGGGTGGAAAATAAGTATTTGGTCACCTCAAACATGGAAAATCTCTGGCTCTCACAGACCTGTAACGTCTTCTGTAAGAAGCTTTTCTGTCCCTCACTCGTTACCTGTATGAATGGCACCTGTTTGAACTCATCATCTGTATAAAAGACACCTGTCCACAGCCTCAAACAGTCAGACTCCAAACTCCGCCATGGCCAAGACCAAAGAGCTTTCGAAGGACACCAGGAAAAGTATTGTAGACCTGCACCAGACTGGGAAGAGTGAATCTACAATAGGCAAGCAGCTTGGTGTGAAAAAAATCAACTGTGGGAGCAATCATCAGAAAATGAAAGACATACAAGACCACTGATAATCTCCCACGATCTGGGGCTCCACACAAGATCTCATCCCGTGGGGTCAAAATGATCATGAGAACAGTGAGCAAAGATCCCAGAACCACACGGGGGGACCTGGTGAATGACCTGCAGAGAGCTGGGACCAAAGTAACAAAGGTCACCATCAGTAACACACTACAACGGCAGGGAATCAAATCCCGCGGTGCCAGACGTGTTCCGCTGCTGAAGCCAGTGCATGTCCAGGCCCGTCTGAAGTTTGCCAGAGAGCACATGGATGATACAGCAGAGGATTGGGAGAATGTCATGTGGTCAGATGAAACCAAAGTAGAACTTTTTGGTATAAACTCAACTCGTCGTGTTTGGAGGACGAAGAATACTGAGTTGCATCCCATGCTATGAGGCTGTTTTTCTGCCAAGGGGACAGGACGACTGATCCGTGTTAAGGACAGAATGAATGGGGCCATGTATCGTGAGATTTTGAGCCAAAACCTCCTTCCATCAGTGAGAACTTTGAAGATGAAACGAGGCTGGGTCTTCCAACATGACAATGATCCAAAACACACCGCCCGGGCAACAAAGGAGTGGCTCCGTAAGAAGCATTTGAAAGTCCTGGAGTGGCCTAGCCAGTCTCCAGACCTCAACCCCATAGAAAATCTGTGGCGGGAGTTGAAAGTCCGTGTTGCTCGGCGACAGCCCCAAAACATCACTGCTCTCGAGAATATCTGCATGGAGGAATGGGCCAAAATACCAGCTACTGTGTGTGCAAACCTGGTAAAGACCTATAGTAAACGTTTGACCTCTGTTATTGCCAACAAAGGTTATGTTACAAAGTATTGAGTTGTATTTTTGTTATTGACCAAATACTTATTTTCCACCCTGATTTATGAATAAATTCTTTACAAATCCTACAATGTGGATTCATGGATTTTTTTTTTTTCACATTCTGTCTCTCACAGTTGAAGTGTACCTCTGGTGCAAATTACTGACCTCTATCATCATTTTAGGTGGGGGAACTTGCACAATCGGTGGCTGACTAAATACTTTTTTTGCCCCACTGTATCTCTGGGTCTCGTTCACAAGTGACAGGAGAAGAGAGCAGGAGATTGACACGTGATCGGCAGTGATGCGGCCGCTTTACCGGTCTGTTGTGGTGAAGAGAGAGCTGAGTGTAAAAGTGAAGCTTCCAATTTACCTGTCGATCTACGTCCCTACCTTCAACTATTGTCACGAGCTGTGGGTAGTGACCAAAAGAGCGAGATCGTGGATGCAGCAGAAGAAATGGGATTTCTTTGAAGGGTGGCTGGTCTCTCCCTTAGAGATAGGGTGAGAAGTTCAGCCACCCGGGAGGGGCTCAGAGTAGAGTTGCTGCTCCTCCACATCGAAAGGAACCAGTTGAGGTGGCTCGGGCATTGACAACGATGCCTCCTGGACGCCGCCTGGGTGAGGTGTGCCAGGCATGTCCCACCAGGAGAAGGTCCCAGGGCAGACCCAGGACACGCTGGAGAGATTATATCTCTCGGCTGGCCTGGAAACGCCTTGGTGTTCCCCCAAGCTGGAGGAGGTGGCTGGGGAGAGGGAGGTCTGGGCTTCTCTGCTTGGCCTGCTGCCCCCGCGACCCGGCCGCAGATAAGAAGAAGATGTACGGATGGATTGAAATTAATGTTAAAGTCATAGTGTTTAACTGTTATAAACATCATAGGGGGAAAAACCAAAGAAAACAATACAAGAGTGCTTTACTTTATTTTTTCCAGAGAAAAAAAGTACAAATAAGTTTTCACTGAATAACATATTTAAACCAACTTCACATCAAATCATCAGTTTTAAACGTTTTACAGTTTTACTGTTTATCACTGTTAAATATTCAAATATCGTTTATAGTCTAGATTACAACAGTTCAGCAGTACCAGATACCTGAATTATTATATTATGGATGTATCACTCAGACTTTACACTTCACCTGGGTCTTGCTCTGCATTGTGCAAATTCACATAGCATTGTGGACCCCCTAACACAAATCCTTTGATGTGCCTTGCTTTTGCCTCTCTTCACCCTAATTTCTTTTGTAAGATCTCCCAGAAAGAGTTCTAATGAAGGAACCTACACACCTGGTCAAGGCGAATATAACAGAGTCAGTTCAGGAGTAGGTTGTAAGAACCTCTGACTGCTTTGTTCACACATATCTTAGCAGGGTGGAATCGCATTCCCTCTTTCTCATAATACTCATCAGTGTACTTTTGCAAAGGTTTTCTGGGTCACCCGACGCCTCTCGCTTGCATTTCAAAAACATTTTGACGCTCCTCCACAACCACCCACACATGCAGGGCCTTGGAGTGGGGGTATGTCACCAGGGTGCAGAGGAGGCTACCCCCCCCCCCCCCCCCCCCCGTCCCCTTCTGGCTGCCTCTGCCTCAATTTTATCCCACAACTTAGACATTCACATTATTCACACTCTCATTACACATACATATAGGATCTTGGGGGTGGGCACGATACACGGAGTCCAAATCACCATCAGGGTGTACACCTCACCCCTGACGTCGTTGCCCACCTCTCAATTTTAAATACACTTAGTCATTGAGGGTTAGCAGGAGGGACTATGCGCTTACCTGCTGCTCCTTGGCAGGTAGCTCCATGCCCTCCTGGGTTTTAATTGCACCTTAGAACACATATGCATCAACACTACAATGAGCGGGTGGAGGGAGGTTTGGAGTCTTCTCCCACCCCCATTCTCTGCGGCCTGCTGGAGCGGGAGGGCTAGTAGGAGGAGTTGGCATCCGACTGCGGTCTGGGGTGTGGGGCCTCCCTGCTGCTGCGGAGTCGGGGTGGTCTGCCTCTCCCCACCGCAGGGAAAAGGGTAACACCACCTGGGTCTGGGTGCAATTCCCCCCTCCAGGGGCAAGGGTACCTAGACCCGGTTTGTAGAGTACGCTTGGGGAGTGTGATTGTGTGTACAGCGTCTCTTTATGTCTGTCTCCACGTTGGTTGAGTGTGGAGTGAGTGCATATGAGAGCATGAGGGTGGGAATGGATGTTTGTGTCTGTGTGTGCCTGTATGTCTGTGTCTATATGTCAGGTTGGGTATCAGACGCCACCTCTCTGGGGACACCTCAGGCCCTCCAAGGTTTGGAGGCCTATCTCCACCCACCACCACTTCCCCTGCCGGTGGCGGACTCCCTCAGGTGTCGGTGTGTTGGTGGTTCTTTGTGTCTGGGGGTGGGCGTCCGGGTACACACCGGCTCACTCCTTGGCGGCCGCTTGTCGGGGCCTGGGGCCTGGGGCTCGCTCGGGCCCCTTTGGAGGTGGGGTGCCCCCGGCCTCTCGGCCTGGGGCTCGGTCACTCAGGCACAGCTGGGGGCCGGCGGAGCTCACGGGCGCGTCACTGCAACTCCCCCTGACTTCTGCTCCGCGGCTGCTGGGCGAGCCCTCATCTGGGACTCTCCTCAGCTCTTACTGGGACAGTGGCGCGGCTGCCCCTCTGTTGGTCTTCCATGGTCTCTTGTGTTCTGGGGGCCTCTGGATGTCTGGAGTTTTGATCTCCTCCATACCCGCTTCACACCCTGGAGGACGGGGCTGTGGCCCCCCCACACTCCCTAGCAGATCATTACATGGAGAAACCTTTGGAATGCAAGCATGCTGATCCACACAGGTATGCACACACGGGTATTCACAGACGCGGACTAAAGCTTTCTTGGCTGCTGCCTCAAAGCACACTGTGCGCTGTCTATCTTGCGTGCTGCACAATATCGTTTATTACTTAGTAAATACTGATATCTATGACTAGCTAGTTTATTGTGATGGTGCTTTGTTTTCTCTATTATTATGTTGCTCTTTGTTGTTTGCTGTCTCCTCTGTTTGTTTTTGTTTGTTTGTTTGTTTGTTTTTTCTCCATACAGGTGACCCAGGAGTTTTTTTTTTTTTCTCTCTCTTCCCCCCCCTTCTCACCGTCTCTTCTCCCCTTTGGTTTTCTTTCTTTCTCTCCCCCTCTCTCTCTCATTCATTCCCCCTGTCCTATTTATTTAAAAAAAAAAAAAAAAAAAAAAAAAAAAAAAAATGACAAAGGATGAACTGAAGCTCTGCCATCACGTAATGTCGCATACTGCTGTTTCTGATGTCATTTAGGAAAAAACAAAAACAAAACAAAAACAAAAAAAAAAACAAAAAAAACATTTTGACGTCAACCCTCTGGATTCTGATTACTTTTGATTTTATCCTTATATTTCACCTTTTCAAATTGTTCACCATGTCATGTTTGGTATCATTCTTTTCAGCACAACCTCACACGTCTGAATTTAAAGATATTGTTTTTATTCTCACATACTGTATTAACACAACTGACCTAAAATCGGACCAAAGACATAAAAATCAAGTATGAAAAAGTTTGATGTTTTTGCTGTGAAAAACACAAACAAGTTTAACGAATAATTTTCATAACTTGAAAAGAACATATGCTCAAATTTTGTGAAATATAGGTAAATATAATTATTTACCTAAAATGCAGCCAATGCCTGAGGAGTTTTTCTGCAGCCACTAAAACTCTCTCTCTCTCTCTCTCTCTCTCTCTCTCGCTCTCTCTCTCTCTCTCTCTCTCTCTCTCTCTCTGGATGAAACAACCCACCAGGTGGCAGCACAGTGCATTTGACAAAAAACGTGTAAAGCATCTGAACTTGAACGTTTTCTTTAATTCAATCTTGTGGTATAATTTCATTGCATCTGCCGAAGAAAGCATTACTGGGGCCGAGATGCTGTGGCTTTCTGTCTGGATGAAGGCCATGACTGTGAAATGAGTCAACTTTAATGACACCCAAAACATATTCTCACATGACCATAACATCAACACAGTGATGCAATCTCAATGCATGTACCTGTTCATAAAACACACAAAGCTCAGCGCAGGACCCCTAACTGACCGGAATAATCTTATAATCAGGATGACATGACAGACAGCAGCTGGAAAATTCAGAAGTGGCATTGATGGAAGCGTCGAAACCATCCACAAAATATAGACCTGTGAGAGCATGTTTCACTACAATGTTGTCTCTGTGGGCTAAAACTGAAGCCGTTCAATAGAGACATTAGTAAAAATCGTATTCTAATTAATATATGCTCCTTCATATGTGAGAGCTTGTATGTCTTGGGAGAGAAACAATGTTTTATACATGCACATACATGATGATGTTAAAGTAGTGAACAATGCACTTGGTCTACAGTTTATGAATGAATGTATGGCAATAGACACATCTTTAGCACAATAACGGTGCATTTCCAACTGAAAATCAAAGATTTTTCTGGAAGACAGTTTGGTATCAAGCCATAAATTTGGTTCACACACTTTCACACGTTGTGTCGTAGCCATCAAATGACAGATCAGGATATGATCCCACATTCATTGGCTGTATTAAATTTGTGTGGAAAGTGACCCTTGTCCAGGTCTTTTCTTATATGTTGTATCACACATTTCACAATACCTGAAATTGTCACAAGGAATCAGACCATGTCTCTGCTCTGGGGTTATTTGCAGATACGATTACAATCTGCATTTTTCACCATGTGCGTTGCTGAATTTGGAACTGTGGTGTAGGGGAGTCTCATGGCCGTAGCAGTGGTTACAGACATAGGATGCACTGAAAGAACCTGTGGAAACCTGTGAGTCATGTGGTGATGTTCATTGTGTAATTACAGCAAGATTGTGGATGTGGATTACTGTGTGTAAAAACACACCAGCAACATGATGGAAGATTACAATCTTGACATTTAAGTATTTTCAAATTTGGTGACATCAGTGTGGGATACCTGCTGATTATCATCTAGTCCTACTGCACTCTATAGCTTTCTTTCTCAGACATGGCAGCACTGGCTGAGTGTGCAAGACATAAACAGAAGTTAAACTTGTTTTCAATATTGTTTGAATTAGACAGTTACTTCCTTTTTTTGACAATATATATATATATATAAGGTACTCACTCCAGCCTTAAACATTACCCACCTCCATTAACTCTAGTTCTTTGGCTAATAGAATCATTATTACTCTGCATATCTGCTTCATCAAGAAATAAATCCAGGTTATAAATGTTATCTGCATTTAAAACTGCCTGAACATTGCTGGCTACTGAAGGTCCTCTAAAAACAGCATTTATCACACCACCAGGCTGGGAGCCGTCCACTGCTCTATCAGGGACATTAGCCAGACTCTCTTACTCTGATGGGCACCTGTTCTGGGTTATCAGCACCAATATCTCTACATACTACTCAGGCATTGAAAGTGGATGTGCCTAATCGTTGCTGACCTGTCGTCACCACTACTGCGCCATAGTCACAGCGTCGTTCACATTGTCAACACCAGAGGGAGCAAGAGAAACACGACTCCTGTCATCAGGAGACAGCAGTAGAAAAGCATCACCAGAATTAATATAACAATATAATATAACCACCATTGTTCACATTATCAACAGCAGTAGGTGGCATATAAACACTAGTGTTATAAACACAGCCAGAGAAACACTAACATTATCATAGTGAGAGCCAGAGAAGCAGCACAAGAACTGTTAAAAGCACCAGGAGGCACAGAAGCCACAGCAGCTGCAGGATTAACAAACACGTGGAGTAGTGAAACCAGATGGTTCACACACATGTAAGTGGGTGAAGAGCTTGTGCCAACCATCGCATCTCTATCATATGTCTATTATTATTACCATTAGCATTTGCAAATATACTAATTAGACATGGGTTTGTGAAACGGGGGGCAGGGGCTGCATGACATCTTGTGACAAAGACACACACACAACAATAAGATTGTTGATTTGTGTATCTGTGCATTCTCACAGTTTGGTGTTCCAGGTGCTGTATGTTGTTTGTTTCTAATTCCCTGTGTTTGCGATACATCATGTTGTTCTATTTGTGCTCTATCATCTTATTATGTTTCCTTCTATTTTCTCCTACTGATGGTCCTGCTACACATATAATGCATTAACTGACATCGCACTAATAGAAATCAATAAATAAGCAGATAAAAGAAACACATGAACAAGAGAAGCTTATACTGACGTTGTAGAGCTCATCGTGGAAAAGCAAAGTGTGTTTGGCACAGAGAGCATTCAGATCATAAACCTGTCTGCAAAAGCTGCCTGACAGGAGGTCAACACACACACACACACACACACACACACACACACACACACACACACACACACACACACACACACACACACACACACACACACACACACACACACACACACACACATGTGTCTCATCCACCAACACCATCATGCAGCCGCTGCTGCTGCATGATGGTGTTGGTGGATGAGTCATCCACTCCTCAGCACATGACATCATGAATCACTTAACCCCTCTGTAGGCAGGAGAGCTGCAGCCATTATGCTTTTCTCTCTCCTAGTAACAAGGCTAGGCACCTGACAGATTCGCTTTTTTGTATTCTTCTGTTTTTCTTTGTCATCCTATTTATTTCATGAGCTGAAATTCATTCTTTTTCAGGGTAGCCTACATTTTCACCCTTATACTTCAACCTTATATCCCTCCCATCTGTCTGTTTCAGTTACTGGTTCATCCATGCATCACATGGAGCAAACATGAATCAGTTTGTCACACACACGTGTCAGAAAAGGCATCCAGTGTGAAGTCTTTGCTAAATCAAACATGTGGATTCAAAACAGAGTCGTCTATACCAGATCAGTCAGGGTCCAGGTTAACAGTGATGGTCTCCAATGCCATTGCCCAACAGGTTTCTGGTGAAAAGTGCTGCTGTTGGCTGAATACAATATTGACATAGGAAAGGGATGAGGTGTGATAGGAGGCAGTGAGAAAAAAAGAAAAGGCAGGAGTGTGTAGGTGAGAACAGAGACTAAATGACTAGTAGAGGGGGAGTGCAGACTGATGTGATGGAGATGATGGCAAACAAACGATAAGTCAGGCTTCCAGCATTGTAGCCTCCATTTCTACACAACGTTTCTACAGTAGAATAACTGTGGTGATCGCTTTAATGTGTCTTTGGGCTGGTTTTCAACTTTGTTTGTGTTGAATGAATATGGTTCAGAGATGGTGACACTTACCAAAAAACAGAAGGTGGAGAAGGAGGTGAAAGAGCACGACATGTAATTATTTTTATTGGAAAAATTGAATAATGAGGATGGGCAAGATTAAAAATGAGTATATCAGAAGGACATCTCAGGTTGGGACAAGACAAGAGAGGTTTACATTGTTCAACACGTGCAGAGGAGAGACAAATCATGCTAAATCAGAATCAGAAAACGTTATTGTTCGTTGCAAAGTAATGGAAATTTGTTTTAAACTTGGTTTTCACTGTATAGAAAATAATACAACAACAAAAAACACAATATAAACAGCATACTGAGATTAATACATAAAAATTATCTCTTTTTTTAAAAACAATATTTTTAGTGCTTTTGCAACCACATACAAAGATTTGTTTTCACAGTAATATGCCGCAGTAGTAAGAACACCCCCCCCCCCCCCACACACACACACACACACCCTCACCTCCCATCCCTGCTCTCACCCGAGCATAAATCAAATAAAAACACATGAAATGTGCACACATTAGTATATTATGTGGCATTTATACATATTGAAGGAAACAAAAAGAAGGGAAAAAAACCAAAAACAAAATAGAAATAGCCCAAATGTACCCAATGCCCAAACCTGGAACCCTGCGTCCACATTTCCTGGTACAAATAAAGCATTTTTCCAAATAGGACTAAACCGAGAGAGATTATTCTTAATATTCCTCATTTCTTTTACTGTAAACCAAACTTCAATCATGTTTCAGACTATAGGATTATTTGTTTCTTTCTTTAATTGTTTTGGCTGTGCAGAGTATAAGTACAAGTTTAATGGCATTTTAAGAGAATTTGTTTCCATCCCCACCCAAGAAGGGATATTTTGGGATGAAAAATAAAACATTATTG
Organism: Rhamphochromis sp. 'chilingali'; assembly: GCF_963969265.1. Classification (NCBI taxonomy): domain Eukaryota; kingdom Metazoa; phylum Chordata; class Actinopteri; order Cichliformes; family Cichlidae; genus Rhamphochromis; species Rhamphochromis sp. 'chilingali'. The sequence goes on from NC_137929.1 coordinate 12,009,641, forward strand.
TCCTTAGTTGAATAGCCAGATAATGCCAGTAAAAGTTGGGGGCATTTCAACCCCCCTGTGTCGAAGGGAAGATGCAACAAAGACAAGCAAATGCGGGGACGCTTCTTGTTCTAAATAAACTCTCTGATTAATGATGCTAGATTGGTAAACAATCCAGTAGGAGGAGCCAGTGGGACATTCTGAAACATTCATTTATTTTAAGACCACTTATCCTTCCAATAACAGATGTTATTATAAACTTATACAACGCTCCAGATCTTTAGAAATTTTCTGTAGAATTGTATTATAGTTAAGAAGCACCACATCTTTTAGTGAAGGAACTATTTTAATGCCTATAAGTGAATTCAGAATTAACAGTAAACCCAGATATATTCTGACTTACGTTTTGACTATACCCTTGTTTAAGTAACATTAATGATGGTTTTGTTACATTTACTTTATACCCTGAGAAGGCCCAAACTGGTCTATTAAATCCTTTTACTGCAGACGCAGAAGTTTTTAGCTTTAAAAATAAAGATTTTTAAAAATAAAATGACATCATCAGCAAATAAAGCAATTCTATGGTCCTGTCTACCAATCTTAACACCTTGTATTTGTCCACTGGTGCTAACACCTATTGCCAAAGGTTCAATAGCTAAAAGGAATAAAGGTGGAGAACCCTGCAGACACCCTCTTTTAATGTCAAATGGTTCAGAAATTATCTCATTAGTTAGAACCTGAGCAACAGAATGACAGCTTGATCCAATGCAAAAATGATTTACCAAACCCAAATCTAACAATGACATCAAAGAGATATGGCCATTTGATTCTATCAAAATCTTTCTCCATGTCAAGCGAGGGAATGGCTGTATCTTCCTGTTCACTTTGATTATGAAGAACGTTGAGGACTCGTCTTACATTATGAAAACCCTGCCTATATTTAACAAATCCATTTTGATTCAATTCAATTTTATTTACAGTGGGGCAAAAAAGTATTTAGTCAGCCACCGATTGTGCAAGTTCCCCCACTTAAAATGATGACAGAGGTCAGTAATTTGCACCAGAGGTACACTTCAACTGTGAGAGACAGAATGTGAAAAAAAAATCCATGAATTCACATGGTAGGATTTGTAAAGAATTTATTCGTAAATCAGGGTGGAAAATAAGTATTTGGTCAATAACAAAAATACAACTCAATACTTTGTAACATAACCTTTGTTGGCAATAACAGAGGTCAAACGTTTACTATAGGTCTTTACCAGGTTTGCACACACAGTAGCTGGTATTTTGGCCCATTCCTCCATGCAGATCTTCTCGAGAGCAGTGATGTTTTGGGGCTGTCGCCGAGCAACACGGACTTTCAACTCCCGCCACAGATTTTCTATGGGGTTGAGGTCTGGAGACTGGCTAGGCCACTCCAGGACTTTCAAATGCTTCTTACGGAGCCACTCCTTTGTTGCCCGGGCGGTGTGTTTTGGATCATTGTCATGTTGGAAGACCCAGCCTCGTTTCATCTTCAAAGTTCTCACTGATGGAAGGAGGTTTTGGCTCAAAATCTCACGATACATGGCCCCATTCATTCTGTCCTTAACACGGATCAGTCGTCCTGTCCCCTTGGCAGAAAAACAGCCCCATAGCATGATGTTTCCACCCCCATGCTTCACAGTAGGTATGGTGTTCTTGGGATGCAACTCAGTATTCTTCTTCCTCCAAACACGACGAGTTGAGTTTATACCAAAAAGTTCTACTTTGGTTTCATCTGACCACATGACATTCTCCCAATCCTCTGCTGTATCATCCATGTGCTCTCTGGCAAACTTCAGACAGGCCTGGACATGCACTGGCTTCAGCAGCGGAACACGTCTGGCACTGCGGGATTTGATTCCCTGCCGTTGTAGTGTGTTACTGATGGTGACCTTTGTTACTTTGGTCCCAGCTCTCTGCAGGTCATTCACCAGGTCCCCCCGTGTGGTTCTGGGATCTTTGCTCACCGTTCTCATGATCATTTTGACCCCACGGGATGAGATCTTGCGTGGAGCCCCAGATCGAGGGAGATTATCAGTGGTCTTGTATGTCTTCCATTTTCTGATGGTTGCTCCCACAGTTGATTTTTTCACACCAAGCTGCTTGCCTATTGTAGATTCACTCTTCCCAGTCTGGTGCAGGTCTACAATACTTTTCCTGGTGTCCTTCGAAAGCTCTTTGGTCTTGGCCATGGCGGAGTTTGGAGTCTGACTGTTTGAGGCTGTGGACAGGTGTCTTTTATACAGATGATGAGTTCAAACAGGTGCCATTCATACAGGTAACGAGTGGGGGACAGAAAAGCTTCTTACAGAAGACGTTACAGGTCTGTGAGAGCCAGAGATCTTCCTTGTTTGAGGTGACCAAATACTTATTTTCCACCCTAATTTACGAATAAATTCTTTACAAATCCTACCATGTGGATTCATGGATTTTTTTTTTCACATTCTGTCTCTCACAGTTGAAGTGTACCTCTGGTGCAAATTACTGACCTCTGTCATCATTTTAAGTGGGGGAACTTGCACAATCGGTGGCTGACTAAATACTTTTTTGCCCCACTGTATATATCGTCAAATCACAGCAACGGTCGCCTCAACAATCATATGACCCCCTATGAGCAAGCACTTTGGCGACAGTGGGAAGGAAAAACTCCCTTTTAACAGGAAGAAACCTCCGGCAGAACCAGGCTCAGGGAGGGGCGGGGCCATCTGCTGCGACCGGTTGGGGTGAGAGAAGGAAGACAGGATAAAAGACATGCTGTGGAAGAGAGACAGAGGTTAATAACAGACATGATTCAATGCAGAGAGGTCTATTACAGTTTTTTCTGATTGCTTAAGCACATTTTTTGTAACCATTGGCTAATTTTGCAAAACTCTTCACACAAATAAGAAAACCTGTCACCCAATCATCAAAACATTGTAGTTCTCTTGCAAAAGCGAACACAGCTAGATTAACTCTTCACACCTTCATAAAAATGGTGTTTCCGTATCAAACAGTACACACAAGCCATCATCTACTTAGCACACAATGCGCCAACTGCACACTGATGGTATGAATACAAAACACATCTGGCTTTTGCTTTCTCTGTGCACAAGGTAGGCTATGTCAGTTTGAGCTCATACTTCTGTCATAGATCCATAAGCATAGAGGGATCCAAACTTCAAGTACTGGTGTTTATTCAAACACATCAAAACAAACACAAGTGTTTATTTCCAAGTATAGGATTATTTGCAATCGCCATAATGACTATATGGGTTACTTGGTCTGCAGTGAACATGCTTCCTCTGCCCCAGCATCTGGTCATCTAGCAATTCTGTAAAGTAACAATTTCAGTATTTTTACATCAATGGTATTGGTGTGTTTCTCATTGGCATACGGCAGTGCTACAAATCTTTGTGCGAAGTGACTGTACTAACCGACCCTCATTTCAAGATGTCCTTATGGTACTTGCTACAGTGTAGCGGCTCGAGTTAGGCTGGACCCGTTGGCCAGCTACCCTCAGGGTCATTCCACGGTTGATTACATGGTCCACTATTGTAGCTCTGATGTCATCAGCAATTCTATTTCTTACTCTTCCTACCCTTCCTCTCCCCCCTCCTCATCTTCCTCTCCCCCCTTCTCGTCTTCCTCTTGCTCCTCCTTGTCCTTGTCGTCCTCTTCATCCTACTTCTTCACCTCCACGTCCTCTTCCTCGGCCTCCTCTACTTCTCACTCTTTCTGCTCCCTCCATTGTACTCCGCACACACAGCTTACCTGTATTATAGTGCTTAGGCTGATTGCAAAGTGAACTAATTATCTAAAAAAGTTTTCACATGTGAAAGTGTGCCAGACAGTTGGCAAATTAGTGTTAATGATAGCCATACATGTGTATACTTTTGCTAGGAGTGTGTTGGAAATTTGGTAATTGAGTGTTGTGCAGTGAATTGTGCCTACAGTTTTGCAAAGTGTGTGTTACAAAATTGCAAACTGAGTGCAAAGCAGTTTTTGTGCTTTTAGTTTTGCAAACTCAGTGAGTGGTTTTGCTATAAGTCTGAATAGTTTTAGAGATTGTGCTACAGGAATCACAGTTAGGGTTTAAGCAATCAGAAAAAACTGTAACACATAGTGAGTGAGAAAGGTGACTGGAAAGGAAAAACTCAATGCATCATGGGAATCCCCCGGCAGCCTACATTTATTGCAGCATAACTAAGGGAGGATTCAGGGTCACCTGGTCCAGCCCTAACTATATGCTTTAGCAAAAAGGAAAGTTTGAAGCCTATTCTTGAAAGTAGAGATAGTGTCTGTCTCCTGAATCCAAACTGGAAGCTGGTTCCACAGAAGAGGGGCCTGAAAACTGAAGGCTCTGCCTCCCATTCTACTTTTAAATACTCTAGGAACAACAAGTAGGCCTGCAGAGCGAGAGCGAAGCGCTCTAATAGGGTGATATGGTACTACAAGGTCATTAAGATAAGATGGGGCCTGATTATTTAAGACCTTGTATGTGAGGAGCAGGATTTTGAATTCTGGATTCAACAGGAAGCCAAAACAGGAGAAATCTGCTCTCTCTTTCTAGTCCCTGTCAGGACTCTTGCTGCAGCATTTTGGATTAGCTGAAGGCTTTTTGGACATCCTGATAATAATGAATTACAGTCGTCCAGCCTGGAAGTAATAAATGCATGAACTACTTTTTCAGCGTCACTCTGAGACAGGATATTTCTAACTTTAGAGATGTTGCACAAATGGAAGAACGCAGTCTTACATATTTGTTTAATATGTGCGTTGAAGGACATGTCCTGGTCAAAAATGACTCCAAGGTTCCTCACAGTGTTACTGGAGGCCACGGTAATGCCATCCAGAGTAAGAATCTGGTTAGATACCATATTTCTAAGATTTTCAGGGCTGAGTACAATAACCTCAGTTTGATCTGAATTAAGAAGCAGAAAGTTAGCGGCCGTCCAGGTCTTTATGTCTTTAAGACATTCCTGCAGTTTAACTCATTGGTGTGTGTTATCTGGCTTCATGGACAGATAGAGCTGGGTGTCATCAGCATAGCAGTGAAAATGTATGCTATGTCTTCTAATGATGCTGCCTAAGGGAAGCATGTATAATGTAAACAGAATGTATGGTCGACAGTAACGAACGCTGCACTGAGGTCTAGCAGGACAAGCACAGAGACGAGTCCACTGTTAGAGGCGCTGATCGTTTGGAGAAAGTAATTATTGAAGTGAGCTAAGAAAGATCAGTTGGAGAATCTAATTGGAGAGTCTAAATAAATATCAGCAGCCCTGAAATGAGTCACTTTTTTCGCTAATGGTTAACATTTTATTTGTGACAAAATTCATGAAGTTATTGCTGGTTAAGGTTAAAGGAATGTTTGGCTCAACGGAGCTCTGACTTTTTGTCAGCCTGGTTATCGTGCTGGAAAAAAAAACTATACTGGATTAGTTAGTTTTACTTTTACTCCCTACATTTTTAACCAAACATCTGTACTTTCTACTCCTTATATTTTCAATGCTCCTAACTTTTTGTTTGAAGCATTTCAGTTGTTATTTCACGTCACATTGGTCCTTCATCAACATCAAACCAATCTGAACCTGTAACTCATGAAAAGCAATCCTTTTTGTGTATTAATGACCAGCAGATGTGGCATAAAAAGAGGTAAAAAACAAAATAAACAAACAGGCAAAACTATCAGGGGTTAAAGTGGATGATTTTTTGGTTTGTTTGTTTGTTTGTTAGCTCTCAGTAGAAATAATCGTGACGTGATTAATTTCCTCATGATGAATTTTTAAAAACAGATGTTCCTTCCTTTTCTTTGTTCTACTTAGTTGACTCAAGCCGAGTGCATTTACTAGAATTAAAATTTAGACTAAATTAAATTTTGTATTCCCATCTACAAATTTTATTATTACACAAGGTTCACTTTGCACAGCTGGTAGAGATATCCTCAAAAGAGCTACATTTTCACTTTTACTTGAGTAAAGAAGTTGAATCAGTACTTCAACTTTTACTAGAGTATTTGTCAACAGTAGTATGTGTAGTTCTATTTAAGTCTGTACTTTTGCTACCTCTGCTGAGGATCCACAGTATCCACACTCATACGCAGTGAAGATGTAAAACCATTAACAAGATAATGATATACACAAGATGATGCATGCAATTGAAGAAAAGAAAAGTGGAGGAATTAAAAGTAAGCACTTTCTGAAAGGTGTCTACCGTAATGAAATGAATTCCTCACTGCTGTATAATCCATAATTGTAAATGTGAATGGTATTAGGAAATGACCGGGCAAAAGAGGATCTTTGGAGAATATTGTTAGATGTTCAGGTTTTATGCCATTTGTCAGAATAGGTCTAGAGTGTGAATAACGTGGTGGATGGTTTCTTTTACACATTTAAAAAATTCAGTTGAGTCTAATATTGGAAATAGATATAAAATGTATTTAATCCCACACTGAGGGAAATTAGATAAAAAGTCAGAGAAATCAGAGTAAGGTCCAGGTGGATGATAGATAACAGCAGCAAAAGAACTGGCTTTTGAGTTTTCAGGTTTGGTTGAAAAATGCATCAGGCTTTCAAAACTCTGTCTGGTCTTTAGTGTGGAAGATTGCTGCCACACCCCCTCCTCGGCCTGTGCTTCGAGGATTCAGACAGTTAGTGTTTATTCATTATCACTTATGTTAGAGTTTGTATTGTTGATTGTCATTTATGCTTAGAAATATTTAACCATATATGCTTAGAGGTGTATAATCACTTGTGTAGTGATAGGATGTGTGATCTTTAGCAGGCCGCAAAGGCTTGGTGTGCATTCCAGGAATGCACACCTACATCCTGGGAGCATGGGAGAGGTCGTACCTTGTTTAATTGTGTTATGGTAGGATTAACGTAGCTACGTCTGTTCTAGTCTAAGTGCTTTTTGTGTATAAATGAACTGCTGGACTTCCTTACTGTGTTATCTAGGATGAGGGGGGGTCTACCCTCTTCCTGACCAAGGATGTTTGCTTGTGTGCTTTTATGACCCTTTGATCAGCAGTACCTCACACACACACACACACACACACACACACACACACACACACACACACACACACACACACACACACACACACACACACACACACACACACACACGGGCAAGGTACTCTTTGTGTGTATGTAGACGTCATATGTTAATGAACCTATGCATATTCATGTAACCTAAGGACAGGACAGTGGTACGGGAGAACGGAGGAGAGCAACTGGGGCCAAGCGAAGGAACGGCGTTTGTCCGGTTCTCTCCCGTGCACGAGTAACATGAAGAAGCTTGCCTATCCATCTCTATAAAACCTCTCTTGACATGTCTAGATGACATTAAAGCTTGGTTGGCTCAAAACTTTTTAAATTTTAATAAAAAGAAAAGAGAAGTGTTGGTGTTTGGACCCTGTGAGTCCTCCTCTGTTGTTTTAGGATCCCTGGAAGTCTATTTTAAATCTGTTGTTACTGACCTTGGTTTTAAGTTGGACAGTGATTTTAAATTGGACAACCAAATCAGAGCAGTGGTGAAGTCCAGTTTTTATCATTTAAGGCGACTGGCAAGACTAAAATCTTTTCTTTCGAGGCAGCACCTTGAAACAGTGATCCATGCTTTTATTTCTTCCCGCCTGGACTACTGTAACTCACTTTATGTGGGGGTCAGTCAGTCATTGCTCTCACGTCTGCAGCTGGTTCAAAATGCGGCTGCACGACTCCTAACAGGAACTCGAAAAAGAGAGCATATAACCCCCGTGCTGGCCTCTCTGCACTGGCTGCCTGTGTCTTTTAGAGTTAATTTTAAAATTCTTATGTTTGTTTTTAAATGCCTACACAGTCTTGCCCCGCCTTACCTCTCTGAGCTTCTTCATCCCCACATACCCTGTCGGTCTCTCAGGTCAGCTGACCAGCTGCTCCTGGAGGTACCGAGATCCAGGAGGAAGCTCAGAGGGGACAGGGCCTTCTCTATTGTGGCTCCAAAATTATGGAATAATTTGCCCATGCATGTTAGAGAGGCCCCTTCACTGTCCACTTTTAAATCACGTCTTAAAACCCACTTTTATTCCTTGGCTTTTAACCTCAGTGAGACTTAGTTTCTTTTTTAATGCAGTAGTTATTTAATTAATGATTTCACTCTTCTTTTATTTGTTTTTTATTTATATCTCATGTAATTTTATTTTACAGTTCCAATGTACAGCACTTTGTGTCAGCTGTGGTTGTTTTAAAGTGCTTTATAAATAAAGTTGATGATGATGATGATGATGATTTGTGTCTTGCTTTGCGGTGTAATCATATTGCCTTCAACGTTCCAGCGAATAGGTTTATGCTACAAACCTATCAACTTACATAATCATCCTGATGTAAACAGGTTTCTGTAAGGTAGAATAATCAGCATGTTGATCAATTATTAATTCATGTACTAACAGGGACTTAGAAGACAGAGAGACTTGCACTGTTTTACTCGTTAGTGCAGTATGTTGTTATATTGTTTTTCCTTTCATTTTCTGTGGATTTTTGTTTTTTGGTGGTCGGGGACCAGACACAGTCTCTAAGGGGATGGGGATTTGGGGGACAACAGGAGGAGAGAAACTGCAAAGAAATTTGTAAGACTGCAACCCTGCTTCCTGCTCCAGAAGGTTACAGAAATAAGAGCTGCTCCATCCAAAGTGGATGGATGCCATCTCTCCTAACAAGACCAGGTGCTCCCCTGAAAATTTCCATAGCAGGCGATAGCTTCAGTGTTGCCTGCTCTGGCCCATGCAAGACAATTCACTACGGTTGCTGGTGTCTCTGTCTTCACGTCTCAAAACAGAATTGGTAATATCCAGTTTTTTCCAGAGCAGAGTAGCTGGTGTGGAGTGGTTGGTCGTGCACTCACAGAAGATTGTCGTGGGGGCTCTTGTCAGGCCTGCATCGGCTAATCCACAGTGTTACTTGTGTGGGTTTTTTCACATAGTTGGGCCCCAATGAGACCCTGGACAAGCACATTCTCTTGGGGCTACATAGGATAAGTGTAGGTTTTCCCAGCCTCAAAGTCCATCCATATATGCATACTGCTGGCCCGCACAGACATGTATGTTGGGAAGTAAGACTGCAGTTCTCTATTGAGCTGCTCATGATTATGATCATACTTCAACCAAATTGGACTGGCACAAATATGGTCCAAGCGAGCACAGTACATCATGCATTCTGGTAGCAGCCCGAGAATGATCTTTACCGTCCTGGTTGAGCAGTTTATTGAATCTAGCACTCTTTTCAAGACTGAGAACACTGATGAATACACAAAGGCAGTCAGTCAGGCACTCAGCAAACAGACAGTAGGGAAAAGCCTATACTGATAATCACTGTCGTGATGTGACAACTGCAAGCTCACCATCAGAAGTGTTCAGCTTTACTTTGGTCACCAAAGTCACACATGTTGCCGACCAAAGTGTCCAGGTTCGATGAGATGACGACTTTGCTGTTGCTGTCTCTCTCTCACAGTCTCTTTGTGTCCAAAATGAAACATTTTTTTTAATAAAAATATTTTTCTTTATTTCTTTATGTGTAGTAAAATAGTAATTGACATGGACATTTACATCCAGCAAACACATATTTATTACAGCGGTTACAATGAGTTACATCTAGAAAGAGCGTTGGTAACACTCATTGCATACATGACGCAAACAGTTAGTAGTAGGTACACTGACGTTTTTGTTTCATTCATCTTTAAGATTTTTTTATACTTTTTTCATTGATGCATAAATGTCTTTAAAAAAAGTTGTTTTTCAGATGCAAGTATACATAAACGTGCAGACATTGTACCCTCTACTGTGTCTCAGCCCCTTTCTTTATTAATAAGCCAAAAAGAAAAGCATAAAAAAAGCAACAAATCATTAAAAATGACAAAAGTTCAGTTCATTCTTTTTGTTACTCGTAGCTCATGGTTACTTTTTTCTATGACACTTTCAATGCCAAGATGCTGTGCTGATACCTTGATGATGACAAAGATGAACACCAACAAGCCAAAGTGGAAAACCTCTTTTCGATTGGAAAAATAGAAAAAGTAGCAAAAGAAAGTTTTTATTGATGAATTATTATTAGTATCCATGTGAAAACGAAAATCAGGCTGTACAAAGTTTCTTTTTGTGTCATTGTCATTGAAAAATGTTTGGAAATGTGGAGCAAACATAAACATGAGCAAACTGTTAAGATGGTGAGAACATTTGCATTATGCACTTTAGTCTGACTGACCACACAAAGTGCTTCACACCAAACCTTACCATTTTACTCTGTTCTTGCATTGCTTTATTCCCTACACTTACACATTTGATCTGCATTTGACCTGCCTTGCATTCGTACTTTGGCAAATTTAGAACCAGTACATGTATCATGTATGTTTTTCATTGTGGGATTCTCGCTAATTAGGAGATTTGAAACTAGAGCCTTCTTGATATGAGGTGAAGGGATGTTACTAAACACTGAACCACCATTACAGGAGAGTTTTCCTATAATCAACATTTGGATAATGGGAAAAATAAGCCGAATTAAAACTGAATTTAAAAATGACAAATTAAAAAAAGAACGAATAAAATAAAAGTTTAAAAAAAATGTGTGAAACTGGGATTTCAGAGCACTTAGTGCCAACAACACTTCTTGTAAAATAGAAACTTGTAACATTTACTAAAAAACTACAAAGGCCATCTTGCTTAGAAAAGTAATGTATTAAATGCAGAACTGCTGCTTCTAAGGAATCTGTTGAGAGTGACTGAAAATGTAGAATTATTCTTTTGCTTTTAAATATCTCCATGAAAAGATCAGTATGGCTCCACCATTACATCCTCCTCCAATAGCAGGACGTGTAAAACACTGGACTGTTTTCTAGCCAGGGTTTGGCTGAATTTGTTATCACCGTAGCAACAAGGTTGTTGAAGTTATGCAAAAGAATGAGTCATCCAAGCTATTATATTGGTGGTAGTCTGGCTTTTTGATGCATTATGTTTTATTATAAAGAGCTTTGGTGGATATGTGTGAGTATACATTCACAGAAACGTGCTTTCCATTAAAAATTTATCCTTTTATATGAACAATAAAAAACTGATACATTTACATAAACATGTGGTCATTTAAAAGATAATTATAGGGAGTGGCTTTTGATTTCTAAGAGGTGATAGTGAAAGAATGTATGGACACCCTGCCTTTGGGGGCTATTTCCTTCCACTGAGGGGGGACTTTTGGTATCTTTTGGCCAGGCATAATTTTGAGGAAACTATTTTAATTTGATAATTTTCAAATTTTAATGCCAAAACTATCATTCCTGACAGTAGAGCCAACATGGGAATAAATGTTTTCAAATTCATCTGACTGATTCTGAAAAAGGCCTTCGGTACAGGTAACAGCATATTTAAACATCCTCCTTTGTTGGCATTTTAAAATGTCCATATAGAGAATGTTGTCAAGAAAAGTTAAAGGATAGCAAAGGAAATGAGTGCAGTTGTACATCTTTCATCCGTTTTATCCAGACCACCTCTGGGGAAAAGTCTTCTGTGGTGTCCTTGTCTCAATCATAACCAATCAAAATGATTACAGGAAACTTATTACATATGAAAAACCACCTAAATACTTTAACATAAATAAATACACTCTTTTCTGCTTGTGGCTCTTCTTCTTCTCGTCCTTCTTCTCATGTCTGTACTCAGTCCATCATGTATGGCTTCTTCATGGATATCTGCTGTATGTATTTCTCCAGATCATCATAGTTACTGTCTGGCTGCTTTCCAGCCACATAATAATCTGCAGGCGCTGGGGCTGAGTAATACAGCTGCTTCTGCTGAGAATGGATTCTGGGAAGTGGATGTAGTTTGGGGTTGGACGCTGGCTGAAATGTCCAAGGGTACAAAGAGAGAGGGTATCTGGTGTAGTAAGACTTCTGCTGTTGGCCTGTAGGGGGTTTTCTCAGCTTAGGTTGGACCCAGCTGTTGTATCGCCTTTTGGGAGAAAAAGCATAAACATCATCCACTGAATGAGTGAGGAAGTTGTTGAGAGTGAGAGCGGGCTTAAGGATCAAGTAATAGGGTTTAAGTCTGGGTGCAGGAGGAACATAGATGGGGTAGCCTTTGTAGGGCTTCTTCTGGTAGTAGGAAGGATAAGTGTGGGGGAAAAGGGGATAGTGAGGATATCTAGTCCAAGCAGCTTTAGGTGACGTGAGCCAGAGGTCCTGTTTGATCGGCACAGGAGGCTGGGCCCAGATATTTTGATTGCCAAGCTGAGGTTTTGCAGGTTTGTTCCAGAGATCCTCTGATCTTGTTGGATTTTTCTTCTGCAACCAAGTTTTGAGGAAATGAGCTGCTGGAAATGGTTGGTTAGAGGCGGGAATGTCATTTTGATTGCTTGAAATCTGTGATTCCGATGAAAATGGTGAAGATATGGGGGATAAAGGTCGTCGCCAACCTGATATCACGTCAGGCGACAAGTCTTTCTTCTTCTTCTTCTCCACGTCACTGATGATGTCCACCACATCATCAGCAGGGAGGTGGAGCTTGCTGGAGATCTCTATAAGCTTGTCAATGGTCTGAGGATCAATATCGTCTTCCTCTGTGACTTCCTGTTCTTCGTCAGACCTTTTATCCTCTGCAGCGCTGGAGAGAGAAGAGCTGTACTGCTTGTTCCCGTTATTCTGTTTGACCATGTACCGCAGCAGCATGTCTGAGGCAATATCAGCTAGCATCTCCTCCTCCATCTTGGCTCTTTGTGCCTCAGCTGCCTGTCTCCTCATCTCCTCCTGCTCACCTTTGGCCTGAGCCTCCTCTTCCTCTGGACTCAACACCTCCTCATCTTCTTCCTCCTCCTCGTCTGGATCATCATCTTCCATCGTCTGTTCTCTTGGAGCCTGGAGGTCTGCTGAGTTATGATTACTGTCATCAAATTCATCCATAAAATTATCTCCTCTGAACTTTGGGAAGCTGAGAGCTTTCTGCGTCTCTTCTTGCCATTTAAGCTTTTTCTTAGTGATAGCAAGGTCACTGCCTTTATTTATGGGCATGATGTCGTTGTAGCTGTAGTCTCTGCTTTCTCTGTGACTTTGCTCAGAGTCTCCTTCCCTCTTAATGGGCACATTCAAAGCAGGGAATTCCTTCATCATCATCTCAAGACTTTTTAGCTCCTCAGGGCTGAGCTGTTCCTCCTCCTCACTACTGGCTTGATCAGGGCTGGTTGATCCCTGCTGGGAACCAGTACTCTCTCCATTATCGCCTCTTCCATCTGAGCCAGTGGGAGGCTTCTCTCTTGCTATTTCGACTGTGTGGCTTGTAGTACGACTGGTCACCCTCTCGGTCAGCTCCTCTTCTTTTTGTGCTTTCTTCCTCTCTTCCTCTTCCCCCGTTTCCTGCTCCTTCCCCTGTGTCGCCATTAGCAGCTCTAACTCTTGTCGTCCGTCTCTGTCTCGGTCTGCTCCCTCAATCGTTCTCAATTTTCTGTATGAATCTTTGTTTTTATATTCCTCTTTCTCTGCCGTCATCTCTTCTTCCATTCCATCACGCCCCTCTCCTTCGCTCATTTGCTCTGCTTTTGAATTATTCAGTGCCTCTAGTAAAACTGCTGCTAGTTTTTTGGGATCAACATTTTTAAAAAGCTCTTCTTCATGCTCTGCTTCCTCTTGTCTCTGCATTGGCTGGCTTTCTTCACCACCTATATTCCTATATCCAGACACAGTCAGCCCTGACATATGTTGGTATGGCTTGTCAAGGGTGCTGAGAGGATTGGAGGTGGACAGATGGAGAAAGGATGCTGCTGTCAGAAGAAGCAGCCGTATTAAAGCACTTGAGGGATTATGGTATCTAGTCATGGCTAGCCAGAACAGGACTTTCTGTGAGCGGTGAAGGAGATCAGAAATCCCTGGAAAAGAGAAGAAACAGAATCAAATCTTCACTGAGAATGCAAGGATGTATATGTGGGTTTGATGAGTGAATGAGTGAGTACCACATATGACGGCTAAAGCTTGTTTTCTATCTGCAGTTAATCACAACTTTTAGTGTAACCATGACCGTTTCTTCTCCTGGTGCTTGACTAGCCATTCCACTCCTATCACACATATTGCTCCCATGAAAAGATATTCTAAAAAATGCATACTGTGTTTACACTTTAGTAAACCTTTTGTCCCGTTTCATTTTATGAATTTGAAATTAATCTCATTAAATCTGTTACTTTTATTAGATGTCACCAAAAGTTTTGGGAGCTGACACGTAGGGATGGAAACTGATGAGAGCTGAGTGATGCAGATTCCATTGTCAATATCACTTATCAATTATCGATTCTTGTTGGAGCTATTTATTCTTTTTTTATTACTTTGAAGTTTGCTAGGGGTTGTTGTTGATTTACATATATTTTTGGGTTATTCACAAGTTTTATTTGTAGGTTTATACTTCTTTTATTGTTTTGTTTTGTTGTTTGTTTTGTTAAGTCAGCCAGGAGGAACTGTAGGGCCATTTCCTTTAAATGAAGGCACTGGTAAGTGCACGTGGAACTGATAGGTGAGCAAATTTGACGAATCCAAGGAACTGAACATCTCGAGTCCCATCCCTACTCCTAGAGTTGTTCACAAAAAAGAGTTGTAACATAAGTTATAACACACAGGGACCTGAAGTGAACCTGAGAGTTAAAACAATGAAAGTGTCCATTGTCTGCACTTTTCATGATTTACATTTTGCTCTTTGAAGTTTTTTTAAATTCTCCTGTTCTGGTGAACTCTGATATTGTTCCCTGCTCTCTTCTGGCCCACTTGCTAACAATCAACCTTCTTCAGAAGTCCAGCTCCAGTGACAAGCAGTAAGGATCTTGGAGGACTGCACATCTCCTGAAGGTAAAAACCTTTCTCCACCCGCATCCAACCGAATTGTAGAGTTGGGCGGATTGATCCAAATATCGATAGCATCGATACCAGATCGATACTAGCACGATTGGATCAATACTTTGCTTTTATCCTTCAAGTTCAGTATGTAGCCCGCTGAACTGTGTTAATCATTTCTTTGGAAAAACTAAACCTCAAACACGCACTCTGAAAAACGTGCAAACTTTCTGTGCTTTAGATTCAGAATTTTTTTAATTCCAGGTCTCCAAAACCCAAGTTTGAAAACATGAAAAGCTGAAAGGTGTGTTTTGTTGTGTCAGCTAATTATTGTGGAAAGTAACAATCACAGTGGTGATTAAAATGTGTTCAGAATTTGCAAATTGAGAAATCATCTCATAAGTCATGGCAAACTATTCTCCCCCAATTAGCTGCTGAGTAACTTCAGCAATACTGGCCCTGTATTTGCTTTGTATTGGATCGATACCAAAATTTGTAGTGTGGCACAGAAATTCTGTGAATGAGGGAAAGTGTGAACGTGAAATTATATCTGAAATACAATAACACATGAATAACACAAATCCTGCGTGAAGCAGCCCAGACGAGGTCCTGACAGACATTGACTGATGCGCGCGCGCACGCACACGCGCGCGCGCGCGCGCACACACACACACACACACACACACACACACACACACACACACACACACAGGGAAATAGGAAAGTGGAGACAGAACACAAAACAAACAGAAAACAGAAGCTCGCGCAGTGAGGACTGAGGGACGTGATGCTGTGCTCTAGCACTAGAGCAATGTTTCCGTGCAACACTAAGAGCACAGCTGGTTTTCACTTTCTGCGTTTTCGCGCGCGCGCATGCGTGTGTACCTGAATCTAGTGTAGGAGTAACTAACCAAGGTAGTTATAGTTAACTAAACCGGGCAGAGGAGGCGTGGGTTTTCACGCACGCAAGACGCGCTACCTGCAGTCCTCGAAGATCCTAACTGCGCGTCGCTGGAAGCGGATGATATGTGACTGCTGAATGTTGATTGGTTGACAAGTGGGCCGGAATAGAGCAGCGAGCGATAGCAGAAGCAGAAAAATAGTGAAAAAACGTAAAACATGATCAAATAAATCATCTCTCAATGTCGCTGCTGCTGACGCGCTGCTCTGCTTGGTGCTGCAATGTTGAACCCAGAGTGCAACAAGTGAAATATCTTGAAATCCGCAACAACCAAACCGGTGCGCATTCACTGCCATGCCGTCTTTGGAACGGGTAAGACGTTTATCACACCGAGTCGTTTACACCATCAGAAAAAGCTGCTCTTGTTTTCAGAAGCCACCGCCTGCCTGCATCGCCATGTGCCACATGCAGCAGTTAAACACTGTAAAAATGCGCAGGAACAGCAAACTCAAATGTATTTTCTAAGAATACCTAAACAACCAGTTGTACGGTGAGATTTTTTTATCCCTATTAAAGCAAAACAATTCAAGTTTAATGTCATTTCGTTCTCAGCTAATTACCACAAACCTTTTTGTTTGTTAAATCACCCAACAGTTCTATCAGTATATTAGTAAATAGTTGCTAAAATCCTTTTGTTTTTAGTTGCAGTAAACACACTTCGGAGATACAGGAACAGCATATCCTGCGGTGGAGGCTGGGCTGTGCCAAAAAAGGGATTTCACATGTTCTCGTGTGTTGTTGTTGTTGTTTAATGTCTAATACATGTACTTATATTCGTGAGTAGACTGTACTGAGCAGGATTTATGAAGAGGCTTTTGAAGTGTCTTCATCACTCTGTGTAATTGTACCCATTTTGTCATCAAGCCCTTCCTTTTTGGTTACTTCAAGTAATTTTATCGAACGGTGATGTTGAGAAATGATTGGCCTATTTTTGATAGGTTTCAGGTCAACAAGTTATTTTTAACCGTTTAAATGTAATCATTGTTTGGCACAACGAGATGACTCTGTTGTTTGCACTGTTGCAGCAGGTCACAGTTCCCAGAAAAGCAAATAAACATGAGCATACAGCCACCTCAGACTCTGTTCGACAGTAACCTCCCCGCAACTCGCACTTCACATGTAAACAACATTATCTCAGACTAACATGGACGTCAGTGTTATGCAGAGACAAAAGGTTGCCGTTGTCTCTGTGGTTTTTAATGCGAATGTCCCCGCGGTTACAGCTTCAGTCTACTTATTTTACAGTGCAGTTGTTTCAGTCTAGGATATGATTGCTGGAAATGACGATGATTGAGATGATGTGGCTGAAGATGAGAAGTAGGAGGGGTTGTAGGAGCAGACACGGTTGATTATAAACAATGAATTTTGACCACATCAAATAACAATACTTTAAGCTGCCATCAGTGCACAAATCCACTTCAACGTGACGCCTGACGCCGCAAAATATTGACTGGGGCCTAATTGATTTTTATTCAATAAAATCAATTAAATGTGCCACAGTTTGGGACGAACATAAATACTTCCGATTCATCTACTAAACCTCCTCCAACCCATCACACAGCAGGCATTACCACCTTTTTCTGCATTTTCTATATATTTTGCACATTTCCTGCGCCTCGCTTTGCTTTGACTACAAAGCTGTAGCGTGACATCATAATTTTGTTGCAATATTTCAAACATTTATGAGTATTTCTAAGAACGCTTATATTAGTGAGCAACAGTACTTCTTTCGGAGAGCACAAGGTTAAATGCTTTAATGCAAAATAAGTTGCCGCTTACTTGCAGTTCAGTGTGTGCGGCGGGGGAATTCCTGCTTTCCCTCCTCGTCACGTCACACAGCTGCTGAAGTCCTGCAGTCATCCACTCCGTGCTCGTCGTGACGCGTGCCGTGTTGTAACGTGCTGTTAATCCTTGTTACTGTTATTGTTGTATGTCGCAGGGTTTCGGACTCTTCGTGTGCTCCTATCACAGGAGTCAGAACCTAATTCGTGTATTTTCAGGACTACGGACAGAGGCTGCGGCTGTCTTCTACCCCCTCCTTCCGCACACACGTGATCCTTGCGTCAAGGTCCCCATTGACGTCAATAGACTGGATTTCATTCATAAGATTTTTCTGCACCCCACCGACCTTATCTTATCCCTCCTCCCCTATTTTATCAGACCAATTAGCTGCAGTGCTGCTGTTGAATAAACAGAATATTCGTAATTCATGGTGCAACCTCAGAGAGCTGGTCCAAGCTTTCACGGGCAAACCGGAGTGCAAGAGGGAACATTTGGGGTTTTCTTTAGACATAGACACGCTTATTTCTGCGGCTGTCTCACGTTTGTGTGCCATCAGAGCTTAAGGATGCTGTGCACTGGAGGCAAAAATAGCTCTCCTAATAAGCTGTGAAAGGGCTCAGTTTTAGTAAATAAATACATTTATTTTTCATGGATCATCATCTCCATCCTTCTGTTCACTGGTGCAATTCTGCATTCATCAGCGTCTCCAGTTTTGTGTTAGAATGTCTGGTTAAAAGTCCACTGCCCTCTCTTAGATATTTCCGCACTGCTACAGCTGCATCATCTGAACCTTTCATTCAGTGGTGCTGGTTTCAGTTATTGTGCAAACGTACAGTTTTTAAGTTTGGGGAAACCTGCAGTCAGCTGAGACATCATCTGTTCCTCCCACTGAAAACATCCAGATGAACAGAATCAACTTTTGGGGAACTTTTCTACTCTTCATTATTTTCATAGTTGCCTCAACTCCCTCTTAATTAATCTTCTGCACTTCCTGTTTCCAAGCGCACGCTCTCTGTCTAGCCAATTCATAGAAGTCCAATTCTCCTTCCATACTGTCCAATCTCACGTGCAACACACTTTTTCTTTTCCACCTTTCTTTTTGCAATGCACGTGCCCTACCAGTGTTCCTGGCTACTTCTCCTTCATCTCATAGACTGTCCAACTTTTTTATTACCACTTTTTATTTGCATAACACCAAGTCACAACCGTTGCCTCACGGTGTCGTTATGTAAATTTACTTTTAATACCATTGATATTTGGACTGCTTTTCTCCATCATCTGCCTCCCTTGGTCACATTGCAATAAGCTGTTGATGGCTTCTCATGATGCATCATCATGGATTCATAATCTTCATTTAAATGCTTGCTCACAGGGGGTCACATGATTACTGGAGTTTTCTGTTTTCTTTATACTCTATGTATAGTTTCTTCACCTTCTAATATAAAGTATTTGCTCAAAGAGGCTCGTCTCGTTTTCTCTGTATTATTGTAAAGTTTTTTGCTTACAATATAAAGAGTATAAATCAGCTTGAAATATAAATGTCAAAGAATAAAACTGATGATGTGCCAACTAAAAAATATCCAATCCAATGTTTGTTCAAAACGTATCATCACTCAGTGATCACCACGACTACATTTTCCCTAAATAATACAAGATAAAATTCATCAGTTCTCAAAGTTTAGCTCTGTCAGTTAAACTTTATTAACACCAGGTGAAGAGTTCCTGTTATGAATCTGGATGACAAGCATAGTTTTTGAAAGTGCGTAGACTAGTCTTCTAGTTTTTTGTTAGCAGTTTAATCTCACAGTGGTTGGGCATGCTAGTCTTTACAGGTATCTCTGCAATATATCAATGCAGGAAACCCGCAGTCAGCTGAGACTGAAGATGTCACTTGGATGAAGGACGAAACATTTCTCCATCTGAAAACGCTACGTCCAGATGAACAGAATCAACTTTTAGTGTATTCGCACCAACAATCACACCCAAGGCCAATTTGGAATCACCAATTAACCCAGTGGTTCTCCATCTGTGGGGTGTATAGCTACTGGACGTGCACAACTAGTGAAATGTGAAAATAAGAATGTTTTTTAGGTAAACAACAGTTGTCATTGTTCTGAACTTTACTAAACTTGAAACCTTTTCTTTTACTTGCCAGTCAGGGTAATTATTATAATTCTTAACTATTGGGATTCTTATCTAAGTTAAACTGCGCCATTAAAGTTTTAAGTTGCATCTCTATATATTTCATATAGCTCCACTTGCCACACAGATGCATCTGTATGTGCAAGGGTGTGGATTTCTGTGCCACTTTGAAACTGGTGTGTGGAGTGACTACGCTGACCTGTCGTCAAATGACAGAAGACTACAGGATATTTCTGACTGCTGGACCATTCAACCTAGAGCCTAATATAACTGTACATTTGGAGAGACATGAAAAACATTTCCCCCTTACCCCCACCAACCCACCCACTGAGTGCTTTTGACTTTTACACAGGAAAGAAGAAAAAACAAAAACTGGACCATATAGTAGAACTACAGATCTATGGTAAATAAATAAAGAGCAAGTTCCATCACTTATTCTTTTACAAAAAAGGTAAATAAACTCCTAATGTGGGCCTTTTGGGGTTTTTTTCTTTATATATTTTGGCCACACATTGTGGAATATAGAGGATTTTGCCCAATTTTACACTGGACTGAATCAAAAATACACACATTTCATGCTGTGTGTTAACAGTGCTAACTGAATCACACTTGTTGTGATTTACCTCTTCAATATAAATACCTTTCAACAGAATTATGAAGGAAGATGGATTGAGTATATTGTATAAAAGACTTTAAATGCAGAATGTTTGTCCAACTCTTAGACACCCCTTTTCAGAAATGTTTATTAATCCCACCAACTCAGACTAATTTGTGTGATTACAAGCAGATGCATTCAAATTCAAAGGGAAAAGTAAACAAAGTTAGAAACATTGTTCCAGCTCATAAAATATTCCTGCTGAGACAGTATAACGAGCTAAGATTTATTTTAAACAAGCAAACAAACCAGAGAATCTTAAGCCCGACCATTTTAACATAATTTCCCTGGAAAATAAATCCAAGGTGATGAGGTGATGATACACGTCCTAATAATCCCATAAAAAAACATAGACACTGCAGCACCTTAGGGGGGCGTGCTCCATTTTGACCCCGAGACTTCCAGGCCATACTCAGCACAGATGTTTCTGTATCCTATGCCAGCCATTTGGTTATGGCGTTCCATGTATGTCCTGTTTGCTAGCATCTAGCACCCTGTTGTTATATGTGCTCAGGGGCATCTTTGCACAGCCCGCCCTTGGGGTCTTGCCTTGTGTGATAGACCGTAAAGTCTAGTGCTCAGAGTGTGTTCCTGCACTGCCATGATTAGTGCCTTTCTCTCAGTTCACCTTTGTCCAGCCACTGGTAGGATTTCTGGACATCAGCCACTTCTTCTGCCGGCCGTATATACCATGCAGGGTCCTGTAGATCCATGATGCTCCTCTTCTCAAATTTCTGCTGCCTGAGATATTAACTAACCACACTCTCAGTTGTGGCCATCTTCCTGAAGTACTTGTGGATGTTCATTGTCTCATCCTGGGTAGCAGTTCTGACACTCACTAGCCTTGGCCACCTTCCTCCTTCTTAGTGTACAGTCTTAGGGTGCTGCATGCATGTCAGTGGCTTCTATCTCCTCTTTTGGCCAGCTTATTTCATGGTTCGTTCCTATTTGTCTATGGGACTACCCCCTCCCCCTTTTCTTTTAACGATCCAACTACACTTCTCAAGTCCAAATGGGCTGGAAGTAGCCTGCATATGATTATATCCGGCCCTAGATAATTTCACGTCAGTTATTGATGGTCCTCAGTAGAAACAGAATCTTCGGCCCTGCGGAGAAGCCATGCAGGCAGGGATGGGACTTTATTCCGATGGGCACACCATGCAGGCAATCTGGGATCATATCATTATGTTAAAATAGGAAGGGGGCAGACGTTACAAAGACAACAAGTGTAGTGGTACAGGCTTAGTACACAGAGACAAGGGTGCCGGATTTAAGCGCTAAGGTGTTGGGAAAAATGAGTGAAAAAAGTAAACTAAGCAGCACTTGGCTGCATTTTAAATAATACTGAAGACTGCTGAGTGCAGAATCTATCAAACTAGGAGCTGGCTAAAGTGACACCAGATTTTATTTTCAGCCATTTGCCATTATGGAGGACAAAAGGTTTCAAACTTGTCCAGGCCTTAAAGCTGATGTGTGCTCTCCCATATAGTAATAAATGCATAAAAAAATAAGGCTTTTCTGAAAACAATGAATAGAAAAGTCTCACAGGCCAGAATACATGCTTCAAGCCATTTATAATTCTTACCCTGTTTGATCTGTTGCTCACCACAAACAAGCACAAGAAAAATTTGTTACCCTAAACTTTAGTTGCATAAGTTTTACAGCTTTCCCCACTGATAAAAACGCTTCATACTACACAAAATAATTAAGCAAAAACAACTGAATGAAAAAACAACTAAACGTATATCAAAAAAATGGAGTCTGAGCAATGAGCTACCAGAACTTTACACATTTATTTCTTACACTGAAAACCAAAGAGTCATGCTGACAGATTTGTCACAGCAGCTTTTTCTTTACCATCTAGAAACAGTTCAGAATCAGAATCAGCATACTTTATTAATCCCTAAGGAAATTATGTAAATATGTAACTTCTTTACAGTGACGTTGAGTTTCACTAGTCCAGCCCCTTAAGATCAACATTTGCTGTAGATCCTGGTGGTGTGGATCAGTGAACCAGTGTCTCCTTCACTCCTGGCATACAGCTTGATATCATCCGTGTAGAGGAGGTGGCTAATAATTGCTTAAGTCCTTGGCCAGCCTGTTTGATGATCTGACTGACGGGGGTTCAGGCCTATGCAGAACAGTAGTGTGGGGCAGAACATCTCCTTGGTAAATCCTGCACTTGAAGCTGACCTCTAGTGTTCGCCAAATCCCCATCAAATTCCTTATGGTCCTGTCTTGTACAGTCAGAGGAATCCCAGGATCCATGAGTGAGGCACTGAGTCATAGGCTTTCTTATGGTCAATCAAGGGAGTGCACAGGTTGGTCAGTCTTGTCTTACAGTCTCTGGTAACTGCTCAACCAGTAGCAGGTTTTCACCACTCTCACCACCCCAACATAGCACACTGGAACCTTCAACAGTTTTAGTAAATCCTTTTGTAACCAATGCCATCAGTATATTTTGTAACAAGCTTGCGAAGCTCTTGACAGAGCACACTGGTTTTACACAACATGAGATGTTCCTTGTGTGACACCTTTTTATAGGCCATCAGTTGGGACTTGAGAATTAGCTGATATTAATCTGCACCTGGCGGCAGGAATGCTTTCTAATTACAGAGGGAGTCTGACAAGAGCCAAATTGTGATAGCTAGACCACTGGATCAGCACATTTCCAAAACTGCAGCTCTTATGGAGTGTTCTCAGTCTGCAGTAGTCAAAAGTGGTTGAAAAGGACTAGCGATGAACCAGTGACAGGGTCATGAGCGGCCAAGGCTCACCAGTTCATCTGAGGAGCAATGGCTGGCCCGTGTGGCTGGTCCAACAGACAAGGTACTGTAGGCTTAAACTGCCCCCAAAATATTGGTTCTGAAAGGTTACTGAAAAACAGTGCATTGCATTTTGTTGGGTATGGAACTACATAACAGCAGAACAATATGGGTGCTCATGACCCATCCATCACCAAAAACACCAAAAATGGGCACTTGAGCATCAGAACTTAAATGCCTTAATGCAACTGCTGTTGTGATTTGGTGCCATTTAATTGAAATGGAACTGAATTGACCGTGGTGCCATGGAAGAAGGTAGCCTGGTCTGGGAATCATGCTTTCTGGGAATGGCCAGGTTCTGCTGGGGAACCTTGAGTCCTGTCATTCATGTGGATGTTACTTTGACATGTACAGCCAACCAAAGCCTTGTTGTAGACCATGTACATCCTTTCACTGAAATTGTAATCCCTGATGGCTGTGGCCTATTTGAGCAGGATAACCCTCGCTGCCACAAAGCAAAAATGTTTCAAGAATGGTGTGAGGAGCTATCTGTTTCTAACGCCTTGGTGCAAGGTGTGTGTGTGTGTAAACTGTAATCGTTTTAGCAGTTTATCTATTAAGAAGTAGGGATGGGTATCGTTTAGGTTTTATCTGATACAAGTACCAAACCGGTACTTTTGAAACGGTGCCGGTGCTTAAACGGTGCTCAAACCGGTGCTTAAAGAATGGAGAACACAAAATTGGTCCAAAAACCTCTCATGTTTAGCTGTTTTCCACTTTTTCTTTGGTCATTTTAGCCTTTTTGGCCAGGGTGAAGGGAGTACCTGTCATCAAACAAGAAGACAGCTGCATGTAACTACGACGGTGTTTGCTAGTTCATCTTACATGCATTAATGTAATAACGTGGTTAGCCTACTCAACGTAAATTACACACGAACAACATTAAGCTACTCACACAGAGAAGAGGAACGGCAGAGATGTGCACGGTGTGAGGTCTCGCAGCAAGCTATCAAATACGACGCTTTTCTCGGCTTTTAAAAAAACGCTATGCGTCGCCAGGTGTTTCATCAGATTCGAGGTGTTACCTCCTTTGCACAGTATCAGCTTAAAGCACTTGTTGCAGGCTGCTGAGTTTTAATCTTTTGCTGTGAAGTACAGCCAGACTTTTGACCGCTTCGCCTTGGGCATTTTTAATCTGTAGCTCTGCTCTAAAAGAATGTACGTACCTGGGCCCGCCTACTACGCTCGCAAAGGTAAAATGATTGGCTGGAATCCAAAGTGCATGACATCTCAGGAAAAAAAAAAAAAAAAAAGCACCGAAATAAAGCACCGAAATGTGCGCTGCTTTTCGGTCTGGTTACTACCATTTATGTCAGAACCGATACCGGTACCCATCCCTATTAAGAAGTCTATTATCCTGGAATTTTGTCAGGGGTATCAGCCTGGAAATTTTTCAACTTGTTCAACTGATTTTGAATGACCCGTTCCATTACTGCCCACTGCTCATTCAGCAAAAGTCTGTTTTTCACACAGATGTCACACTGAAAACAAAACTTTGTAAAACATTTACAGAACAATAAAATATAGTTAAGCTAGATAATTCTATCTGCCTTGTAATTTCACCCCAGCCCAAACAAGTAACCACTGCACACAGCATGTCCCTCCTATAACTTTCAACTCTGACCTTTACCTGTGTTCCTTCTCATTCTAAGTTGCACTTTTCTTAAACTGCATATGACATTTCCACCTCATCAGGATACAGTACATATTAATGGTTCAAATGTAAATAAGATCCTTTTTTTTTTAGTTCTGATGCCATTCTAAAATGTCTTTGGTTTATTCTTCACTATCAGTTTATCAAAGTTGTGCAATGAAAGATGGGCCAATAACAAGGAATATTCATACAATCTAAAAATATTAAACACCTGAAATAAACGTGATATATTCACACACCAATTGATTACCTAGTACAAGAACAATTTGAGTGGAGCCAGAAAATTAAAATGTCTAATTCTTGTAATTGTTTTGTTTTTAATTTCTTCACTGTTTTATGTAGCGCCTGCATTTCTTAACATGGTGTAAATATACTGTACAAGGCAGGAACACAAGCCATCATACGAGCGAATGGATTATCTAAATAACAGAATGACATTAAATGTTGTTAAATGTATGTATAAATTAAGTGTTTTTTCCCCAACTTACCATCGTCAATGCTTTAAAATTCACTAGTAGCACTTGTAGTGACATTAAATATTTATTACAGTCTTACTACTCAAGTGAGCCCATAGTCAGTACCTGACAAAGCTTCATGACATAATGTGCCTGCTCAACCAGTTTTTGTATCATAGCCCAGTCACACTGCAAAATCACAATACTGTGATAAACATTCAGCAAAATGTTACTTTGCTGAAGTGTATATAACCCACAGTGGTAAACACTGTGGGTTATTTTCTTAGCTGGACTCTGCCTTACTCCTTAAAAAGAATATAAACACACAACTCTGGCAGCCACATAGAAGTGACCTCCCCACCCACACACACGCACACTATCACCCACCCACCCAGAGCTAAAGGGCCTGGCACTGCAAGGTTCTTCCACTAACTGAGTCTCTCCCCCAGTTAAACAGTGTATATCAGTCCCCATTCACATATACATAGTACCAGTACTGTCAAGTTGATGCATGTTCTACCCTACACTGACCCACCCCCTGCCTTCTATATTCTCCCATAACGCTGCTGTGGGCTATGCCAAGCCCATCTCCTCCAGTACACTTCTCGGTGATTCGTCCTCCTGAAAAGATAAACAAATGGAAGACGCAACTTAAATTACAGACAACAAATTGTTCCATTCACATTGCATGGAGCTGTCACCTCTCACAGGCATACGTAGAAAGATGACCGTATGCCATTTATATTAGTATTACTGTATTATATGCAAAAAAAAATGCAACAGTTAGGGCTAGCTGACTCAGAGTGCAGGCAGAGAGGAAACTTACACAAAACTGTTTTTTCACCGACCAGGGAGGAACAAAAACGACACAAATTTACATATGCAGAGTGTACGAACTGCACAACTCCAAACTGAAGTTAGTCTGGTGATCATTAACACAACAAAATGTGTCCCACAGTCAGTCCATGACTTGTGACTGACTTTTCAGTGATAACTCACAGGTCACTAACTTTAACGCATCGTCTTCTTGAGTCATGTCAACTCTGAAGCCCAGCTTACCTCCTGCAGTAGGTCAGCTTGTTCAATGGCTTTGAGGACACTCTTTTTAGATGTGTCCTGAATCTCTCCTCCCATCAGGAACTCGTCTAAAATGAAGTAGGCCTTCTCAAAATTAAAGATGATGTCCAGCTCACATACCTACACATACACAAAACGCCACTCTTTACCATGCCAGGGAAAGTCTCAGAATGGTCTTTCAACTTTTCCCTTTTGAGAATTCAAACAAAATTATGTTTGAATTCATTGTGAGTACATTTTAACAAGTAGACATTTATCTTTCTGACAATAATAATTTTAGAAAACGTATACAAAATGATTCAAAGAGTGACTGCATGTATTATAGGAGTACATTTTTACTTAAACCAACTAAGGATAAGTTGCTGTACTAAGAATTATTGTTACCCCTGGACAAAATGTCAAACGAAATGTCAAACGATCACTGCGGCATCAATGAGTTAAACTGTCTAAATGCTTTCATCTTTAATAAAATGATCAGTGTTGCAACTTTACCAGGTGTAACAATTAAGTTTAACATCCAAGCATCCATGAAAACAGCATTTATTAAATTCAGCAGTTAGAAGTTAGCAGGAAGTTAGCTTGCTAGTTTCCATGTAAATATACCATGCTCTGAGAGATTTCAGAAAGAAAAAAAAATCAAACTTACAGCACTGCTGTCACTTAAATGAGGACAGAAAAACTAAACCGAACTGACCTTTGTAGGGTTACTGAAGTTGGGCTAGCTGGAATATAATGGTTTGCTACATGCTGGCTAGCTACAGAGCTATAGTTAGCATGATATAAAAACATTAGCACAGTGAAGCTGGAGGATGAAATATAAGTTTTTCCTGTTCCTGTTTCCATGTTAAGTTCCTGATCTTCAGCTTCATGTTCCCATTCCAATCTTTATTTGCCTCAGAGTGATTCTTTTCTGACTCATTCAAATTTTTGGTGTCTGAGCAGCTGGGTTGTAGTTACATGGTAAGGTTTTAAAACTGAGCTTTAAAAAGTGTTGCAGATGAATAGTAGTAATGAAAACCCAGACAGGTCGACAGTGATCATGGACTATTTTTAGGGGCTTGTTCTGATTAAACAGAACAAGATGCAAAGCATTAAAACATGCCAAAAACACAACAGCCTTAAAAAACGCAGAGTAGTTTGGACCCGGAAGCAGGATTCATATGCCGTCAACTAGTCTCTTCCTTCAAAGTAATTCACATGCAAATCAGAAAAATCACATTAAGATGCACATATGACTTACACTGCCAAAATATTTATCCAGCAACTCTACGAAACGGTGTATAACTTCGAGTGTGATCAGCTCATTGTCTTGCTCTTCAATGGCACAACAGAAATAAAGGCTGGCATACCTGCAAGACAATATACACAGAAGTAGAAACAACTTTAAAATCCTACATTGCCTTGTTCTCAAGTTATCGCATTCACTAGATTTGCAGAAAACGTAACCTCTGACCTTTATGTTAAGGCCACTGAGATTGAAACTCAAACATATTAAGTGGATTCACCTATGGTATCAATTTGAAAACCCAATGTCGCCTCGTTCTCAAGTTAACAAAAACCACCAAGGCCGCAGACTGCCTGCTGTGAGATCCAGTTAAGACTTTCTGCCTCAAAATTCATCACAGATTTTAAAAAAGAAAGAAAGACGAAGAACAACAACAACAACAACAACAGAAATGTACATACAGTCGAAGTATGACAGTTTACCATACCTGTGTAGGGCTGCCAGACAGAGCAAGCGTGCAGAGTTCTTTCAGTCCAATAACCTGTGTTTGGGTGCTGACCTATGAAGTAGCATCTGTGTTTTAATCAGTCACTTATCCCCCTGATCTTGTTGACTTGCCTGATTTTGTAATTTGTCCAAGGTAAGTGGGCTAAATGATTAAATCCTTAATTCTGCTTTCTGTTTTAAATGCATTGTTTGCCTAGTTGTGTTGTAACCTCCAAGTTGTGCTTGCGTTTTGGTTATTAACACATCAATATCTCATTATTATATCAATATCCCAAAGGTGTTCTATTGAATTAATATCTGGTGACAGTGGGGGCGATGTGAGTATAGTGAACTCATTGTCATGTTCAACAAACCAGGTGACTGGGGGAAGCTGTCGTCACAGGATGGGCACAATGTGAGCATAAGGGTTGGACGGGTCAGGAAAAATACTCAGGTAATGATCCCATTTAACACCTGCCTGAACATTTCATACAGTGTAGGATAGCCCCATGCTTACAGTGTAGGATAGCCCCATGCTTGCATACTATTTATGTCGAACTCTGACCCTCTCATCCAAACGTCGGATAAGAAACTGAAGCTCAACAGACCACACAATCGTCTTCCAATATTCTATTTCCCTATTTTGGTGAGCACATACAAAGGAATGGCACCCAGTGTGGTCTGCTGCTGCCATCTTGTCTTTTGCATACTTTGGCTGTAATGCAGGGTTATGTTGGTACTATGGTAAATGGACTGGTTCTTATATAGCTCTTTTCTACTCCACCTGAGCATTCAAAGTGTTTTATACAACTTGTCTTGTTCACCCATTTACACAAGCTCTTATTTTTCTCTGTACATGCTTTCTACCACATTCACACACATTCAAACTCAGATGGATGCATTGAAGAGCAACTTGGGGTTAGTATCTTTCCCAGGGATATTTGGCACATATGTATTTGGAACAGCCATGGATTGAACCACCAACCTTCTGATTAGCGCACAATGTGCTATACCTGCTGAGCTACAACAACCCTTATCAGATAGAAGAAGTCTTCTTCTCTGAAATGAACAAGTTATTTTTGCCCAAAGACCCACTGCTCCCTGCATATTTTCTCCTTTTCAGAACTTTCCCTTTAATTTCTAAAGAGGGTTGTTAGAAAATAGATCACCAATTTGTGAAACACTCAGAATAGCGTGCGTCAGAGCAACATCCATGCCACATTCAGTCACCTGAATTACATTTCTTCCCCATTCTGAGGTGCTGACCATGTCTACATAAATGCATGGACTGGGTTGCTGCAATGTCAGTGGCTGATTAGACATTCAACAAGTAGTTAAAAAGTTGTACCTAACAAAGGTATACCTAACCTATCTATAGACTTGGAGTACTGTGTTAAGCCACCCATCCTTTCTTTATATTTTGCTTCCACTGAGCCAGACTCTTAATTTTTTGTAATTTTTATTCAAAACTTTTACCTGGACATTGTTAGGGCTGTTTTTGTTTTTGTTGTGCATCTGCACCTTATTGTTGTCAATGCCTACGCATGGGACAGTGTGAAACGTAATTTCAATTCCTTTGTATGGCAAGTACATTTGAAGAAATTGACAAATAAAAGTATTCTATTCTATTCTATTCTAATTGTAGTTCACTGCCCAGACTGTCCTGTATTTACGAATCACTTTTGTTTTTTTGATTGATGAAATCTCCATAGTAGATAGTGAAAAACAGGAACTTTCCTGTCAATTAAATGTTTATGCTGGTGTAGCATGAATGGCTGTAGATGAAGTCTTTATCAACAGAAAAGATTGTTAGAAATTATTATTAAAAAAAAATAAAAATACAGTTAAAAGTCCAAAAATGTATGCCCTCCATCACATGTTCCAAAGACTCCAGTGGGCTGAATTGGTGTCTTTGCTGGATTGATTCTGCTCCCCTGGTCTTATGTTTAGCACCACTGATTTAGTCCAGTGTTAGACTATACTTGTAGAGGGGATGCGTTCTTTAGTGATGGTCAAGGGTGGTTCTGTGCCACATAAGATGGTTAGTCTAATTTCCTTCCCTTCGCCTCAGCTGAACTTGTCCGGTCTGTAAAATCTCAAGTATGCCTTCCAAAGCTCTGATGCAGAAAAGCAAATGTTCTAAGGCTTGTTGTGTCAACATTGGACTCAGCCATTAACTCTGCTAGGTGTGGCAAAGCCAGCTGATGTGGCTGGCCATAGTGGGAAGTAGGAGAGGCCACTGTGTCACTATATTAGTTACTATAGTGTGAAATGTGTAGGCTTCTTCAAATTTCAAATGACTCATAAAAATCTAATAATGTAACATTCAACAGAAAGACCTGATGCATCTTCTAAACCAAGTTGTTTTCCTTGGGTACAGCTGGTTTAAGTCCTTAAGATGTGTTTCTCTGACCAGGGAAGTCAAGGGAAGCAGGCCAGTAGTAACTTGCCCTGATGCTAAGAGCTCCTGGCAGTTAAGGCAATGCAAATCCAGCCCATGGCCCTGGTGATCAGGGCCACCCATATTCCTCCACTGATCACCGGATGTATGAGGCCATGGTTAGGTTCTCTGTAGTTAGAGCTCAAAGGCAGTAGTTCACCTAATTTGCCAAAGCAGACTTATAGTTCATCTACGTGTTCCACCAGTGGGGGCTGGGCTGGCAGTGAAAGACCATGTACCACTGTGGTGGACGTGGGCCTATCGTCCCCATCTATATGAAAGCAGCTTCTCTTTCCAACAGACATTAATTTTAATGAAATACTCAAATACAGACAAATATGTAGTTTTCCTTCCTGCTGTTTCTTTCTTGGAGACGAAGCACTGCCACATCTCATCCTTTTTACATGTTTAATACTGTGTTACTAACATTTCTTTTAAAAATTTCTAAACAATAAAGGCTACTGCCTAAATGTATAAAAGCACTAGTGCATTTCTTTAGTTTCTTGATAATTAGTGATAAATCAACAGCAGTTCATAGCACGAGTTAGCTACAAAAGAAAATGAAACTGTAAATATCTACTCTAGAAACAACTGTCAGTAACGTTAAAATGAGAAAAGATGAAAATAGTGTAAAGAAAGTACCACAAGAAGCACGTGATGATGTGATGAGTACAAAATGCAGGACTGCCCATGGCACTTTTACCTTTTATAGACAATCTTGAGGTCGCGCCATTCTAGAAAACTGCACATCTTTGGTTTGCGAGCCAACACTATCTGCATCAGCTCCCTGACCATCTTCTTCTTGTCACGCTCAGCTGTGGCTGTGTACCACTTCTGCAGTCGCAGCTTGCCCTGCCGGCTGAACAGCAGCATGAAGCGCATCTACATGCAAAAACAGAACAGCCCCCAAAAAGACAGTACAGCATATATGAGAACATGTATTCAATGTGTAGGTACATGTCAATACATAAATGTAAATTTGAATTACTGGCCCAGTAAAGGAACCTTTCCTGTTAACTGCATTCTTGTGCCCAATTATGAGTCACTTCATCACAGTTTTTTATCATTTGCTCTTTTTGTAAACATTATTATCAAGTCTGACATCATTAACAATTTCTGTGTTCAAATGCTCTTTCAACTCCCAAAAGCAAAGAAATACAGGGACGTCATTAAGAGTTAAATATGGTCAAAACTATTTCAGCTCCAATAAAATAATCAGTGTGGCTGCTCAAGTGTTGCACCATTATGATAAAGAGGATAAATAGGAGGGCCCCATATTAATAGAGGCAGATGCCATCATATGGTAGGAATCAATGGTATGGTATCAACGTTTTGCAATGTGGTCTGGATTACTTGCTTAGAAAAGGTTCAGGTTCAAAGTTTAATATACAGTGAAATCTGAAGTCAGCCCAAGAGAATCACATCCTTGGTGACAAATAAACCTCAGTGTGCACTGTGAGTCTTTAGAAATTAAACCATGTCAACAGTGCACATCTTTTAGAGCACGCGGCGGCTCCTGTCTGCTCAAATAACAAAGAACTGCACCATGTTTGAAATCCAGCAGAATAGATGCTTGGACTGAGATGTGCTGCACTCAAAAATCAACTCTGACATTTTGTGAGACTTTAACTTGTGGTAAACATTTCAGTAGACATATACTGCAAAAAAAGAGAATAGCATGCCAAATTGTTTTCTCAAATCACAATTAAAAAAAAAAGGTCTAATCTCCACTTGGTGTCTATATTATTAGATCATCATCCCATATCTACTTGGTCCAAGGGAGTGTCACAATGAAACACATAGGGAGTTAAGCCAGCATTATAAAATAGCCATTTTAAAATGTTATCCAGTCAAACCTACCAAAAAAACAAATAAAACAAAACAACCTCATGGCTTTCTGTAATAGGTTATTTAAATTCCAGTCTACTTATCCCACGCCCTCCAAATCCCTCAGTTGTTAATGCAATATCTCTCTGATACGTCCCAAGTACACTACTGAAAACTGGCAGTTCAAAAGTAGAAGGTGAACAAAGTGGAGCATTTAGCAGTTGAAGAGTCAGTTACCTTTTTCAGGTGCTGGAAGACCAAATTAGGACTAAAACCAAAATTAATAATGGATTTGGTCACTAAAGACTTGCACTAGGATGACAATCTTTAAATATTCTTTGTGAAGTCAGCTGGGATAGGCTTCAGCACCCCCCGCGACCCTGAAAAGGATAAGCAGAAGCAAATGGATGGATGGATGGAATGGATATGAAAGTCTATAATAACATAATGGCCATGACAAATTTACATTGCGATTGTATGTGGCGAGTGTTTCATCATCCTATGCTGTTTCCCCACTGGTAAAGGAAAGGGAGGAACTGACATCAAATGGCTATAATATTTTGGTTTGATATTACCTACACACATAGACGTCTTATACTGCATTTAAAGCAAACCCATATACATAACACTTCAATCACATAATGAAACCACTGGTATAAACTTAAGCTGTAATGTGTATTACAGCTATTTTAAAACTTTGCAGATTTGGCAATACTAATCCCCCGTATCACTTACTAATTATGTTTACTTACATGTGCCTGTTACCAGTCTACAGTCTATTTGGCAGGGACGAGTGTGGGAGCTATGGCAGGTAATATTAACATCACCAGTGTCAGTCACATCATTCGGCCACGCAGAGTTTCAAAAACAACTGCGCTGAGGTTAAGCAGAAAGTTAGCCACATAATGAAACCTATTTCATTACTTTATGTTGTAACCCTAGGCTGGCAGAAAGTAGGAAGCACGGCATCACCTCCGTTGCTGACGATAACTAAAACCTACAGATAAACTAATTACCTGCAACAAGGGCAGTCACACTAGTTTGTCCCTTATCTGTCATGCTAAAGTCTGACTAACATCACACAGATCACAAGCTGCACGAAAGCTATATACAGCGTAAAAAGCATGAAGCATGTTTCTTATGCTGGCCTGTTAGCTTGCAAGGCTATGCTGACAGAAGCCAGGTGTAGTTACCGCAGGTGGTGACTTCCTGGAATCATACACCTTGATAGCATTAGCGTAGCATACCCTCCACGTACACTTTTCCAGGCAGGTGAGACGTAATAACTTACCATTCTGTGGGATTTTTAACGTTTGTGTCACGTTACAAACGGACTGTACTCCCTCGTTGCCCACTCAGACGTACACCCGAACTAATGCCGAAAGTTCATTCCCGTGTGAGGTGCTCAACTACTGCGCTTGTAATAAGCGCAAACCCTTCCCCGACCGTTGCTTCTGCCAAAGCGCTTCCACATCCGAGGAGCATGCGCACTCCGGCACGTCTAACGTGACGTTTATGATTTCGTCTCACTTCCGGAGGGTTCGAATGATCTTAAAGTGTATGAAGTGTAGTGTTACATCCTCACCGTGTGTAACTGCGGACACTGAGTCCCTGGTAAAGAAAAAGAGAGAGTCTCCGTAGCGGTAGGATTTTCCATCATCATCATTCATTAAACACCGAAAAACCAGGTTTCTCTTCAGCATTGAAGCCACGCTCACAAAAAGTCAGAGCTCTGCTGAGTCAAGCATTCCTTTAACTTCATTGATTAAAAAAAAATAAATGAAATTTTATCTATTGAAGAACAAATACTCAAAGCCATAGACACATCATTATTTTAAGCTACTTTAAATGTCATTTATATTTATTTAGACTCTTTCACTTCAGCTAATCTAAATCTGAAATAACTTTAGTAATCGCTTCCTCCAGGTCATCAACGTGTCCATTAGACCTCATTACCCATTCCTGCTCAAACTATTACAATTAGTAAATGCTTTAATCTTAAATATGATCATCTATCTCTATTAATAGGCTATGTGCAATTAAGGTGGCAATCATTAAACTATTACTTAAAAAGCAGTAACTTGACCCAGCTGTCTTATGTAATTACTGACCACTCTCCAGCATTCCTTTTATCTCAAAAATTCTTGAAAGAGTTAAACAGCTAACCGATCATCTGCAGAGGAATGAAAAGAGTTTCAGTCAGGTTTCAGAGTTCATCACAGCACAGAAACGGCTTTAGTGAAGGTTACAGATCCTTTCCTCTGGCCTCTGACAGTGGACTCATCTCTGTGCTTGTTCTGCAAGACCTCAGTCCATCGTTGATACTGTTGACCACAGTATTTTATTACAGAGATTAGGACTTGCCATAGGTTTTAAAGTATGGCACTGTAGGGCTTTGCATGATATCTGTCTGATAGACTCCGTTTTTTTTTTTTTTTTTAAATAATAATGATGGATTGGATTTATATAGCACTTTCCAAGGCACCCAAAGCGCTTTACAATGCCATTATTCATTCACTCTCACATTCATACACTGGTGGAGGCAGCTACAGTTGTAGCTACAGCTGCCCTGGGGCAGACTGACAGAAGCGAGGCTGCCATATCGCGCCATCGGCCCCTCTGGCCAACACCAGTAGGCGGTAGGGTAAAGTGTCTTGCCCAAGGACACAACGACCAGGACAGAGAGCCCAGGGATCAAACCGGCGACCCTCCGGTTACAGATACGCTTCCCAACCCCCTGAGCCACGGTCGCCCTGTTTTTCATGTAAACGGAGAGTCCTCTTTACACACTAAGTTTAATTATCCAGTCTTTAAGTGATGGCGGGATGAACCCTGCTTCTGGGTCAAAACTACTCTGCGTTTAATAAGGCTGTTGTGTTTTTAAAATGTTAAAATCTTTTTCTATTTATTCTGAACTTCAGCACCCCTAAAAAGCGGGGTGGCTTTTTAGGGACTTGTGCTCAGTTGGTAGAGCAGGTCAGATACTAACCGGAAGGTTGGTGGTTCGAGCCCAGGCTCCTCCTCTCAGTGATGCCGCAGTGTTCGTTTGAGTTTGGGACCTGAAGCGGAGTTTGGACCCCAAAACAGCTAATGATGTCAGACTTAAAGACCGGATTGAGTTCCACATGGTTCTGTGCTAGGACCAATTCTGTTTACATTATACAAGCTTTCAGTAGTATCATTTGAAGTCACAGTATAGATTTTCCTCGCTAGCAGATGACACAACATGGTGTCTAACCAGATACTTAGTATCTAAATATGATGGGACGCAGAGTCTTCAGCTTTTAGGCCTTCTTTTCTAAAGTATATAGTTAGTGCTCGATCTGGTAACTCTAAATCCTTC
The DNA here is from genome assembly GCF_963969265.1 of Rhamphochromis sp. 'chilingali'. Classification (NCBI taxonomy): domain Eukaryota; kingdom Metazoa; phylum Chordata; class Actinopteri; order Cichliformes; family Cichlidae; genus Rhamphochromis; species Rhamphochromis sp. 'chilingali'. Next base: position 12,045,321 of record NC_137929.1, read on the forward strand.
CTTATTTGGACCTAGACTGCTGCAGGCTTCCTGTGATGCACGGACTGTTTCTTCATCTTCACTTACCTTTTTCACATGTGTAACTTGCTAACCTAGCCCTGTAGAGTCAGTGTTAAACACCTGGAATGCACAGAGTTGATTGGTTAAGTGGTATCATGTGGTATGGCTTAGCTTCCATCCAATTGGTCTGTGCATTTCTGCAGCCACTGAACCACTATCATAAAGACCAGAATAGCTGAACCAGTTAAAAATAGAAGTGCCCTCCCTGGTGTTAAATCATAAACTTCTGTTTTGGCTGTAGGTCTGGGTCCATATGGGACAGCCTGTGGGTCTGGATCTGGACCTTGGTCCACATAGTGGCCTCTGCTATAGAGGTTACACAGGTAGTCCAACTCCTCCAGGATGGTACATTAATATGTAAGGTTTTGCTGTGTCTCCCAGCATAGTCTCAAAGCATGAAGGAGATTGTTACAGAACCGCTCCTTTGTCACAGTAGGAACAGAATTAACAATTTTTGGAGAGTCTTTGAATTCAGCCCTCTGTAGGTTGAAAATGTTCATTTCCAGTGAACATTGTGGCATCTTTTTGTTCCCAACAGATCGCATATTACATATTATTATAGCTATATAGCACATTTTTTTTCTTATCAAGATCTAATATGTTTTCCAAGTTCCTTTAATTATGTGTTTGGGATATGATGCTGAAAAATGAAGACCTCTTGCCACTCATTTTCACTCCAGTTCTTGTGTAATGTTTCCCCTTCTTACAGTTTTTCTCAGTCGCTTTGGTGCATTTCTCACAACAGAATTAAACATTGCACAACAGTTAGTTCAACCACCACAACATGTAGTCGTTTTGGCACAACCCTGTGGCGGTTTCACGTTCACTGCGTCCAAAGGCAAATGCCTTTGGACATGAAGCAGTTGAGTGAGTACAAATATCTAAAGAATGGTCACGTTTGACTTCCTATTCATCACTATCTCCTTTCTTTTATCATGAATGTCACAATTATTCATACTTGTACCGGCTGAATAGTCATTGTCCTCACAACTAATAGTCTTCATTTCATTGCTTGTGTCAGTGCACTCAAAATTGTTGAACATCTTGTCAAACACTTTGTACACCCATTTTGAAAACCCTATTTTTAAGGAGTTTCCATGAAACCCCTGCACACGTTTGTATATCTTGACGAAGCGGGATTCAATCTTGCAAAAGGCGTGAACGAAATCACATTGGAGAAATAGCCACCATTGATGTCCCAGGCCAACGAGGAGGAAATATTTCAATGTGTGCAGCAATCTCAGAAAATGGCGTTCACACCCATATTCCTCGTATTGGTGCATACAATACACAACACCGGTTGGCTTTTCTGGACGCTCTTTATAGGGACCTAATCCCACAAAATGAAAGGGATGATCCTGGTGACAATCGGACAATGTATGTAGTGGTTTGGGATAATGTTAGCTTCCATCACTCTGCTGTAGTCGGGCAGTGGTTTGCAGCACACGACAGGATACTTATGGAGTTTCTTCCTCCTTACACTCCATTCCTAAATCCAATTGAGGAGTTTTTCTCTTTCTGGAGGTGGAAGGTATATGACAGGCATCCACATACCCAAATGACCCTGCTAGCAGCTATGGATGCAGCTTGTGATGACATCACAGCAGAGTCCTGCAGAGAGTGGAGTTGACACTCCAGAAGATACTTTCCCCGATGCATCGATAGAGCTGACATTCGCTGTGATGTTGATGCAAATATGTGGGCAGACAGACGGGAGCGTCTAGATATCAATGATTGATATGCAGCAGTGTCTGTTTTTCAGTTTTGTTTTTTTGTTTCATAACCACTGGAGTGAGGTTTACTGTCTAAGTGAGTTTATGTTTGCTGTAAAATGTTTGATTTACTGTATTTCCCCAGTTTGCACAATGCTGTGAACAGTTTCAATTAAATATTATCAAGAGTGCATATGGAGTGTCTTGATTTTCCTTTACAATTTATGGTTTTCAACATGCCATGCATGCTGTCCAGACTTGACATGTCATTGGGAAGCACCTACAAAGAAATCCGTCACAATGAGAACATGTTCAAACCATTTGATTTTGTGACCAAAGGTGCTGGTGTAATGACTTGTAATTGTGACAGCCCTGACACTTTGATTGATATAAGTACTTGCTTTTGATGAATGTATTATCTGTTTTGCTCAAGGGATTTGTTGTTGATGCATTGACAACTTATTTTGGACACCTGACTTTTCTTTTTGATGGAGTGACTCACTTTTGCAAGTTATCCACCATGTTTTGCAGTTTGCACTAATTGTTTTGAGAAGTGCCTTAGTAGTGGTGGAGAGTTCAATTCTGTTGTGAGAAATGCACCAAAGCGACTGAGAAAAACTGTAAGAATGGCTTCCTGACAGGTTTTCTTTGCTTTGGCGAATCAGTGACCCCACCCCACCCTATATCTTGCTTTCAGATACTGTTCATCTACTGTAGATAGATACAGATTTTTTTAGACATGCTTTTGTCTTCCACTTGTCTAGTTTCCTCAGTCACTGCACACCATGCTAGGTGTTCAGGTTTTCAGCTAATACCTATTTTGCAGCTTAATAGTACAAAAATGCTGTTTTGTGCGAAGCTTATCTTTGGCAGATTTAACTAAAGCAATGGGAACTAATATTTCTGTTATGTGTAGAAACTATATTGATTTGTTAGGTCCCTTTTGATGCTTGAGTCAGGGGGGGAACAGAAAAAGTCAATGTTAACCTTTCAAAGAACTCCTCAAAGACTGCAACAATGTAAAAAATATAGTAGTTTAATAAATACAAGCATAGTGACAGAAATAAAAATGTAAGAACAAAACAAACAAAAAGTATGAAATATATTTTTTAACAGTAATAATATCAAAATATAACTATTTATAAATACTAATCCATTCAGCGTCCCTCCCTTACAATTAAATCAATATCTTTTGTATCAGGAACAGGTGAAATACCTCATATGTTCACTTTCCTTTATATCACAATATGTTTTATCACTCAGAAACATTCAGAGAAATAAATAATCTATAAAGAAATATATATATATTTAGCAAAATCTTTTTCAATAATGTTGTAAATAAACCTTCCAGTGATAAAGTTTACAGTTTCAAATATGTCATCTGATGTAAGTAGTATATGTCAGATATGTCATCCATTGGATGGTCATGTGGAATTTTAGTAGCCTCACGCAGGGGAATGAAAGGTTTTCAGAGCGGGTTACTGCTGAGGCTGGTTGAACTGACCCATGAAAAGAACAGCACCTAAACATAAAAAGGAGAACATTAGGGAGCCACTCTACCAATTAGCAGTCGGTCATTGTAAAATTGTATTCTAGTGAAAGGTTACCTGTGAGTTTGTGCTGGATAAGGAAAAGGAACGGTCGGTCTAGAATGATCTCCTCTACGGCCATACGAGAAAACAAGACAGCAGCTAACAGAATAATGAAAAAGAAAGGGGGGTCAGTGCTGGGTTTATGTGGGGACCTCATTTGGACCCCTCACATCATCTTCAAATAGTTCTCCTGATACATTTTTTGTTGAAAAGTATTTGTTACAATTTGATTAATCACAAAAAATGATTAAAATATTTTCTCTGTGTCTATAAATCAATATCTATAAACATTAAGAACTCTGCTTCTGTTGCCTATTTTCAACATCCCCTTTTAGCTTACATCATATTATGTTCCATACTACCATAAAAAATCAATTATATCACCTGTGCCACAAATAAATATATATAGACTTGAGAAATGAGGGTACCTGTTGATGCTGCTCCTTTGGTTCCCTCTTCATTCACCTCAATTTTCAGTTTTTGCAGGACCTTCGACACACACAGCCTTTGATCCACTTGAGGCAAAAACACAAAAAAACAAAAACAAATGAGTAAATAAAGAACAAAACAATTACATAAAATGTGTTTTTTTTTCATTATGTAGTTTTTTTAAACCTTAAATTTTTTTATCTGCTTATTTATAATCTATCATTAAGGCTTAAAATGCTTCAATTTTTAAATATGGATAGTCTTGACACACAGGCTTTTAAGGTGGTTGTAATGAAAAGATAGATAGATAGATAGATAGATAGATAGATAGATAGATAGATAGATAGATAGATAGATAGATAGATAGATAGATAGATAGATAGATAGATAGATAGATAGATAGATAGATAGATAGATAGATAGATAGATAGATAGATAGATAGATAGATAGATAGATAGATAGATAGATAGATAGATAGATAAAAAAACTGAATGATCATCTCTGAAAGACTGGTTTATTTCAAAAGCTCCAGTCAGGATTAAGAGTGTATCATAGTGCAGAAACAGCTTTAGTGATGGTCATGAACTATCTTCTGGACTCATCTCTTTGTTTGTCCTGCTGGACCTCATTAAAACACCATTCGTGTTAAACAGTTCAGTTGTTTGAATTCTATCTGTAACACACTCCGATTTGTTCATATAACAACACAATACACTCATGACTCCAAGTTTGTAAGGAATCTTGGAGTCATTCCTGACTCCAAGATGATAGCACTGATAGCACTGTTCTATCTACCCGAACACTCACAGTGCTTTATACAACTTCTCTCATTTATACCATTCATATGCTTAAGTGCTTTCTATCTAACATTCACACTTAATTATTCTCCAGTGGATGCATCGGAGAGCAGCTTGGGATTAGTATCTTGCCTGAGGATATTTGGCATACAGACTGGGGTAGCTTGGGATCAAACCTCCAACTTTCTGATTGGTAGATGACCTGCTGCACCTCTGGAACTACAGTTACCCCCAAGAGGTGAACATTTAACAAAAAGGTTGACTTACAGGTGATGCGTGTGAAGTCTGCAGTAGCTGGGTTGAAGATGTCTCCTAGTCCCATGTTAACTAGCGCAGTCTTCAGATTCACCTCGGAGTCCAGAGTAAACCTTCAAAACACCAGTCTTTCAGTTTCTTGTGTTTTGTTTAGGCTGACAGCCTTGTGATAATCAATATGAATCAATATAATTTATTGTTAGCTCCAAAGATACACTCTGACCACTCTTACCTAGGCAAGGCCAGCTGCCTCCTGACATTCCTCAGCTCTGTCCTCCACTGTCGGATCTTCTGGCTGCTCAGATCTGCACTGAGCGTGCTCAGAGGAACTTCAGGCTCAAAGGGAGACACCAAGAGCATGCTCAGTAAGTCGCCCTCATATGGGACCTCAATCACATCGTAATCCACTCCATCAGCGGTTACAAACTCTCCTGTTAATTGAGGGGAAAAGAAAGGCCTTAATGAGTAAATACAGATAGAGACCTTAGTCATCTGTGGAACCGTCTGATAAACAAGTGCAACAACGTGGCCCACCGTAGTTGAAGCGGTTGGTGATTCTCATCATGTGGACTGGCACAGTGCTGCCATTAGCACAGTGGAACATCCTCTCCTGTGTCAGTTTTGGGTCAAAGGGAATTTTCCAGAGCCCCTGGAAGTGGAGCGCATTAAGGAGGACGAGGCGTGTCTGATCAGTCAGAGATCCAGACTGCAAGAATTCAGGGATAAGACCTGCAGAAGAGATGACCAAACGATTTCAAAGATGGACACAAAGATAGACGTCAGCAGAAATCAAAGCTGATGGAGGTTTCAGACGGGTTTGAGTCTGCTATATGAATATACCTGCAGTGTGATCTGAGACCCATGCATTGATAACGCTGATGGCTTGGTCTGGCTTCGTGAAGTCCACCTGGTGAGGGTTGGTCTTGAAGGCCTTGGCCAAGGTCCGGTGATATCTCTTCTCCAGATTCATCTTCCTCTCCACCATCACCCCGTTGGCTATTTCTACCCCTTCCTCAGTGGACAGGCCCCGCTGCAGAAGCCACTGCTGCCGAAGCATCCCCCGCTCTGCGGGACGAGTTTTGTTTTTTCATGGTTATGGTCTTGACATGCTCTAGTCTACCAAAGTCACAAAACTACCTTTTTTTAATCTTTCTTTAACTTAGTTACAAACTTCCTTTTGCAAACGCTACAGTATGTGTAAAAACAGTAAATAGTGCCATATTGTTGTCCTGATGCTAAATACTTTATGGATATATTCTCATTATTTCCTGTAACCTGTTCCTGTTGCCGCAGTCCCACTTTGTTGTCTGGATCTAGATGTCACTCACCTTGCAGAGAAAAACCCATAGCTGTAGTTAAGGCCTTGCTGGTGTTTCCATTTGCACCAAGCTGAGCCATGGCCAGAACAGAGGCCACGCCATATGGGGACAAGACCACATTCTTGTCTGTTGACTCCTGGGCCAACTGGTAGAAGACCTTCAGCCCAAAATCAGTCTGCTTATCCTGCAGAGAACTCAGTCCCACTCTGCTCAGAGCCAGCACCAGGAAAATATATACACAAAGCATTCTGGAAAAGAAAAATGAGAATTTCATCAAATATGAATAGTGGTGATTCAGTATGCAGCAGACACTCTGTATCTGGCACCTGCAAGTATAACCTTTCTTCTCAAACAGCTTTTCTCGCAGTGATTGTACACTACATCACTAAAACTGATGCATTCTTTAGAAATAGGTATTGTTTCCATTTAAAGAGGAGTGGGTTTTTGTTTAACCTTGTGTCTGTAGATCCTTTCTGATTCTTAGTAAGAAACTGCACTGGATTACACAGTGGTACAGAGAAAGGTTAGAGACCTGTCAAAAGTTGGCCATAAAATGATGTCTTAAAAGTATGACTGTAAAAACTTGCATACAGAAAGGTTCAAGCAAAGAGTATGAAAATAAATAAAGACAGAAAGAAAACGTGTCAAACTAGCCACAACTGGTAGATGTAAAAAAAAAAGAAAGAAAAGAAGAAGAATATATTAGTCCACTTCTAACTGTGCTTCAGTCAAACACTGACTCAGGATAATGAGATTTAATAATAATAATTCAGGATAGGATTTATAACAGATTCAGTTTGTTCTTAGGAACTGAATGCAAGTCAACATAATAGACATGTGTATTAAAAAAAGCTGTGCACATGTGATTGATGATGTAATTTATGGATGTGGACAAGATCCACTGAAAACTACTCAAGAGGCTAAATTACACTTTATTGTATTAAATACCAATTTCCCTTCTAATTCCTTGTAATGCTGTGTGTGCCTGTATGTATAAGATAAAGTCTGAACTGTCAGGTTCAGGTCCTTACCTTGTAGCTGGCGTGTGTCCAGTGTAGTATTTCAAATCCCTGTTTGTTCAGGTTGGGTCTTCTCTGCTGGTCCCTGAGTTTGAAATACTGACAGCGGTTTGCCTATTTATACTAAAAGACTGCCTCCCTCCTACGCACACACATAAACACACAAAGCGTTGGAGACGATGATGTCATCTGACACTGTCTGGACAGACTTCCTTTTCATGAACACACATGTCCACTCACCCTCCCTCTCACTTTTTTCCTTGTCTCTTTTTCCAAGTTATCATTGAGGATATGGAAAGTCACTTAACTCTTTCCCCACACGGACACACACACATTAGTCTGTTCTTCCTGCTCATGCTGGAACAGTTAGTCAGAGGTGAATGCACAGTAATGTTTCGTAATCACTAATAAATATTGCTGGCTGACAGGCAAGTGCTGCACTCTCGAATGCTCTGCATTTTTCTACAGGAAATATGGTGTGGAAGTAAAAGTGCTATCTGTTATTTGTTTTTCTTTGGAAGGCTATTTTTGACTTCTTTTAGCGTGTCACAGGTTAAAAACATATATAATCCAGTGCTGCAGTGAGTGGTATACATGCTCATGTGCTTTCACTTTGGGTGGGGATGCATCAGAATTCCAAATTTAGTCACAACTTTTAACATTCCTTATCCCACTACTCACCAAGCATCTGGTAGACAGGACAGAGAGTTGCATTTTACACACTTTTTCCAAGTCTATCTACGGAAGCTTGTGGCAGCCTAACAAAATTGTAATTGAAGCCATTTGTTATATAGAAGAAAGCAAAATCAAAGAGCTTCCTGGACCTGATTTTGTTATGGAGTGTTTCAATTTCCATTACTAAGAAACAAAGAAACAAAAAGGACAAGAAGATGTTAAAACACTGCAGATACCCAGGAGACACAGAAATTACCAAACTGCATCCCTTAATCATCAGAATACAGTGTCAACAATTTTTCCTAAGAAGTAGGACCAAAACCATCTGTGGATTATCCAGAGTAACAGAAACATAAGAATCACCAAAAACACAAACTAAGTATAAAATACATAAATAAAAAAGGTGAACAGATGTTGTGCTGCTGGAACATCGTTTCTGTGAGGGGACCTTATATAACAAGCTGCATTCACACAAGCTGTTTCATCCTTGAGAGCTTTTCTAACATTCACTCACATTCTGATGGATGCACTGGGAGAACTCGGGATTAGGATCTTGTCGAAGTATAGTTGACATGCAAACTGAAGCATCCAGGGATCAAACCACCAACCTACTGATAAGTAGATGATGTACCTCTTGAGTTATACTCAGACTGAAAAGATGTGCAAATGTAATTTCATGAATACCTTATTAACAGAGAAAATCAGTTTAAACTAGTTCACCTTGTGTAAAACATTCAAAATAATTCCAAAGAAAAACACAAACCTAGGCTACAAATTTTAATGACAAGGTTTGGGAACCAGATCTTTCTTTATTCTAAGATAACTGAGTCTTTGACAAATGTTTATGGCCATTGACAGTGTCTGGCATTTTTTGCCCTGGCTTTTAAATAGATGTAGTTTTCTGTCTTCAAAATACTCAAAATTTGTTTATTAAGCCTGAGAAGCTCCCACTACTAATACCCTGGGAATGTGACACAGCCACAACAGTGAGAGAATAACAACAGTGAACAATGGGATGACAAGTCCGTTATCAAGCCTTTAGGATCACCACTGTTATTTTTACACATTATGCTGTTTTTGCTTTAGACAATGTTTCCTAAAATATAAAGATGCATCAGCACATCTGGTTACTGTAACTTGGCCCCACAACCCCTGAGGATTTAGTACATTCCATGTAAGGCTGTGACTGGAAATTTGGTTTGTACACCCACTCAGTTCTCTGTGAGAGAAAACAGGAATGAACTGTTGCCAAGACAGCAAATAACACCACACACTGACTCTTAGTTTTGTTATTGCTTAGCTATTGATTTGTATTTATTCCCAGGTATTTTTGTCCTAGTTATTGGGTTTATTTGTTCCCTCTGTGGGGCTCGTCCCTCTGTATCACTTTTCTCTGGTTAATTTATTTATACATCCATGTTTCTCTATTTAGTTATAAGTCTTATTTCCTGTTTTATATCACCTTCTCATATTGGTAAATGGACTGGTTCTAATCAATCTGAGCGCTCGAAGCAATTTACACAACTCCACACAGTCTGGCTACACTGTCACTAATAACTCTGCGTGCTCTTTGGTTAGAATCCAGGTGACTTGAATAAACCTCATGGGTTTGAAAATAGAGTTAAAATTAAGAGGATAAACAGAAATTTCAGTTCAGTTGTATTTATATTGTGCTAGTTCACAACATTATTACTTTATATATAATTATAAATTTCAACAAAACCTAAAGGCTTAAAATTAACATTTGCACTAATTTTCAGCAATAATATGGTATATTACAGCTGATATATTGTTATAGTATAGCCTAAAAAAAGTGTGGTGACTGCTGCCTTTTGAGTAATACGGTGAGGGATGATCATGTTATGACTGATGTGTCAGAGTGTGGTTGTTCCTCTGTATCAGCCCATCACAGCTGCAGGGACATGTACAATAAGTCCTGAGTGTAACATTTCTGTAGAGACCTATCTCCACACATCAAAGCTGATGTGGTCCTTGTGTTGACTCATCCACTTTCTGTCTGTCTTGCTACATCATGCTCTCTTCTCTCCTGTTTTATGTTCATTAACTGCACCTTCTGTTTCAGGGTCTTCCTCTGTGTGCCACCTTTGCATCCAGCACACCTATATTTCTTCTCTGTGCAGGTACCTGGTTGTGTCTGAGGGACTTGCCAAGAGCGAGTTTTTCCTTGAGAAACAGTTTATCTGTGAATCTGTAGTGGAGACCAGGACATTCCAGCTATCATTCCTTATGCTGTCTGTTGTTTTTACCTTCACTGTAAATAAACACACTGTTAGTGAACCTACTGAGTCCAGTCTTCTCTAGTGTTCATGATGAAAGCATTTTGGCAGCTACCAAAATGCATCCTGATTTTTCTTAAAAACAAGAAATAATGGACTGTAATTATTCTGCTGATCAGTTCTAATAGTTTGTGGTTTAAAAGTAATTAACAGGGTTCATAGCAGTTTGGCCGATCTCAGATGAAAATAATTTGTCAAAACAATTCATCCATGTGTTTTATCTTAATTACTCCCCTTTTTATCCATTTCTTTCAGAAAACTATCAAAAAATGTCAAAACTTTGAAGCGCTCCATATTAACAGCAGGTACTTTTGTTGACTTGGAGGCCCCATTATTTCAGAAGTTTTGGTTAAAACTTAAAGTACATAAATATCTCTGAAGACAAAAGTCACTGATGAAGATACACTGTCTTACTTTCAAACTAGCCTCTCCTTTTCTAAATGTATTCTCTATGAAATAAGCAGAGAGGGGGCCAATCACATTTATACTGAAATTTACTAACATGGTTATCATACAAAACACTAGAGTAATGTGACAGTTACTTTTAGTGTATTGACTATCATGTTGAGCTGTATACGACACGGCTCTCAGCCATCCTACCAAAATGAGATAAAACTGAGGCACAGTTATCATATTCATATCCAGCAGTATTCCTCAATTATTTTAACATTTTACTGATATACAGGGACCAAGCCTACAAAAACAACAGAAAGTAATTTTGTTACATAAGTTCCTGCTGTATGTATGATGAAACAGTTTTATATAATCCCTGAAAGTGCAAAGCAGTCAATGAGAGACAGAAGAAATGGAAAACTCAAGTGTTTGTGGTTAGGTGAGTAAATGGGTGTGATTGTGGTGAACAGATAGAAGATCGCTTATGTTCAGAAAACGGGAATTTCCATCCATGAAATGTATTCGCTACTTCATATTCCACAATCAACTGTTTATTATATTCTAACAAAGTTGATGCGATTTGGATTGAAAGCAACTCCACGTAAAATCACAATGGGATCAGTGGATAGTGAAGCGCGTGGTGTACAGTCGTCCCAACTCTCTGCAGAATCAAACGACAGTTAGTCTGCTGTCTGCGGCAGGGGAGCAAACTTCCGGCGGCATGCGAGAATGTGTGACTTATTAGTGACCCGTCAGTAAGTGCGAGCTTCACCGGCCTGCTGACAAACCATGCAGGCAGGGGCGGGGCTTTGTGTTTATGGACACCAATCACACGCAAAGACAGACTAGGATCATACCATTACGTGAAACAAGGAAGGGGGAGGGGGCAGACATTCCAAAGACACCAAGTTAGTGGTACAGGCCGGGTACACAGAGGAGATGAGCATCTGGCTGCATTTCAGTGCGATTGGAGACCGCAAAGCAGAATGCAGAATTTATAAACTTAGGAGCTGGATAAAGTTTTGGAGGATGAAAGGTTTCACATTTCTCCTTAAACCTCATGCTCTTCTCCCTAGCAGTAGTAAATGAATTTAAAAAAAAATGATGTAGCACTTATCTATCTATACTATTAGGCGAGTTATGTAAACTGCTTTGAGTGCTCAGATAGATATAAGAAGGTGAAGGAAAACTAAGCACGAGAAACAAATAACTGTCAAAGCAGGCAACTTCTAAATATCTCGTGTTGCCACATGTATTTCCACGTGTGGGACTAATAAAGGTTATCTTATCTTATCTTATCTTATCTTATTGCCTTCCAGTAAGTTTTAATAACCCGACAGTCCCAGAAAATATAATAGTCTGCATTTGTGTTTCCACATCACAGTCATAGTGAGATTTTTGGTATGTTGTAATAAAGTAACTTATCAGGCTTTTCCAACCAAACTCCCTCCAGCTCACACAGCGTCTTTGAATGGCAGAGATGTAGAAATGTGTGCATGTAGCACAGAGTCATGGTTCACTGAGTCTCAATGAGTCTCACAGGCCGGAATGTGCTTGAAGACTTTTACAATTCTTAACTTGTTTGATCAGCTGCTCACCACAAACGAGCACACATTTGACTTTTAACAGTTTATCCCACATTCATACTACGTGAAGTCATCAAGCAATAAACAGGAAATGACAAGAGTTTGTTTTTACTTTCTAATGTCCAAGTTTGTTTTGTTTTCCAACTACAGGTTAAAAAACAAAAAAAAAACTGGAGAGTCGGGGCAATGAGCAGGACAATACAGGACTGTTAATTAAGACACTTTATTAACAAACATTAGCTTACAAGGCTCGCTGTCACGATGCTGTCCTAGTTAAAGAGCAGCTCAGTAAAATATTTAAACAACCATTTTGACCAGCCACTTGGGGAGGGAACCTACACGGGGGAGTGCCCAAGGGTGCCACCAATTACTCACCCGTGCAGTCTCTCTGCAACTTAAACTCCTATTAAAAGCATGATTAAAGTACAACAGTTAACACTAAAACACCATAAAACACAAAGAACCAGTCTATGCCAGTCAACACAACCACAACAAAGCAACAACAAGGCTACAACAAGACAGCAGCAGTGCGTAGGCCTGTAACAAGAGAAAGAAAGCAGTGATCCAGGGCCCACCCTGCTATAAGCCAAATTCCAGACAATCTACAACAGTGGTCCCCAACCCCCCAGGCATCGGACCGGTACCGGTCCGTGAGTCGTTTGGTACCGGGCCGCGAGAGTTGAGGCTCAGGTGTGAAATGTATAGTTTTCAGGGTTTTTATCGGTTTTCAGCATTATTTTGTTATCGTTTTTATCGTTTACTCGGTTTTCCTTGGTCTTTTCACTGTGTTATGAATAAATTTTCTGTTTTTCGGTACCGGTACTAGTTTTATTTTGTTGTATTTATCCGCGACACCTTAAAGGCCGGTCCGTGCAAACCAGCTTCTGGTTAACAGCTAAGGGAAGGGTGACTGTTCATGCTGCAATCAGACACCATGTGTGAACCTAACACCTCCTATCAAGTCTAACCCACTCATACCTGTTATTAATCTCTGTCTCTCTTCCACAGCATGTCTTTGTCCTGTCTTCCTTCTCTCACCCCAACCGGTGGCAGCAGATGGCCCGCCCCTCCCTGAGCCTGGTTCTGTTGGAGGTTTCTTCCTGTTAAAAGGGAGTTTTTCCTTCCCACTGTCACCAGTGTGCTTGCTCATAGGGGGTCACATGATTGTTGGGTTTTTCTCTGTATGTATTATTGTAGGGTCTACCAAATTGCCTTGAGGTGACTGTTGTTGGGATTTGGTGCTGTATAAATAAAACTGAATTGAAAAAATGACTTCTCGTAGCCTCTCATAGTGTGAGATGCTTAGGTCAAAGATATATCCAAACAGAGATATAGCCTGACTGCTCTTGAATACTGGAATATTGTGGAGTACTGTACATGTGTACCAGCAGATAAAAAGTTTCCTCTACCTGTAGTGACTAAATCCATTATTTTGACACTGTGGTTTCTAATTGTTTGGTAGTAGTTTTAACGTTCACTCAATCAAAGTTCACCATGCCGATCTTTGTTTCCATTCATATTCATGAGTCATTTATTTCATTTGCATTGTCTGGTTTTCTTGCCATTTCCATTTATAAAACGCAACAGGTAACTTGATTAAGCACAGGAGAAAACCATTTCTCATCAGCAACACCTGAACAGAATTACCCATGACCTTAAATAACCCTGTACCCGCTTCTGCCATAACCAGTACATAAAATGAAAAACAACCCTCTAGTGGTGATAAAGATAGGGAAACACTACCTCTGTGTGAACCTCTTTGCTCCACTGTTTGACAGTCAAAAGAGGCACGATCCCAAAGGTGTCAGACTGCTTACCCATAAAATGTTTTAGAGTCCATCACTCATGGGTTAAACAGAAAGAAAAACCTAAAAATGGCTAACCATGCACTGTTACAAAGGTTGTTATATGTCAGTATAATCATAAAAAGCAGTTTGTAGAAATTCCCATAATGGTAATATATGTCCATATTTTTTTCTAGACATTTACCGTATTTTGTTCCTCAGGAGCCCTGGAAGCTGAAGGCTCTGCCTTCCATTCAACTTTTCCAACTTTGTTTTATTGATTTCAACCATGACATACAAAGTCAGCAACAGCAAAGTCGATTTTGATTTCAGAACAATTGTATGTCCATTACACCCTCCCAAATTCTCCCCCTTCCAGGTCCACCCTAGACAAGACACCGCAGAGATCCAGTCTCTGCACATAAAAAATACCTCAAGACCCATACACATAACAAGCATAACAAAAAAAGAAAAAACCCACCAACAACAAAACGAAAGGAAAAAACCCCCAAAAGAGAACAAAACAAAAGCTTTATAACGTAGCCTCACTCAGTTCACTTCAGTCTCAGGAAGTACAGTAATGGTGACAACCAGTAAAAGAAATGATTTCCAGGTTTTGTTAAATTTCCTAATAGAACTTCCATTCAACTTTTAAATACCCTTTGAGCCACAAGTGAACCAGCAGTCTTTGTCAAAGGGTGTGACACTGGCGACATGTTTTACCATCAAGCACAAAATTGCTGTACTCAAAGAGACCTTGTCTAATCTTGTCCTTGTCTAATCAACGCGATAACACTGATATGGCCGTTGTTAGCAAAAGTTAAAGTGCCACCTAGTGGCAACTGGAAATGTCACGTTTGAATTTTTAATGCACTGCTCCTCACATGTTGATCCCATCCACCTGAAATCTAGTGTGGGTACATATCAGACGCTTCATTGTGAAAATTGTGAGATTTCACTGAAAGGCATGCCGAGTTACCAGGGAGCAGGAAGTAGCTTTAGAGGGGCTTGGAAAGCTCAAAAACTCATGAATCTTAGCATACTCCTCTAATGTGCAGCTTTCCACTTCTGTAGCTGTTATTAGAGCACGAATCTTAACAGTGATTTTTGCACATCAGGTCATCTTGCATATTAAGCTCATGGCTCCTTTGCATTTTGTTTTCTTTCTGTCAACCCTTAACCTATCCGGCATTTGTGTGTGGCAGCAAAGAGAAATGCTTTTTCTTCTTGTACATATGACAATAAACGCTTTGAATATTGAATCTACAGACCTTGATTATGCTAAACTGAGAAGCTTTTGGGGTTTCGTGAAACGGCGTGGTCATGACAGCATGCCGAGTTTCGATCATTCACCATGAAGCATGAAATGCTGTAGCTCATTGACTAGCCTCTATCAAGCTTGACAGGCATGGTGACAGTCCCACCCCGAACAGATTGATATGCTATTTGTCAGCAGTAGTTAGAGTGCCACCTAGTGGGAAAAGAAAATATGCAAATAGGTATAATTATCAATCTTAATGAAAATTTACTTTGCAGTTCCACACACGATATGCATCAGTGTGACATTTTGGTCAATTGTTATCCTCCATTGCCACCTAGTGGGCTTAGAAGGTGCTCAGCAGGGCTCGACCGCATCGGGGTGCAGCTCTCGCATGGCTGCCTGCAGTGCCCCACTTGATTACTTGCTGTTTCTCCCCGATGCTACTAAATAACAATATATTAAGTTTATATTAACTTGTAATACATTTCATTATGATATTGTGACTAATATAGACAACTTTTAAATAAATATTTTCTTTTCATATCAGGCGTGTATAGCCCTTCCATCCATTTTCTTCCATGTATCCTAACTAATGGTTGAAAACTCATTTAAAGCCGATCTTCAGCGAATTCAAGTTCTAGTTAGCTCTCTCCAGAAGTCGGTGACCAGGTTAGCGCCCCATCTCCGTACATCCCTGGCTCAGTTTGAATACGTCTTTATCATAAGTCCTCCTCATGTTTACTAGAGTTCCTCTTGACTCAGCGCTATGTTAAGGATTGACACATGTTTGGGTCCGGCCGGTCTTCACAAAGTTTCGTTTTAAAATTTTCCGGGTAAGTCTACATCTTTAACACAAAAATAGCACGGCTGCGGAGTAGGTGGCGCCGTGGCTTAGTTGGTTAAAGCGCCTGTCTAGTAAACAGGAGATCCTGGGTTCGAATCCCAGCGGTGCCTTTTTATGGAAACACATAATTTACTGCCAATTGTTAGAATAATTGTGAAGTACTTTTAATATCCGTATAACATAGACTATCGGACTGACATTTAATCAATGACTCAAATGGGCTCATAGTCTTTTTTCGTTTTAGATAGCGTAATATTTTTATTTCATAGATAACCATCTTTAGATTCCAAGAATAGAGTCAGTAAATTTACATTTTTCTATGAATAAAAGTAGTGAAAGGAAAGCACACGCTGCGAGCAGGGTTCGAACCTGCGCGGGAAGATCCCATTGGATTTCAAGTCCAACGCCTTAACCACTCGGCCATCGCAGCTAAGCCACTACATGGTGGGTATTGTTTTGATAAGTGAGTAAGTCGTATAAGTCGAATAAGTGGGAAAAAAGTGGGCATGTGTTTTGTTTTTCCTTTTCCAGAATTCTGAGAAAAATGTCAGAAGACTTTAGTATCACACATTAATCTCAGAATTCTGACTTTAATCTCAGAATTCTGGAAAAGAAAAAAAAAAGATGTGCCCACCCTCACTAGTTATGTTTCTGATTGAGGCAGTATCACTTATAATGGAGATGTCAGGAATAGACACGGTTGTGGCACTGATTCACTCTTTAGCACTATGGTCACCCCGGTGTGTTGGCCAGAACACCACTTAAGGCCAAGTTGTCCCAGAGTATAGAAGAAGGAGCTTGAGGTTTGGTTTGAGGCACTTTATTCTCAAAGCTCAGTTCCTGTGGCTGTAATCACACGGGTGTGTGTGTGATTTTTTATCATTCACGCACACATCACATCCCACAGGAATCAGTGCATCCCCACCGGACTAACACCGCTCGTCCGACACTAAAACTGCCCACCTTACTAACTGGATGATGTCACCAGACGGTGGGCTGGCTCAAACTGACAGAAGAAGAAGGATTTTCTCCTTCCAAATTGAGTTAAAACTGAGGTTATTGTACTCTGCCGTAGATGTGCCTTAAAAATGTGAAAGCTTAACTTTATCTTATCTTATATCTCAGAAATGTGGTGTGAAACCAGATACTTGTCTTCCAGTAACATTGAGAGGAATCGAGGAGTTGTTATTGACTAGAATATGTCCTTCAAACCACAGATTAAAAAAAAATTCTGTGTAGTGTTTTGAAAAAAGTTTTTTAAAACTGCAATTTGAGTGTAAAGCAGGACTTGTGCTTGTAGTTTAGCAGGATTGGTTCTGGGGATTGGTGGATCAGTTACATGTTGTAGTCATTGTGTCTGAAGTACAAGTAATTGTGTGTAAACAATTGGGGGAAACTGTAACAGGCTGTACTAAAAACTCCCTGAAAAGCCTTCAGTTAATCCAAAATGCTGCAGCAAGAGTCCTGACAGGGACTAGAAAGAGAGAGCAGATTTCTCCTGTATTGGCTTCCCTTTGTTGGCTTCCTGTTAAATCCAGAACCAAATTTAAAATCGTTCTTCTCACACACGAGGTCTTGAATAGCCCCATCTTATCTTAAAGGCCTCATATAGAGCACTTTGTACTCCATCCACATGTCAAAGGAAAAGTGTTTCATTGTTGCTACCCTACTGTATGTGTTGTTAATTTCATTTACACATAAGCAGCTGAAACTGATTAACAACCCTGTCTGCTACTTCACTGACCAGACCAAGAACCCAGAACTTGAACTGACTTGATGCCATACTGTCATTACAAAGTGTTGCTTTAATCTTTTGAGCAGTATAGTATCTAAAACTTGTCACTTGTTTAAGACCGACAGGCAATTATTCATTGTCACATCTACACTTACAGCTTATTTAGAATAACCACCTAACCAAAGAAGCATATAGATCACGCTCCACAGAAAGGGCACAGCTACTTTAGAACAGAATATTTCTGCATTCAGGCGACTCACTACCACAGCACCCAGATCTCATGTGAAACACTTGGTTCTTACTTGGTGTAAAAAAATTTAACTTCTGGTTGCAGTGTGTGATTTTAAACCACACCCCTGAGAAACACACTATGGTCACAATGGCAACCAACACAAAGGTCCTTACTTTGAAGGACTTCACTCACGTCTCAGTATCTTTATTGGACTAGAACTTTCATGCACACCCATAGCTGATTCATGTTGATGATTTTATATTTTAATGATTCAAGCTAAGCCACCATCCACAGATCATCTGTGTTTAAAGGTTATTTTTCTATATGATGCGTTCACAAGTAAACATAGAAGCTTGTCCGTTGATTTTAAAAAGATCTCATTTGAAAACGACGTACAGAGCTATTATTAAATTAGGTTTATATGCTGTCCAGTACAATCGATGCAATGCTTTACTTGTAAGATTCACTGCAAGGTAGAAAACTTATGTAACACTTTTTAGGGCATAGTGTGATAGCTCTGCATTCATCAAACCAGCAGGAAACTCAAGTCAGAGCTGAATCAGTTTAAAACAAGGATGTTACCTCAATTTTAACATTTTATACCTAATTCGGAATTATTATTATAATGTTGCTGCTGAGCATGTTTGCTATTTGCCTCATTTAATTTATCTTATTTCATAATTTATTCAAGAAATATCAGGAAAATGTTTTGTCTATGTGGGTCATAAAAGCCCAAACCCATTTTCACTGTCAGGAAAACGATGGGAGAGTCCCTGTTGAAACTTTAACAGGAACTTTCTTCCGTGTGTAAAAGGACAGTGACACCTGTATCACCTTGGGTTCTTATGGGTTTAGAACTAAGGAAACAAGGAAGTAGTCCAGGGACCAAGATATAAGAAAAGATAAAGATAATGTTCTGGACATTAACATAGTGCAGTAATATGAGAGAGAATCAGCTGCATCTACGATGACATTCAAGCTCCTGTATCATTTTGTGCATCGTCCTGTATCTTTATTGTTTAATCTCTTCTGTCCAATTCTTGTCATTGACATGAAATATGAGAGCTAGTATTCTGAATTGTTGAGATAAAGTCATTGCTAAGTTGATTGTTTCTGGGTGTGGCCATCATATTTTATTTTATACGTGTTTTATTACAAATTTCTCTTTGGTTTTTCCCTACTCTCAGATCTCTGATATGATACCACACAAATTCTCAAAAAAGATGATTAGATGATTCTTCATATCAGAAATGTCATTTAGGTTGTCATCTAATGTTGTGTCCACTCTTAATAATTTTAAGTGGAGCATGGGATTCAATTTTCCATAACTAAAACCAGCAGAACTTCGAGACTTATTTATGCAATCATGCCAAAGGACTGTTTTTCTAGAGCTTTTAAAGTGAAGGGCCACCACCGCTACCTATAAACCTTTGCAAAAACTTAATGAGCTTAATTGTGAAAGCAGAAAGAGTGTCTGTCTTCAAATCTGAACTGAGATGAGATGATGATGAGATGAGAGCCTTTATTTGTCAGTTGCAGGTCTTTTACCCACAACCGAGATGACAGACCTTGCCGACCATACATACAATACACAAACATCACATTGGGGAGACGGGTCAGGCTAGGTAGCGAGGAAAAAAACATTGAAATGTGTAACACTGAAGGATAATAGAGGAATGCACAGGTATCAACACACCATAGCACAATAAACACAGACAGCAACATGGGAAAGAGTTCCAGTGTGTACATCTGATCTGGGGCCGCTGCAATCTTCGACTGCGCCTCCAACTGACCCGATGTCCACATCAGAGGGGAGGTAAGCGTTGGAGGTGGCGTTGGATCCGGGGTAGGGAGGGTGATGCGTCAGTGAGGGCTTATCAGTATCAGTATATCTATGTGTGTGCGTGTCCATAGTTCAGCTGAGACAGTGTCCTTCGCCCTGCCAGGCTAAGTAAACAGTCTTCCAGCCAACCCAGGTGGCCTTGCATGGAATGGGAAGGAACAGACTCAACACAGTCGTTATCAGGGTGTTGATGTTCAGCTCCGGTCTTGCAGCTGGCGCCGAGAGGGTATCCGCATAAGTGATGGTATTTTTTACTTTAGTGCGAACAGCTCATATGAATTTCAAAGCAGTTCTACAGTCCAACACTGGTCTCTCAATCTCCCGTTGGAGAGCCGCGAGCTTCGCCATACTTGCGTTCTGTGATGTTGTCATTTCTTGTGCTCAAGGAGCCGATTTCTGAGAACTCACGGCAGTGTGCCTCCCCGAGATGTCATCCAATTTTGCGCCCAGAGATGTTATTCCGAGCGAGCCCTTCCGAGATGTATCCAGTCTGCAGTCAGAGATCTTATTCTGAGTATTCACAGCAGCCGTAGCCTCTCCAAGATCTTATCCGTGCTGCGCTCAATGAGCCCATTTTGAGAAACTCACGCCTCTCCCATCGTTTCAATCCCAGCGGGCAGCCTTGTGGGGGTTTGAACAGCCGGTTCCGCTTCCTTAATTCTTCGATAAGTCAGGGCCAAGCCAGCTCCGATCAGCCAGAACCCTGTTACCATGGTTCCGAATAGGTAGCACTCAGGCTCACCCCAGCCCAAACTTCTCGTTGAGAAAGGGGTGTCAATTGCAATCCATAATTCCTCTTTTAGGTTTTAGAGAACAGACTGTGAGAGAATGTAAGCAGGGAAGATAAGGGAGAGGAGAAAAAGTGTGTCCGCCAAAGAAGAAAAGCTGGGAGCTTGTTTCACAGAAGGCGTCTGAAAACTGAAGGTTTTGCTTCCTTATCTACTTTTAAATACCTGAGGAGCAACAAGTAATTCTGAAATCTGAGAGAGAAGTGCTCTTTTGGTTCTTTAAGAGTTCTTTAAGATATGATGATAATACATGCATGAACTAGTTTTTCAGTGTCACTCTGAGACAGGGTCGTTCTAGTTTTTCTGGTGTGAAACATTTCTAAGATACCTGAATGTAGAAGTAGTGTGTACTGTTCATGCTGATGCACAGATATAAAATGTAGGTATATCAGATAAAGAAAAGGAATAGGAAATGCTGATGTGAGGTTTCGTATTTGCTGCAGTATGAGCTGTCCTCACAACATGATTCCTTGAAGCTTACTGGTTGAGAGTCCATGCAGTAGTCGGTCCACATCGTGTTAACGGTCCATCCGTAAGTTGGTGGTAAAGAAGAACAAATATGTGAACGCAAGTGGCCTTCCTAGAATCACTGTCAATATACATTACAAGCTAAAAAGGTGTGTCCCTCTGATCAAAGTTTCATGTTTATTACACAATAAGCTTGATAATTTCTTAAGTTCTTTTTTATAATATGATGTTTGAGGAACATCCCCACCCTGCTCGTGAACTCCTGAGGTCAAAAGGCACACATGCACACACGTATCCAGTCACGCCTAACGGGACCACACCCTCTCCCTATCATTCACAGTTACTCATTTACTCATTTTGATACACAATATACAGCAGTTCAGCATCCACACCACCTACTCAATTTATCCATCCTGGTTTCCACCCAGCATGCCCCTGACTCATCCCCAGCCTATAAAAAGTCCTGTACTCTGTGTCTCTGTCTTCTTGCACTGGTATCTCAAAGTTAGCCATGGAAATATTAAAGTTTTTAATTTTCTTATTGTGGATGTGTGATTCCAGAGCAGGACAGTTACAGTACAGGTGAGTTCTTAATGCATAACAACTATATAATCAGTTAAGTTGCTAATTATTCATATAGCTGGATCCTTCTAATAAGTTATGACTTTATCGAGCAGGAACGCGTCGTTTCTTTTCTGGTTGTTCTCAATAGCTGCCTTCTTTAATAATTGCTTTAAGTGATCAGTAAGCCTAGAAAAGCACTATGCCACTATGACTCTTATGTATAAAAATGTAAGGCTTAAATCACAAATATATGTCATTATTAGACCTTTTTTTTTGTTAAGAATTGGGAATTTATTTAGTTATTTATTTCTACCTTTAACTTGACTTTCAGTTTCTTTGGATAACTAGGCCTTCTTTGGAATATGGAATGAGTAAAGTGCTTCTTAAATGGACAAAACGACGAGTTTCCTACTTCACAAATGACTGTCACGGCCCATCCATGTTCATGTGCTCATGTGTTTTTTGTAATTTGGCGAATTGTATCGCAGTAGTTGCACTTAATTAATTAACTCTAATGATGTAAGCCACCACATGAATAACAGAGACACAGAGAATTCTGTTTGAAGCACATTTACTTTATGCACTTTGGCCTGTCTTCCACCATCAATGTGTTCCTTGGAGAGTCTTTTTTCTTCTTTTCAATGTCCTGCGCAGTTTTAACCAGACTCTAACCTGCATCTTTCTCTTGTTTGCAGTGCGCAGAATGAGCAGACAGAAGATGGTATGTTGGTTTTTTTTATCATCTACGACATGTTCAAGACATATAAAGTGCACTTATGGGTAACATACTATCACAGAGATGTGACATTACTGCAACGCTGTATCCAACACAGTCCCTGTGTTGGATTTGAACCTTAACTCTTTACAGCTCCTTATCTTAAGTAATGATAATAATGTCCGGCCTAAACGTACAGAAAAATAAACAGTTGTCTCTCATTGTAGAATCAGTTTAATGTCTGTTACTGGGATGTTAACTGTCAGTAACGATTAGGCATAGCTTGAAACCTGACACTAATAAACAGATGCTTGTTTGCATTTAAACACTTGAACTACTCTATCATAGAGAATTCTTCATGAACATGTTTGGCCTTGTGTTCCGTCTGTAATGTGTTTCTACAGCCGTAGTGGTGACTTCATGCGACTTTAACCAAGACAGTGGCCCATTCTGCGATTTCATCCAGGATAGCACAGACAGCAGTGACTGGACCCGGCACAGAGGTCCAACTCCCACAACTGACACTGGTCCCAGTGGAGACTACCCTGATGGAGGTTTGCATGCTTTATTAAAAACACGTTTATTCCGTACTATTGTCGTGATTGTACTGAATGGGATTAATTAAGAGTTCGAGGGTGTAAACAAATAAACATGTTTCGTCTGTGTCCTTCTTTCTGCAGAGGGATACTACATCTATCACGAGGGGGACAATGTGTCTAATGGACAGAACGCTCGCTTGCTGAGCCCCCCCATCACCTCATCAGCCTCTGAGATCTGTGTTCAGTTCAACTACTACATGTACGGGATTGACAATGCCAATAATTTGAGAATTCTGGCAAAATTACCCAGTAGTGAGGCAGAGGTGTGGAAGAGGACTGGAATCCAGAGTCCAAACTGGTTGACCGGCTCTGTTACCGTATCGAAAGCGAGCAGCCAGAGCATTACCGTGAGTGTTACCAGATCACTTTAACAACTTTAAACAGCATCAACAGTAGCAACAGGAGCTTGGGACTTTAGCTATGAAGTGAAGTCATTCAGACACTAAACTCTCATCAGACATTAGTAAGTGACATTAATAAGGTGAAGGAAGCTGCTTTAAACAGCTTTGCAAATATAGAAATCCTTCTGTATTATTATCCTCTAATTTTATTAAGGAACTAATTTAAAGTTTCATTTTGTCGCTGATAATTGAGAACAATTTTTCTACATGCCAAATGAATACACGCAATAAGCAATATTTAGCATTACAAAACAGATAGTCGAAGGTAATAATAGTCAACACACGTAAAGATTATTTTACAGCTGCTTTTATGTCTTTGTAATTGCAACAACAGCTGTAAAACAACCATTCAAAATGCTGAACGAGACAAGAACAGACAGATATGTGCTGAGGCCCATGATAACGCTCTGCTCTTTAAAACATGTTCATAAAGTTTCGGACTGTCACACCCTCAACAGTATTCTGAAGGAGTTGCTTAACGTCTAGTGTATCATATTTGATACATACAGTTTTTGGCACTTCCACATCATCAGTGTGAATTTTCCCCCTGAAAAACCTAAATAAATTGCACAATACCTTTTTTAGCAATTAAAAAAAACAGATAAGCAAATACAAATTAAATTTCATATACAGAAATTGAAATGTGATTTATTTTTTAAAAACTTAAACAAAAGGAGGTTAAATAAACACTATTTTCAAAGAATTACAATTTTCTGGCAATGATTTCATGATTCAGGCTTTAAAGGGTTAAAGTAACAGCTGTGCTGTTTCTTACATTTTTTGCACAGTGCTTATCATGTAACAGCTTACCCAGTGCTGTTCAGAACCACACTGTCTGTTATACGCTTCACTTTTGGTGAAGTG
Source organism: Rhamphochromis sp. 'chilingali' (assembly GCF_963969265.1). Lineage (NCBI taxonomy): Eukaryota > Metazoa > Chordata > Actinopteri > Cichliformes > Cichlidae > Rhamphochromis > Rhamphochromis sp. 'chilingali'. The sequence continues at coordinate 12,069,554 of NC_137929.1, forward strand.
AAAGCTCAGGAGGAGGAATTTGAAACGAGTCAGGAAACTCAATAATTAAAGATTGTTTGCAGGTTATTATGTAAAATCAATATATAACACACACAGTGTGTTCTAGCAGACACTTCTGGTCATGTATGTGTGTCGGTTACATCGCAGTATTTAACAACATGAAATCAAAGTACTTACATGCAGGACTAAGGTCGTAGCTTTATGGTCTGAACTATGATACCTTTGTGTCTCATTAGTCTGATACTTCTTCACCTTTTCTAAGAATCCTTTGGTGCCTCTTCTGTCTGTCACACTTCTCATCTCTCACCTCTTTCTTCTCTTGTTCATAAGAGGCCAAATCCTTAAAAACGTTTTGTTTTCATGACTAAATGAAAAAGCTTCAAATATTTAAGAGTCCAGCCACTACCACATGTCAAAGACATGTCCTGTAACCAGTTTTTACTGTCTCAGTTTCTTTATTTTTGAAACACATCCTTATGAGTACATTAAAGTGTAACGGCAGAATGCTGCTGGAATGACACACAGCGGCGGCTTCCTCTGTGTGTCTATTTCTGGAGGAGTGGAATGATTCTTATCATCTTTCACATTTTATTGTTTGGCCAACTCGTCCACTTTGTCACGTGTAGACATGATTTTCTGCTTCCTAAAAGTTAGCTGTAAAAATATTTTCAGGGCCCAAACATCAATGTGCTGAAAAACTGATGAAGCACACAAAGTTATTCATCACTGACACTTGTACTGTTTATGTTGAGGTTGAGCTGACATGAAAACTTTTTGTTCACTTGCCCGCCAGACTTTTATTGGGCAACTAATCTCACTTGCAAATGTTTCCTTCCATCTCTAAAAGCATCAGAGCAATTGTCATTTTGATCAGAAAATGATGTTTAGATAAACTGACTATAGCTTTAAAAATTACTGTTAAAATATGATTGTTATTTATTATAAATTAATTAAAATTACTAGCAAATGGTGCAGATGGCCCCGCCCCTCCCTGAGCCTGGTTCTGCCGGAGGTTAAAAGGGAGTTTTTCCTTCCCACTGTCACCAAAAGTGCTTGCTCATAGGGGTCATATGATTGTTGGGTTTTTCTCTGAATGTATTATTGTAGCCTTACAATATAAAAGCGCCTTGAGGCGACTGTTGTTGTGATTTGGCGCTGTATAAATAAACTGAATTGAATTGAATTGGATTACTTGGGTATCTGGAATAAAAGAAAATAAACCCTTAAGTCTTTTACACCCCCCCAGTTTGTTTCTGCTCCTACCGCTTAGATGGAAATCAAGGCTTTATTGAAGAAAAACTCTTTCTTTAAGTTACTGTGTATATTATGTATATAAATCTCTAGCTTTTTTTGTGTAGGGTGATATTTTCTTTGCATGTCTACAGATCGTCTTTGAGGCTCAGAGAGGCTTATCTTCTTCTTGTGATTCAGCTTTGGACAACATCGTCATCACTGAAGGAGCATGTCCCTGTGAGTTCACACACATGCACATAAAGACACACACACACACACACACACACACACACACACACACACACACACACACACACACACACACACACACACACACACACACACAATCACATTTTGAGCTGATATATAAATGTTTTGTTCACAGCTTGTATTTTTGGCTGTGATTTTGACACTTCCGGTGACCTCTGTGGATGGACAACTCAAACTGAGGATCCCAATATGTTTGGCTTCAGTCAGTGGACAGGAGGAACTGAAACTGAAGGCACTGGACCTGATGATGACTTTTCAAAACCTGGTCGTAAGTGATTTTTCTTTGTGAGGTCTAAATGGAAGTGAATGTTTTACCAAGACTGGCTCTATTTTCCTCTTGCAATATTTGCAAAACATAGAACGCTGCTTTCTGGCCTGATTAAGCACTAACTGACACTATTGTGGTACTGACAATAAATCAGAAATATAATAACAATTCTAATAATAATTTACAATTATTACTACTAGTAGTAGTAATATTATTTGCATTGTTATTATTATGCTTTTAACCCTTACACATGTAGTTGGATCCTATCTGTTGTTGGATTCTCCCGAGGCTATACCTGGAGTCAGTGCTCAGATCACAAGTCCTTTAACAACTCCCTCCTCCTCTGCATGTCTCGAGCTTACCTTCCATTACTACCTGTATGGCACTAGTACTACTATGCAGATCAGTGTCCACACGATCACTACAGGTAAAAGAAAAAAAGGGTGCACTATCATAATAGAAGAATGTTTGACCAAAAGCTAGAAAAGAGGAAAATCTTTTTTTGAATTGTTTTTCTCTTTACCAGATGAAACCCTCGGACCTGCTCTCTTCACTGTAACAGGGAACCAGGGACAAGGCTGGAAGCCGGCAAACGTCCGCTTTCTGGGAAATAATGCTATTAAGGTAAATAGTAGAACACCACAAGTCTCTTTATGTGTGTATTCCTGTGTGTGCACAGGCTTCACATCATATGCACATTTATATGCATTTCAGTTTGCAATTGTGGGTACCTATGGAGAAACGCCTCAGACAGATATTGCTATCGATGCTGTTTGTATCATGACCTGCACAGGTGAGAAATCAACCCAAGACGTTTAATTTGCCTTCTTGCACATTCAGAACCTTCAGAAATATGGATCAGTTGTGTCGGTGTTTACATGAGAAACTATATCTGTTTCATTTATAGGTCAGCCTGTTACACCCAAACCACCAACTGCTGCTCCAACTACACCTAAAACAACAACACCCAAACCACCAACTCCTGAACAAACTACACCTAAAACAACAACACCCAAACCACCAACTCCTGAACAAACTACACCTAAAACAACAACACCCAAACCACCAACTCCTGAACAAACTACACCTAAAACAACAACACCCAAACCACCAACTCCTGAACAAACTACACCTAAAACAACAACACCCAAACCACCAACTCCTGAACAAACTACATCTAAACCACCAAGTAAGACTTGTTTTATCAGATATTTCCATTAATACTTCATTCCAGAAGTCCAGAAGTTCTTTCATTCATGCTCCTTTTTATTTTCCATCTTATTCTTTCTATCCAGACCCCTGTCCTCCTAACGCAGAGTATATAGAGTGCGGTCCAGCTTGTATACCCACCTGTATGGAACCCTCCACCAATTGCTCCGGCTCCTGTATCAGTGGCTGCTTCTGCAAACCAGGCTTTGTTTTTAAGGGACGGCGTTGCATACCACTGGAGAGTTGTGGCTGTTTAGACGATGAGAATAACTATTATGAGGTCAGATGTCCTATTTACATATACTACATAAATTCCCGGTCAGTAAACACAGATATACAGTCAACCTCTGCCTATTCAGTATTTGTTGATTTTTCTGTGGAATGTAACTCTAAATTATTGGCAGAAAATTTGCCTATTTGTGGATTTTTTGATAAAGCATATCTAAAATATTCATTAGTTATTTTCATCACGGTGATTTCATGTTTGAACTATTAAAACAGGCAGTTATAAGCGTTTTTAGAGGGCGTTCTTAAGTATTCCCAGAGTGATTGTGGTCCCTAACCACAATCGGGGGTCGACTGTAGTAACAAAATAGCAAGCATAAGTTGTATTTCAGGTCCCTCTTCTGTGAAACCAGCCCTCAGTTTAGATTTGCAAAACAGACGCGCTCTCTGCTTTTAGGATTATGCTTACAATTTTTTGATAAAGCTCATACTTAGGGTAGAAGCAGGTGACCCTAAAATAGTTAGTTATACTGCAATAGGTCAAGGCTACTAAGGCGTTCGTATGATAGACTGAATGTCTCTTCTTTGCTTAACTCTTTTCACTTTTTGTGTTTATTTATAAAACACTTTTCATCTCATCATTACTTATCTGGCTGTGTTCCATAGTGTGTCTTTTTTCTTATTTGCCTTTATTTCTCTTTTTCTCAACTCCAACCAGTCACAGCGGATGGCTACTCCTCACTGTGCCTGGTTTGGCAGGGATTTCTTCCTGTCAAAAGGGAGTTTTTCCTTCTGACTGTTGTGAGAAATAAAATAAATATAGAGGCGACTACTGTTGTTAAATAACTAAAAATGGAATGAATTGAATAATATGTAATTATACACCACGCTTTCTTAGTTTTGATTGTGTTAATTCTTTTCAGCCTGGTGAGATCGTATTTGGAGATGGCTGCTCAAAGCTGTGTCGCTGTGCAGGGAACTACACTTTGGAATGTGTTGATAACTCCTGTGACCCCACTGAAGAGTGTCGGGAAGTTAATGGTGTAGCAGGCTGTTATCCTAAAGGTAATAATGTTTGGCAACAAAAAATTTGTCTTGAAACTACAACATGCATCTTAAAATGTGTAATTTTAATAGATGAATATGCAATGGATGGTCTAGTCACATCTAAAGAGAAAAATATTTTAAAGTAGTCACGTCCACAACTACCACTCCACTGTTCAAAGATTGTTGATATAATACTCCAGAGGTTGATTCTGTTCATCTGGACGTAGCGTTTTTGTGGGAGAAATGTTTTGTCACTCATCCAAGTGACTTCTTCAGTCTCAGCTGACTGCAGGTTTCTCCAATCTCATAAACAGTACATTTGCATAATGACTGAAACCAGCCCGCAGAAGGAACAATGGGCTGGAGCCTGGAAAGAAAAAGCATCTGGACTTCTTTAAGTTGCTTGAAGACATTTCACCTCTCATCTGAGAAGCTTCTTCAGTTATAGCGTCAAATGGTGGAGAGTCCCAGATTTAAACCCTGTGGGAGTAACCCCACCGAGAGGGCCAAAGGACCCCTAATGATCCTCTAAATAATCGCATGTCAGATGGCCCAGGATGTGAGTGGGCGTTGAGGCGTCTGGGAAGGAAAAACAAAACTGGATTATAGATGGCAGACAGTTGGTGTCGTAAACCACCGCTTCTGTTCAAAGATGGTCGCTCACAGTGGACAAATGGCTTATTTTATTCCTCTTTCAAACCATCTGTCTTCTCTGTCCAAAATGTGAACATTGGCATCCTCGAAAGAGTGACCTTTGTCCTTTAGACGCAGTTGGACAGCCGAGTCTTGTCCTGTGGAGGTGGCTTTTCTATGTTGTGCCATACGTTTGTGAAGTGGCTGTTTGGTCTCTCCAATGTAGAGGTCTGGGCATTCCTCGCTACACTGTACAGCATACACCACATTGTTAAGTTTGTGTTTAGGAGTTTTGTCTTTAGGATGAACCAGTTTTGGTCTGAGTGTGTTGCTGGGTCTGAAAGAAGCTTCTCAGATGAGAGGTGAAATGTCTGTAAGCAACTTAAAGAAGTCCAGACGCTTTTCTTTCCAAGCTCCTTAGACTACGATGACCTGGATGACTGAGAACCTTCACAGTTAGTTCCTTGATCTTAATTATGCAAATTCTCATGACCATTGATCAACAACCACTGATCAATAACCATGAGTCCCATTCACAGAGAGTTGGGGAATGGCTGCAATCACAGCATTGTAAGATGGTGACAGATGTACCCTTAGGCCCCCTCCTCGATTCAGAGATGGTCTTTCCCTTTTCACGTAAATTTTCACGTTCCTCCCTGTCCAGGATGTTACATCCTCATCATTGAAAGAGTGTCACTGGCCTGTAGGTGTAAATAGACTGCAGAGTCCTGGCCTGACGAGGTGGCTCTTCTGTGTTGTAGCCAGAGGTTGTTTGGTTTCCCTGATGTATAAATCCTGACAATCCTACTGGCACTTAACAGCGTACACTATGTTACTCTGTTTGTGTCGGGGGACCCGATCCTTGGGGTGGACCCATTTTTGGCGCAGCGTGTTTTGGGGTTTAAAAGCCACAGAGACCCGGTGTTTAGAAAAAATGCATCTCAACTGCTTCGATACTCCTGACATACTCCTGACATGTACGGGATAGCTATAGGTCACTATATAGTCAGCGGTTGTCCTTCTCTCCTGGAGCTTTCTTTAGGTGGCTTTTCTTTAGGTGGTAGTAGGAGGACGCAATGTGCAGACACTCAGAGGCGGAACGTAAACTGAAAAGGGTAACAAAACTAGGAATACAAAATACACTTACACAGATAGAAAACGCAGCTAGATAACGGTAGATCGCAACGCGGACACAGAGAAACACAGGGCTTAAATACACGGAGGGAGGAATCAGGGAATGGGTAATAGGAGGGAAACACAGCTGAGGGCCAGGACTCTCCTCTTCGGGGATGTTGCTAACTCCGGGTCAATAACAGGCACCACATCCGCAGTAAATGTGCTTGGTGCGAGGTCTTGCAGCAAGCTATCAAATACAGTGCATTTCTCAGCTTTTAAAAAAACGCTATGCATCGCCAAGTGTTTCATCAGATTCAAGGTGTTACCTCCTTTGCACAGTATCACCTCAAAGCACTTGTTGCAGGCTGCTGAGTTTGCATCTTTTGCTGTGAAGTACAGCCAGACTTTTGACCGCTTCGCCTTGGGCATCCTCGGAAACGTAAAATGATTGGCTAGAATCTAAAGTGTATCACAGCTCAGGAAAAAAAAGCACCGAAATGTGCGCTGCTTTTCGGTCTGGTTATCAGAATCAGAATCAGAATCAGAATACTTTATTGATCCCTGGGGGAAATTATTTTTTGTTACAGTGCTCCATTTTAAACCAACATTAAGACAAGACAGACAATACACTAACTAAGAATAGTACAATATATACATATATATACATACATACATACATAAGTCACTCATAAATAAATAGTTGGAAAAGAAACATGTGTAGTTGTAGCAGCAAACAGTCTGTTAAGTGGATGCGTTGTACAGGGAGATGGCCACAGGCAGGAAAGATTTCCTGTGTCGTTCAGTGGTGCTTTTTGGTAATCTCAGTCTCTCACTGAACGTGCTCCTGTGACTGACCAGCATGTCATGGAGTGGGTGGGAGGTGTTATCCAACATTGTCTTTATCTTGGACAGCATCCGCCTCTCCGACACCACCTTGAGGGAGTCCAGCTCCATCCCCACAACATTGCTGGCCTTACGGATTAGTTTATTAAGTCTGTTGGCATCTGCGACCCTCAGCCTGCTCCCCCAGCATGCAACAGCATAGAGGATCGCACTGGCCACAACAGACTCATAGAAAATCCTCAGCATTTTCTGGCAGATGTTGAAGGACCTCAGTCGCCTCAAAAAATAGAGACGACTCTGGCCCTTCCTGTAAAGTGCTGTGGTGTTTGCAGCCCAGTCCAGTTTATTGTCAATGTGTACTCCAAGGTATTTATAGTCCTCCACAATGTCAACACTGACCCCCTGAATTGAAACAGGGGTCAAGTGTTTATGTCATACCGTTTATGTCAGAACCCATCCCTAATTGGGAGTGGACCTAAGGGGGCCATGGACCCCCTAATGTTCCTCTCCATTATCACATGAGCCACGGTTAGAAAACAGGTGTGGGTCACAATCAGCACAGGTTTCGGGTGAATCCATTGTGAGACCTAGCCTCAACCTATCATGTGACTTACTGAGGTGAAATGACCCAGTATGTGAATGGGTGTTAAGGCGTCTGGGAAGGATCTCAAAACTGCATTATAGATGGCAGACAGTCGGTGTCGTAAACCTGTCCCTCTGTTGAAAGATGGTCATTCACAGTGGACAAATGGCTTATTTTATTCCTCTTTCAAACCATCTGTCTTCTCTGTCCAAAATGTGGACATTGGCATCCTCTTAGGGACACTCCCAATAGGGCTTAAAAGTCTGTGACTGTCCACCAGTTGCTCTTAGAACTGAAGAAGCTGAAGAGGTGAAATGTCTTAAAGAAAAGTCCAGACACTTTTCTTTCCAAGGTTCTTAGACTACGATGACCTGGATGGCTGAGAACCTTCACGGAAAAATCTGCCTTAAATTCTTGATTACATCAATACATTACATTCGTATCAAAATGCCAATATACCATTTATCTCTTGTTATTTTCTTTAGGTACATCCACGTGCGTTGCATCTGGCGATCCACACTACACCAGCTTTGACAAACGCAAATATGACTTCATGGGCAACTGCAGCTATCTGATGTCTAGTCCATGCAATGACACAACTGTGCCCTACTTTGAGGTCCATACTGACAATGAAAACCGGTATAACAGGCCGACCATCTCCTATGTGAATGCCGTACATGTATACGCACAGATGATAAAGATCTCCATTCTCAAAGGTGGCACTGTGCAGGTAAGAAATAAGAGAAGGAAGGAAAACAAATCACGCTATCACGTTATCAGGCACTACTGCATTACAAACAAACATCATTCTGTGGTACAAATCACTGCACATGCTCAGGAACACTTCTGAAAACCACTGCAATTGACCATGGAAAGAAACTTGCACTTACACTTACCACTTTGCACATGTTCAGGAGTTGAGTGATCACATTTGTTGATCACTCAACTGGCACTGGTTTCGCTAGCTACCAGTGCTAGCTAGCGAAACCTGGCTAGCACTGGTAGCTAGCCAGGTTTCGCTAGCTACCTGGTTTCGCTAGCCAGGTTTCGCTAGCTACCAGTGCCATCGGAATGACAATAGTTCAATAGTCTGATCTTGATCCTAACATTCAGGGACGTCGAGTTCCAAATAGGTTAGAGATAGGTCCTTCTCTCACCCCAACCAGTCGCAGCAGATGGCCGCCCCTCCCTGAGCCTGGTTCTGCCGCAGGTTTCTTCCTGTTAAAAGTCGCCTTTGTCGCCAAAGTGCTTGCTCATAGGGGGGTCATATGATTGTTGGGTTTGTTCTCTGTATGCATTATTATAGGGTCTACCTTCAAATATAAAGCACCTTGAGGTGACTGTTGTTGTGATTTGGCACTATATAAATAAAATTGAATTAAATTGAGTAGAACTGGAAACATCGGAAGACTTCGGCCGCCTTCCCTACTCTGAAGTCGCATCCTTGTCTGATGCCAGTATTAATCTTGAAGAACTCCATTGAGAAATCGTCTCTCCGGACGCAGCAGCAGGAGTTGGAGTAGAGACCACAAAAGGCATCTACAAACTTGCTGGGGGACTTCATATTGAAGTTAGATAGCCCTTAGAGTCAGCCGGTGGACGCTGTCAAAAGCCGTCTCAAAGTCGATGAAATTAATAGAAATCTTCTTTTGGTATTACGATGTTTGTTCAATGATCATGCGGAGGGTGAATATTTGGTTGACTCAGGACTGGCCACTCCGAAAGCCAGTCTGCTCTTCTCCCAGTCGTTCGCCCACTGCACATCGTAGCAAACTCAAAAGAATGAGGAAAAACACTTTCCCGGGTACCAACAGCAATGTGATGCCCTGCCAGTTGTTACAGTCGCCCAAATCACCTTCCTTCCGAAGTTTGATGATGATGACTGTAATTGAGCATTTCAGGGAGGATCTCGTCCAGGCCAGCAGCCTTTCCACTCTTGAGGAATCGGATCGCTTTCTTGACTTCGGCGTGTGTTTGACTCAACGTTGGTCTTGCTCAGCTAGGGTGAGCGGGACTCGTCCATTTTTCTCTTGGATTTGGACGCAGCAGCCACCGCGAGCCCCAGTTAGATCTCGTACAATGCGACATAAGGTTCAGGTATCGTTCGGCTGCTTCTTGGGCTTCCATGCCTTTGGTTTCGATCCACTCTCACTTGTCACACCGGCAGCTGCATTTGACCTGTCCGACAAGGTCTTAGTATGCGGCCGTGGCCCTCTTAGGCTGCTCTGCAGGAGCATGCGGGTCAAAGGCCAGCTGGTCCTGAACCAACTTCACCAAACAACTTTGAACTAGAAGGCTTTTGACAGCGTCCACCGGTTTGGGACTGGCAACGGTGGAGTTGATGTAAAGAAAACAAACATATAATAAGATCCAGAAAGGCTTCCATACCACATCACCAAAAACAACTACACCCAAACCAAGAACTCCTGGGCCAACTACACCCAGACCCAAACAAACAATTCAAGGACCGGTTGTGATTTTGTTGCGTTAACACAGCTATAAATGTGCCCATGTGCCAATTGTTATTGAAATGGGTTAGAGTGGAATCAAGTTGAAAATAATCAATTATTATGTTGTCCTTCTTTTTTTTTTATGTCATAATCTGTTGCTCAGCCATCATTGGCATGATGAGGGAACGTTTCTTTTTAGTTACGGTTAGTAATGTTGTGACATGGGTAATTCGAAAATGAAAATGTTGGCTAATAATTGACCAGATTTGATGTACTGCGCCTATTTCCCCATACAGGTTAATGGGACCAATGTCAATCTGCCACTGTCCCCGGCCCCTGGTATTTCTGTGTTCAAGTCAGGAAAACACTACACTGTCTCCATGAACTTTGGTGTGACGGTTCGCTATGATGGAAACGCCTTCATGGACATCAAAGTAATCGAAGAGTGAGTGAAGACCAAATTCATGGTTTCCTTATAAAGTGGTGTTTTAATCACAAGTTCACCAGTCCAGAAATCTACATCCATACTGATACAACTAAAACTATAACACATATTCATATACTGAACATGAATCCTTTATCTGTAAGGAGTAGTAAGGTGATGAAGGCAGAGATTAATGACACAGCTAGGATATTTTATTTAAACAATTTAGCAGGGGCAACACAAACAGCTCCCTCAAAATTTCAAGATAAAATCACACAAAACTTCTAATTTCCTGACTAGTTAATTCTATGCTGATGCTATCAAACGCATCAAATGTACATGTCTGATCTTTTAGTCTTACTAATGTGTGGGGTTTAGTCTACTGCTGAAAAGAAACTTGGCTGGAATTAAAACACGTTGTAGTTCTGGCTGACTTGTTAGTCTTTCTTGCATAAGACTCTAACACAATCATTTTCTGCAATCTGCAGCTATCATAACAAGCTGTGTGGCCTGTGTGGCAACTATGATGGAGATACCAAAGATGACTTCCGCAAACCAGATGGAAGCTTAGCTGAAAATGCCAATGACTTTGGACACAGTTGGAACATGAATCCAGAGTGAGTATTGCAGAGATGCAAGTGTAAAGAAACATTTACCATTGACAAAAGACAAATGTTCTTAAGATGATGGTCTGTCTTGACAGATGTAATGAGAAACCCAACACTACCATCCCTGGGTGCAATGAAGAAGAACAGGAACTGTATGAAAGCTCTGGATATTGTGGCATTCTGCTGGACAAAAATGGACCTTTTGCTGTGTGCCATCCCAAAGTCAACCCCAATGTATGTTCATGTAGAGGATAGTGCACATATAATGAACAAATGTGGAACCAGTCCTTATTCTGAGCTTGTTGTATTTGTCTATGTGTGTGTGCATTCAGGGTGAAAATGTGATATTCGTAATAGTGGAATAATTTGAATATGTGGTTTTAGATGGTCACACAATATAAAGCATTGTAACAAAGTGATTGTTTGTTCTCAGAATTACTTCAGGGACTGTGTCTTTGACTTGTGTGAGCTGGATGGTGCCAAGCCCATTTTGTGTGAAGCCATTGAAGCCTATGTCAATGAATGCCAAGATCGTGGGGTCAACCTTGGACCATGGAGGAATGAAACCTTCTGCCGTGAGTATTGGAAGGACAAATGATTTAATTTAGTAGTAAAATATCTTTAGGTATATCATTAGGTAAAAATCAGCTTGGCTGAGTAGTTGGGAGAAAATAACACAAAGAAGTTTATGTCAGTTTTGACTTGTGGAAGAGTACTTCATACGGGCTTCCTACTCACTAAAGTTAACCGAGGGAGTGCTGCTTTAGCATACCTAGTTGGGCAGACAACATATACCAAGAGGCTGCAGGAGACTGGGTTACCACCAAACTCAAACAATCTAGTTACACGGAAGACAACACAGCTGGAAGTGCCAAAGACGTATCTCTTTTCTTGTGAAAAGCTGTCATTTTATATTTTAACCAGCACATACTTTTGTTTCCTATCACTAACTTCAACCTCTTGTGGTCTGCTTAGCACTGAGCTGTCCCCCAAACAGCCACTACGAACCTTGTGCAGATCCTTGTCAGGAAACATGCTTTGGAAAACCCCCCTCCTGCTCTGGTCCCTGCTCTGAGTCCTGTGTGTGTGATCCCAGCTATGTCCTGAGTGCTGGCAAGTGCGTTAAGGAGAACATGTGTGGCTGCAACCACACGAACGGCCAGTATTATGAGGTATGGTGAAGTGGGTCTGATAGGCCGGCAGTGAATCATTTGGTCCTTTGTATTTCAAGTCAGGTCACTTGCAGTCTCTTTATGTCCTCTCTAAAACAACATTTTCATACATACATGCATAAAAGGATCTACAAAGAATCATCTGTGCCTGCTATGCTTAATTGTCAATTTTGTTGTCTGTTTGTCAGCCTGGAGAGGAGTTTTTTGAGGAAGACTGCAAGCGAAAATGTTGGTGTGGTGCAGCTGGAATTACCTGTGAAGCCTCTGAATGCCCCCCAATGCATGAATGTAAACTTCAGGATGGAGAGCTGGGCTGCTATCCTACGAGTATGTTTGTAATGTTCACGCCTAAAAAAACACAGCAAAGCTGTAGCCATTATATTCTAAGTAGGTTTCCAGATCTCATGGGTTGGACTGCCAACCTGAAAAGTTTTGCAACTGTGTCTGACGTGATGCTGTAGACTTTGTCAAAGTTCTCAAACTAGCATTTTCTATCCCTGCTCTAATATACATAATTAGATTGAGTAATGGAAGATAGAGAAGCACAAACCACAGGTGTCTTTTACTTTCAATAACAGTGAAATATTTATGTGTGTGTTGCTGTTATGTTTCTTTTGCTCTCTTCTGTACAGTTTGTCTATAACAACACGTGTTACATGCATTTCTTTATAATACAAAATCACAGAGTTGCAGAAAAATTTTGTCTAGTCAGGAAAGGATATATTCCTTGCATCTATTTTAATGCCAGTACAAGTCCAAAGCAGCAGTGAACTGCACTGTTATTAGGTAATTGTTCTACAGTGGCTTCATCTGTGTTTCAGTCTGATGTTCCTGATGTTTTTCCCCTCTCTCAGGCTTTCAGGATTGTGTAGTTTCTGGGGATCCACACTACAACACCTTTGACAAGAAGTACTACAGCTTCATGGGAACCTGTACTTACACACTGGCCAGAAGCTGTAGGAACAGCACAGGTACACACTATTTTGAGACATTTATTCATTAAGATGTTTGGGTTTCATTGCACCTGTTCTAGTCTTGCCACACCACACGCACAAATGAAAGTTTAAATGAGCTAAATTTACTCATTTATTATTTTCATCGCAAAGCATGACAGATGTTGTTTTCATTCACGTTTGCTGCAAAGAGAAGACACTGAATGTCAGTTGTGGTTTGTATGTTAATGCCAATATTCACCTTTAATATAAACACACAATATTCCTGATTGTCGTGGTCTTCCCTGTGCAGGCCCTTGGTTCTCTGTGGAGGCAAAGAATGAAGAGAGAGGAGTTGCAGGAGTGTCATACCTGAGGAAGCTATATGTGACAGTGGATGGAATTACTGTGACCCTGATGAAGAGCAGTAGAACACTGGTCAGTATATGAATGAATTACTATCTCTTGTATTTCCCATCTTTAAGTAAAATGTGTGCCAGCAGACATCCCACACAGAAGTTGTATCATCACCATGGATGTCTTATGTCTACACATAACTGACATTTTAGCAAAGAACTCAAATTATATCTTTAGTTACTTTGTTGCTAACAACATGTAAAAAAAACAAAACAGATTTTTCCCATTTTGTCAGTTGAATCTATGCCAAAGATAACACAGTCTGTTTAACATCTTTATATTCTTATGTTCTTAACATCTTTTTCTTCATCACTGAATCAGGTGAACGGAGTACGGGTGGCTCTGCCCCACTCCCCCTCTCCTCTCATGTCTATTAGTCTTGCTGGTCAGTTCATCACGCTTCAAACATCCTTTGGCCTGAGGGTGCGTTGGGATGGAAACCATTATGCCCAGATCTCAGTTCCCAGGTTAGTATAAATATTGGTTTGAACTATTTTGATATTGTAGAACTTCTTTTTATTTGCTTCACACATTCATACAATACACCTGACCACTGTCTCCATTGCTCCATCATTCTTTTTTTGATGACCACTTTCCTCCGATGCAACCATAACCTAACGATCTGAAGAAACTCTGATAGATAACGATCTAAACTGCTGAACATCACCAGTTGTTTTATGTATGTTGTGAAAACAAAGCAGTCCATTTGTGTGCATATTGTGGACTTATGCAACTTTTAATATATACTAACGATGCCCTGGTTTATTGTATCAGGGATTTTTGCATTCTCTTCATTTGTTTCTAGAATTACAATAAAAGGCCAAGCAACACCTTATTAAACATTGCAAATATTCTTAAGCTTGTCTTATTTTAATCCTACATATCCTGCCTTGACTTTGTCCTACCAGCTCCTACTATGACCAAATGTGTGGCCTTTGTGGTGACTATGATGGGAACCCAGACAATGACTTCACTAAACCAGATGGCACTGTGGCAGGAAATAGTAATGACTTTGGGAACAGCTGGCAGACCAAAGACGATGAAGATGACTCGTGAGTTCCAACATATCTATCTTTCTGTCTTTTGGATTTCTTCTGGTTACGTCTTTTGTTACCTTACTGTCGGACTCTTTCTGACAAACTGAAGAGGATGTAACTGTGTTTTGTATTTGTGTTGACCAGATGTACCCCAGGAACAAAGCCTGATCCAGACTGTGACCCCAACTTGGAAGCTGAAGTTGTAAAACCAGAGAAATGTGGTAAAATTACAGACCCTACTGGACCCTTCCGGTAAGAATTCACAACCCCTCCACTTTTGGTTATCGACTTGGTTAAACTGATGGGATTCCTGGGTTTTTACAACGTTTTTTCCTGACCTTATAAAATCATGAACTAGATGGCAGCATGCCTGGTAATCACCCAACTGACCTGTAAAATATGAATAAATATTTTCAATACTATTACTGTAATGCTGTAATGAACCCGTCTGGCACTGGGATGCCAGTTTCGTTCTTTGTCCCTCATTCTCAAACGCAGCAGCAAGTTTTTACCAATGACTTGCCAGTTTATCTCTATCTATCGTTGCAAAAAACCTGGGATACCAGGTTCTTTCTATAACCCTCCTTTGCAAATGCCACAGTGAGCTTTTGGCACCAGGATGCCAAGTTATTATTCCTCATTTGCAAATGCATCAACAAGGTTTTCTACCCAGGAGATTCCAGTTTCCCTTCCCCTCTATCCCTCCCTCGCACAATGCAGCAGCATGCTTCTTGGCACTAGGATGTCAGGCTTTCTTTATCTACCCCTCCTTCTTAAATGCAGGAGCAAGCTTTTAGCACCGGGTTGCCAGTTCCTCTTCCCTCACTCCCCTTTTCACAAAAATGCAGCAGCATGTGTTTTGTCACTGGAATGCCAGGTTCTCTTTCTCTGTCCCTCGTTTGCATATGTACCAGCAAGCTTTTGGCCCCGGGATTCTGGGTTTCTTTTTCTGTTCTTCCTTTACAAATGCAGCAGCAGGCTTTTAGTACTGGGATGCCATGTTTTCTTTCTCTTTTCCTCCTTTACAAATCCAGCCGAATGCTTTTTGCAATGGTATTCCAGGTTCTATTTCTCTGTCCGTCTTTTTCAAATTCGCCAGCATACATCTGGCACCGGGATGCCAGGTTCTTTTCCTTCATTTGCAGTAGCAAGCTTTTCTTCCCTCTATCTCTCCTGAGCAAAATGCAGCAGCGTGCTTTTTGGAACCTGGAAGCCAGTTTCTCTTTCCTCTTTCCCCAATAACTTGGATGCCAGGGTCCATGCATCTATCTATCTTTCACAAAATGTAACAGTGCACATTCCTGACACCATATTGCCAGTCTTTGTCTCCATATCGATCATTTTCAAACACAGCAGTAAAAGCTTTTACGAGCCGTCAAGCCATTGCCTCATGTCTTAAAATACAGACATGCATCCATCCAGCCTCCACACCAGTCGAGCCACGTTGCCACTCGATCAGGGGTTCTCCTCATTCAACTATTATGGTCTTTCGTTGTCTGAAATTTGCTTTGATGTCTTCTCCCACCATTCCTTCGTAATTTTCCGAACTCAACCACTCCACTCTCTGGAATCCTTGACCACCTTCTCCCTGCGCTTCTCTTTTGTCCTGCTTTCCTTCTTCCACCTCAACCTGTAGCGGCAGATGGCTGTCCTTCCATGGGAATGGTTTTGCCAGAGGTTTCTTCCCGTTAAAAGGAGTTGTTCCTTCCCACTGTCGCCAAAGTGCTTGCTCATAGGGAGTCATATGATTGTTGGGTTTTCTCTGTAGGTATTACTGCAGGGTCTACCTTACATATAAAGCGCCTTGAGGCGATTGTTGTTGTGATTTGGGGCTGTATAAATAAATTGAATTGAAAAATTGAATTATTACTGCAGAGGTCTTTCACCTTCACAATGCACCGTTATTGCTGCCTCTAGGGGGCCAGTCCCCTCTGCGCCCTTCCCTAAAGCTCAGTTCAAATCATGTTTAAGCCATTCACCTTTTTCTAATAGAAACACTGTAAAATGTAAAATGAGGATGTGGGCTCAGCTAGTGAATTAGAGATAAAGTATCCAAACACTTCCCTTCCTGTTCTTATCTATATATAATCCCCCAGTTCTACTAGCTGTTTGTTCTTCCATTCATTCCCAACCCTCCCTCCCCTTTTTCAATTTCAATTCTTTCACTGTTTCACTTCTCATTAGTACATGGGGATCTGCCAGCCCAGGAGCCGCCGCCAGTCCCCAGCGAGGCCTTCCCCAAACCGCAGTTCAATTCATGTTTAAGCCATTCACCTTTATTCACTGGCCCCATCTAGTGAATTGTTGCTAAACTTATGCAACAATTGTTGACTGTTTCACCACCAAATGTAGCTTTTTTGTTTGTTCGAACTCAGATTTTCAGTATATATGAGCCTCTGCCTTTTCCTACCTAAGCTAAGTGAGTGCTTTTCTCTGTTACAGGGAGTGCATCAGTGTAGTTAATCCCACTCCATTCTTCCAAAGCTGTGTGTATGACATGTGTCAGTTCAACGGCCAGCAGCATGTGCTGTGTGACCAGCTCCAGGCCTACACTGACGCATGTCATAGTGCTGGAGCCAAAGTCTACCAATGGAGAACTCCAGACTTCTGCCGTAAGTTTGAATCTGAGATATACCAAATATATCTAAATGATATATGATAGTTTAATAATAATATCAGCTGTTCTTTCTGAACATCATAAAGTATATATAAAACATAGTCACAGTGACATCACCCATTGGCTTGATGAGCCCCAAATTGAAGCATGAATGAATAAAGCCTTGAATAATACTTTTTCATGTTGGAAACATGAGCCTTCAGCATTTTCCCTTTTAAATGGGGTGCATGCCATAGCTTCTCCATTTGGAAGTTGTCTCCACCTGTAAATATAACTAAGATATATTACATCCTGCTCACCAACATTATAATTGAACTTATAATCATATTTATAATTGTATAGGGAGGAGAGTTTAAGATACAGTGCACAATGCTGAAACCAATGTAAAATATTCAATGCAGTTAATATTGTCCTTGCTTTCATTTATGACACTGAGTTAAATCAATATGAGATACATAGGTGCCCTGTCTTTGAATCATCCTACTCCCCCTCCCTTCTCTGTTGCTATTTGTCCACCATTGTTCCCTCTCATTATTGTTCATCCCTGTGTTTGTCCACACAGCTCTGACCTGTCCTCCCAATAGCTCCTACTCCCTTTGTGTGAATTCATGTCCTGAGACATGTCTTGGTGTGGTGGGACCACCTGGCTGTGAGGAAGTGTGTGTGGAGGGTTGTGAGTGTAACCCTGGCTTCATTCTCAGTGATGACAAATGTGTGGAACTGAGAGACTGTGGTTGTGTGGACCCCAGTGGAACCTATCACCCTGTAAGTGGAAACAGCCTCCAAACAATTAAAACCATATTCCATTTACCTTTAAAATGTGCTAAGCTCATGCTAACATCATTTTCAGTTCTCTTTATGACTTCAACAGGAGAGACGCCAAAAGACACAAAGACCCTACAGTAAAAAAGAAATTAAAACTCAACTAAATTAAGGGTGCATAGACTGCAGTGAACTGTTGGCACACAAATATTGGTTTTACAACAAAGATTTTTACTTTCAACTTATCAAGCACAGGTTATATTTATTATGCTGTATTTTGCCTGAATTTAAAAGACACTGGTGTTATAGAATTTGTATTTTTGTCACAGCATTTACATACTGGTGCCACCACAATTAGCAAGCCCAAAATCAATAAATAAATGAGTAAAGGTTGGCCTAATTAGTTAGTGGCATACAGAATCCCTGGTTTGCATCCAAATGTATATTTATCATTTAGATCTTTATATTCGTGTGATGTATAAGAGAGAATTACATGACAGAATTTTGATTGTTTTTTGTATTCTGTGTACATTTGTCAGGTGGGCGATGACTGGTACTTGGAGGGTTGTGAACAAAAGTGTATGTGTCACAGTGGAGGTCTGCTACAGTGTCATAACACCAGCTGTAACCCAACTACTGAGAGCTGCCAACTACAAGATGGAGAATATGAATGCCACCCTCTGGGTATGTTAATCACACAGCTTCACATAGAAATAGCTGCATGAATGCATGGATGTGGATTACAGTGTCAAGTGCTTTATCCGACTGGCCCTAGAAATGCAGTAAATAAATGCAGTCATTTTAGCAACAGGCGCTCCAAACCTCCACTGTCTCAACTGATGTTGTTTTTTTGGACTGAGTTTGTTAAGACTGCATAATAACTTCCTACCTTTTTAGTTCCTGAAAGAGTATCTGCACATTTTCCAGTAATCCTTTTTCTTTCTACCCAGACCTGTGTCCTCCTAACGCAGAGTATATAGAGTGCGGTCCAGCTTGCATTCCTACATGTATGGAACCCTCTACCAACTGTTCTGGCTCCTGCATCACTGGGTGTTTCTGCAAACCAGGCTTTGTCTTCAAAGGACGGCACTGCGTGCCGCTGGACAAGTGTGGTTGTTTAGATGACAACAATAACTATTATGAGGTCAGATGTCCTAGTTAGTACTGTGTACAGTGTACATTTAAAGACATACAGTATACTTTCTCAGTACTGATTGTTTTCATTTTATCCAGCCTGGTGAGATAGTATTTGGAGATGGCTGCACAAAGCTGTGTCGCTGTGTAGGGAACTACACTTTGGAATGTGTTGATAACTCCTGTGACCCCACTGAAGAGTGTCGAGAGGTTAATGGTGTTGCAGGCTGTTATCCTAAAGGTAATAATGTTTGTTGACTTTATTGTTGTTGACTTGATTTAATGCAGTGTAATAAATTACATCTGCACAAGGAGCACATTGTGTTGTGCTTTACAGTCAGTCGGTATAACTTGATAGTTGACAGTGTGGAAATTACAATTTTCTCATATATTATTCCTTTAGGTACATCCACATGCATTGCATCTGGCGATCCACACTACACCAGCTTTGACAAACGCAAATATGACTTCATGGGCAACTGCAGCTATCTGATGTCTAGTCCATGCAATGACACAACTGTGCCCTACTTTGAGGTCCATACTGACAATGAAAACCGGTATAACAGGCCGACCATCTCCTATGTGAATGCCGTACATGTATACGCACAGATGATAAAGATCTCCATTCTCAAAGGTGGCACTGTGCAGGTAAGACATGAGAAGAAGAAACAGGATGTTTTGCATGTGAAAACCAATCACGCTTTCACGTTATCAGGCACTACTGCATTACAAACAAACATCATTCTGTGGTACAAAACACTGCACATGCTCAGGAACACTTCTGAAAACCACTGCAATTGACCATGGAAAGAAACTTGCACTTACACTTAGCACTTAGTTCCTCCTACGCCGAGCAACGCATCAGGCAGCTAACAATCTCCATCGATGTCGGTCAGGGGCGAATGTTTCAGCTTCGTCCCAGGCGATGTCGACTGTTTTCAGATCATCCATAAACATTCGACGTCATGTGATATTTGGTCGGCCTTGCTTTCGCTGGTTCTGCCAAAGGCTTCTTCCTGTTAAAAGACGCCTCTGTCACCAAAGTGCTTGGTCAATGGGGTCATATGATTGTTGTTTTTTTTCTCTGTATGTATTATTGTAAGGTCTATCTTACAATATAAAGCACCTTGAGGTGACTGTTTTTGTGATTTGGGGCTATATAAAAAACATTGAATTTAAATGAATTGAATTGGAGATGTCGGAGGACACCGGCAGCCTTCCCTACTCTGGAGTTGACATCTTGATCAGAGATCCCATAATTCGAGATGATGCTGCCCAGATATGTGAAATTTTCCAACTTATCAGCACGTTATTGGTTGATTATGACGGGAACATGGGCAGTTGTGTAGCCAACTCCGAGTACCTTGGTTTTCTTGGCGCTGATTCGTAATCCGACTTCCTCACCTGCCTCTGCAAAGCTGCAGTCCATTCTTGGAGGTCTTCCGTAGTCGAGCCCAGTAGGGGCCCAGTAGCCAATTCAAAAGAATGAGGCAAAGCACTTTCCCGGGTACCGACAGCAGCGTGATGCCCCGGCAGTTGTTACAGTCACCCAAATCGCCTTTCGGGAAGTTTGGTGATAACACCTTTTGCCCATTCATAGGGTACACGCGATGTTGTCCAGCAGGCGTTTAGGGGTCTTCTAAGGGCGCCATCCAATCATCTGTCTGGACGCAGAACCGGGAGTTGGAGCAGAGACCACAAAAGGCGTCTACAAACTGCTGGGGGACTCCATATTGACGTGGGATAGCCCATAGAGTCGGCCGGTGGACGTTGTCAAAAGCTTTCTTGAAGTCATTGAAATTACCCATTCATAGGGTACACACGATGTTGACCAGCAGGCATTTTGGGGACTTCTAAGGGCGGCATCCAACTGGGCTTCGTCATCCTTCAGCATTGTGGGGAGGAACTCGTCCAGGCCAGCATCGCTGTCTTGACTTCGGCGTTGATGATTTTTCCGATATCGACAGGAAGAAGATCCATGGAGGGTGCAAGTTCTTTGGCCTCGAACAAGTGGAGTGGCTCGGGCTGGTTTAAAGTATCGCAGAACTGTTTGGCTCAACATTGGTCTTGCTCAGCTTCAGTGAGGAGGACTCGTCCATTTTGTCTCGGATTGGGACCAAGCGGCCACTGCGAGCCCCTGTTAGATCTGGTACAATGCGATTTAATATTCGGGTATCGTTCTGGTCTACTGTTTTCTTGGGCATCCATGCCTTTGGCTTCGATCCACTCTCGCTTGTCATGCCGGCAGCTGCATTTGACATGTCGGGCAAGAGCTGAGTTGTTCAGACATCATTGGCATGATAAAGGAACGTTTCTTTTCAGTTACAGATAGTAATGTTGTGACATGAGTAATTCAAAAATGAAAATGTTGGCTAATAATTGACCAGATTTGATGTACTCTGCCTATTTTCCCATACAGGTTAATGGGACCAATGTCAATCTGCCACTGTCTCCGTCCCCTGGTATTTCTGTGTTCAAGTCAGGAAAACACTACACTGTCTCCATGAACTTTGGTGTGACGGTTCGCTATGATGGAAACTCTTTCATGGACATTAAAGTAATCGAAGAGTGAGTGAAGACCAAATTCATGGTTTCCTTATAAAGTGGTGTTTTAATCACAAGTTCACCAGTCCAGAAATCTACATCCATACTGATACAACTAAAACTATAACACATATTCATATACTGAACATGAATCCTTTATCTGTAAGGAGTAGTAAGGTGATAAAGGCAGAGATTAATGACACAGCTAGGATATTTTATTTAAACAATGTAGCAGGGGCAACACAAACAGCTCCCTCAAAATTTCAAGATAAAATCACACAAAACTTCTAATTTCCTGACTAGTTAATTCTATGCTGATGCTATCAAACGCATCAAATGTACATGTCTGATCTTTTAGTCTTACTAATGTGTGGGGTTTAGTCTACTGCTGAAAAGAAACTTGGCTGCAATTAAAACACGTTGTAGTTCTGGCTTACTTGTTAGTCTTTCTTGCATAAGACTCTAACACAATCATTTTCTGCAATCTGCAGCTATCATAACAAGCTGTGTGGCCTGTGTGGCAACTATGATGGAGATACCAAAGATGACTTCCGCAAACCAGATGGAAGCTTAGCTGAAAATGCCAATGACTTTGGACACAGTTGGAACATGAATCCAGAGTGAGTATTGCAGAGATGCAAGTGTAAAGAAACATTTACCATTGGCAAAAGACAAATGTTCTTAAGATGATGGTCTGTCTTGACAGATGTAATAAGAAACCCAACACTACGATCCCTGGGTGCAATGAAGAAGAACAGGAACTGTATGAAAGCTCTGGATATTGTGGCATTCTGCTGGACAAAAATGGACCTTTTGCTGTGTGCCATCCCAAAGTCAACCCCAATGTATGTTCATGTAAAGGATAGTGCACATATAATAAACAAATGTGGAACAGGTCCTTATTCTGAGCTTGTTGTATTTGTGTATGTGTGTGTGCGTTCAGGGTGAAAATGTGATATTAGTAATAGTGGAATAATTTGAATATGTGGTTTTAGATGGTCACACAATATAAAGCATTGTAACAAAGTGATTGTTTGTTCTCAGAATTACTTCAGGGACTGTGTCTTTGACTTGTGTGAGCTGGATGGTGCCAAGCCCATTTTGTGTGAAGCCATTGAAGCCTATGTCAATGAATGCCAAGATCGTGGGGTCAACCTTGGACCATGGAGGAATGAAACCTTCTGCCGTGAGTATTGGAAGGACAAATGATTTAATTTAGTAGTAAAATATCTTTAGGTATATCATTAGGTAAAAATCAGCTTGGCTGAGTAGTTGGGAGAAAATAACACAAAGAAGTTTATGTCAGTTTTGACTTGTGGAAGAGTACTTCATACGGGCTTCCTACTCACTAAAGTTAACCGAGGGAGTGCTGCTTTAGCATACCTAGTTGGGCAGACAACATATACCAAGAGGCTGCAGGAGACTGGGTTACCACCAAACTCAAACAATCTAGTTACACGGAAGACAACACAGCTGGAAGTGCCAAAGACGTATCTCTTTTCTTGTGAAAAGCTGTCATTTTATATTTTAACCAGCACATACTTTTGTTTCCTATCACTAACTTCAACCTCTTGTGGTCTGCTTAGCACTGAGCTGTCCCCCAAACAGCCACTACGAACCTTGTGCAGATCCTTGTCAGGAAACATGCTTTGGAAAACCCCCCTCCTGCTCTGGTCCCTGCTCTGAGTCCTGTGTGTGTGATCCCAGCTATGTCCTGAGTGCTGGCAAGTGCGTTAAGGAGAACATGTGTGGCTGCAACCACACGAACGGCCAGTATTATGAGGTATGGTGAAGTGGGTCTGATAGGCCGGCAGTGAATCATTTGGTCCTTTGTATTTCAAGTCAGGTCACTTGCAGTCTCTTTATGTCCTCTCTAAAACAACATTTTCATACATACATGCATAAAATGATCTACAAAGAATCATCTGTGCCTGCTATGCTTAATTGTCAATTTTGTTGTCTGTTTGTCAGCCTGGAGAGGAGTTTTTTGAGGAAGACTGCAAGCGAAAATGTTGGTGTGGTGCAGCTGGAATTACCTGTGAAGCCTCTGAATGCCCCCCAATGCATGAATGTAAACTTCAGGATGGAGAGCTGGGCTGCTATCCTACGAGTATGTTTGTAATGTTCACACCTAAAAAAACACAGCAAAGCTGTAGCCATTATATTCTAAGTAGGTTTCCAGATCTCATGGGTTGGACTGCCAACCTGAAAAGTTTTGCAACTGTGTTTGACGTGATGCTGTAGACTTTGTCAAAGTTCTCAAACTAGCATTTTCTATCCCTGCTCTAATATACATAATTAGATTGAGTAATGGAAGATAGAGAAGCACAAACCACAGGTGTCTTTTACTTTCAATAACAGTGAAATATTTATGTGTGTGTTGCTGTTATGTTTCTTTTGCTCTCTTCTGTACAGTTTGTCTATAACAACACGTGTTACATGCATTTCTTTATAATACAAAATCACAGAGTTGCAGAAAATTTTTGTCTAGTCAGGAAAGGATATATTCCTTGCATCTATTTTAATGCCAGTACAAGTCCAAAGCAGCAGTGAACTGCACTGTTATTAGGTAATTGTTCTACAGTGGCTTCATCTGTGTTTCAGTCTGATGTTCCTGATGTTTTTCCCTCTCTCAGGTTTTCAGGATTGTGTAGTTTCTGGGGATCCACACTACAACACCTTTGACAAGAAGTACTACAGCTTCATGGGAACCTGTACTTACACACTGGCCAGAAGCTGTAGGAACAGCACAGGTACACACTATTTTGAGACATTTATTCATTAAGATGTTTGGGTTTCATTGCACCTGTTCTAGTCTTGCCACACCACACGCACAAATGAAAGTTTAAATGAGCTAAATTTACTCATTTATTATTTTCATCGCAAAGCATGACAGATGTTGTTTTCATTCACGTTTGCTGCAAAGAGAAGACACTGAATGTCAGTGGTGGTTTGTATGTTAATGCCAATGTTCACCTTTAATATAAACACACAATATTCCTGATTGTCGTGGTCTTCCCTGTGCAGGGCCTTGGTTCTCTGTGGAGGCAAAGAATGAAGAGAGAGGAGTTGCAGGAGTGTCATACCTGAGGAAGCTATATGTGACAGTGGATGGAATTACTGTGACCCTGATGAAGAGCAGTAGAACACTGGTCAGTATATGAATGAATTACTATCTCTTGTATTTCCCATCTTTAAGTAAAATGTGTGCCAGCAGACATCCCACACAGTAGTTGTATCATCACCATGGATGTCTTATGTCTACACATAACTGACATTTTAGCAAAGAACTCAAATTATATCTTTAGTTACTTTGTTGCTAACAACATGTAAAAAAAACAAAACAGATTTTTCCCATTTTACAGTTGAATCTATGCCAAAGATAACACAGTGTGATAGGCATAAAGCAATGTCTTTCTTGCTTGTTAAAACTATACAAAGTCTGTTTTTGCCTGATATACTGCACATTGCACACTCTTTGTACTTTTATACTCCCTGACCTGTCCACCAATTAGACGTTTACACAGTCTGTTTAACATCTTTATATTCTTATGTTCTTAACATATTTTTCTTCATCACTGAATCAGGTGAACGGAGTACGGGTGGCTCTGCCCCACTCCCCCTCTCCTCTCATGTCTATTAGTCTTGCTGGTCAGTTCATCACGCTTCAAACATCCTTTGGCCTGAGGGTGCGTTGGGATGGAAACCATTATGCCCAGATCTCAGTTCCCAGGTTAGTATAAATATTGGTTTGAACTATTTTGATATTGTAGAACTTCTTTTTATTTGCTTCACACATTCATACAATACACCTGACCACTGTCTCCATTGCTCCATCATTCTTTTTTTGATGACCACTTTCCTCCGATGCAACCATAACCTAACGATCTGAAGAAACTCTGATAGATAACGATCTAAACTGCTGAACATCACCAGTTGTTTTATGTATGTTGTGAAAACAAAGCAGTCCATTTGTGTGCATATTGTGGACTTATGCAACTTTTAATATATACTAACGATGCCCTGGTTTATTGTATCAGGGATCTTTGCATTCTCTTCATTTGTTTCTAGAATTACAATAAAAGGCCAAGCAACACCTTATTAAACATTGCAAATATTCTTAAGCTTGTCTTATTTTAATCCTACATATCCTACCTTGACTTTGTCCTACCAGCTCCTACTATGACCAAATGTGTGGCCTTTGTGGTGACTATGATGGGAACCCAGACAATGACTTCACTAAACCAGATGGCACTGTGGCAGGAAATAGTAATGACTTTGGGAACAGCTGGCAGACCAAAGACGATGAAGATGACTCGTGAGTTCCAACATATCTATCTTTCTGTCTTTTGGATTTCTTCTGGTTACGTCTTTTGTTACCTTACTGTCGGACTCTTTCTGACAAACTGAAGAGGATGTAACTGTGTTTTGTATTTGTATTGACCAGATGTACCCCAGGTACAAAGCCTGATCCAGACTGTGACCCCAACTTGGAAGCTGAAGTTGTAAAACCAGAGAAATGTGGTAAAATTACAGACCCTACTGGACCCTTCCGGTAAGAATTCACAACCCCTCCACTTTTGGTTATCGACTTGGTTAAACTGATGGGATTCCTGGGTTTTTACAACGTTTTTTTCCTGACCTTATAAAATCATGAACTAGATGGCAGCATGCCTGGTAATCACCCAACTGACCTGTAAAATATGAATAAATATTTTCAATACTATTACTGTAATGCTGTAATGAACCCGTCTGGCACTGGGATGCCAGTTTCGTTCTTTGTCCCTCATTCTCAAACGCAGCAGCAAGTTTTTACCAATGACTTGCCAGTTTATCTCTATCTATCGTTGCAAAAAACCTGGGATACCAGGTTCTTTCTATAACCCTCCTTTGCAAATACAACAGTGAGCTTTTGGCACCAGGATGCCAAGTTATTATTCCTCATTTGCAAATGCATCAACAAGGTTTTCTACCCAGGAGATTCCAGTTTCCCTTCCCCTCTGTCCCTCCCTCGCAAAATGCACCAGCATGCTTCTTGGCACTAGGATGTCAGGCTTTCTTTATCTACCCCTCCTTCTTAAATGCAGGAGCAAGCTTTTAGCACCGGGTTGCCAGTTCCTCTTCCCTCACTCCCCTTTTCACAAAAATGCAGCAGCATGTGTTTTGGCACTGGAATGCCAGGTTCTCTTTCTCTGTCCCTCGTTTGCATATGTACCAGCAAGCTTTTGGCCCCGGGATTCTGGGTTTCTTTTTCTGTTCCTCCTTTACAAATGCAGCAGCAGGCTTTTAGTACTGGGATGCCATGTTTTCTTTCTCTTTTCCTCCTTTACAAATCCAGCCGAATGCTTTTTGCAATGGTATTCCAGGTTCTATTTCTCTGTCCGTCTTTTTCAAATTCGCCAGCATACATCTGGCACCGGGATGCCAGGTTCTTTTCCTTCATTTGCAGTAGCAAGCTTTTCTTCCCTCTATCTCTCCTGAGCAAAATGCAGCAGCGTGCTTTTTGGAACCTGGAAGCCAGTTTCTCTTTCCTCTTTCCCCAATAACTTGGATGCCAGGGTCCATGCATCTATCTATCTTTCCCAAAACATAACAATGCACATTCCTGACACCGTATTGCCAGTCTTTGTCTCCATATCGATCATTTTCAAACACAGCAGTAAAAGCTTTTACGAGCCGTCAAGCCATTGCCTCATGTCTTAAAATACAGACATGCATCCATCCAGCCTCCACACCAGTCGAGCCACGTTGCCACTCGATCAGGGGTTCTCCTCATTCAACTATTAAGGTCTTTCGTTGTCTGAAATTTGCTTTGATGTCTTCTCCCACCATTCCTTCGTAATTTTCCGAACTCAACCACTCCACTCTCTGGAATCCTTGACCACCTTCTCTCTGCGCTTCTCTTTTGTCCTGCTTTCCTTCTTCCACCTCAACCTGTAGCGGCAGATGGCTGTCCTTCCATGGGAATGGTTTTGCCAGAGGTTTCTTCCCGTTAAAAGGAGTTGTTCCTTCCCACTGTCGCCAAAGTGCTTGCTCATAGGGAGTCATATGATTGTTGGGTTTTCTCTGTAGGTATTACTGCAGGGTCTACCTTACATATAAAGCGCCTTGAGGCGATTGTTGTTGTGATTTGGGGCTGTATAAATAAATTGAATTGAAAAATTGAATTATTACTGCAGAGGTCTTTGACCTTCACAATGCACCGTTATTGCTGCCTCTAGGGGGCCAGTCCCCTCTGCGCCCTTCCCTAAAGCTCAGTTCAACTCATGTTTAAGCCATTCACCTTTTTCTAATAGAAACACTGTAAAATGTAAAATGAGGATGTGGGCTCAGCTAGTGAATTAGAGATAAAGTATCCAAACACTTCCCTTCCTGTTCTTATCTATATATAATCCCCCAGTACTACTAGCTGTTTGTTCTTCCATTCATTCCCAACCCTCCCTCCCCTTTTTCAATTTCAATTCTTTCACTGTTTCACTTCTCATTAGTACATGGGGATCTGCCAGCCCAGGAGCCACCGCCAGTCCCCAGCGAGGCCTTCCCCAAACCGCAGTTCAATTCATGTTTAAGCCATTCACCTTTATTCACTGGCCCCATCTAGTGAATTGTTGCTAAACTTATGCAACAATTGTTGACTGTTTCACCACCAAATGTAGCTTGTTTGTTTGTTCGAACTCAGATTTTCAGTATATATGAGCCTCTGCCTTTTCCTACCTAAGCTAAGTGAGTGCTTTTCTCTGTTACAGGGAGTGCATCAGTGTAGTTAATCCCACTCCATTCTTCCAAAGCTGTGTGTATGACATGTGTCAGTTCAACGGCCAGCAGCATGTGCTGTGTGACCAGCTCCAGGCCTACACTGACGCATGTCATAGTGCTGGAGCCAAAGTCTACCAATGGAGAACTCCAGACTTCTGCCGTAAGTTTGAATCTGAGATATACCAAATATATCTAAATGATATATGATAGTTTAATAATAATATCAGCTGTTCTTTCTGAACATCATAAAGTATATATAAAACATAGTCACAGTGACATCACCCATTGGCTTGATGAGCCCCAAATTGAAGCATGAATGAATAAAGCCTTGAATAATACTTTTTCATTTTGGAAAAATGAGCCTTCAGCATTTTCCCTTTTAAATGGGGTGCATGCCATAGCTTCTCCATTTGGAAGTTGTCTCCACCTGTAAATATAACTAAGATATATTACATCCTGCTCACCAACATTATAATTGAACTTATAATCATATTTATAATTGTATAGGGAGGAGAGTTTAAGATACAGTGCACAATGCTGAAACCAATGTAAAATATTCAATGCAGTTAATATTGTCCTTGCTTTCATTTATGACACTGAGTTAAATCAATATGAGATACGTAGGTGCCCTGTCTTTGAATCATCCTACTCCCCGTCCCTTCTCTGTTGCTATTTGTCCACCATTGTTCCCTCTCATTATTGTTCATCCCTGTGTTTGTCCACACAGCTCTGACCTGTCCTCCCAATAGCTCCTACTCCCTTTGTGTGAATTCATGTCCTGAGACATGTCTTGGTGTGGTGGGACCACCTGGCTGTGAGGAAGTGTGTGTAGAGGGTTGTGAGTGTAACCCTGGCTTCATTCTCAGTGATGACAAATGTGTGGAACTGAGAGACTGTGGTTGTGTGGACCCCAGTGGAACCTATCACCCTGTAAGTGGAAACAGCCTCCAAACAATTAAAACCATATTCCATTTACCTTTAAAATGTGCTAAGCTCATGCTAACATCATTTTCAGTTCTCTTTATGACTTCAACAGGAGAGACGCCAAAAGACACAAAGACCCTACAGTAAAAAAGAAATTAAAACTCAACTAAATTAAGGGTGCATAGACTGCAGAGAACTGTTGGCACATAAATATTGGTTTTACAACAAAGATTTTTACTTTCAACTTATCAAGCACAGATTATATTTATTATACTGTATTATACCTGAATTTAAAAGACACTGGTGTTATAGAATTTGTATTTATGTCATAGCATTTACATACTGGTGCCACCACAATTAGCAAGCCCAAAATCAATAAATAAATGAGTAAAGGTTGGCCTAATTAGTTAGTGGCATACAGAATCCCTGGTTTGCATCCAAATGTATATTTATCATTTAGATCTTTATATTCGTGTGATGTATAAGAGAGAATTACATGACAGAATTTTGATTGTTTTTTGTATTCTGTGTACATTTGTCAGGTGGGCGATGACTGGTACTTGGAGGGTTGTGAACAAAAGTGTATGTGTCACAGTGGAGGTCTGCTACAGTGTCATAACACCAGCTGTAACCCAACTACTGAGAGCTGCCAACTACAAGATGGAGAATATGAATGCCACCCTCTGGGTATGTTAATCACACAGCTTCACATAGAAATAGCTGCATGAATGCATGGATGTGGATTACAGTGTCAAGTGCTTTATCCGACTGGTCCTAGAAATGCAGTAAATAAATGCAGTCATTTTAGCAACAGGCGCTCCAAACCTCCTCTGTCTCAACTGATGTTGTTTTTTTGGACTGAGTTTGTTAAGACTGCATAATAACTTCCTACCTTTTTAGTTCCTGAAAGAGTATCTGCACATTTTCCAGTAATCCTTTTTCTTTCTATCCAGACCTGTGTCCTCCTAACGCAGAGTATATAGAGTGTGGTCCAGCTTGCATTCCTACATGTATGGAACCCTCTACCAACTGTTCTGGCTCCTGCATCACTGGGTGTTTCTGCAAACCAGGCTTTGTCTTCAAAGGACGGCACTGCGTGCCGCTGGACAAGTGTGGTTGTTTAGATGACAACAATAACTATTATGAGGTCAGATGTCCTAGTTAGTACTGTGTACAGTGTACATTTAAAGACATACAGTATACTTTCTCAGTACTGATTGTTTTCATTTTATCCAGCCTGGTGAGATAGTATTTGGAGATGGCTGCACAAAGCTGTGTCGCTGTGTAGGGAACTACACTTTGGAATGTGTTGATAACTCCTGTGACCCCACTGAAGAGTGTCGAGAGGTTAATGGTGTTGCAGGCTGTTATCCTAAAGGTAATAATGTTTGTTGACTTTATTGTTGTTGACTTGATTTAATGCAGTGTAATAAATTACATCTGCACAAGGAGCACCTTGTGTTGTGCTTTACAGTCAGTCGGTATAACTTGATAGTTGACAGTGTGGAAATTACAATTTTCTCATATATTATTCCTTTAGGTACATCCACATGCATTGCATCTGGCGATCCACACTACACCAGCTTTGACAAACGCAAATATGACTTCATGGGCAACTGCAGCTATCTGATGTCTAGTCCATGCAATGACACAACTGTGCCCTACTTTGAGGTCCATACTGACAATGAAAACCGGTATAACAGGCCGACCATCTCCTATGTGAATGCCGTACATGTATACGCACAGATGATAAAGATCTCCATTCTCAAAGGTGGCACTGTGCAGGTAAGACATGAGAAGAAGAAACAGGATGTTTTGCATGTGAAAACCAATCACGCTTTCAGTTTTTAGGCACTACTGCATTACAAACAAACATCATTCTGTGGTACAAATCACTGCACATGCTCAGGAACACTTCTGAAAACCACTGCAATTGACCATGGAAAGAAACTTGCACTTACACTTAGCACTTAGTTCCTCCTACGCCGAGCGACGCATCGGGCAGCTAACAATCTCCATCGATGTCGGTCAGGGGCGAATGTTTCAGCTTCGTCCCAGGCGATGTCGACTGTTTTCAGATCATCCATAAACATTCGACGTCATGTGATATTTGGTCGGCCTTGCTTTCGCTGGTTCTGCCAAAGGCTTCTTCCTGTTAAAAGACGCCTCTGTCACCAAAGTGCTTGGTCAATGGGGTCATATGATTGTTGTTTTTTTTCTCTGTATGTATTATTGTAGGGTCTATCTTACAATATAAAGCACCTTGAGGTGACTGTTTTTGTGATTTGGGACTATATAAAAAACATTGAATTTAAATGAATTGAATTGGAGACGTCGGAGGACACCGGCAGCCTTCCCTACTCCGGAGTTGACATCTTGATCAGAGATCCCGTCATTCGAGATGATGCTGCCCAGATATGTGAAATTTTCCAACTTATCAGCACGTTATTGGTTGATTATGACGGGAACATGGGCAGTTGTGTAGCCAACTCTGAGTACCTTGGTTTTCTTGGCGCTGATTCGTAATCCGACTTCCTCACCTGCCTCTGCAAAGCTGCAGTCCATTCTTGGAGGTCTTCCGTAGTCGAGCCCAGTAGGGGCCCAGTAGCCAATTCAAAAGAATGAGGCAAAGCACTTTCCCGGGTACCGACAGGAGCGTGATGCCCCGGCAGTTGTTACAGTCACCCAAATCGCCTTTCGGGAAGTTTGGTGATAACACCTTTTGCCCATTCATAGGGTACACGCGATGTTGTCCAGCAGGCGTTTAGGGGTCTTCTAAGGGCGCCATCCAATCATCTGTCTGGACGCAGAACCGGGAGTTGGAGCAGAGACCACAAAAGGCGTCTACAAACTGCTGGGGGACTCCATATTGACGTGGGATAGCCCATAGAGTCGGCCGGTGGACGTTGTCAAAAGCTTTCTTGAAGTCATTGAAATTACCCATTCATAGGGTACACACGATGTTGACCAGCAGGCATTTTGGGGACTTCTAAGGGCGGCATCCAACTGGGCTTCGTCATCCTTCAGCATTGTGGGGAGGAACTCGTCCAGGCCAACATCGCTGTCTTGACTTCGGCGTTGATGATTTTTCCGATATCGACAGGAAGAAGATCCATGGAGGGTGCAAGTTCTTTGGCCTCGAACAAGTGGAGTGGCTCGGGCTGGTTTAAAGTATCGCAGAACTGTTTGGCTCAACATTGGTCTTGCTCAGCTTCAGTGAGGAGGACTCGTCCATTTTGTCTCGGATTGGGACCAAGCGGCCACTGCGAGCCCCTGTTAGATCTGGTACAATGCGATTTAATATTCGGGTATCGTTCTGGTCTACTGTTTTCTTGGGCATCCATGCCTTTGGCTTCGATCCACTCTCGCTTGTCATGCCGGCAGCTGCAGTTGACATGTCGGGCAAGAGCTGAGTTGTTCAGACATCATTGGCATGATAAAGGAACGTTTCTTTTCAGTTACAGATAGTAATGTTGTGACATGAGTAATTCAAAAATGAAAATGTTGGCTAATAATTGACCAGATTTGATGTACTCTGCCTATTTTCCCATACAGGTTAATGGGACCAATGTCAATCTGCCACTGTCCCCGGCCCCTGGTATTTCTGTGTTCAAGTCAGGAAAACACTACACTGTCTCCATGAACTTTGGTGTGACGGTTCGCTATGATGGAAACTCCTTCATGGACATTAAAGTAATCGAAGAGTGAGTGAAGACCAAATTCATGGTTTCCTTATAAAGTGGTGTTTTAATCACAAGTTCACCAGTCCAGAAATCTACATCCATACTGATACAACTAAAACTATAACACATATTCATATACTGAACATGAATCCTTTATCTGTAAGGAGTAGTAAGGTGATAAAGGCAGAGATTAATGACACAGCTAGGATATTTTATTTAAACAATGTAGCAGGGGCAACACAAACAGCTCCCTCAAAATTTCAAGATAAAATCACACAAAACTTCTAATTTCCTGACTAGTTAATTCTATGCTGATGCTATCAAACGCATCAAATGTACATGTCTGATCTTTTAGTCTTACTAATGTGTGGGGTTTAGTCTACTGCTGAAAAGAAACTTGGCTGCAATTAAAACACGTTGTAGTTCTGGCTGACTTGTTAGTCTTTCTTGCATAAGACTCTAACACAATCATTTTCTGCAATCTGCAGCTATCAGAACAAGCTGTGTGGCCTGTGTGGCAACTATGATGGAGATACCAAAGATGACTTCCGCAAACCGGATGGAAGCTTAGCTGAAAATGCCAATGACTTTGGACACAGTTGGAACATGAATCCAGAGTGAGTATTGCAGAGATGCAAGTGTAAAGAAACATTTACCATTGACAAAAGACAAATGTTCTTAAGATGATGGTCTGTCTTGACAGATGTAATGAGAAACCCAACACTACCATCCCTGGGTGCAATGAAGAAGAACAGGAACTGTATGAAAGCTCTGGATATTGTGGCATTCTGCTGGACAAAAATGGACCTTTTGCTGTGTGCCATCCCAAAGTCAACCCCAATGTATGTTCATGTAGAGGATAGTGCACATATAATGAACAAATGTGGAACCAGTCCTTATTCTGAGCTTGTTGTATTTGTGTATGTGTGTGTGCATTCAGGGTGAAAATGTGATATTAGTAATAGTGGAATAATTTGAATATGTGGTTTTAGATGGTCACACAATATAAAGCATTGTAACAAAGTGATTGTTTGTTCTCAGAATTACTTCAGGGACTGTGTCTTTGACTTGTGTGAGCTGGATGGTGCCAAGCCCATTTTGTGTGAAGCCATTGAAGCCTATGTCAATGAATGCCAAGATCGTGGGGTCAACCTTGGACCATGGAGGAATGAAACCTTCTGCCGTGAGTATTGGAAGGACAAATGATTTAATTTAGTAGTAAAATATCTTTAGGTATATCATTAGGTAAAAATCAGCTTGGCTGAGTAGTTGGGAGAAAATAACACAAAGAAGTTTATGTCAGTTTTGACTTGTGGAAGAGTACTTCATACGGGCTTCCTACTCACTAAAGTTAACTGAGGGAGTGCTGCTTTAGCATACCTAGTTGGGCAGACAACATATGCCAAGAGGCTGCAGGAGACTGGGTTACCACCAAACTCAAACAATCTAGTTCCACGGAAGACAACACAGCTGGAAGTGCCAAAGACGTATCTCTTTTCTTGTGAAAAGCTGTCATTTTATATTTTAACCAGCACATACTTTTGTTTCCTATCACTAACTTCAACCTCTTGTGGTCTGCTTAGCACTGAGCTGTCCCCCAAACAGCCACTACGAACCTTGTGCAGATCCTTGTCAGGAAACATGCTTTGGAAAACCCCCCTCCTGCTCTGGTCCCTGCTCTGAGTCCTGTGTGTGTGATCCCAGCTATGTCCTGAGTGCTGGCAAGTGCGTTAAGGAGAACATGTGTGGCTGCAACCACACGAACGGCCAGTATTATGAGGTATGGTGAAGTGGGTCTGATAGGCCGGCAGTGAATCATTTGGTCCTTTGTATTTCAAGTCAGGTCACTTGCAGTCTCTTTATGTCCTCTCTAAAACAACATTTTCATACATACATGCATAAAATGATCTACAAAGAATCATCTGTGCCTGCTATGCTTAATTGTCAATTTTGTTGTCTGTTTGTCAGCCTGGAGAGGAGTTTTTTGAGGAAGACTGCAAGCGAAAATGTTGGTGTGGTGCAGCTGGAATTACCTGTGAAGCCTCTGAATGCCCCCCAATGCATGAATGTAAACTTCAGGATGGAGAGCTGGGCTGCTATCCTACGAGTATGTTTGTAATGTTCACACCTAAAAAAACACAGCAAAGCTGTAGCCATTATATTCTAAGTAGGTTTCCAGATCTCATGGGTTGGACTGCCAACCTGAAAAGTTTTGCAACTGTGTTTGATGTGATGCTGTAGACTTTGTCAAAGTTCTCAAACGAGCATTTTCTATCCCTGCTCTAATATACATAATTAGACTGAGCAATGGAAGATAGAGAAGCACAACCCACAGGTGTCTTTTACTTTCAATAACAGTGAAATATTTATGTGTGTGTTGCTGTTATGTTTCTTTTGCTCTCTTCTGTACAGTTTGTCTATAACAACACTTGTTACATGCGATTCTTTATAATACAAAATCACAGAGTTGCAGAAAATTTTTGTCTAGTCAGGAAATGACATATTCTTTGCATCTTTTTTATCATCTGTGTTTCAGTCTGATGTTCCTGATGTTTTTCCCTCTCTCAGGTTTTCAGGATTGTGTAGTTTCTGGGGATCCACACTACAACACCTTTGACAAGAAGTACTACAGCTTCATGGGAACCTGTACTTACACACTGGCAAGAAGCTGTAGGAACAGCACAGGTACACACTATTTTGAGACATTTATTCATTAAGATGTTTGGGTTTCATTGCACCTGTTCTAGTCTTGCCACACCACACGCACAAATGAAAGTTTAAATGAGCTAAATTTACTCATTTATTATTTTCATCGCAAAGCATGACAGATGTTGTTTTCATTCACGTTTGCTGCAAAGAGAAGACACTGAATGTCAGTGGTGGTTTGTATGTTAATGCCAATGTTCACCTTTAATATAAACACACAATATTCCTGATTGTCGTGGTCTTCCCTGTGCAGGCCCTTGGTTCTCTGTGGAGGCAAAGAATGAAGAGAGAGGAGTTGCAGGAGTGTCATACCTGAGGAAGCTATATGTGACAGTGGATGGAATTACTGTGACCCTGATGAAGAGCAGTAGAACACTGGTCAGTATATGAATGAATTACTATCTCTTATATTTCCCATCTTTAAGTAAAATGTGTGCCAGCAGACATCCCACACAGTATTTGTATCATCACCATGGATGTCTTATGTCTACACATAACTGACATTTTAGCAAAGAACTCAAATTATATCTTTAGTTACTTTGTTGCTAACAACATGTAAAAAAAACAAAACAGATTTTTCCCATTTTGTCAGTTGAATCTATGCCAAAGATAACACAGTGTGATAGGCATAAAGCAATGTCTTTCTTGCTTGTTAAAACTATACAAAGTCTGTTTTTGCCTGATATACTGCACATTGCACACTCTTTGTACTTTTATACTCCCTGACCTGTCCACCAATTAGACGTTTACACAGTCTGTTTAACATCTTTATATTCTTATGTTCTTAACATCTTTTTCTTCATCACTGAATCAGGTGAACGGAGTACGGGTGGCTCTGCCCCACTCCCCCTCTCCTCTCATGTCTATTAGTCTTGCTGGTCAGTTCATCACGCTTCAAACATCCTTTGGCTTGAGGGTGCGTTGGGATGGAAACCATTATGCCCAGATCTCAGTTCCCAGGTTAGTATAAATATTGGTTTGAACTATTTTGATATTGTAGAACTTCTTTTTATTTGCTTCACACATTCATACAATACACCTGACCACTGTCTCCATTGCTCCATCATTCTTTTTTTGATGACCACTTTCCTCCGATGCAACCATAACCTAACGATCTGAAGAAACTCTGATAGATAACGATCTAAACTGCTGAACATCACCAGTTGTTTTATGTATGTTGTGAAAACAAAGCAGTCCATTTGTGTGCATATTGTGGACTTATGCAACTTTTAATATATACTAACGATGCCCTGGTTTATTGTATCAGGGATCTTTGCATTCTCTTCATTTGTTTCTAGAATTACAATAAAAGGCCAAGCAACACCTTATTAAACATTGCAAATATTCTTAAGCTTGTCTTATTTTAATCCTACATATCCTGCCTTGACTTTGTCCTACCAGCTCCTACTATGACCAAATGTGTGGCCTTTGTGGTGACTATGATGGGAACCCAGACAATGACTTCACTAAACCAGATGGCACTGTGGCAGGAAATAGTAATGACTTTGGGAACAGCTGGCAGACCAAAGACGATGAAGATGACTCGTGAGTTCCAACATATCTATCTTTCTGTCTTTTGGATTTCTTCTGGTTATGTCTTTCGTTACCTTGCTGTCGGACTCTTTCTGACAAACTGAAGAGGATGTAACTGTGTTTTGTATTTGTGTTGACCAGATGTACCCCAGGAACAAAGCCTGATCCAGACTGTGACCCCAACTTGGAAGCTGAAGTTGTAAAACCAGAGAAATGTGGTAAAATTACAGACCCTACTGGACCCTTCCGGTAAGAATTCACAACCCCTCCACTTTTGGTTATCGACTTGGTTAAACTGATGGGATTCCTGGGATTTTACAACGTTTTTTTCCTGACCTTATAAAATCATGAAATAGATGGCAGCATGCCTGGTAATCACCCAACTGACCTGTAAAATATGAATAAATATTTTCAATACTATTACTGTAATGCTGTAATGAACCCTTCTGGCACTGGGATGCCAGTTTTGTTCTTTGTCCCTCATTCTCAAACGCAGCAGCAAGTTTTTACCAATGACTTGCCAGTTTATCTCTATCTATCGTTGCAAAAAACCTGGGATACCAGGTTCTTTCTATAACCCTCCT
Source organism: Rhamphochromis sp. 'chilingali' (assembly GCF_963969265.1). NCBI lineage: Eukaryota > Metazoa > Chordata > Actinopteri > Cichliformes > Cichlidae > Rhamphochromis > Rhamphochromis sp. 'chilingali'. Next base: position 12,107,264 of record NC_137929.1, read on the forward strand.
TTGCAAATACAACAGTGAGCTTTTGGCACCAGGATGCCAAGTTATTATTCCTCATTTGCAAATGCATCAACAAGGTTTTCTACCCAGGAGATTCCAGTTTCCCTTCACCTCTATCCCTCCCTCGCACAATGCAGCAGCATGCTTCTTGGCACTAGGATGTCAGGCTTTCTTTCTCTATCCCTCCTTCACAAATGCAGGAGCAAGTTTTTAGCACCGGGTTGCCAGTTCCTCTTCCCTCCGTCCCCTTTTCACAAAAGTGCAGCAGCATGTTTTTTGGCACAGGAATGCCAGGTTCTCTTTCTCTGTCCCTCCTTTGCAAATGCACCAGCAAGCCTTTGGGCCCGGGATTCTGGGTTACTTTCTCTGTTCCTCCTGTACAAATACAGCAGCAGGCTTTTAGCACTGGGATGCCATGTTTTCTTTCTCTTTTCCTCCTTTACAAATCCAGCAGAATTCCCTCCCTTTTTCACAAAATGCAGCAGCGTGCTTTTTGGCACCTGGAAGCCAGTTTCTCTTCCCTCTTTCCCCAATAACTTGGATGCCAGGGTCCATGCATCTATCTATCTTTCCCAAAACATAACAATGCACATTCCTGACACCGTATTGCCAGTCTTTGTCTCCATGTCGATCATTTTCAAACACAGCAGTAAAAGCTTTTACGAGCCGTCAAGCCATTGCCTCATGTCTTAAAATACAGACATGCATCCATCCAGCCTCCACACCAGTCGAGCCACGTTGCCACTCGATCAGGGGTTCTCCTCATTCATCTATTAAGGTCTTTCGTTGTCTGAAATCTGCTTTGATGTCTTCTCCCACCATTCCTTCGTAATTTTCCAAGCTCAACCACTCTACTCTCTGGAATCCTTGACCACCTTCTCTCTGCGCTTCTCTTTTGTCCTGCTTTCCTTCTTCCACCTCAGCCGGTAGCGGCAGATGGCTGTCCTTCCATGGGAATGGTTTTGCCAGAAGTTTCTTCCCGTTAAAAGGAGTTGTTCCTTCCCACTGTCGCCAAAGTGCTTGCTCATAGGGAGTCATATGATTGTTGGGTTTTCTCTGTAGGTATTATTGCAGGGTCTACCTTACATATAAAGCACCTTGAGGCGATTGTTGTTGTGATTTGGGGCTGTATAAATAAATTGAATTGAAAAATTGAATTATTCCTGCAGAGTTCTTTCACCTTCACAATGCACAGTTATTGCTGCTTCTAGGGGATGTCTTCTTTGGGGATCTGCCAGCCCAGGAGCCGCCGCCAGTCCACAGCGAGACCTTCCCCAAACCGCAGTTCAATTCATGTTTAAGCCATTCACCTTTATTCAATGGCCCCAGCTAGTGAATTGTTGCTAAACTTATGCAACAATTGTTGACTGTTTCACCACCAAATGTAGCTTTTTTGTTTGTTCGAACTCAGATTTTCAGTATATATGAGCCTCTGCCTTTTCCTACCTAAGCTAAGTGAGTGCTTTTCTCTGTTACAGGGAGTGCATCAGTGTAGTTAATCCCACTCCATTCTTCCAAAGCTGTGTGTATGACATGTGTCAGTTCAACGGCCAGCAGCATGTGCTGTGTGACCAGCTCCAGGCCTACACTGACGCATGTCATAGTGCTGGAGCCAAAGTCTACCAATGGAGAACTCCAGACTTCTGCCGTAAGTTTGAATCTGAGATATACCAAATATATCTAAAAGATATATGATATATAAAACATAGTCACAGTGACATCACCCATTGGCTTGATAAGCCCCATTCTGAAGCATAAATGAATAAAGACTTGAATAATACCTTCTCATTTTGGAAAAATGAGCCTTCAGCATTTTCCCTTTTAAATGGGGTGCATGCCATAGCTTCTCCATTTGGAAGTTGTCTCCACCTGTAAATATAACCACGATATATTACATCCTGCTCACCAACATTATAATTGAACTTATAATCATATTTATAATTGTATAGGGAGGAGAGTTTAAGATACAGCGCACAATGCTGAAACCAATGTAAAATATTCAATGCAGTTAATATTATCCTTGCTTTCATTTATGACACTGAGTTAAATCAATATGAGATACGTAGGTGCCCTGTCTTTGAATCATCGTACTACCCACTCCCTTCTCTGTTGCTATTTGTCCACCATTGTTCCCTCTCATTATTGTTCATCCCTGTGTTTGTCCACACAGCTCTGACCTGTCCTCCCAATAGCTCCTACTCCCTTTGTGTGAGTTCATGTCCTGAGACATGTCTTGGTGTGGTGGGACCACCTGGCTGTGAGGAAGTGTGTGTGGAGGGTTGTGAGTGTAACCCTGGCTTCATTCTCAGTGATGACAAATGTGTGGAACTGAGAGACTGTGGTTGTGTGGACCCCAGTGGAACCTATCACCCTGTAAGTGGAAACAGCCTCCAAACAATTAAAACCATATTCCATTTACCTTTAAAATGTGCTAAGCTCATGCTAACATCATTTTCAGTTCTCTTTATAACTTCAACAGGAGAGACGCCAAGAGACACAAAGACCCTACAGTACAAAAGAAATTAAAACTCAACTAAATTAAGGGTGCATAGACTGCAGAGAACTGTTGGCACATAAATATTGGTTTTACAACAAAGATTTTTACTTTCAACTTATCAAGCACAGATTATATTTATTATACTGTATTATACCTGAATTTAAAAGACACTGGTGTTATAGAATTTGTATTTATGTCATAGCATTTACATACTGGTGCCACCACAATTAGCAAGCCCAAAATCAATAAATAAATGAGTAAAGGTTGGCCTAATTAGTTAGTGGCATACAGAATCCCTGGTTTGCATCCAAATGTATATTTATCATTTTGATCTTTATATTCGTGTGATGTATAAGAGAGAATGTAAAAGGAGTCTGCAAAGAAAGGCGTCTGGACTTCTTTAAGTTGCTTGAAGACTTAAAGACTTAAAGAAGTCCAGACGCTTTTCTTTGCAAGCTCCTTTGACTACGATGACCTGGATGACTGAGAACCTTCACAGACATATAAGAGAGAATTACATGACAAAATTTTGATTGTTTTTTGCATTCTGTGTACATTTGTCAGGTGGGCGATGACTGGTACTTGGAGGGTTGTGAACAAAAGTGTATGTGTCACAGTGGAGGTCTGCTACAGTGTCATAACACCAGCTGTAACCCAACTACTGAGAGCTGCCAACTACAAGATGGAGAATATGAATGCCACCCTCTGGGTATGTTAATCACACAGCTTCACATAGAAATAGCTGCATGAATGCATGGATGTGGATTACAGTGTCAAGTGCTTTATCCGACTGGCCCTAGAAATGCAGTAAATAAATGCAGTCATTTTAGCAACAGGCGCTCCAAACCTCCACTGTCTCAACTGATGTTGTTAGTTTGGACTGAGTTTGTTAACACTGCATAATAACTTCCTACCTTTTTAGTTCCTGAAAGAGTATCTGCTCATTTTCCAGTAATCCTTTTTCTTTCTATCCAGACCTGTGTCCTCCTAACGCAGAGTATATAGAGTGTGGTCCAGCTTGCATTCCTACATGTATGGAACCCTCTACCAACTGTTCTGGCTCCTGCATCACTGGGTGTTTCTGCAAACCAGGCTTTGTCTTCAAAGGACGGCACTGCGTGCCGCTGGACAAGTGTGGTTGTTTAGATGACAACAATAACTATTATGAGGTCAGATGTCCTAGTTAGTACTGTGTACAGTGTACATTTAAAGACATACAGTATACTTTCTCAGTACTGATTGTTTTCATTTTATCCAGCCTGGTGAGATAGTATTTGGAGATGGCTGCACAAAGCTGTGTCGCTGTGTAGGGAACTACACTTTGGAATGTGTTGATAACTCCTGTGACCCCACTGAAGAGTGTCGAGAGGTTAATGGTGTTGCAGGCTGTTATCCTAAAGGTAATAATGTTTGTTGACTTTATTGTTGTTGACTTGATTTAATGCAGTGTAATAAATTACATCTGCACAAGGAGCACCTTGTGTTGTGCTTTACAGTCAGTCGGTATAACTTGATAGTTGACAGTGTGGAAATTACAATTTTCTCATATATTATTCCTTTAGGTACATCCACATGCATAGCATCTGGCGATCCACACTACACCAGCTTTGACAAACGCAAATATGACTTCATGGGCAACTGCAGCTATCTGATGTCTAGTCCATGCAATGACACAACTGTGCCCTACTTTGAGGTCCATACTGACAATGAAAACCGGTATAACAGGCCGACCATCTCCTATGTGAATGCCGTACATGTATACGCACAGATGATAAAGATCTCCATTCTCAAAGGTGGCACTGTGCAGGTAAGACATGAGAGGAAGAAACAGGATGTTTTGCATGTGAAAACCAATCACGCTTTCAGTTTTTAGGCACTACTGCATTACAAACAAACATCATTCTGTGGTACAAATCACTGCACATGCTCAGGAACACTTCTGAAAACCACTGCAATTGACCATGGAAAGAAACTTGCACTTACACTTAACACTTAGTTCCTCCTACGCCGAGCGACGCATCGGGCAGCTAACAATCTCCATCCAATCTCCAGGGGCGAATGTTTCAGCTTCGTCCCAGGCGATGTAGACTGTTTTCAGATCATCCATAAACATTCGACGCCATGTGATATTTGGTCGGCCTTGCTTTCGCTGGTTCTGCCAAAGGCTTCTTCCTGTTAAAAGACGCCTCTGTCACCAAAGTGCTTGGTCAATGGGGTCATATGATTGTGGTTTTTTTTCTCTGTATGTATTATTGTAGGGTCTGTCTTAAAATATAAAGCACCTTGAGGTGACTGTTTTTGTGATTTGGGACTATATAAAAAACATTGAATTTAAATGAATTGAATTGGAGACGTCGGAGGACACCGGCAGCCTTCCCTACTTTGGAGTTTACATCTTGATCAGAGATCCCATAATTCGAGATGATGCTGCCCAGATATGTGAAATTTTCCAACTTATCAGCACGTTATTGGTTGATTATGACGGGAACATGGGCAGTTGTGTAGCCAACTCCGAGTACCTTGGTTTTCTTGGCGCTTATTCGTAATCCGACTTCCTCACCTCCCTCTGCAAAGCTGCAGTCCATTCTTGGAGGTCTTCCGTAGTCGAGCCCAGTAGGGGCCCAGTAGCCAATTCAAAGGAATAAGGCAAAGCACTTTCCCGGGTACCGACAGGAGCGTGATGCCCCGGCAGTTGTTACAGTCACCCAAATCGCCTTTCGGGAAGTTTGGTGATAACACCTTTTGCCCATTCATAGGGTACACGCGATGTTGTCCAGCAGGCGTTTAGGGGTCTTCTAAGGGCGCCATCCAATCATCTGTCTGGACGCAGAACCGGGAGTTGGAGCAGAGACCACAAAAGGCGTATACAAACTGCTGGGGGACTCCATATTGACGTGGGATAGCCCATAGAGTCGGCCGGTGGACGTTGTCAAAAGCTTTCTTGAAGTCGTTGAAATTACCCATTCATAGGGTACATGCGATGTTGACCAGCAGGCATTTAGGGGACTTCTAAGGGCGGCATCCAACTGGGCTTCGTCGTCCTTCAGCATTGTGGGGAGGAACTCGTCCAGGCCAACATCGTTGTCTTGACTTCGGCGTTGCTAATTTTTCCGATATCGAAAGGAAGAAGATCCATGGAGGGTGCAAGTTCTTCGGCCTCGAACAAGTGGAGTGGCTCGGGCTGGTTTAAAGTATCGCAGAACTGTTTGGCTCAACGTTGGTCTTGCTCAGCGTCAGTGAGGAGGACTCGTCCATTTTGTCTCGGATTGGGACAGAGCGGCCACTGCGAGCCCCTGTTAGATCGTACAATGCGATTTAATATTCGGGTATCGTTCTGGTCGACTGTTTTCTTGTGCATTCATGCCTTTGGCTTCGATCCACTTTCGCTTGCCATGCCGGCAGCTGCGTTTAACATGTCGGGCATGACATTTACAGACATCATTGGCATGAGAAATGGTAAATGGCCTGTATTTATATAGCGCTTTACTAGTCCCTAAGGACCCCAAAGTGCTTTACATATCCAGTCATCCACCCATTCACACACACATTCACACACTGGTGATGGCAAGCTACATTGTAGCCACAGCCACCCTGGGGCGCACTGACAGAGGCGAGGCTGCCAGACACTGGCGCCACCGGGCCCTCTGACCACCACCAGTAGGCAACGGGTGAAGTGTCTTGCCCAAGGACACAACGACCGAGACTGTCCAAGCCAGGGCTCGAACCGGCAACCTTCCGATTACAAGGCGAACTCCCAACTCTTGAGCCACGATCGCCCACTAAAGGAACGTTTCTTTTCAGTTACAGATAGTAATGTTGTGACATGGGTAATTAAAAAATGAAAATGTTGGCCAGATTTGATGTACTCTGCCTATTTTCCCATACAGGTTAATGGGACCAATGTCAATCTGCCACTGTCTCCGTCCCCTGGTATTTCTGTGTTCAAGTCAGGAAAACACTACACTGTCTCCATGAACTTTGGTGTGACGGTTCGCTATGATGGAAACGCCTTCATGGACATCAAAGTAATCGAAGAGTGAGTGAAGACCAAATTCATGGTTTCCTTATAAAGTGGTGTTTTAATCACAAGTTCACCAGTCCAGAAATCTACATCCATACTGATACAACTAAAACTATATGTCATGCGCCACGGCGCGCGTGCACAAAAGGATCCAGATGCAGACTCCGCGCTAACAGAAAAGACACTTTATTGAAATAACGAAAGGCGACCCGGGAAAACTAGAGAGCAAAACAAGAAACTAAAAACCCGGGGAATAATGACACGAGGAAGCCAAGATCGGGACCATGGGAGGCTGCAATAGAAAGGGGAGATGATTACTAGGGAGCCGGAAAGTAGGGAAAACACATCAGGACTGAGTTAGAGTAGGGGGCTTACGATGGAACGGGACTGTGGGAGCTCGGGAGGGAAGTGTGGCAGTCCGTGAGCAGAAAGTCCGTGGAAATAGCGAATGGGCCAGATGATGCACCGAGTGATCCAGTTGAGCCGGAGGACAGGCAGGTGGCAGACGCCGAGTCGAAACCTGGACACAAGTAGGCAGATTAAACACAGTTCCAACCAGAAGGGAATGCACGCTTTCGTGGAAGTCTAGTTACCACTGTGGGGGGACTAACGGACTGGCGTGGAGCCTTCCATCAGTGCCGGGTTCAGTAGATCTCCGTGTAGTCACCGTGATGGAGAACAGATGTGCCGGTGATAGCCCGGGGGTGTGGCTACCCGAGCGTCACGCATTCCTCAGACACAGGACCACGGACCATGACACTATAACACATTTTCATATACTGAACATGACTCCTTTATCTGTAAGGAGTAGTAAGGTGATAAAGGCAGAGATTAATGACACAGCTAGGATATTTTATTTAAACAATTTAGCAGGGGCAACACAAACAGCTCCCTCAAAATTTCAAGATAAAATCACACAAAACTTCTAATTTCCTGACTAGTTAATTCTATGCTGATGCTATCAAACACATCAAATGTACATGTCTGATCTTTTAGTCTTACTAATGTGTGGGGTTTAGTCTACTGCTGAAAAGAAACTTGGCTGCAATTAAAACACGTTGTAGTTCTGGCTTACTTGTTAGTCTTTCTTGCATAAGACTCTAACACAATCATTTTCTGCAATCTGCAGCTATCAGAACAAGCTGTGTGGCCTGTGTGGCAACTATGATGGAGATACCAAAGATGACTTCCGCAAACCGGATGGAAGCTTAGCTGAAAATGCCAATGACTTTGGACACAGTTGGAACATGAATCCAGAGTGAGTATTGCAGAGATGCAAGTGTAAAGAAACATTTACCATTGACAAAAGACAAATGTTCTTAAGATGATGGTCTGTCTTGACAGATGTAATGAGAAACCCAACACTACCATCCCTGGGTGCAATGAAGAAGAACAGGAACTGTATGAAAGCTCTGGATATTGTGGCATTCTGCTGGACAAAAATGGACCTTTTGCTGTGTGCCATCCCAAAGTCAACCCCAATGTATGTTCATGTAGAGGATAGTGCACATATAATGAACAAATGTGGAACCAGTCCTTATTCTGAGCTTGTTGTATTTGTGTATGTGTGTGTGCATTCAGGGTGAAAATGTGATATTAGTAATAGTGGAATAATTTGAATATATGGTTTTAGATGGTCACACAATATAAAGCATTGTAACAAAGTGATTGTTTGTTCTCAGAATTACTTCAGGGACTGTGTCTTTGACTTGTGTGAGCTGGATGGTGCCAAGCCCATTTTGTGTGAAGCCATTGAAGCCTATGTCAATGAATGCCAAGATCGTGGGGTCAACCTTGGACCATGGAGGAATGAAACCTTCTGCCGTGAGTATTGGAAGGACAAATGATTTAATTTAGTAGTAAAATATCTTTAGGTATATCATTAGGTAAAAATCAGCTTGGCTGAGTAGTTGGGAGAAAATAACACAAAGAAGTTTATGTCAGTTTTGACTTGTGGAAGAGTACTTCATACGGGCTTCCTACTCACTAAAGTTAACTGAGGGAGTGCTGCTTTAGCATACCTAGTTGGGCAGACAACATATGCCAAGAGGCTGCAGGAGACTGGGTTACCACCAAACTCAAACAATCTAGTTCCACGGAAGACAACACAGCTGGAAGTGCCAAAGACGTATCTCTTTTCTTGTGAAAAGCTGTCATTTTATATTTTAACCAGCACATACTTTTGTTTCCTATCACTAACTTCAACCTCTTGTGGTCTGCTTAGCACTGAGCTGTCCCCCAAACAGCCACTATGAACCTTGTGCAGATCCTTGTCAGGAAACATGCTTTGGAAAACCCCCCTCCTGCTCTGGTCCCTGCTCTGAGTCCTGTGTGTGTGATCCCAGCTATGTCCTGAGTGCTGGCAAGTGCGTTAAGGAGAACATGTGTGGCTGCAACCACACGAACGGCCAGTATTATGAGGTATGGTGAAGTGGGTCTGATAAGCCGGCAGTGAATCATTTGGTCCTTTGTATTTCAAGTCAGGTCACTTGCAGTCTCTTTATGTCCTCTCTAAAACAACATTTTCATACATACATGCATAAAATGATCTACAAAGAATCATCTGTGCCTGCTATGCTTAATTGTCAATTTTGTTGTCTGTTTGTCAGCCTGGAGAGGAGTTTTTTGAGGAAGACTGCAAGCGAAAATGTTGGTGTGGTGCAGCTGGAATTACCTGTGAAGCCTCTGAATGCCCCCCAATGCATGAATGTAAACTTCAGGATGGAGAGCTGGGCTGCTATCCTACGAGTATGTTTGTAATGTTCACACCTAAAAAAAACACAGCAAAGCTGTAGCCATTATATTCTAAGTAGGTTTCCAGATCTCATGGGTTGGACTGCCAACCTGAAAAGTTTTGCAACTGTGTTTGATGTGATGCTGTAGACTTTGTCAAAGTTCTCAAACGAGCATTTTCTATCCCTGCTCTAATATACATAATTAGACTGAGCAATGGAAGATAGAGAAGCACAACCCACAGGCGTCTTTTACTTTCAATAACAGTGAAATATTTATATGTGTGCTGCTGTTATGTTTCTTTTGCTCTCTTCTGTACAGTTTGTCTATAACAACACTTGTTACATGCATTTCTTTATAATACAAAATCACAGAGTTGCAGAAAATTTTTGTCTAGTCAGGAAATGATATATTCCTTGCATCTATTTTAATGCCAGTACAATTCCAAAGCAACAGTGAACTGCACTGTTATTAGGTAATTGTTCTACAGTGGCTTCATCTGTGTTTCAGTTTGATGTTCCTGATGTTTTTCCCTCTCTCAGGTTTTCAGGATTGTGTAGTTTCTGGGGATCCACACTACAACACCTTTGACAAGAAGTACTACAGCTTCATGGGAACCTGTACTTACACACTGGCCAGAAGCTGTAGGAACAGCACAGGTACACACTATTTTGAGACATTTATTCATTAAGATGTTTGGGTTTCATTGCACCTGTTCTAGTCTTGCCACACCACACGCACAAATGAAAGTTTAAATGAGCTAAATTTACTCATTTATTATTTTCATCGCAAAGCATGACAGATATTGTTTTCATTCACGTTTGCTGCAAAGAGAAGACACTGAATGTCAGTGGTGGTTTGTATGTTAATGCCAATGTTCACCTTTAATATAAACACACAATATTCCTGATTGTCGTGGTCTTCCCTGTGCAGGGCCTTGGTTCTCTGTGGAGGCAAAGAATGAAGAGAGAGGAGTTGCAGGAGTGTCATACCTGAGGAAGCTATATGTGACAGTGGATGGAATTACTGTGACCCTGATGAAGAGCAGTAGAACACTGGTCAGTATATGAATGAATTACTATCTCTTGTATTTCCCATCTTTAAGTAAAATGTGTGCCAGCAGACATCCCACACAGTAGTTGTATCATCACCATGGATGTCTTATGTCTACACATAACTGACATTTTAGCAAAGAACTCAAATTATATCTTTAGTTACTTTGTTGCTAACAGCATGTAAAAAAAAACAAACAGATTTTTCCCATTTTGTCAGTTGAATCTATGCCAAAGATAACACAGTGTGATAGGCATAAAGCAATGTCTGTCTTGCTTGTTAAAACTATACAAAGTCTGTTTTTGCCTGATATACTGCACATTGCACACTCTTTGTACTTTTATACTCCCTGACCTGTCCACCAATTAGACGTTTACACAGTCTGTTTAACATCTTTATATTCTTATATTCTTAACATCTTTTTCTTCATCACTGAATCAGGTGAACGGAGTACGGGTGGCTCTGCCCCACTCCCCCTCTCCTCTCATGTCTATTAGTCTTGCTGGTCAGTTCATCACGCTTCAAACATCCTTTGGCCTGAGGGTGCGTTGGGATGGAAACCATTATGCCCAGATCTCAGTTCCCAGGTTAGTATAAATATTGGTTTGAACTATTTTGATATTGTAGAACTTCTTTTTATTTGCTTCACACATTCATACAATACACCTGACCACTGTCTCCATTGCTCTATCATTATTTTTTTGATGACCACTTTCCTCTGATGCAACCATAACCTAACGATCTGAAGAAATTTTGATAGATAACGATCTAAACTGCTGAACATCACCAGTTGTTTTATGTATGTTGTGAAAACTTTAAAAAAAAAAAGCATAGCAGTCCATTTGTGTGTATATTGTGGACTTATGCAACTTTTAATATATACTAACGATGCCCTGGTTTATTGTATCAGGGATTTTTGCATTCTCTTCATTTGTTTCTAGAATTACAATAAAAGGCCAAGCAACACCTTATTAAACATTGCAAATATTCTTAAGCTTGTCTTATTTTAATCCTACATATCCTGCCTTGACTTTGTCCTACCAGCTCCTACTATGACCAAATGTGTGGCCTTTGTGGTGACTATGATGGGAACCCAGACAATGACTTCACTAAACCAGATGGCACTGTGGCAGGAAATAGTAATGACTTTGGGAACAGCTGGCAGACCAAAGACGATGAAGATGACTCGTGAGTTCCAACATATCTATCTTTCTGTCTTTTGGATTTCTTCTGGTTATGTCTTTTGTTACCTTGCTGTCGGACTCTTTCTGACAAACTGAAGAGGATGTAACTGTGTTTTGTATTTGTGTTGACCAGATGTACCCCAGGAACAAAGCCTGATCCAGACTGTGACCCCAACTTGGAAGCTGAAGTTGTAAAACCAGAGAAATGTGGTAAAATTACAGACCCTACTGGACCCTTCCGGTAAGAATTCACAACCCCTCCACTTTTGGTTATCGACTTGGTTAAACTGATGGGATTCCTGGGATTTTACAACGTTTTTTTCCTGACCTTATAAAATCATGAAATAGATGGCAGCATGCCTGGTAATCACCCAACTGACCTGTAAAATATGAATAAATATTTTCAATACTATTACTGTAATGCTGTAATGAACCCTTCTGGCACTGGGATGCCAGTTTTGTTCTTTGTCCCTCATTCTCAAACGCAGCAGCAAGTTTTTACCAATGACTTGCCAGTTTATCTCTATCTATCGTTGCAAAAAACCTGGGATACCAGGTTCTTTCTATAACCCTCCTTTGCAAATACAACAGTGAGCTTTTGGCACCAGGATGCCAAGTTATTATTCCTCATTTGCAAATGCATCAACAAGGTTTTCTACCCAGGAGATTCCAGTTTCCCTTCCCCTCTATCCCTCCCTCGCACAATGCAGCAGCATGCTTCTTGGCACTAGGATGTCAGGCTTTCTTTCTCTATCCCTCCTTCACAAATGCAGGAGCAAGCTTTTAGCACCGGGTTGCCAGTTCCTCTTCTGTCCCTCCCTTTTTCACAAAAATGCAGCAGCATGTTTTTTGGCACAGGAATGCCAGGTTCTCTTTCTCTTTTCCTCCTTTACAAATCCAGCAGAATGCTTTTTGCAATGGTACTCCAGGTTCTATTTCTCTGTCTTTTTCAAATTTGCCAGCATACATCTGGCACCGGGATGCCAGTTCTTTTCCTTCATTTGCAGTAGCAAGCTTTTCTTCCCTCTATCTCTCCTGAGCAAAATGCAGCAGCGTGCTTTTTGGCACCTGGAAGCCAGTATCTCTTCCCACTTTCCCCAATAACTTGGATGCCAGGGTCCATGCATTTATCTATCTTTCACAAAATGTAACAGTGCACATTCCTGACACCGTATTGCCAGTCTTTGTCTCCATATCGATCATTTTCAAACACACCAGAATAGCTTTTACGAGCCGTCAAGCCATTGCCTCATGTCTTAAAATACAGACATGCATCCATCCAGCCTCCACACCAGTCGAGCCACGTTGCCACTCGATCAGGGGTTCTCCTCATTAAGCTATTAAGGTCTTTCGTTTTCTGAAATTTGCTTTGTGGTCTTCTCCCACCATTCCTTCGTAATTTTCCGAACTCAACCACTCCACTCTCTGGAATCCTTGACCATCTTCTCCCTGCGCTTCTCTTTTGTCCTGCTTTCCTTCTTCCACTTCAGCCGGTAGCGGCAGATGTGTCATGGTCCTGCGACCATGACTCAGTGACTTTATGTTTATGTACTTATTGTTAATACTTTCATTATTATTCATGGCTGTTTTGGGATGGTTTGTGTTTGGGATTTTAGACACTGGGTTCTGGGTTTGTGCTCCCTCTGTTGGTCCCTGGTGTTAGTGTTCCCCTGTCTCGTCAGGTTAATCAGGTCCAGCTGTTTCCCCCATCTGTGTGTGATTTCCCAGTGTCTCTTTGTGTATTTATAGCGTGTGATTTCCTCTGCTCCTCGTCGCGTCGTCTGTGTTCCTACCTGTGTTCATCCTCTGTGTTACCCTGCGTACTCTGCATCTACCCTGTGAAATCCTCTGCGTGCTCTCCCTGCTGTTCTCCCTTCGTGTTCAGGTTTGCCACTCCTTTGTGTAGTTTCACCCAGTTTAGTTCATCCGTAGTTCTGTTTTGCCATCTCCTCTTTATGTTTGTTATTATCAATAAATCACCCTCACACCTGAATGAGTGCGGCGCTTTGAGTCCTCCTTCCACTATCCACACGGCCGCTGCCCCGGACCATGACAAGATGGCTGTCCTTCCATGGGAATGGTTTTGCCAGAAGTTTCTTCCCGTTAAAAGGAGTTGTTCCTTCCCAATTCCCAAAGTGCTTGCTCATAGGGAGTCATATGATTGTTGGGTTTTCTCTGTAGGTATTATTGCAGGGTCTACCTTACATATAAAGCACCTTGAGGCGATTGTTGTTGTGATTTGGGGCTGTATAAATAAATTGAATTGAAAAATTGAATTATTACTGCAGAGGTCTTTCACCTTCACAATGCACAGTTATTGCTGCTTCTAGGGGATGTCTTCTTTGGGGATCTGCCAGCCCAGGAGCCGCTGCCAGTCCACAGCGAGACCTTCCCCAAACCGCAGTTCAATTCATGTTTAAGCCATTCACCTTTATTCACTGGCCCCATCTAGTGAATTGTTGCTAAACTTATGCAACAATTGTTGACTGTTTCACCACCAATTGTAGCTTTTTTGTTTGTTCGAACTCAGATTTTCAGTATATATGAGCCTCTGCCTTTTCCTACCTAAGCTAAGTGAGTGCTTTTCTCTGTTACAGGGAGTGCATCAGTGTAGTTAATCCCACTCCATTCTTCCAAAGCTGTGTGTATGACATGTGTCAGTTCAACGGCCAGCAGCACGTGCTGTGTGACCAGCTCCAGGCCTACACTGACGCATGTCATAGTGCTGGAGCCAAAGTCTACCAATGGAGAACTCCAGACTTCTGCCGTAAGTTTGAATCTGAGATATACCAAATATATCTAAAAGATATATGATATATAAAACATAGTCACAGTGACATCGCCCATTGGCTTGATAAGCCCCATTCTGAAGCATAAATGAATAAAGACTTGAATAATACCTTTTCATTTTGGAAAAATGAGCCTTCAGCATTTTCCCTTTTAAATGGGGTGCATGCCATAGCTTCTCCATTTGGAAGTTGTCTCCACCTGTAAATATAACCACGATATATTACATCCTGCTCACCAACATTATAATTGAACTTATAATCATATTTATAATTGTATAGGGAGGAGAGTTTAAGATACAGCGCACAATGCTGAAACCAATGTAAAATATTCAATGCAGTTAATATTATCCTTGCTTTCATTTATGACACTGAATTAAATCAATATGAGATACGTAGGTGCCCTGTCTTTGAATCATCCTACTACCCACTCCCTTCTCTGTTGCTATTTGTCCACCATTGTTCCCTCTCATTATTGTTCATCCCTGTGTTTGTCCACACAGCTCTGACCTGTCCTCCCAATAGCTCCTACTCTCTTTGTGTGAATTCATGTCCTGAGACATGTCTTGGTGTGGTGGGACCACCTGGCTGTGAGGAAGTGTGTGTGGAGGGTTGTGAGTGTAACCCTGGCTTCATTCTCAGTGATGACAAATGTGTGGAACTGAGAGACTGTGGTTGTGTGGACCCCAGTGGAACCTATCACCCTGTAAGTGGAAACAGCCTCCAAACAATTAAAACCATATTCCATTTACCTTTAAAATGTGCTAAGCTCATGCTAACATCATTTTCAGTTCTCTTTATGACTTCAACAGGAGAGACGCCAAGAGACACAAAGACCCTACAGTACAAAAGAAATTAAAACTCAACTAAATTAAGGGTGCATAGACTGCAGAGAACTGTTGGCACATAAATATTGGTTTTACAACAAAGATTTTTACTTTCAACTTATCAAGCACAGATTATATTTATTATACTGTATTTTACCTGAATTTAAAAGACACTGGTGTTATAGAATTTGTATTTATGTCACAGCATTTACATACTGGTGCCACCACAATTAGCAAGCCCAAAATCAATAAATAAATGAGTAAAGGTTGGCCTAATTAGTTAGTGGCATACAGAATCCCTGGTTTGCATCCAAATGTATATTTATCATTTTGATCTTTATATTCGTGTGATGTATAAGAGAGAATGTAAAAGGAGTCTGCAAAGAAAGGCGTCTGGACTTCTTTAAGTTGCTTGAAGACTGAAAGACTTAAAGAAGTCCAGACGCTTTTCTTTGCAAGCTCCTTTGACTACGATGACCTGGATGACTGAGAACCTTCACAGACATATAAGAGAGAATTACATGACAAAATTTTGATTGTTTTTTGCATTCTGTGTACATTTGTCAGGTGGGCGATGACTGGTACTTGGAGGGTTGTGAACAAAAGTGTATGTGTCACAGTGGAGGTCTGCTACAGTGTCATAACACCAGCTGTAACCCAACTACTGAGAGCTGCCAACTACAAGATGGAGAATATGAATGCCACCCTCTGGGTATGTTAATCACACAGCTTCACATAGAAATAGCTGCATGAATGCATGGATGTGGATTACAGTGTCAAGTGCTTTATCCGACTGGCCCTAGAAATGCAGTAAATAAATGCAGTCATTTTAGCAACAGGCGCTCCAAACCTCCACTGTCTCAACTGATGTTGTTAGTTTGGACTGAGTTTGTTAACACTGCATAATAACTTCCTACCTTTTTAGTTCCTGAAAGAGTATCTGCTCATTTTCCAGTAATCCTTTTTCTTTCTACCCAGACCTGTGTCCTCCTAACGCAGAGTATATAGAGTGTGGTCCAGCTTGCATTCCTACATGTATGGAACCCTCTACCAACTGTTCTGGCTCCTGCATCACTGGGTGTTTCTGCAAACCAGGCTTTGTCTTCAAAGGACGGCACTGCGTGCCACTGGACAAGTGTGGTTGTTTAGATGACAACAATAACTATTATGAGGTCAGATGTCCTAGTTAGTACTGTGTACAGTGTACATTTAAAGACATACAGTATACTTTCTCAGTACTGATTGTTTTCATTTTATCCAGCCTGGTGAGATAGTATTTGGAGATGGCTGCACAAAGCTGTGTCGCTGTGTAGGGAACTACACTTTGGAATGTGTTGATAACTCCTGTGACCCCACTGAAGAGTGTCGAGAGGTTAATGGTGTTGCAGGCTGTTATCCTAAAGGTAATAATGTTTGTTGACTTTATTGTTGTTGACTTGATTTAATGCAGTGTAATAAATTACATCTGCACAAAGAGCACCTTGTGTTGTGCTTTACAGTCAGTCGGTATAACTTGATAGTTGACAGTGTGGAAATTACAATTTTCTTTTTCTCATATATTATTCCTTTAGGTACATCCACATGCATTGCATCTGGCGATCCACACTACACCAGCTTTGACAAACGCAAATATGACTTCATGGGCAACTGCAGCTATCTGATGTCTAGTCCATGCAATGACACAACTGTGCCCTACTTTGAGGTCCATACTGACAATGAAAACCGGTATAACAGGCCGACCATCTCCTATGTGAATGCCGTACATGTATACGCACAGATGATAAAGCTCTCCATTCTCAAAGGTGGCACTGTGCAGGTAAGACATGAGAGGAAGAAACAGGATGTTTTGCATGTGAAAACCAATCACGCTTTCACGTTATCAGGCACTACTGCATTACAAACAAACATCATTCTGTGGTACAAATCACTGCACATGCTCAGGAACACTTCTGAAAACCACTGCAATTGACCATGGAAAGAAACTTGCACTTACACTTAACACTTAGTTCCTCCTACGCCGAGCGACGCATCGGGCAGCTAACAATCTCCATCGATGACGGTCAGGGGCGAATGTTTCAGCTTCGTCCCAGGCGATGTCGACTGTTTTCAGATCATCCATAAACATTCGACGCCATGTGATATTTGGTCGGCCTTGCTTTCGCTGGTTCTGCCAAAGGCTTCTTCCTGTTAAAAGACGCCTCTGTCACCAAAGTGCTTGGTCAATGGGGTCATATGATTGTTGTTTTTTTTCTCTGTATGTATTATTGTAAGGTCTATCTTACAATATAAAGCACCTTGAGGTGACTGTTTTTGTGATTTGGGACTATATAAAAAACATTGAATTTAAATGAATTGAATTGGAGACGTCGGAGGACACCGGCAGCCTTCCCTACTTTGGAGTTTACATCTTGATCAGAGATCCCATAATTCGAGATGATGCTGCCCAGATATGTGAAATTTTCCAACTTATCAGCACGTTATTGGTTGATTATGACGGGAACATGGGCAGTTGTGTAGCCAACTCCGAGTACCTTGGTTTTCTTGGCGCTTATTCGTAATCCGACTTCCTCACCTCCCTCTGCAAAGCTGCAGTCCATTCTTGGAGGTCTTCCGTAGTCGAGCCCAGTAGGGGCCCAGTAGCCAATTCAAAGGAATAAGGCAAAGCACTTTCCCGGGTACCGACAGGAGCGTGATGCCCCGGCAGTTGTTACAGTCACCCAAATCGCCTTTCGGGAAGTTTGGTGATAACACCTTTTGCCCATTCATAGGGTACACGCGATGTTGTCCAGCAGGCGTTTAGGGGTCTTCTAAGGGCACCATCCAATCATCTGTCTGGACGCAGAACCGGGAGTTGGAGCAGAGACCACAAAAGGCGTATACAAACTGCTGGGGGACTCCATATTGACGTGGGATAGCCCATAGAGTCGGCCGGTGGATGTTGTCAAAAGCTTTCTTGAAGTCGTTGAAATTACCCATTCATAGGGTACATGCGATGTTGACCAGCAGGCATTTAGGGGACTTCTAAGGGCGGCATCCAACTGGGCTTTGTCGTCCTTCAGCATTGTGGGGAGGAACTTGTCCAGGCCAACATCGCTGTCTTGACTTCGGCGTTGCTAATTTTTCCGATATCGAAAGGAAGAAGATCCATGGAGGGTGCAAGTTCTTCGGCCTCGAACAAGTGGAGTGGCTCGGGCTGGTTTAAAGTATCGCAGAACTGTTTGGCTCAACGTTGGTCTTGCTCAGCGTCAGTGAGGAGGACTCGTCCATTTTGTCTCGGATTGGGACAGAGCGGCCACTGCGAGCCCCTGTTAGATCGTACAATGCGATTTAATATTCGGGTATCGTTCTGGTCGACTGTTTTCTTGTGCATTCATGCCTTTGGCTTCGATCCACTTTCGCTTGCCATGCCGGCAGCTGCGTTTAACATGTCGGGCATGACATTTACAGACATCATTGGCATGAGAAATGGTAAATGGCCTGTATTTATATAGCGCTTTACTAGTCCCTAAGGACCCCAAAGTGCTTTACATATCCAGTCATCCACCCATTCACACACACATTCACACACTGGTGATGGCAAGCTACATTGTAGCCACAGCCACCCTGGGGCGCACTGACAGAGGCGAGGCTGCCAGACACTGGCGCCACCGGGCCCTCTGACCACCACCAGTAGGCAACGGGTGAAGTGTCTTGCCCAAGGACACAACGACCGAGACTGTCCAAGCCGGGGCTCGAACCGGCAACCTTCCGATTACAAGGCGAACTCCCAACTCTTGAGCCACGATCGCCCACTAAAGGAACGTTTCTTTTCAGTTACAGATAGTAATGTTGTGACATGGGTAATTAAAAAATGAAAATGTTGGCCAGATTTGATGTACTCTGCCTATTTTCCCATACAGGTTAATGGGACCAATGTCAATCTGCCACTGTCTCCGTCCCCTGGTATTTCTGTGTTCAAGTCAGGAAAACACTACACTGTCTCCATGAACTTTGGTGTGACGGTTCGCTATGATGGAAACGCCTTCATGGACATCAAAGTAATCGAAGAGTGAGTGAAGACCAAATTCATGGTTTCCTTATAAAGTGGTGTTTTAATCACAAGTTCACCAGTCCAGAAATCTACATCCATACTGATACAACTAAAACTATATGTCATGCGCCGCGGCGCGCATGCACAAAAGGATCCAGATGCAGACTCCGCGCTAACAGAAAAGACACTTTATTGAAATAACGAAAGGCGACCCGGGAAAACTAGAGAGCAAAACAAGAAACTAAAAACCCGGGGAATAATGACACGAGGAAGCCAGGATCGGGACCATGGGAGGCTGCAATAGAAAGGGGAGATGATTACTAGGGAGCCGGAAAGTAGGGAAAACACATCAGGACTGAGTTAGAGTAGGGGGCTTACGATGGAACGGGACTGTGGGAGCTCGGGAGGGAAGTGTGGCAGTCCGTGAGCAGAAAGTCCGTGGAAATAGCGAATGGGCCAGATGATGCACCGAGTGATCCAGTTGAGCCGGAGGACAGGCAGGTGGCAGACGCCGAGTCGAAACCTGGACACAAGTAGGCAGATTAAACACAGTTCCAACCAGAAGGGAATGCACGCTTTCGTGGAAGTCTAGTTACCACTGTGGGGGGACTAACGGACTGGCGTGGAGCCTTCCATCAGTGCCGGGTTCAGTAGATCTCCGTGTAGTCACCGTGATGGAGAACAGATGTGCCGGTGATAGCCCGGGGGTGTGGCTACCCGAGCGTCACGCATTCCTCAGACACAGGACCACGGACCATGACACTATAACACATTTTCATATACTGAACATGACTCCTTTATCTGTAAGGAGTAGTAAGGTGATAAAGGCAGAGATTAATGACACAGCTAGGATATTTTATTTAAACAATTTAGCAGGGGCAACACAAACAGCTCCCTCAAAATTTCAAGATAAAATCACACAAAACTTCTAATTTCCTGACTAGTTAATTCTATGCTGATGCTATCAAACACATCAAATGTACATGTCTGATCTTTTAGTCTTACTAATGTGTGGGGTTTAGTCTACTGCTGAAAAGAAACTTGGCTGCAATTAAAACACGTTGTAGTTCTGGCTTACTTGTTAGTCTTTCTTGCATAAGACTCTAACACAATCATTTTCTGCAATCTGCAGCTATCAGAACAAGCTGTGTGGCCTGTGTGGCAACTATGATGGAGATACTAAAGATGACTTCCGCAAACCAGATGGAAGCTTAGCTGAAAATGCCAATGACTTTGGACACAGTTGGAACATGAATCCAGAGTGAGTATTGCAGAGATGCAAGTGTAAAGAAACATTTACCATTGACAAAAGACAAATGTTCTTAAGATGATGGTCTGTCTTGACAGATGTAATGAGAAACCCAACACTACCATCCCTGGGTGCAATGAAGAAGAACAGGAACTGTATGAAAGCTCTGGATATTGTGGCATTCTGCTGGACAAAAATGGACCTTTTGCTGTGTGCCATCCCAAAGTCAACCCCAATGTATGTTCATGTAGAGGATAGTGCACATATAATAAACAAATGTGGAACCAGTCCTTATTCTGAGCTTGTTGTATTTGTGTATGTGTGTGTGCATTCAGGGTGAAAATGTGATATTAGTAATAGTGGAATAATTTGAATATGTGGTTTTAGATGGTCACACAATATAAAGCATTGTAACAAAGTGATTGTTTGTTCTCAGAATTACTTCAGGGACTGTGTCTTTGACTTGTGTGAGCTGGATGGTGCCAAGCCCATTTTGTGTGAAGCCATTGAAGCCTATGTCAATGAATGCCAAGATCGTGGGGTCAACCTTGGACCATGGAGGAATGAAACCTTCTGCCGTGAGTATTGGAAGGACAAATGATTTAATTTAGTAGTAAAATATCTTTAGGTATATCATTAGGTAAAAATCAGCTTGGCTGAGTAGTTGGGAGAAAATAACACAAAGAAGTTTATGTCAGTTTTGACTTGTGGAAGAGTACTTCATACGGGCTTCCTACTCACTAAAGTTAACTGAGGGAGTGCTGCTTTAACATACCTAGTTGGGCAGACAACATATGCCAAGAGGCTGCAGGAGACTGGGTTACCACCAAACTCAAACAATCTAGTTCCACGGAAGACAACACAGCTGGAAGTGCCAAAGACGTATCTCTTTTCTTGTGAAAAGCTGTCATTTTATATTTTAACCAGCACATACTTTTGTTTCCTATCACTAAGTTCAACCTCTTGTGGTCTGCTTAGCACTGAGCTGTCCCCCAAACAGCCACTACGAACCTTGTGCAGATCCTTGTCAGGAAACATGCTTTGGAAAACCCCCCTCCTGCTCTGGTCCCTGCTCTGAGTCCTGTGTGTGTGATCCCAGCTATGTCCTGAGTGCTGGCAAGTGCGTTAAGGAGAACATGTGTGGCTGCAACCACACGAACGGCCAGTATTATGAGGTATGGTGAAGTGGGTCTGATAAGCCGGCAGTGAATCATTTGGTCCTTTGTATTTCACGTCAGGTCACTTGCAGTCTCTTTATGTCCTCTCTAAAACAACATTTTCATACATACATGCATAAAAGGATCTACAAAGAATCATCTGTGCCTGCTATGCTTAATTGTCAATTTTGTTGTCTGTTTGTCAGCCTGGAGAGGAGTTTTTTGAGGAAGACTGCAAGCGAAAATGTTGGTGTGGTGCAGCTGGAATTACCTGTGAAGCCTCTGAATGCCCCCCAATGCATGAATGTAAACTTCAGGATGGAGAGCTGGGCTGCTATCCTACGAGTATGTTTGTAATGTTCACACCTAAAAAAACACAGCAAAGCTGTAGCCATTATATTCTAAGTAGGTTTCCAGATCTCATGGGTTGGACTGCCAACCTGAAAAGTTTTGCAACTGTGTTTGATGTGATGCTGTAGACTTTGTCAAAGTTCTCAAACGAGCATTTTCTATCCCTGCTCTAATATACATAATTAGACTGAGCAATGGAAGATAGAGAAGCACAACCCACAGGCGTCTTTTACTTTCAATAACAGTGAAATATTTATGTGTGTGTTGCTGTTATGTTTCTTTTGCTCTCTTCTGTACAGTTTGTCTATAACAACACTTGTTACATGCATTTCTTTATAATGCAAAATCACAGAGTTGCAGAAAAGAAATTGAAATAATACAAATTTTTGTCTAGTCAGGAAATGATATATTCCTTGCATCTATTTTAATGCCAGTATAAGTCCAAAGCAGCAGTGAACTGCACTGTTATTAGGTAATTGTTCTACAGTGGCTTCATCTGTGTTTCAGTCTGATGTTCCTGATGTTTTTCCCCTCTCTCAGGCTTTCAGGATTGTGTAGTTTCTGGGGATCCACACTACAACACCTTTGACAAGAAGTACTACAGCTTCATGGGAACCTGTACTTACACACTGGCCAGAAGCTGTAGGAACAGCACAGGTACACACTATTTTGAGACATTTATTCATTAAGATGTTTGGGTTTCATTGCACCTGTTCTAGTCTTGCCACACCACACGCACAAATGAAAGTTTAAATGAGCTAAATTTACTCATTTATTATTTTCATCGCAAAGCATGACATATATTGTTTTCATTCACGTTTGCTGCAAAGAGAAGACACTGAATGTCAGTGGTGGTTTGTATGTTAATGCCAATGTTCACCTTTAATATAAACACACAATATTCCTGATTGTCGTGGTCTTCCCTGTGCAGGCCCTTGGTTCTCTGTGGAGGCAAAGAATGAAGAGAGAGGAGTTGCAGGAGTGTCATACCTGAGGAAGCTATATGTGACAGTGGATGGAATTACTGTGACCCTGATGAAGAGCAGTAGAACACTGGTCAGTATGTGAATGAATTACTATCTCTTATATTTCCCATCTTTAAGTAAAATGTGTGCCAGCAGACATCCCACACAGTAGTTGTATCATCACCATGTATGTCTTATGTCTACACATAACTGACATTTTAGCAAAGAACTCAAATTATATCTTTAGTTACTTTGTTGCTAACAGCATGTAAAAAAAAAAAACAGATTTTTCCCATTTTGTCAGTTGAATCTATGCCAAAGATAACACAGTGTGATAGGCATAAAGCAATGTCTTTCTTGCTTGTTAAAACTATACAAAGTCTGTTTTTGCCTGATATACTGCACATTGCACACTCTTTGTACTTTTATACTCCCTGACCTGTCCACCAATTAGACGTTTACACAGTCTGTTTAACATCTTTATATTCTTATATTCTTAACATCTTTTTCTTCATCACTGAATCAGGTGAACGGAGTACGGGTGGCTCTGCCCCACTCCCCCTCTCCTCTCATGTCTATTAGTCTTGCTGGTCAGTTCATCACGCTTCAAACATCCTTTGGCCTGAGGGTGCGTTGGGATGGAAACCATTATGCCCAGATCTCAGTTCCCAGGTTAGTATAAATATTGGTTTGAACTATTTTGATATTGTAGAACTTCTTTTTATTTGCTTCACACATTCATACAATACACCTGACCACTGTCTCCATTGCTCTATCATTATTTTTTTGATGACCACTTTCCTCTGATGCAACCATAACCTAACGATCTGAAGAAACTCTGATAGATAACGATCTAAACTGCTGAACATCACCAGTTGTTTTATGTATGTTGTGAAAGCATAGCAGTCCATTTGTGTGCATATTGTGGACTTATGCAACTTTTAATATATACTAACGATGCCCTGGTTTATTGTATCAGGGATCTTTGCATTCTCTTCATTTGTTTCTAGAATTACAATAAAAGGCCAAGCAACACCTTATTAAACATTGCAAATATTCTTAAGCTTGTCTTATTTTAATCCTACATATCCTGCCTTGACTTTGTCCTACCAGCTCCTACTATGACCAAATGTGTGGCCTTTGTGGTGACTATGATGGGAACCCAGACAATGACTTCACTAAACCAGATGGCACTGTGGCAGGAAATAGTAATGACTTTGGGAACAGCTGGCAGACCAAAGACGATGAAGATGACTCGTGAGTTCCAACATATCTATCTTTCTGTCATTTGGATTTCTTCTGGTTATGTCTTTTGTTACCTTACTGTTGGACTCTTTCTGACAAACTGAAGAGGATGTAACTGTGTTTTGTATTTGTGTTGACCAGATGTACCCCAGGAACAAAGCCTGATCCAGACTGTGACCCCAACTTGGAAGCTGAAGTTGTAAAACCAGAGAAATGTGGTAAAATTACAGACCCTACTGGACCCTTCCGGTAAGAATTCACAACCCCTCCACTTTTGGTTATCGACTTGGTTAAACTGATGGGATTCCTGGGTTTTTACAACGTTTTTTTCCTGACCTTATAAAATCATGAAATAGATGGCAGCATGCCTGGTAATCACCCAACTGACCTGTAAAATATGAATAAATATTTTCAATACTATTACTGTAATGCTGTAATGAACCCTTCTGGCACTGGGATGCCAGTTTTGTTCTTTGTCCCTCATTCTCAAACGCAGCAGCAAGTTTTTACCAATGACTTGCCAGTTTATCTCTATCTATCGTTGCAAAAAACCTGGGATACCAGGTTCTTTCTATAACCCTCCTTTGCAAATACAACAGTGAGCTTTTGGCACCAGGATGCCAAGTTATTATTCCTCATTTGCAAATGCATCAACAAGGTTTTCTACCCAGGAGATTCCAGTTTCCCTTCCCCTCTATCCCTCCCTCGCACAATGCAGCAGCATGCTTCTTGGCACTAGGATGTCAGGCTTTCTTTCTCTATCCCTCCTTCACAAATGCAGGAGCAAGCTTTTAGCACCGGGTTGCCAGTTCCTCTTCTGTCCCTCCCTTTTTCACAAAAATGCAGCAGCATGTTTTTTGGCACAGGAATGCCAGGTTCTCTTTCTCTTTTCCTCCTTTACAAATCCAGCAGAATGCTTTTTGCAATGGTACTCCAGGTTCTATTTCTCTGTCTTTTTCAAATTTGCCAGCATACATCTGGCACCGGGATGCCAGTTATTTTCCTTCATTTGCAGTAGCAAGCTTTTCTTCCCTCTATCTCTCCTGAGCAAAATGCAGCAGCGTGCTTTTTGGCACCTGGAAGCCAGTATCTCTTCCCACTTTCCCCAATAACTTGGATGCCAGGGTCCATGCATTTATCTATCTTTCACAAAATGTAACAGTGCACATTCCTGACACCGTATTGCCAGTCTTTGTCTCCATATCGATCATTTTCAAACACACCAGAATAGCTTTTACGAGCCGTCAAGCCATTGCCTCATGTCTTAAAATACAGACATGCATCCATCCAGCCTCCACACCAGTCGAGCCACGTTGCCACTCGATCAGGGGTTCTCCTCATTAAGCTATTAAGATCTTTCGTTTTCTGAAATTTGCTTTGTGGTCTTCTCCCACCATTCCTTCGTAATTTTCCGAACTCAACCACTCCACTCTCTGGAATCCTTGACCATCTTCTCTCTGCGCTTCTCTTTTGTCCTGCTTTCCTTCTTCCACTTCAGCTGGTAGCGGCAGATGGCTGTCCTTCCATGGGAATGGTTTTGCCAGAAGTTTCTTCCCGTTAAAAGGAGTTGTTCCTTCCCAATTCCCAAAGTGCTTGCTCATAGGGAGTCATATGATTGTTGGGTTTTCTCTGTAGGTATTATTGCAGGGTCTACCTTACATATAAAGCACCTTGAGGCGATTGTTGTTGTGATTTGGGGCTGTATAAATAAATTGAATTGAAAAATTGAATTATTCCTGCAGAGGTCTTTCACCCTCACAATGCACAGTTATTGCTGCTTCTAGGGGATGTCTTCTTTGGGGATCTGCCAGCCCAGGAGCCGCTGCCAGTCCACAGCGAGACCTTCCCCAAACCGCAGTTCAATTCATGTTTAAGCCATTCACCTTTATTCAATGGCCCCATCTAGTGAATTGTTGCTAAACTTATGCAACAATTGTTGACTGTTTCACCACCAATTGTAGCTTTTTTGTTTGTTCGAACTCAGATTTTCAGTATATATGAGCCTCTGCCTTTTCCTACCTAAGCTAAGTGAGTGCTTTTCTCTGTTACAGGGAGTGCATCAGTGTAGTTAATCCCACTCCATTCTTCCAAAGCTGTGTGTATGACATGTGTCAGTTCAATGGCCAGCAACACGTGCTGTGTGACCAGCTCCAGGCCTACACTGACGCATGTCATAGTGCTGGAGCCAAAGTCTACCAATGGAGAACTCCAGACTTCTGCCGTAAGTTTGAATCTGAGATATACCAAATATATCTAAAAGATATATGATATATAAAACATAGTCACAGTGACATCACCCATTGGCTTGATAAGCCCCATTCTGAAGCATAAATGAATAAAGACTTGAATAATACCTTTTCATTTTGGAAAAATGAGCCTTCAGCATTTTCCCTTTTAAATGGGGTGCATGCCATAGCTTCTCCATTTGGAAGTTGTCTCCACCTGTAAATATAACCACGATATATTACATCCTGCTCACCAACATTATAATTGAACTTATAATCATATTTATAATTGTATAGGGAGGAGAGTTTAAGATACAGTGCACAATGCTGAAACCAATGTAAAATATTCAATGCAGTTAATATTATCCTTGCTTTCATTTATGACACTGAGTTAAATCAATATGAGATACGTAGGTGCCCTGTCTTTGAATCATCCTACTACCCACTCCCTTCTCTGTTGCTATTTGTCCACCATTGTTCCCTCTCATTATTGTTCATCCCTGTGTTTGTCCACACAGCTCTGACCTGTCCTCCCAATAGCTCCTACTCCCTTTGTGTGAGTTCATGTCCTGAGACATGTCTTGGTGTGGTGGGACCACCTGGCTGTGAGGAAGTGTGTGTGGAGGGTTGTGAGTGTAACCCTGGCTTCATTCTCAGTGATGACAAATGTGTGGAACTGAGAGACTGTGGTTGTGTGGACCCCAGTGGAACCTATCACCCTGTAAGTGGAAACAGCCTCCAAACAATTAAAACCATATTCCATTTACCTTTAAAATGTGCTAAGCTCATGCTAACATCATTTTCAGTTCTCTTTATAACTTCAACAGGAGAGACGCCAAGAGACACAAAGACCCTACAGTACAAAAGAAATTAAAACTCAACTAAATTAAGGGTGCATAGACTGCAGAGAACTGTTGGCACATAAATATTGGTTTTACAACAAAGATTTTTACTTTCAACTTATCAAGCACAGATTATATTTATTATACTGTATTATACCTGAATTTAAAAGACACTGGTGTTATAGAATTTGTATTTATGTCATAGCATTTACATACTGGTGCCACCACAATTAGCAAGCCCAAAATCAATAAATAAATGAGTAAAGGTTGGCCTAATTAGTTAGTGGCATACAGAATCCCTGGTTTGCATCCAAATGTATATTTATCATTTTGATCTTTATATTCGTGTGATGTATAAGAGAGAATGTAAAAGGAGTCTGCAAAGAAAGGCGTCTGGACTTCTTTAAGTTGCTTGAAGACTTAAAGACTTAAAGAAGTCCAGACGCTTTTCTTTGCAAGATCCTTTGACTACGATGACCTGGATGACTGAGAACCTTCACAGACATATAAGAGAGAATTACATGACAAAATTTTGATTGTTTTTTGCATTCTGTGTACATTTGTCAGGTGGGCGATGACTGGTACTTGGAGGGTTGTGAACAAAAGTGTATGTGTCACAGTGGAGGTCTGCTACAGTGTCATAACACCAGCTGTAACCCAACTACTGAGAGCTGCCAACTACAAGATGGAGAATATGAATGCCACCCTCTGGGTATGTTAATCACACAGCTTCACATAGAAATAGCTGCATGAATGCATGGATGTGGATTACAGTGTCAAGTGCTTTATCCGACTGGCCCTAGAAATGCAGTAAATAAATGCAGTCATTTTAGCAACAGGCGCTCCAAACCTCCACTGTCTCAACTGATGTTGTTAGTTTGGACTGAGTTTGTTAACACTGCATAATAACTTCCTACCTTTTTAGTTCCTGAAAGAGTATCTGCTCATTTTCCAGTAATCCTTTTTCTTTCTACCCAGACCTGTGTCCTCCTAACGCAGAGTATATAGAGTGTGGTCCAGCTTGCATTCCTACATGTATGGAACCCTCTACCAACTGTTCTGGCTCCTGCATCACTGGGTGTTTCTGCAAACCAGGCTTTGTCTTCAAAGGACGGCACTGCGTGCCACTGGACAAGTGTGGTTGTTTAGATGACAACAATAACTATTATGAGGTCAGATGTCCTAGTTAGTACTGTGTACAGTGTACATTTAAAGACATACAGTATACTTTCTCAGTACTGATTGTTTTCATTTTATCCAGCCTGGTGAGATAGTATTTGGAGATGGCTGCACAAAGCTGTGTCGCTGTGTAGGGAACTACACTTTGGAATGTGTTGATAACTCCTGTGACCCCACTGAAGAGTGTCGAGAGGTTAATGGTGTTGCAGGCTGTTATCCTAAAGGTAATAATGTTTGTTGACTTTATTGTTGTTGACTTGATTTAATGCAGTGTAATAAATTACATCTGCACAAGGAGCACCTTGTGTTGTGCTTTACAGTCAGTCGGTATAACTTGATAGTTGACAGTGTGGAAATTACAATTTTCTCATATATTATTCCTTTAGGTACATCCACATGCATTGCATCTGGCGATCCACACTACACCAGCTTTGACAAACGCAAATATGACTTCATGGGCAACTGCAGCTATCTGATGTCTAGTCCATGCAATGACACAACTGTGCCCTACTTTGAGGTCCATACTGACAATGAAAACCGGTATAACAGGCCGACCATCTCCTATGTGAATGCCGTACATGTATACGCACAGATGATAAAGATCTCCATTCTCAAAGGTGGCACTGTGCAGGTAAGACATGAGAGGAAGAAACAGGATGTTTTGCATGTGAAAACCAATCACGCTTTCAGTTTTTAGGCACTACTGCATTACAAACAAACATCATTCTGTGGTACAAATCACTGCACATGCTCAGGAACACTTCTGAAAACCACTGCAATTGACCATGGAAAGAAACTTGCACTTACACTTAACACTTAGTTCCTCCTACGCCGAGCGACGCATCGGGCAGCTAACAATCTCCATCGATGACGGTCAGGGGCGAATGTTTCAGCTTCGTCCCAGGCGATGTAGACTGTTTTCAGATCATCCATAAACATTCGACGCCATGTGATATTTGGTCGGCCTTGCTTTCGCTGGTTCTGCCAAAGGCTTCTTCCTGTTAAAAGACGCCTCTGTCACCAAAGTGCTTGGTCAATGGGGTCATATGATTGTTGTTTTTTTTCTCTGTATGTATTATTGTAGGGTCTGTCTTAAAATATAAAGCACCTTGAGGTGACTGTTTTTGTGATTTGGGACTATATAAAAAACATTGAATTTAAATGAATTGAATTGGAGACGTCGGAGGACACCGGCAGCCTTCCCTACTTTGGAGTTTACATCTTGATCAGAGATCCCATAATTCGAGATGATGCTGCCCAGATATGTGAAATTTTCCAACTTATCAGCACGTTATTGGTTGATTATGACGGGAACATGGGCAGTTGTGTAGCCAACTCCGAGTACCTTGGTTTTCTTGGCGCTTATTCGTAATCCGACTTCCTCACCTCCCTCTGCAAAGCTGCAGTCCATTCTTGGAGGTCTTCCGTAGTCGAGCCCAGTAGGGGCCCAGTAGCCAATTCAAAGGAATAAGGCAAAGCACTTTCCCGGGTACCGACAGGAGCGTGATGCCCCGGCAGTTGTTACAGTCACCCAAATCGCCTTTCGGGAAGTTTGGTGATAACACCTTTTGCCCATTCATAGGGTACACGCGATGTTGTCCAGCAGGCGTTTAGGGGTCTTCTAAGGGCGCCATCCAATCATCTGTCTGGACGCAGAACCGGGAGTTGGAGCAGAGACCACAAAAGGCGTATACAAACTGCTGGGGGACTCCATATTGACGTGGGATAGCCCATAGAGTCGGCCGGTGGACGTTGTCAAAAGCTTTCTTGAAGTCGTTGAAATTACCCATTCATAGGGTACATGCGATGTTGACCAGCAGGCATTTAGGGGACTTCTAAGGGCGGCATCCAACTGGGCTTCGTCGTCCTTCAGCATTGTGGGGAGGAACTCGTCCAGGCCAACATCGCTGTCTTGACTTCGGCGTTGCTAATTTTTCCGATATCGAAAGGAAGAAGATCCATGGAGGGTGCAAGTTCTTCGGCCTCGAACAAGTGGAGTGGCTCGGGCTGGTTTAAAGTATCGCAGAACTGTTTGGCTCAACGTTGGTCTTGCTCAGCGTCAGTGAGGAGGACTCGTCCATTTTGTCTCGGATTGGGACAGAGCGGCCACTGCGAGCCCCTGTTAGATCGTACAATGCGATTTAATATTCGGGTATCATTCTGGTCGACTGTTTTCTTGTGCATTCATGCCTTTGGCTTCGATCCACTTTCGCTTGCCATGCCGGCAGCTGCGTTTAACATGTCAGGCATGACATTTACAGACATCATTGGCATGAGAAATGGTAAATGGCCTGTATTTATATAGCGCTTTACTAGTCCCTAAGGACCCCAAAGTGCTTTACATATCCAGTCATCCACCCATTCACACACACATTCACACACTGGTGATGGCAAGCTACATTGTAGCCACAGCCACCCTGGGGCGCACTGACAGAGGCGAGGCTGCCAGACACTGGCGCCACCGGGCCCTCTGACCACCACCAGTAGGCAACGGGTGAAGTGTCTTGCCCAAGGACACAACGACCGAGACTGTCCAAGCCGGGGCTCGAACCGGCAACCTTCCGATTACAAGGCGAACTCCCAACTCTTGAGCCACGATCGCCCACTAAAGGAACGTTTCTTTTCAGTTACAGATAGTAATGTTGTGACATGGGTAATTAAAAAATGAAAATGTTGGCCAGATTTGATGTACTCTGCCTATTTTCCCATACAGGTTAATGGGACCAATGTCAATCTTCCACTGTCTCCGTCCCCTGGTATTTCTGTGTTCAAGTCAGGAAAACACTACACTGTCTCCATGAACTTTGGTGTGACGGTTCGCTATGATGGAAACGCCTTCATGGACATCAAAGTAATCGAAGAGTGAGTGAAGACCAAATTCATGGTTTCCTTATAAAGTGGTGTTTTAATCACAAGTTCACCAGTCCAGAAATCTACATCCATACTGATACAACTAAAACTATATGTCATGCGCCGCGGCGCGCGTGCACAAAAGGATCCAGATGCAGACTCCGCGCTAACAGAAAAGACACTTTATTGAAATAACGAAAGGCGACCCGGGAAAACTAGAGAGCAAAACAAGAAACTAAAAACCCGGGGAATAATGACACGAGGAAGCCAGGATCGGGACCATGGGAGGCTGCAATAGAAAGGGGAGATGATTACTAGGGAGCCGGAAAGTAGGGAAAACACATCAGGACTGAGTTAGAGTAGGGGGCTTACGATGGAACGGGACTGTGGGAGCTCGGGAGGGAAGTGTGGCAGTCCGTGAGCAGAAAGTCCGTGGAAATAGCGAATGGGCCAGATGATGCACCGAGTGATCCAGTTGAGCCGGAGGACAGGCAGGTGGCAGACGCCGAGTCGAAACCTGGACACAA
Source organism: Rhamphochromis sp. 'chilingali' (assembly GCF_963969265.1). Taxonomy (NCBI): domain Eukaryota; kingdom Metazoa; phylum Chordata; class Actinopteri; order Cichliformes; family Cichlidae; genus Rhamphochromis; species Rhamphochromis sp. 'chilingali'. The sequence goes on from NC_137929.1 coordinate 12,138,982, forward strand.
GTAGGCAGATTAAACACAGTTCCAACCAGAAGGGAATGCATGCTTTCGTGGAAGTCTAGTTACCACTGTGGGGGGACTAACGGACTGGCGTGGAGCCTTCCATCAGTGCCGGGTTCAGTAGATCTCCGTGTAGTCACCGTGATGGAGAACAGATGTGCCGGTGATAGCCCGGGGGTGTGGCTACCCGAGCGTCACGCATTCCTCAGACACAGGACCACGGACCATGACACTATAACACATTTTCATATACTGAACATGACTCCTTTATCTGTAAGGAGTAGTAAGGTGATAAAGGCAGAGATTAATGACACAGCTAGGATATTTTATTTAAACAATTTAGCAGGGGCAACACAAACAGCTCCCTCAAAATTTCAAGATAAAATCACACAAAACTTCTAATTTCCTGACTAGTTAATTCTATGCTGATGCTATCAAACACATCAAATGTACATGTCTGATCTTTTAGTCTTACTAATGTGTGGGGTTTAGTCTACTGCTGAAAAGAAACTTGGCTGCAATTAAAACACGTTGTAGTTCTGGCTGACTTGTTAGTCTTTCTTGCATAAGACTCTAACACAATCATTTTCTGCAATCTGCAGCTATCAGAACAAGCTGTGTGGCCTGTGTGGCAACTATGATGGAGATACTAAAGATGACTTCCGCAAACCAGATGGAAGCTTAGCTGAAAATGCCAATGACTTTGGACACAGTTGGAACATGAATCCAGAGTGAGTATTGCAGAGATGCAAGTGTAAAGAAACATTTACCATTGACAAAAGACAAATGTTCTTAAGATGATGGTCTGTCTTGACAGATGTAATGAGAAACCCAACACTACCATCCCTGAGTGCAATGAAGAAGAACAGGAACTGTATGAAAGCTCTGGATATTGTGGCATTCTGCTGGACAAAAATGGACCTTTTGCTGTGTGCCATCCCAAAGTCAACCCCAATGTATGTTCATGTAGAGGATAGTGCACATATAATAAACAAATGTGGAACCAGTCCTTATTCTGAGCTTGTTGTATTTGTCTATGTGTGTGTGCATTCAGGGTGAAAATGTGATATTCGTAATAGTGGAATAATTTGAATATGTGGTTTTAGATGGTCACACAATATAAAGCATTGTAACAAAGTGATTGTTTGTTCTCAGAATTACTTCAGGGACTGTGTCTTTGACTTGTGTGAGCTGGATGGTGCCAAGCCCATTTTGTGTGAAGCCATTGAAGCCTATGTCAATGAATGCCAAGATCGTGGGGTCAACCTTGGACCATGGAGGAATGAAACCTTCTGCCGTGAGTATTGGAAGGACAAATGATTTAATTTAGTAGTAAAATATCTTTAGGTATATCATTAGGTAAAAATCAGCTTGGCTGAGTAGTTGGGAGAAAATAACACAAAGAAGTTTATGTCAGTTTTGACTTGTGGAAGAGTACTTCATACGGGCTTCCTACTCACTAAAGTTAACTGAGGGAGTGCTGCTTTAGCATACCTAGTTGGGCAGACAACATATGCCAAGAGGCTGCAGGAGACTGGGTTACCACCAAACTCAAACAATCTAGTTACACGGAAGACAACACAGCTGGAAGTGCCAAAGACGTATCTCTTTTCTTGTGAAAAGCTGTCATTTTATATTTTAACCAGCACATACTTTTGTTTCCTATCACTAACTTCAACCTCTTGTGGTCTGCTTAGCACTGAGCTGTCCCCCAAACAGCCACTATGAACCTTGTGCAGATCCTTGTCAGGAAACATGCTTTGGAAAACCCCCCTCCTGCTCTGGTCCCTGCTCTGAGTCCTGTGTGTGTGATCCCAGCTATGTCCTGAGTGCTGGCAAGTGCGTTAAGGAGAACATGTGTGGCTGCAACCACACGAACGGCCAGTATTATGAGGTATGGTGAAGTGGGTCTGATAAGCCGGCAGTGAATCATTTGGTCCTTTGTATTTCAAGTCAGGTCACTTGCAGTCTCTTTATGTCCTCTCTAAAACAACATTTTCATACATACATGCATAAAAGGATCTACAAAGAATCATCTGTGCCTGCTATGCTTAATTGTCAATTTTGTTGTCTGTTTGTCAGCCTGGAGAGGAGTTTTTTGAGGAAGACTGCAAGCGAAAATGTTGGTGTGGTGCAGCTGGAATTACCTGTGAAGCCTCTGAATGCCCCCCAATGCATGAATGTAAACTTCAGGATGGAGAGCTGGGCTGCTATCCTACGAGTATGTTTGTAATGTTCACACCTAAAAAAACACAGCAAAGCTGTAGCCATTATATTCTAAGTAGGTTTCCAGATCTCATGGGTTGGACTGCCAACCTGAAAAGTTTTGCAACTGTGTTTGATGTGATGCTGTAGACTTTGTCAAAGTTCTCAAACGAGCATTTTCTATCCCTGCTCTAATATACATAATTAGACTGAGCAATGGAAGATAGAGAAGCACAACCCACAGGCGTCTTTTACTTTCAATAACAGTAAAATATTTATATGTGTGCTGCTGTTATGTTTCTTTTGCTCTCTTCTGTACAGTTTGTCTATAACAACACTTGTTACATGCATTTCTTTATAATACAAAATCACAGAGTTGCAGAAAATTTTTGTCTAGTCAGGAAATGATATATTCCTTGCATCTATTTTAATGCCAGTACAATTCCAAAGCAGCAGTGAACTGCACTGTTATTAGGTAATTGTTCTACAGTGGCTTCATCTGTGTTTCAGTCTGATGTTCCTGATGTTTTTCCCTCTCTCAGGTTTTCAGGATTGTGTAGTTTCTGGGGATCCACACTACAACACCTTTGACAAGAAGTACTACAGCTTCATGGGAACCTGTACTTACACACTGGCCAGAAGCTGTAGGAACAGCACAGGTACACACTATTTTGAGACATTTATTCATTAAGATGTTTGGGTTTCATTGCACCTGTTCTAGTCTTGCCACACCACACGCACAAATGAAAGTTTAAATGAGCTAAATTTACTCATTTATTATTTTCATCGCAAAGCATGACATATTGTGTTTTCATTCACGTTTGCTGCAAAGAGAAGACACTGAATGTCAGTGGTGGTTTGTATGTTAATGCCAATGTTCACCTTTAATATAAACACACAATATTCCTGATTGTCGTGGTCTTCCCTGTGCAGGCCCTTGGTTCTCTGTGGAGGCAAAGAATGAAGAGAGAGGAGTTGCAGGAGTGTCATACCTGAGGAAGCTATATGTGACAGTGGATGGAATTACTGTGACCCTGATGAAGAGCAGTAGAACACTGGTCAGTATGTGAATGAATTACTATCTCTTATATTTCCCATCTTTAAGTAAAATGTGTGCCAGCAGACATCCCACACAGTAGTTGTATCATCACCATGTATGTCTTATGTCTACACATAACTGACATTTTAGCAAAGAACTCAAATTATATCTTTAGTTACTTTGTTGCTAACAGCATGTAAAAAAAACAAACAGATTTTTCCCATTTTGTCAGTTGAATCTATGCCAAAGATAACACAGTGTGATAGGCATAAAGCAATGTCTTTCTTGCTTGTTAAAACTATACAAAGTCTGTTTTTGCCTGATATACTGCACATTGCACACTCTTTGTACTTTTATACTCCCTGACCTGTCCACCAATTAGACGTTTACACAGTCTGTTTAACATCTTTATATTCTTATATTCTTAACATCTTTTTCTTCATCACTGAATCAGGTGAACGGAGTACGGGTGGCTCTGCCCCACTCCCCCTCTCCTCTCATGTCTATTAGTCTTGCTGGTCAGTTCATCACGCTTCAAACATCCTTTGGCCTGAGGGTGCGTTGGGATGGAAACCATTATGCCCAGATCTCAGTTCCCAGGTTAGTATAAATATTGGTTTGAACTATTTTGATATTGTAGAACTTCTTTTTATTTGCTTCACACATTCATACAATACACCTGACCACTGTCTCCATTGCTCTATCATTATTTTTTTGATGACCACTTTCCTCTGATGCAACCATAACCTAACGATCTGAAGAAACTCTGATAGATAACGATCTAAACTGCTGAACGTCACCAGTTGTTTTATGTATGTTGTGAAAACTTTAAAAAAAAAAAGCATAGCAGTCCATTTGTGTGCATATTGTGGACTTATGCAACTTTTAATATATACTAACGATGCCCTGGTTTATTGTATCAGGGATTTTTGCATTCTCTTCATTTGTTTCTAGAATTACAATAAAAGGCCAAGCAACACCTTATTAAACATTGCAAATATTCTTAAGCTTGTCTTACTTTAATCCTACATATCCTGCCTTGACTTTGTTCTACCAGCTCCTACTATGACCAAATGTGTGGCCTTTGTGGTGACTATGATGGGAACCCAGACAATGACTTCACTAAACCAGATGGCACTGTGGCAGGAAATAGTAATGACTTTGGGAACAGCTGGCAGACCAAAGACGATGAAGATGACTCGTGAGTTCCAACATATCTATCTTTCTGTCTTTTGGATTTCTTCTGGTTATGTCTTTTGTTACCTTACTGTCGGACTCTTTCTGACAAACTGAAGAGGATGTAACTGTGTTTTGTATTTGTATTGACCAGATGTACCCCAGGAACAAAGCCTGATCCAGACTGTGACCCCAACTTGGAAGCTGAAGTTGTAAAACCAGAGAAATGTGGTAAAATTACAGACCCTACTGGACCCTTCCGGTAAGAATTCACAACCCCTCCACTTTTGGTTATCGACTTGGTTAAACTGATGGGATTCCTGGGATTTTACAACGTTTTTTTCCTGACCTTATAAAATCATGAAATAGATGGCAGCATGCCTGGTAATCACCCAACTGACCTGTAAAATATGAATAAATATTTTCAATACTATTACTGTAATGCTGTAATGAACCCTTCTGGCACTGGGATGCCAGTTTTGTTCTTTGTCCCTCATTCTCAAACGCAGCAGCAAGTTTTTACCAATGACTTGCCAGTTTATCTCTATCTATCGTTGCAAAAAACCTGGGATACCAGGTTCTTTCTATAACCCTCCTTTGCAAATACAACAGTGAGCTTTTGGCACCAGGATGCCAAGTTATTATTCCTCATTTGCAAATGCATCAACAAGGTTTTCTACCCAGGAGATTCCAGTTTCCCTTCCCCTCTATCCCTCCCTCGCACAATGCAGCAGCATGCTTCTTGGCACTAGGATGTCAGGCTTTCTTTCTCTATCCCTCCTTCACAAATGCAGGAGCAAGCTTTTAGCACCGGGTTGCCAGTTCCTCTTCTGTCCCTCCCTTTTTCACAAAAATGCAGCAGCATGTTTTTTGGCACTGGAATGCCAGGTTCTCTTTCTCTGTCCCTCCTTTGCAAATATACCAGCAAGCTTTTGGGCCCGGGATTCCTGGTTCCTTTCTCTGTTCCTCCTTTACAAATGCAGCAGCAGGCTTTTAGCGCTGGGATGCCATGTTTTCTTTCTCTTTTCCTCCTTTACAAATCCAGCAACATGCTTTTAGCACTGGGATGCCATGTTTTCTTTCTCTTTTCCTCCTTTACAAAACCATGGAATACCATTGCAAAAAGTGAATACTTTTTGCAATGGTATTCCAGGTTCTATTTCTCTGTCCTTCTTTTTCAAATTCGGCTGCATACATCAGGTACCGGGATGCCAGGTTCTTTTCCTTCATTTGCAGTAGCAAGCTTTTCTTCCCTCTATCTCTCCTGAGCAAAATGCAGCAGCGTGCTTTTTGGCACCTCGAAGCCAGTTTCTCTTTCCTCTTTCCCCAATAACTTGGATGCCAGGGTCCATGCATTTATCTATCTTTCACAAAATGTAACAAAGCACATTCCTGACACCGTATTGCCAGTCTCTGTCTCCATATCGATCATTTTCAAACACAGCAGTAAAAGCTTTTACGAGCCGTCAAGCCATTGCCTCATGTCTTAAAATACAGACATGCATCCATCCAGCCTCCACACCAGTCGAGCCACGTTGCCACTCGATCAGGGGTTCTCCTCATTCAGCTATTAAGGTCTTTCATTTTCTGAAATCTGCTTTGTGGTCTTCTCCCACCATTCCTTCGTAATTTTCCGAACTCAACCACTCCACTCTCTGGAATCCTTGACCACCTTCTCTCTGCGCTTCTCTTTTGTCCTGCTTTCCTTCTTCCACCTCAACCTGTAGCGGCAGATGGCTGTCCTTCCATGGGAATGGTTTTGCCAGAGGTTTCTTCCTGTTAAAAGGAGTTGTTCCTTCCCACTGTCGCCAAAGTGCTTGCTCATAGTTAGTCATATGATTGTTGGGTTGTTTCTGTAGGTATTACTGCAGGGTCTACCTTACATATAAAGCGCCTTGAGGCGATTGTTGTTGTGATTTGGGGCTGTATAAATAAATTGAATTGAAAAATTGAATTATTACTGCAGAGGTCTTTCACCTTCACAATGCACAATTATTGCTGCTTCTAGGGGATGCCTTCTTTGGGGATCTGCCAGCCCGGGAGGCACCAGTCCCCTTTGCGCCCTTCCCTAAAGCTCAGTTCAACTCATGTTTAAGCCATTCACCTTTTTCTAATAGGAACACTGTAAAATGTAAAATGACAATGTGGACTCAGTTAGTGAGTTAGAGATAAAGTATCCAAACACTTCCCTTCCTGTTCTTATCTATATATAATCCCCCAGTTCTACTAGCTGTTTGTTCTTCCATTCATTCCCAACCCTCCCTCCCCTTTTTCAATTTCAATTCTTTCACTGTTTCACTTCTCATTAGTACATGGGGATCTGCCAGCCCAGGAGCCACCGCCAGTCCCCAGCGAGGCCTTCCCCAAACCGCAGTTCAATTCATGTTTAAGCCATTCACCTTTATTCACTGGCCCCATCTAGTGAATTGTTGCTAAACTTATGCAACAGTTGTTGACTGTTTCACCACCAAATGTAGCTTGTTTGTTTGTTTGTTTGAACTCAGATTTTCAGTATATGAGCCTCTGCCTTTTCCTACCTAAGCTAAGTGAGTGCTTTTCTCTGTTACAGGGAGTGCATCAGTGTAGTTAATCCCACTCCATTCTTCCAAAGCTGTGTGTATGACATGTGTCAGTTCAACGGCCAGCAGCACGTGCTGTGTGACCAGCTCCAGGCCTACACTGACGCATGTCATAGTGCTGGAGCCAAAGTCTACCAATGGAGAACTCCAGACTTCTGCCGTAAGTTTGAATCTGAGATATACCAAATATATCTAAAAGATATATGATATATAAAACATAGTCACAGTGACATCACCCATTGGCTTGATAAGCCCCATTCTGAAGCATAAATGAATAAAGACTTGAATAATACCTTTTCATGTTGGAAAAATGAGCCTTCAGCATTTTCCCTTTTAAATGGGGTGCATGCCATAGCTTCTCCATTTGGAAGTCGTCTCCACCTGTAAATATAACCACGATATATTACATCCTGCTCACCAACATTATAATTGAACTTATAATCATATTTATAATTGTATAGGGAGGAGAGTTTAAGATACAGCGCACAATGCTGAAACCAATGTAAAATATTCAATGCAGTTAATATTATCCTTGCTTTCATTTATGACACTGAGTTAAATCAATATGAGATACGTAGGTGCCCTGTCTTTGAATCATCCTACTCCCACTCCCTTCTCTGTTGCTATTTGTCCACCATTGTTCCCTCTCATTATTGTTCATCCCTGTGTTTGTCCACACAGCTCTGACCTGTCCTCCCAATAGCTCCTACTCTCTTTGTGTGAATTCATGTCCTGAGACATGTCTTGGTGTGGTGGGACCACCTGGCTGTGAGGAAGTGTGTGTGGAGGGTTGTGAGTGTAACCCTGGCTTCATTCTCAGTGATGACAAATGTGTGGAACTGAGAGACTGTGGTTGTGTGGACCCCAGTGGAACCTATCACCCTGTAAGTGGAAACAGCCTCCAAACAATTAAAACCATATTCCATTTACCTTTAAAATGTGCTAAGCTCATGCTAACATCATTTTCAGTTCTCTTTATGACTTCAACAGGAGAGACGCCAAGAGACACAAAGACCCTACAGTACAAAAGAAATTAAAACTCAACTAAATTAAGGGTGCATAGACTGCAGAGAACTGTTGGCACATAAATATTGGTTTTACAACAAAGATTTTTACTTTCAACTTATCAAGCACAGATTATATTTATTATACTGTATTATACCTGAATTTAAAAGACACTGGTGTTATAGAATTTGTATTTATGTCATAGCATTTACATACTGGTGCCACCACAATTAGCAAGCCCAAAATCAATAAATAAATGAGTAAAGGTTGGCCTAATTAGTTAGTGGCATACAGAATCCCTGGTTTGCATCCAAATGTATATTTATCATTTTGATCTTTATATTCGTGTGATGTATAAGAGAGAATGTAAAAGGAGTCTGCAAAGAAAGGCGTCTGGACTTCTTTAAGTTGCTTGAAGACTTAAAGACTTAAAGAAGTCCAGACGCTTTTCTTTGCAAGCTCCTTTGACTACGATGACCTGGATGACTGAGAACCTTCACAGACATATAAGAGAGAATTACATGACAAAATTTTGATTGTTTTTTGCATTCTGTGTACATTTGTCAGGTGGGCGATGACTGGTACTTGGAGGGTTGTGAACAAAAGTGTATGTGTCACAGTGGAGGTCTGCTACAGTGTCATAACACCAGCTGTAACCCAACTACTGAGAGCTGCCAACTACAAGATGGAGAATATGAATGCCACCCTCTGGGTATGTTAATCACACAGCTTCACATAGAAATAGCTGCATGAATGCATGGATGTGGATTACAGTGTCAAGTGCTTTATCCGACTGGCCCTAGAAATGCAGTAAATAAATGCAGTCATTTTAGCAACAGGCGCTCCAAACCTCCACTGTCTCAACTGATGTTGTTAGTTTGGACTGAGTTTGTTAACACTGCATAATAACTTCCTACCTTTTTAGTTCCTGAAAGAGTATCTGCTCATTTTCCAGTAATCCTTTTTCTTTCTACCCAGACCTGTGTCCTCCTAACGCAGAGTATATAGAGTGTGGTCCAGCTTGCATTCCTACATGTATGGAACCCTCTACCAACTGTTCTGGCTCCTGCATCACTGGGTGTTTCTGCAAACCAGGCTTTGTCTTCAAAGGACGGCACTGCGTGCCGCTGGACAAGTGTGGTTGTTTAGATGACAACAATAACTATTATGAGGTCAGATGTCCTAGTTAGTACTGTGTACAGTGTACATTTAAAGACATACAGTATACTTTCTCAGTACTGATTGTTTTCATTTTATCCAGCCTGGTGAGATAGTATTTGGAGATGGCTGCACAAAGCTGTGTCGCTGTGTAGGGAACTACACTTTGGAATGTGTTGATAACTCCTGTGACCCCACTGAAGAGTGTCGAGAGGTTAATGGTGTTGCAGGCTGTTATCCTAAAGGTAATAATGTTTGTTGACTTTATTGTTGTTGACTTGATTTAATGCAGTGTAATAAATTACATCTGCACAAAGAGCACCTTGTGTTGTGCTTTACAGTCAGTCGGTATAACTTGATAGTTGACAGTGTGGAAATTACAATTTTCTCATATATTATTCCTTTAGGTACATCCACATGCATTGCATCTGGCGATCCACACTACACCAGCTTTGACAAACGCAAATATGACTTCATGGGCAACTGCAGCTATCTGATGTCTAGTCCATGCAATGACACAACTGTGCCCTACTTTGAGGTCCATACTGACAATGAAAACCGGTATAACAGGCCGACCATCTCCTATGTGAATGCCGTACATGTATACGCACAGATGATAAAGATCTCCATTCTCAAAGGTGGCACTGTGCAGGTAAGACATGAGAGGAAGAAACAGGATGTTTTGCATGTGAAAACCAATCACGCTTTCACGTTATCAGGCACTACTGCATTACAAACAAACATCATTCTGTGGTACAAACCACTGCACATGCTCAGGAACACTTCTGAAAACCACTGCAATTGACCATGGAAAGAAACTTGCACTTACACTTAACACTTAGTTCCTCCTACGCCGAGCGACGCATCGGGCAGCTAACAATCTCCATCGATGACGGTCAGGGGCGAATGTTTCAGCTTCGTCCCAGGCGATGTAGACTGTTTTCAGATCATCCATAAACATTCGACGTCATGTGATATTTGGTCGGCCTTGTTTTCGCTGGTTCTGCCAAAGGCTTCTTCCTGTTAAAAGACGCCTCTGTCACCAAAGTGCTTGGTCAATGGGGTCATATGATTGTTGTTTTTTTTCTCTGTATGTATTATTGTAAGGTCTATCTTACAATATAAAGCACCTTGAGGTGACTGTTTTTGTGATTTGGGACTATATAAAAAACATTGAATTTAAATGAATTGAATTGGAGACGTCGGAGGACACCGGCAGCCTTCCCTACTTTGGAGTTTACATCTTGATCAGAGATCCCATAATTCGAGATGATGCTGCCCAGATATGTGAAATTTTCCAACTTATCAGCACGTTATTGGTTGATTATGACGGGAACATGGGCAGTTGTGTAGCCAACTCCGAGTACCTTGGTTTTCTTGGCGCTTATTCGTAATCCGACTTCCTCACCTCCCTCTGCAAAGCTGCAGTCCATTCTTGGAGGTCTTCCGTAGTCGAGCCCAGTAGGGGCCCAGTAGCCAATTCAAAGGAATAAGGCAAAGCACTTTCCCGGGTACCGACAGGAGCGTGATGCCCCGGCAGTTGTTACAGTCACCCAAATCGCCTTTCGGGAAGTTTGGTGATAACACCTTTTGCCCATTCATAGGGTACACGCGATGTTGTCCAGCAGGCGTTTAGGGGTCTTCTAAGGGCGCCATCCAATCATCTGTCTGGACGCAGAACCGGGAGTTGGAGCAGAGACCACAAAAGGCGTATACAAACTGCTGGGGGACTCCATATTGACGTGGGATAGCCCATAGAGTCGGCCGGTGGACGTTGTCAAAAGCTTTCTTGAAGTCGTTGAAATTACCCATTCATAGGGTACATGCGATGTTGACCAGCAGGCATTTAGGGGACTTCTAAGGGCGGCATCCAACTGGGCTTCGTCGTCCTTCAGCATTGTGGGGAGGAACTCGTCCAGGCCAACATCGTTGTCTTGACTTCGGCGTTGCTAATTTTTCCGATATCGAAAGGAAGAAGATCCATGGAGGGTGCAAGTTCTTCGGCCTCGAACAAGTGGAGTGGCTCGGGCTGGTTTAAAGTATCGCAGAACTGTTTGGCTCAACGTTGGTCTTGCTCAGCGTCAGTGAGGAGGACTCGTCCATTTTGTCTCGGATTGGGACAGAGCGGCCACTGCGAGCCCCTGTTAGATCGTACAATGCGATTTAATATTCGGGTATCGTTCTGGTCGACTGTTTTCTTGTGCATTCATGCCTTTGGCTTCGATCCACTTTCGCTTGCCATGCCGGCAGCTGCGTTTAACATGTCGGGCATGACATTTACAGACATCATTGGCATGAGAAATGGTAAATGGCCTGTATTTATATAGCGCTTTACTAGTCCCTAAGGACCCCAAAGTGCTTTACATATCCAGTCATCCACCCATTCACACACACATTCACACACTGGTGATGGCAAGCTACATTGTAGCCACAGCCACCCTGGGGCGCACTGACAGAGGCGAGGCTGCCAGACACTGGCGCCACCGGGCCCTCTGACCACCACCAGTAGGCAACGGGTGAAGTGTCTTGCCCAAGGACACAACGACCGAGACTGTCCAAGCCAGGGCTCGAACCGGCAACCTTCCGATTACAAGGCGAACTCCCAACTCTTGAGCCACGATCGCCCACTAAAGGAACGTTTCTTTTCAGTTACAGATAGTAATGTTGTGACATGGGTAATTAAAAAATGAAAATGTTGGCCAGATTTGATGTACTCTGCCTATTTTCCCATACAGGTTAATGGGACCAATGTCAATCTGCCACTGTCTCCGTCCCCTGGTATTTCTGTGTTCAAGTCAGGAAAACACTACACTGTCTCCATGAACTTTGGTGTGACGGTTCGCTATGATGGAAACGCCTTCATGGACATCAAAGTAATCGAAGAGTGAGTGAAGACCAAATTCATGGTTTCCTTATAAAGTGGTGTTTTAATCACAAGTTCACCAGTCCAGAAATCTACATCCATACTGATACAACTAAAACTATATGTCATGCGCCACGGCGCGCGTGCACAAAAGGATCCAGATGCAGACTCCGCGCTAACAGAAAAGACACTTTATTGAAATAACGAAAGGCGACCCGGGAAAACTAGAGAGCAAAACAAGAAACTAAAAACCCGGGGAATAATGACACGAGGAAGCCAAGATCGGGACCATGGGAGGCTGCAATAGAAAGGGGAGATGATTACTAGGGAGCCGGAAAGTAGGGAAAACACATCAGGACTGAGTTAGAGTAGGGGGCTTACGATGGAACGGGACTGTGGGAGCTCGGGAGGGAAGTGTGGCAGTCCGTGAGCAGAAAGTCCGTGGAAATAGCGAATGGGCCAGATGATGCACCGAGTGATCCAGTTGAGCCGGAGGACAGGCAGGTGGCAGACGCCGAGTCGAAACCTGGACACAAGTAGGCAGATTAAACACAGTTCCAACCAGAAGGGAATGCACGCTTTCGTGGAAGTCTAGTTACCACTGTGGGGGGACTAACGGACTGGCGTGGAGCCTTCCATCAGTGCCGGGTTCAGTAGATCTCCGTGTAGTCACCGTGATGGAGAACAGATGTGCCGGTGATAGCCCGGGGGTGTGGCTACCCGAGCGTCACGCATTCCTCAGACACAGGACCACGGACCATGACACTATAACACATTTTCATATACTGAACATGACTCCTTTATCTGTAAGGAGTAGTAAGGTGATAAAGGCAGAGATTAATGACACAGCTAGGATATTTTATTTAAACAATTTAGCAGGGGCAACACAAACAGCTCCCTCAAAATTTCAAGATAAAATCACACAAAACTTCTAATTTCCTGACTAGTTAATTCTATGCTGATGCTATCAAACACATCAAATGTACATGTCTGATCTTTTAGTCTTACTAATGTGTGGGGTTTAGTCTACTGCTGAAAAGAAACTTGGCTGCAATTAAAACACGTTGTAGTTCTGGCTTACTTGTTAGTCTTTCTTGCATAAGACTCTAACACAATCATTTTCTGCAATCTGCAGCTATCAGAACAAGCTGTGTGGCCTGTGTGGCAACTATGATGGAGATACCAAAGATGACTTCCGCAAACCGGATGGAAGCTTAGCTGAAAATGCCAATGACTTTGGACACAGTTGGAACATGAATCCAGAGTGAGTATTGCAGAGATGCAAGTGTAAAGAAACATTTACCATTGACAAAAGACAAATGTTCTTAAGATGATGGTCTGTCTTGACAGATGTAATGAGAAACCCAACACTACCATCCCTGGGTGCAATGAAGAAGAACAGGAACTGTATGAAAGCTCTGGATATTGTGGCATTCTGCTGGACAAAAATGGACCTTTTGCTGTGTGCCATCCCAAAGTCAACCCCAATGTATGTTCATGTAGAGGATAGTGCACATATAATGAACAAATGTGGAACCAGTTCTTATTCTGAGCTTGTTGTATTTGTGTATGTGTGTGTGCATTCAGGGTGAAAATGTGATATTAGTAATAGTGGAATAATTTGAATATGTGGTTTTAGATGGTCACACAATATAAAGCATTGTAACAAAGTGATTGTTTGTTCTCAGAATTACTTCAGGGACTGTGTCTTTGACTTGTGTGAGCTGGATGGTGCCAAGCCCATTTTGTGTGAAGCCATTGAAGCCTATGTCAATGAATGCCAAGATCGTGGGGTCAACCTTGGACCATGGAGGAATGAAACCTTCTGCCGTGAGTATTGGAAGGACAAATGATTTAATTTAGTAGTAAAATATCTTTAGGTATATCATTAGGTAAAAATCAGCTTGGCTGAGTAGTTGGGAGAAAATAACACAAAGAAGTTTATGTCAGTTTTGACTTGTGGAAGAGTACTTCATACGGGCTTCCTACTCACTAAAGTTAACTGAGGGAGTGCTGCTTTAGCATACCTAGTTGGGCAGACAACATATACCAAGAGGCTGCAGGAGACTGGGTTACCACCAAACTCAAACAATCTAGTTCCACGGAAGACAACACAGCTGGAAGTGCCAAAGACGTATCTCTTTTCTTGCGAAAAGCTGTCATTTTATATTTTAACCAGCACATACTTTTGTTTCCTATCACTAACTTCAACCTCTTGTGGTCTGCTTAGCACTGAGCTGTCCCCCAAACAGCCACTATGAACCTTGTGCAGATCCTTGTCAGGAAACATGCTTTGGAAAACCCCCCTCCTGCTCTGGTCCCTGCTCTGAGTCCTGTGTGTGTGATCCCAGCTATGTCCTGAGTGCTGGCAAGTGCGTTAAGGAGAACATGTGTGGCTGCAACCACACGAACGGCCAGTATTATGAGGTATGGTGAAGTGGGTCTGATAGGCCGGCAGTGAATCATTTGGTCCTTTGTATTTCAAGTCAGGTCACTTGCAGTCTCTTTATGTCCTCTCTAAAACAACATTTTCATACATACATGCATAAAAGGATCTACAAAGAATCATCTGTGCCTGCTATGCTTAATTGTCAATTTTGTTGTCTGTTTGTCAGCCTGGAGAGGAGTTTTTTGAGGAAGACTGCAAGCGAAAATGTTGGTGTGGTGCAGCTGGAATTACCTGTGAAGCCTCTGAATGCCCCCCAATGCATGAATGTAAACTTCAGGATGGAGAGCTGGGCTGCTATCCTACGAGTATGTTTGTAATGTTCACACCTAAAAAAACACAGCAAAGCTGTAGCCATTATATTCTAAGTAGGTTTCCAGATCTCATGGGTTGGACTGCCAACCTGAAAAGTTTTGCAACTGTGTTTGATGTGATGCTGTAGACTTTGTCAAAGTTCTCAAACGAGCATTTTCTATCCCTGCTCTAATATACATAATTAGACTGAGCAATGGAAGATAGAGAAGCACAACCCACAGGCGTCTTTTACTTTCAATAACAGTGAAATATTTATGTGTGTGTTGCTGTTATGTTTCTTTTGCTCTCTTCTGTACAGTTTGTCTATAACAACACGTGTTACATGCATTTCTTTATAATACAAAATCACAGAGTTGCAGAAAATTTTTGTCTAGTCAGGAAATGATATATTCCTTGCATCTATTTTAATGCCAGTACAATTCCAAAGCAGCAGTGAACTGCACTGTTATTAGGTAATTGTTCTACAGTGGCTTCATCTGTGTTTCAGTCTGATGTTCCTGATGTTTTTCCCTCTCTCAGGTTTTCAGGATTGTGTAGTTTCTGGGGATCCACACTACAACACCTTTGACAAGAAGTACTACAGCTTCATGGGAACCTGTACTTACACACTGGCCAGAAGCTGTAGGAACAGCACAGGTACACACTATTTTGAGACATTTATTCATTAAGATGTTTGGGTTTCATTGCACCTGTTCTAGTCTTGCCACACCACACGCACAAATGAAAGTTTAAATGAGCTAAATTTACTCATTTATTATTTTCATCGCAAAGCATGACATATATTGTTTTCATTCACGTTTGCTGCAAAGAGAAGACACTGAATGTCAGTGGTGGTTTGTATATTAATGCCAATGTTCACCTTTAATATAAACACACAATATTCCTGATTGTCGTGGTCTTCCCTGTGCAGGCCCTTGGTTCTCTGTGGAGGCAAAGAATGAAGAGAGAGGAGTTGCAGGAGTGTCATACCTGAGGAAGCTATATGTGACAGTGGATGGAATTACTGTGACCCTGATGAAGAGCAGTAGAACACTGGTCAGTATATGAATGAATTACTATCTCTTGTATTTCCCATCTTTAAGTAAAATGTGTGCCAGCAGACATCCCACACAGTAGTTGTATCATCACCATGGATGTCTTATGTCTACACATAACTGACATTTTAGCAAAGAACTCAAATTATATCTTTAGTTTCTTTGTTGCTAACAACATGTAAAAAAAACAAAACAGATTTTTCCCATTTTGTCAGTTGAATCTATGCCAAAGATAACACAGTGTGATAGGCATAAAGCAATGTCTTTCTTGCTTGTTAAAACTATACAAAGTCTGTTTTTGCCTGATATACTGCACATTGCACACTCTTTGTACTTTTATACTCCCTGACCTGTCCACCAATTAGACGTTTACACAGTCTGTTTAACATCTTTATATTCTTATGTTCTTAACATCTTTTTCTTCATCACTGAATCAGGTGAACGGAGTACGGGTGGCTCTGCCCCACTCCCCCTCTCCTCTCATGTCTATTAGTCTTGCTGGTCAGTTCATCACGCTTCAAACATCCTTTGGCCTGAGGGTGCGTTGGGATGGAAACCATTATGCCCAGATCTCAGTTCCCAGGTTAGTATAAATATTGGTTTGAACTATTTTGATATTGTAGAACTTCTTTTTATTTGCTTCACACATTCATACAATACACCTGACCACTGTCTCCATTGCTCTATCATTATTTTTTTGATGACCACTTTCCTCTGATGCAACCATAACCTAACGATCTGAAGAAATTTTGATAGATAACGATCTAAACTGCTGAACGTCACCAGTTGTTTTATGTATGTTGTGAAAACTTTAAAAAAAGCATAGCAGTCCATTTGTGTGTATATTGTGGACATATGCAACTTTTAATATATACTAACGATGCCCTGGTTTATTGTATCAGGGATTTTTGCATTCTCTTCATTTGTTTCTAGAATTACAATAAAAGGCCAAGCAACACCTTATTAAACATTGCAAATATTCTTAAGCTTGTCTTATTTTAATCCTACATATCCTGCCTTGACTTTGTCCTACCAGCTCCTACTATGACCAAATGTGTGGCCTTTGTGGTGACTATGATGGGAACCCAGACAATGACTTCACTAAACCAGATGGCACTGTGGCAGGAAATAGTAATGACTTTGGGAACAGCTGGCAGACCAAAGACGATGAAGATGACTCGTGAGTTCCAACATATCTATCTTTCTGTCTTTTGGATTTCTTCTGGTTATGTCTTTCGTTACCTTACTGTTGGACTCTTTCTGACAAACTGAAGAGGATGTAACTGTGTTTTGTATTTGTATTGACCAGATGTACCCCAGGAACAAAGCCTGATCCAGACTGTGACCCCAACTTGGAAGCTGAAGTTGTAAAACCAGAGAAATGTGGTAAAATTACAGACCCTACTGGACCCTTCCGGTAAGAATTCACAACCCCTCCACTTTTGGTTATCGACTTGGTTAAACTGATGGGATTCCTGGGATTTTACAACGTTTTTTTCCTGACCTTATAAAATCATGAAATAGATGGCAGCATGCCTGGTAATCACCCAACTGACCTGTAAAATATGAATAAATATTTTCAATACTATTACTGTAATGCTGTAATGAACCCTTCTGGCACTGGGATGCCAGTTTTGTTCTTTGTCCCTCATTCTCAAACGCAGCAGTAAGTTTTTACCAATGACTTGCCAGTTTATCTCCATTTATCGTTGCAAAAAACCTGGGATACCAGGTTTTTTCTATAACCCTCCTTTGCAAATGCCACAGTGAGCTTTTGGCACCAGGATGCCAAGTTATTATTCCTCATTTGCAAATGCATCAACAAGGTTTTCTACCCAGGAGATTCCAGTTTCCCTTCACCTCTATCCCTCCCTCGCAAAATGCAGCAGCATGCTTCTTGGCACTAGGATGTCAGGCTTTCTTAATCTATCCCTCCTTCTTAAATGCAGGAGCAAGCTTTTAGAACCGGGTTGCCAGTTCCTCTTCCGTCCCTCCCTTTTTCACAAAAATGCAGCAGCATGTTTTTTGGCACAGGAATGCTAGGTTCTCTTTCTTTCTCTATCCCTCGTTCACAAATGCAGTAGCACGCTTTTAGCACCGGGTTGCCAGTTCCTCTTCCGTCCCTCCCCTTTTCACAAAAATACAGCAGCATGTTTTTTGGCACTGGAATGCCAGGTTCTCTTTCTCTGTCCCTCCTTTGCAAATATACCAGCAAGCTTTTGGGCCCGGGATTCCTGGTTCCTTTCTCTGTTCCTCCTTTACAAATGCAACAGCAGGCTTTTAGCGCTGGGATGCCATGTTTTCTTTCTCTTTTCCTCCTTTACAAATCCAGCAACATGCTTTTAGCACTGGGATGCCATGTTTTCTTTCTCTTTTCCTCCTTTACAAAACCATGGAATACCATTGCAAAAAGTGAATAATTTTTGCAATGGTATTCCAGGTTCTATTTCTCTGTCCTTCTTTTTCAAATTCTTCAGCATACATCTGGCACCGGGATGCCAGGTTCTTTTCCTTCATTTGCAGTAGCAAGCTTTTCTTCCCTCTATCTCTCCTGAGCAAAATGCAGCAGCGTGCTTTTTGGCACCTGGAAGCCAGTTTCTCTTCCCTCTTTCCCCAATAACTTGGATGCCAGGGTCCATACATCTATCTATCTTTCACAAAATGTAACAAAGCACATTCCTGACACCGTATTGCCAGTCTCTGTCTCCATATCGATCATTTTCAAACACAGCAGTAAAAGCTTTTACGAGCCGTCAAGCCATTGCCTCATGTCTTAAAATACAAACATGCATCCATCCAGCCTCCACACCAGTCGAGCCACGTTGCCACTCGATCAGGGGTTCTCCTCATTCAGCTATTAAGGTCTTTCGTTTTCTGAAATCTGCTTTGTGGTCTTCTCCCACCATTCCTTCGTAATTTTCCAAGCTCAACCACTCCACTCTCTGGAATCCTTGACCACCTTCTCTCTGCGCTTCTCTTTTGTCCTGCTTTCCTTCTTCCACCTCAACCTGTAGCGGCAGATGGCTGTCCTTCCATGGGAATGGTTTTGCCAGAGGTTTCTTCCTGTTAAAAGGAGTTGTTCCTTCCCACTGTCGCCAAAGTGCTTGCTCATAGTTAGTCATATGATTGTTGGGTTGTTTCTGTAGATATTACTGCAGGGTCTACCTTACATATAAAGCGCCTTGAGGCGATTGTTGCTGTGATTTGGGGCTGTATAAATAAATTGAATTGAAAAATTGAATTATTACTGCAGAGGTCTTTCACCTTCACAATGCACAGTTATTGCTGCTTCTAGGGGATGCCTTCTTTGGGGATCTGCCAGCCCGGGAGGCACCAGTCCCCTTTGCGCCCTTCCCTAAAGCTCAGTTCAACTCATGTTTAAGCCATTCACCTTTTTCTAATAGGAACACTGTAAAATGTAAAATGACAATGTGGACTCAGTTAGTGAGTTAGAGATAAAGTATCCAAACACTTCCCTTCCTGTTCTTATCTATATATAATCCCCCAGTTCTACTAGCTGTTTGTTCTTCCATTCATTCCCAACCCTCCCTCCCCTTTTTCAATTTCAATTCTTTCACTGTTTCACTTCTCATTAGTACATGGGGATCTGCCAGCCCAGGAGCCACCGCCAGTCCCCAGCGAGGCCTTCCCCAAACCGCAGTTCAATTCATGTTTAAGCCATTCACCTTTATTCACTGGCCCCAGCTAGTGAATTGTTGCTAAACTTATGCAACAGTTGTTGACTGTTTCACCACCAAATGTAGCTTGTTTGTTTGTTCGAACTCAGATTTTCAGTATATATGAGCCTCTGCCTTTTCCTACCTAAGCTAAGTGAGTGCTTTTCTCTGTTACAGGGAGTGCATCAGTGTAGTTAATCCCACTCCATTCTTCCAAAGCTGTGTGTATGACATGTGTCAGTTCAACGGCCAGCAGCACGTGCTGTGTGACCAGCTCCAGGCCTACACTGACGCATGTCATAGTGCTGGAGCCAAAGTCTACCAATGGAGAACTCCAGACTTCTGCCGTAAGTTTGAATCTGAGATATACCAAATATATCTAAAAGATATATGATATATAAAACATAGTCACAGTGACATCACCCATTGGCTTGATGAGCCCCATTCTGAAGCATAAATGAATAAAGACTTGAATAATACCTTTTCATTTTGGAAAAATGAGCCTTCAGCATTTTCCCTTTTAAATGGGGTGCATGCCATAGCTTCTCCATTTGGAAGTTGTATCCACCTGTAAATATAACCACGATATATTACATCCTGCTCACCAACATTATAATTGAACTTATAATCATATTTATAATTGTATAGGGAGGAGAGTTTAAGATACAGCGCACAATGCTGAAACCAATGTAAAATATTCAATGCAGTTAATATTATCCTTGCTTTCATTTATGACACTGAGTTAAATCAATATGAGATACGTAGGTGCCCTGTCTTTGAATCATCCTACTCCCACTCCCTTCTCTGTTGCTATTTGTCCACCATTGTTCCCTCTCATTATTGTTCATCCCTGTGTTTGTCCACACAGCTCTGACCTGTCCTCCCAATAGCTCCTACTCCCTTTGTGTGAATTCATGTCCTGAGACATGTCTTGGTGTGGTGGGACCACCTGGCTGTGAGGAAGTGTGTGTGGAGGGTTGTGAGTGTAACCCTGGCTTCATTCTCAGTGATGACAAATGTGTGGAACTGAGAGACTGTGGTTGTGTGGACCCCAGTGGAACCTATCACCCTGTAAGTGGAAACAGCCTCCAAACAATTAAAACCATATTCCATTTACCTTTAAAATGTGCTAAGCTCATGCTAACATCATTTTCAGTTCTCTTTATGACTTCAACAGGAGAGACGCCAAGAGACACAAAGACCCTACAGTACAAAAGAAATTAAAACTCAACTAAATTAAGGGTGCATAGACTGCAGAGAACTGTTGGCACATAAATATTGGTTTTACAACAAAGATTTTTACTTTCAACTTATCAAGCACAGATTATATTTATTATACTGTATTATACCTGAATTTAAAAGACACTGGTGTTATAGAATTTGTATTTATGTCACAGCATTTACATACGGGTGCCACCACAATTAGCAAGCCCAAAATCAATAAATAAATGAGTGTAGGTTGGCCTAATTAGTTAGTGGCATACAGAATCCCTGGTTTGCATCCACATGTATATTTATATACATTTTGATACATTTATATTTATATATTTATTTATCATTTTTGATCTTTCCCACAAATTTCCCACGTGTGGGACTAATAAAGGTTATCTTATCTTATCTTATCTTTATATTCGTGTGATGTATAAGAGAGAATTACATGACAAAATTTTGATTGTTTTTTGTATTCTGTGTACATTTTTCAGGTGGGCGATGACTGGTACTTGGAGGGTTGTGAACAAAAGTGTATGTGTCACAGTGGAGGTCTGCTACAGTGTCATAACACCAGCTGTAACCCAACTACTGAGAGCTGCCAACTACAAGATGGAGAATATGAATGCCACCCTATTGGTATATTAATCACACCGCTTCACATACATCTAAAGATTATTATTTCATTTAACACATCTGACATCTCAGTGCATTATCCATTTTATATAGTTCCACTGAAATCTGCATTTGTTTTGCTCATCATGGTAAATGATAAAGTAACTCCCTGCCTTCTTTGTTCAGGAAATGGTATCTGCTCAGTTTCTGGTGATCCTCACTACATAACCTTTGATAAACGTACTCACCATTACATGGGTTCATGCTCCTACACCTTGACCAAACCCTGCAATGTCTCCTCTGGCTTGCCACATTTCACGGTCCATACCCAGAATGAGCACAGAGGAAGTAATAAGAAGGTTTCCTATGTGAGGGCTGTGGTGATCAATGTGAATGGTATCACTGTCATCCTTGGCAAGGGACACACGGTCCAGGTAGGCAGAGGGTTCTTCCAGTCACTCATACAATAAACAGTATCTCTGTTTGCTATCTTAGTGCTTTTACCCATTTTATTTACTACCAACTGAATAATTTTAAGGCCAATATGTACAGCCTAGGCCTATTGGAACAAGAACCACTTGTAAGATTTTCTTTAAATCTCTTCATAATCAGATTTAAGATTTTTATAATCTGCAGCAGTCAAAATAAAACACAATTTTTAAAAAAATTAAACTAGTTCTCCACCAAATTTAAATCAACAGAATGCAAGTATAACAAAGCTATATTTATAGCAGCCTCTTTACTGAATGTGTTTTCCTAACATGTGTTTTAATAACAGATTCAGCCTCTTCTCAGTAGAAGGTGGAAACTGTCCCCTGCTGCATTTGTATATAAAGATGGTTGATTTAAAGGAAAAGTCTACTGTAGAGGAACAAAGAACAAGTACACATAATAAGCTGTGTTTTTCTGGCAATAATATTGTGATCTCTGGCTGTTGTCAGGTCAATGGCACTGCGGTTGTTCCACCTGTTACCTCCATCAGGGGAGTTAAGATCTACTTGAGTGGAAAGTTTGTTGTCTTAGAAACATCTTTTAATCTGAGGGTGCGTTTTGATGGAAACCATCATGCTGATGTCACTTTGCCAACTTCCTACAATGGCCTACTCTGTGGGATGTGTGGTAAGAGCCAGTGCAATTATTTGCTGTTGTTCCTTACTAAGTGAATAAAACACAGGATTTGACTAATTAAAATAGAGTGATTTTGAATATCTGTTGTCTCCACAGGAAATTTCAATGGGAACCCTAATGATGACAACTTGAAACCAGATAACACACCAGCTGCTAACACCAATGAGCTAGGAGACAGCTGGCAGGTTGCTGACTCAGACCCCGAGTGAGTCACATTACAGAAAACAGAATATAAGACCTTTAATTTTATCTATTTGTAGATTTTCATTTCTTCATCATTATGTCAATACAAGAATTGTTGATCCTACTTTATTCCTAAGTTCCTTTTATTTCATTGTCATTCGGCTTTGACTGCTACGTCTGCATTAAATATTGCTATTAAACTTTTCAAGTTCTTCCCAGAAATTGTCCTGTACATGTCACCAGTCTCCTGCTAATCTTAGCCTTAGAATTACCAAACACAAACATGTTGACTCCATTGCAATGAATTCTCCCATTTCCTCTCAGCTGTACTGATGGTACAGAAGAAGAAGATTGTGATGTAAAGGTGGAGGAAGAGGCCACGAAGCCTACCAGCTGTGGCATGATCACTGATCCCAACGGTATGAAAAACACATATGTGTGTGCACGCGCTCTCTCTCTCTCTCACTAAGATACACACACACACGCACACATAAAAGAATGTTATCATTACAACTAATAGTCTAATATCATCTACCCATCCATCCATCCATCCATCCATCCATCCATCCATCCATCCATCCATCTATGGTCCTGGGGGCAGTAGTTTAAGGAGACAAGCCCAGACTTTCCTCATCCTAGTCAGCTCTTCTGACATTAATAAGTTATATTTCCAGCGATCTCTCACTCCAACAAGTCCTGGAACTGACCCGCCTCCTTCAATCACAGAATACCTTAACTCAAATGTGTCCAGGTGGCATCCTAGTCAATGCCCGAACCACCTAATTGGCTCCTTTGAATGTGGAGGAGCTGCCACTCTACTCCAAGCTCTTCACCCTATCTTGGAGCCCAGCCACCCTTCGAAGGAAGCTCATTTCCACCGCTTATGTACATGACCTCATTTTTTTCGGTCGCTACCCAGAGCTCTGAACCGTAGGTCAGGGAAGGATCATAGATTACCCAGATGCTATCCCAATCCGTCTGTCAAATCAATTAAATTTTATTTGTACAGCCACAAATCACAATAACAGTTGCCTCAAGGCACTTTATATTGAAAGGTAGACCCTACAATAATACATATGCACAAGATCCCAAGACCCCTGAACTCATCCCTGACCTGGAGTGAGTGCTCCACCTTTTTCTGGCTGAGAACCGTGGTCTTGGACTTGGAGGTTCTCGCTTTACACTCAGCTGCGAAACGTTCCAGTGGAAGCTGGAGCTCACCATGTGATGAACAACAAAATCTGCAAAAGGCAAAGATGGAATCCTGATGCCACCAAATGGACAGCCTTCATTACTTGGCTGTGCCGAGATATTCTTACATAAAAACTATGAACAGAATCAGTGAGAAAGGCTGCCCCTGGCAGCCTACCACTGATTTTCCCAGGGAGGGTGAGAAATGTGATCCCTTATAGTTGGTGCACAGACTCTGCTTCCATTACAGAAGACCTGACTGTAGGATTGAGGATTGTTTGCCATTTTAATGGACTCACCAAACTCCTCCTTTTTCATCTACTGCCTTTCACTCCATTTGGCCCGCAGGTACCTGTTGGATGCCTGTAAATACTAAATAGACTGATTCTTATATGATGCTTTGTATTGTCACAAGCACGTGACTAGAACACACAAACTCCTCCACTGAAACAATATGCTGGTTTACAGTGTGTACTTAATCTTATTAAGCACTGACATTTGATGACTTCAGCACCCTTGTAGACAAAACATGGCTCTCAGCACAAGCCAGGAACTGTGGAAGCGATGCTTGGGAAATGATATGACGTATACATGCAGTAAAACAACCAATTGGTTTGGTGATGTGAAATATAGATATGTGCTGTTAGCTGAAGTAAGCCCTTCATGCCTTTTTCCCACTTTGTATATGTTTCACATATATTAAACAATCTTTACATTTACCTTAAAACTTTTGGGCTGGCCTCTCTGATATATATCACTGTTAGGCTAGACAATGTGGTGAAAATCATCCCCAAGCAGTCGCTTCAACTACACTTTGTTCTATCTTTGATCTTAACCTCAGGAATCTTTAAGCCCTGCCACTCTGTTGTATCCCCTGAGCCATACTTTGAGAGTTGTGTATTCGACATGTGTGCCACTGGAGGTGAGACCGTGGCTCTGTGCCAGGCCATAGAGACCTACGCCGACATGTGTGCTGCTGCAGGAGTCCCCATCGAATGGAGGACAAACACCTTCTGTCGTGAGTCCTGTTTTTCTTTGTGTGTGTATAGAGAAAAAATAGGATCTTAAGTAATACTTTTTCCATTGCTACCAAACGTATTACTAAAGTAATAATAACAATATTAGATGTTTCCCTGAGAAATCAGTGCCTTCATTTTGAGCGTGACAAAATGATCAGTTTAAATATAAAAAGTTGAGTATAAAGTAAGAAAATCCCCATGATTTGTCCAATACACCCAGGTCATCTTCCACTTTCTTTACTACTAGTTACATTATAGTACGTAGTTTATATTTCCATTTAAAACTGCAGTGTCTGCTGTCTAACAGAGGTTACATACGCTTGATTTTTAGGTGCTAAGGAATAATGCTTATATGCTGCTTTATGGGAAACACAAAGGTTTATTGGTCCACAGAAACATATAGTGGACATTCCAGACCCTCCCAGATTTCAAGAAAATTTACCAATATTTGTTTGTTTTTTCAGAAAAATATCCCGGTGAAAATAGTGCAGTTTAAACTATATACTCTCATTTGTTTCACTTTCACTAGGTTACATCTCTCACAACGTTTAGATAATTCCACTGCGAGCACCAAAACTGTCCCTCTTCTGAGTTAGGGGCCAACAATGGTTCAAAAAGAAATGATGTACACAAACTTTATGAGTTTTGCTGTAACATGTTTCCTGTAGACAAATACAACCTTCTTTTTGTTTATAGATATGTAACAACTGTTGTGCATTTTTACAAACAACCCTAAAAATTGCTTGACTCCCTCCAGCTCTGAAGTGCCCCCCAGGCAGTCATTACACCTCATGCGGCCCTGCATGTCCTCAGCCGAGCTGTCAGAACCCTGCAGGACACGGCGGCTCTTGCGATCTTCCCTGTGTGGAGGGCTGCATCTGTGACACTGGCCTCATCCTCAGCGGAGACAAATGTGTCCCAATCAGCCAGTGTGGATGCACTGATGGTGATGGGAAATACAGGCCGGTGGGTGTGCAGTGGGAGATTTTCCTTTTTGCAAGAAAATGTGTTTTATGTAAGGGTGCATTAAACTTTTTTGGTATATGTTTAGGTTGGAGACACTTGGTTCACAAAGGCTGACTGCTCAGAGCAATGCAAGTGTGCTGGAAACAACAACATCAGCTGTGAGTCTTGGCAGTGCAGCCCTGCACAGGAGTGCAAAGTGGTGGAAGGAGTACTAGGCTGTCATTCTACAGGTAAACTGAACGAAGGGCTGGATAATTACATGTTCACGTCACCTAAAGCTGTGTCAGTGTATGTTTTTGCCCTTTTACCGAGTCTCATATCCGACCTCAGGTAAAGGAGTGTGTCATGTAGCTGGAGATCCGCACTACTACACTTTTGATGGTGTGATGCATACGTTCATGGGAACTTGCACATATACTCTGGTGGAGGTATGGGAGGAGTTTAACTTACTTTGTACACAACAGATATTCCTGTGGTGCTGTTTTGTCTTTGAAAACAAAATATACACTATTTTAAAGGTGTGCAACGCCACCCAAGTCACTCCTTTCAACATAGTGGCTAAGAATGAGGAACGTGGTCAACCAGAGGCATCATATGTTCGCTCTGTGAAAGTCACCCTGTACCCTGGCACTGTTATTGAACTGCAAAAGGGCCGCAGAGTTCTGGTATGTGACATAGTTTATGATTTTACAGACATTCAAATATAGAGGAACTACGCCATACTGAAACAATCAGCAGCTGACATGATTTCACTTTTCTGTGCTCAGGTGAACGGACAGCGGGTGAAAACCCCAGTTTCCGTTGACTTGGCTGGAGCTAAAGTGATAACCAGTGGAGCCTATAGTCTGCTGGACACAAACTTTGGTCTACAGGTGAAATTTGACGGAGTCCATCACGTTGAGATCACTGTTCCAGGAGAATATTTTGATAAGGTATCAGAAATTAAGACCATGTTTTCTAGTGTCTGCATCACAACTCTTTCAATGTCAAGTCACATGAGGAAATTAAAAATTACAAATTGTGTATGCTAGTCATGGCTGCTTGTAGTAGCTGCTCTGCTGTATATTACAGAAACATTGCAATAACCTTGTTCCACTGGCCTCTTCTCCAGGTGTGTGGCATGTGTGGAAACTACAACCAGAACCCCTCTGATGACAACCTAATGCCCAACAAGAAACCAGCCAAGGATGACATTGAACTGGGAAACAGCTGGAAATCAAATGGAGACAGTGATCCTGGGTCAGTGGGTAACAACCAGTGAACAACTTTTAGTGTTGTTATGCGGATATTAGTTGTAACTCTATCCGGTCTTTAAGTGATGACATGTTGAATCCTGCTTCCAGGTCCAAACTACTCTGCGTTTAATAAGGCTGTTGTGTTTTTAACATGTTTTAATGCTTTGTATCTTGTTCTATTTAATCTGAACAAGCCCCTAAAAACAGTCGGCTTCTCTTGTTTTTCTTTTCTGTTTTTTTACCACTGTTCATTTTAAAGCTCAGTTTTTAAAACCTTACATGTAACTACAGCCCAGCCCATGCAGCAGTACATTAATGACTAACCTCGTATTGTGGATGGATTATCTCAGTTGTTCTCCTGACTGAAGTTTGGTCCGTTTACAGCATCCTGCCATGCGATTGCATTTTTCCCTAACCATCTGGAACCCTCATGTTAACTTTTATCGAGTGGAAAAAGTGATATATAAACATGTAGCACATGATTATATACCAGCTAGCCTACAAACGCCACTGCTGTTTAGTTTTCTGTCTTCATTTATGCTGGAAATGATAGCAGAGCTGTACATTTTGGAAATCCCTCATTCAAACATGCTATATTACATATAGATGGAAACTAGCGAGCTAACTGCTTGCTAACTTCTAACTCCATTACATTTCATAAATTCGGTTTCCATGGATTCCTGGACATTAAACTTAATTGTTCCACCTGGTAAAGCAGCAACGCTGATCATTTTATTAAAGATGAAAGAATTTAGACAGTTTTTAACTCTCAGTGATGCTGCAGTGATCGTTTGACTTTGGGACCTGCAGCGGAGTTTGGACGTCAGACTTAAAGATAGTAGTGGTCTCCAGATTCACCAAACACGCAAAACACCCCTGGTTCCAGATAGTGGTTACTCTAATGAATCAAATGTATGCTGTCCATGTTGGCGAAATTACACCCTGATCCAAATGTTCTTCTGTTCAGTTGTCAGCCAGACACCCGTCCAGACATCCACCCAAAGTGTAGCAAAGAAGAAGAGATGCTGTATGAGGCTCAGTGTGGTGGGGTCATTCTCTCCAATAACTTCAAGCCGTGCCACGCTCTAGTGCCCCCTGAGGCTTTCCTGGCTAACTGCGTCTATGACATGTGCGAGTATGACGGCATGCAGACTACGCTCTGTGACAACGTGGAGGCATATGCTCAGGCCTGTCAGAGTGCCGGTGTCACCATCAGCTGGAGAAACAGCAGCTTTTGCCGTGAGTTACAGTAACAAAGATTCACATAAAGATTTGAATTTATTGTTTGTCTTACCTCATTCTCGTCCCTCTCTGCAGCCCTGCCCTGTCTTCCTAACAGCCACTACTCAGACTGCACAGCCCCCTGCCCTCCCACGTGCTCTGACCTCTTCCCTGTCTTCTGCCATCTGCCTCCAACTACTTGTCTCGAGGGCTGCCAGTGCAATGCTGGTTACGTCCTCAGTGACGGCAAGTGTGTTACTCTGGACCAGTGTGGCTGTCTGGACTCAAACAGGGAGTACCATGATGTGAGTACAGTACTGCCCGTACTGTTGCTAGATGATGGACTCAGTGGGATGTTCCATAATAGAAAATCCTGAGCTCAAAAGTACACAGAGGCTATGAGGATTTAATATTAGCATATTGAAAACCCTTTATTCTAAGTCCAGGTATAACCAGTCCCATGCATGTCTGTGTGTGCGCCCACAGGTAGGAGATTTGTGGCTAACAGATAAATGCACTGAGTCGTGTACCTGTAACCCTGGTGGTGAAGTCAGATGTGAGGACCACAGCTGTAATTCGAATTCACTGTGTGACCTGGACAAGAATGGAAACCGCTACTGCAGACCCACCGGTGAGTTTGAGAGACTTCAAACCTTAATAAACAAGCAAAGTAACAAAAATGACTGTGGTTTTTGACCATGAATCCTCCCATTTCCCACCATCGTTAGAGTTCAATCAGTGCAGCATCTGTGGGGATCCTCACTACCTAACATTCGATGGCTTCAAGCATCACTTCCAAGGTGTCGACACCTATGAACTTGCTCTGGGTCACAACCTGTCGAGCTCCCTGACGCCCCTGGTGGTGAGAGGAAAGAACGTTAGACGTGGAATGAACAAGAGGGTGTCGTTCCTGGAGGAGATGGACATCAATGTTTACGGTGTCAATGTTAAATTCCTGCAGAAGAAGACTGTCCTGGTCAGCTGACACTTTGTTAAAAAAGAGCAGGTTTTCATGCATTTCTAATGGTAAAAATGATGTAACGCAATCCTACCTGATCTCCTGTAGGTCAACGGGGAGTATGTAACACCTCCTCTCACACCAGTTGATGGTTTGACCATCACAAGGAACTCCAGGCAGATCCAGCTCACCACTGACTTTGGACTCACTGTACGCTTTGATGGCAACAGTCGAGGAGGTAAAAGAAGAAGACAGTTCTGTCTGAGAACGTCTTAGGCTTTTGTACAAATCTGTTCACGTTCCTCTTATGTCTCTCTGTTTGTGTATCAGAAATCATACTTCCTGGTACCTATAAGAATTCTGTTAGAGGACTGTGTGGGAACTATGATGGCATCACCAGAAATGAATACATGAAGCCAGATGGGACATTAGTCAGGGATCTTAAAGAATTTGGAGATAGTTGGAAGGTCAATGATCGACCTGCCAACAGACTTAGGATCTTGGACCGTCCTATCCGTGCACTGAGGTACGATTACAACCAGGCTCACTGCTTCTACAGATTTCTGTCACTATTTAACAGAGAATATTGTTGTTAAAGAAAACTGCCTTATGTTATAAAATAAAGATAATTATTGCTG
Source organism: Rhamphochromis sp. 'chilingali' (assembly GCF_963969265.1). Classification (NCBI taxonomy): domain Eukaryota; kingdom Metazoa; phylum Chordata; class Actinopteri; order Cichliformes; family Cichlidae; genus Rhamphochromis; species Rhamphochromis sp. 'chilingali'. Next base: position 12,168,839 of record NC_137929.1, read on the forward strand.
CCCGACAATAATTAGCAGAGCTTGGCCCAAGTCTGTCTGCCTGTTAAGTGCTTGATAAAAGAAAATCTTCAAACGGAATAGGCTCGTTTCATGTTACAGTTTTTGTGGAAACTAAACTTCATGTTACACACGGCTGTTACACAACAGTTTCTCTGTCTCCAGACAAGAAGCAGAGACTGATCCAGACTCAGGGTTCGAGGTGTCAGACTGCTCTCAGTCACAGCTCAGCGACTACAACAGCCCGACGAAGTGTGGGGCGCTGTCTGATTCCAGTGGGCCATTTGCTGCCTGCCACGCCACCGTGTCACCCCAAATCTACCAGGAGTAAGTAGTCTGCACTTAAGTGGGGATATGTATGAAGCTGTCTTCTGGACACATTTCAGTACAATGTTAACTTGAGCATAATCGATATAATTCATCTGAAAAACGCAACATCTAGATGAACAGAATCAGCCTTTTGGGATTTACGTACCTGGATGATTGAGCGTGCATCAAGACATATTCAATATAACACATGACAGCAGCTGTATGAACCAACGTGCATGTGTGAGCTTTTTGCTTGTGCTCATGTTTGTCCTTTCAGTGACTGTCTGTTTGACCTGTGTGCTGAGGGAGGCAGTGAAGCTATGCGCTGTGCCAGTTATGAAGCATATGCAGCAGCTTGTCAACAGGCTGGAGTTACATTAGGATTGTGGAGGCAGCAGCTGGACTGCGGTAAGAAATGCTGCCCTTCATTCACATCATGTGGGAAGACAAACAGTTCAGAGTCCATCTCCTCACTCCACCTGTTGTGTGTTTTTGTTTGTATTCATAATTTGAAGTAAAAAAAAAAACAAACTGCATTCCAAAACTGTCAGAAAACGCAGATTGTAATGTGCTGTCCTCACTGAGACAGATATGTGGTAATGCAGTTTGTATTCATCTTATATAGTTTACAGTTTCTTATTTCTTCTTTATAGTTTCTTATATAGATACTCTTGCACATTATCAAATCTCCTGTAAACGTGAGGCATTGAACTAAGACACATTTGCAAAACAAAGAATTACATTCTGTCGAACGGTTTGCTGTAAATAACATCACGTTTCTCTTTCCCAGTCCTCTCTTGCACCGCCAACAGCACTTACTCCCCCTGCATGTCATCTTGCCCCGCCTCCTGCGCCAACCTGGCAGCACCCTCGGAGTGTGAAGTCACTTCGTGTGTCGAAGGCTGCCAGTGTGCCGCCGGCTTTGTTATGAGTGAGGGGACTTGTGTGCCATATGCACAGTGTGGCTGCACCTTCCTAAACAGATACTACCCTGTAAGTGGCCTTCAGTTACACGAGTGACTGTGTATCTATGTGACCACGTGACGATGTGCGCTCATATCTCTCCATCCTGCAGCTCAAAGAGAAGTTTGTGACCGAGGACTGCTCTCAGTCTTGTGAGTGTAGCAGTACCGGTGCTGTGTGTGAGCCGAAGACCTGCCAGGACGCTTACGTGTGCACCATCTACAACTTCAAACGTGACTGCTACAAAGGTACGTGTTCATGCAAGTGTTTGAGCACTGTGTATTTTGAATCATACAATCATACAGCAGGGCTGTGTGGGAGAGTCTGGGTGCTGAACTGGTCTGTGTGCAGTCCAGGCTGATAACATAAAAGCAAAAATACAACAAAGAAAATCCAGGACCATGGAGCATCTCTAATCCCACAGTAAACAGGAATGGGACAACATTCACTCCACTAACTGGTCCCAGTTCACAGCTGTTTATGGACAGCTGTTAAAAAACTGATGTTTTTTCACAATTACCTCGTTTTTTCCTAAAACTTTATAGATTCTCAGTTTAATTCCGTGATTATGTGTTTCCTGTTGTGAATAAAATATCTTACAAATTAACTGAGAAATGAACTAAATTAAACTGTCAACAACAACACCTATTTTTGTCTTCTTGCAGCAAGTCCCTGCCTCAATTACCCCTGTTTGAACGAAGGCACATGTCAGGACTCAGGCAACAACACGTACACCTGTCTGTGTGCAGAAGGCTTTGAAGGCACAAACTGTGAGATGGAAGTGATGCCACCCACCGGTGGAGGACTTGGTACGACTGAAACATGACTTCATTCTTTAAAGCTGTCACATTTCCTCGTGAACTTTCCTGTTTCTATACTACTCTTTGTGTCTGCGATGTCTTTGTGTGTCTTTGTGGATGCAAGACTAAACACAGAAACATTTTAGTATCTAACACTGAAAAACTAACGTTCAGCTAGATGTCTCATACTTCACTGTTTATCATCATAAGATCTGTTTGCACTAGGATCAGCTGATATCAGAGGTATTAGCCAACACGGCGTTCTGGACTAAAGTAGAATTATAATGTCCGTGGTTGATATAACCCAGAAAAGTGACAATATAATGTCGAGATAAGAGGTATCATATAAAATATTGACTTAATATCTCCTCCAAGCTCAGTTTCAAATTCATGTAAGGACCCTGCACTCACTGTGATTGGTCAAATGAATTATTTCACTGAGAGTGGAGGACATATGGTTAACGGTTAAAGACTTTGTTTCTCATTTTTGTGTGTTTCAGAAACTAAGTGGATTATCCTGATTGCGGTTCTGCTCCCAGTTGCTGTCATTATCATCACCGTGACTACCATTGTTCTTGTTTGCAAAAAGAAAACCATGTGAGTGTTAACAGATCATCTTAACAAAAATATGCGCTTGAATAAGTATGTCTGTGTCCACTGTATGAACACAAATACATGTCTTAAAAATATATCTGGGCCAATATTTTTTGTTTTTTCCAAATACCGTTATAAAACTTCAAATAAATAAATAACTGTATGCATGCACACATTAAAGTCTCTAACCTCCGTTTTTCTCTTTTCAGGAAAAAGAAGAAGAAGGAGACAAATATCAGCATGGAATCAACAAGTAAGGATCAGGAAAAAGATTAAATGAGCTTAAAAACAAATCCCCAAAACGCAATAAAGCTGCTCTACCACAATAAACATCTAGTTAGTGTAACACTTGCTACTGTTAGTAGTTGTTGTTGTTGTTTCCATAATGTCACTATAAGCATCAAATTGAAAGGGTGTGTAGCAGTCAAGCTCCTGCTCATCAAATCCACATGACCATCAGAGTGACCAGTTTGCTGGGCTGGAACATTCAGGTGTATATTAACACTACACCACCAGGCAAGGATGTGCCAGCAAATCCACTCAAAGGTCTGACAGTAAAAAGCACAACGAAAGAGCAAAATATAAAAATCTCAGACTCTGTGTGCCTCGCTCAGCATGTTATGGGTAAAAATCCACGACAGCGTCCTTCGAATAAGAATAAGTGTCGCTTGTTCGGAAGCTTTTTCTCTCTTAAAAAAAGGAGCATGGCAGCCCACCTTAGGTCTGCAAAGACTTCTCTTCCTGTCAAACTGTCAACAATAGTAGAGGAGGGATGTGCTGGTCGCAAGTGTGAGTAATTCCACAGATTAGAAGTAGGTGGGTTTCTGCTTCTCGAGTCCAATTAAAGTCAAAAACACAAAAATCACAGGAGAGGAGCAAAGGTCTACGCCAGCTGTTTTATTAAACAGAGAAGCTCAGCAAAACAGAAGGAAAGGCAAAGCTCCCCTAGGGTGTTCGCTGTTAGCGCATGCAGGTTGGGACCAACCCCAACGGACAGACAGCAGGAAAAAGCCCAGAGGACTTTCCCAGATCCCCTTCTACAGGAACTCACCTCCCTGCTGTGGAGTAACTTTCCCACGCGCCCAAAAACAGCAGGTGCAGGGTCAAGTACGGGCCAGGACTCTGGCTGAGGGCCCAGCACAAAGGGGCACCCTTAAATTAACCCTTTGCTTTGCCTTCTGACAATAGGTCACAACATGGTCAAAGGTCACACATTACTACAGCAAACAGCGTACTTTTTGTGATAATCTTATGATGTACATGTGAATAATACTTGGCCTAACTACATCAAATATATGGGTTAAATACTTTACATAATAATAAACACTCCATCGTAGGTTAATAGTGTGTTTCAGTATCTCTGTTACCATGTTACTATTTTCTAAGAGCTGCATGAAAAATGTTTATTGTGTGTGTGTGTGTGTGTGTGTGTGTGTGTGTGTGTGTGCATGCGTGCGTGTGTGTGCATAAGGGCAAAATACCTCATGCCTAATATTCTACGTGAAAGCTATCTAGTACAGATAGATATACAGTGTATAGAGTTATATAGGTATACATGTCATACAAAAATCCACCACAGGGGGTGATGAAGGGGCAACATGAACTCCTCTGTATACCAGAGTCAAATGTGATGTCATCTCTCTGACAACTAAAGCTTTGTGTATAAATACTCGTATGTATATAATGTGTGTGTATTTTACTTATTTTTCAGCTCTAATATGTCTCCCATGTCTTCTGTTTTAGGTGTTCCATACACAAACATTGATAACCAGAAAAAGGAGAAAGTCACTGCTTTTTGATGACAAACTTCAATGAAACTATTTTTTCTCTATGTAACCACTTGTCATGTCAAAGAAGAGTAAAAATGAAGATAAGACTTGCTTATTTGTTTATTTGTTGCTTTTTTAAGTTATGCTTGAACATGTCATTTGAAGTGAATGTTTAATTAAATAAATAGTTATATGTGTATGTGCTTCTTGTAGTGTCTGCCCACAGTTTTTCAGAGTAATAAGTTCCACCCTGTCTTTACTTCAGAGTGTGCCCATTACTAACCTGCTGTCTAATAACCAGCCAGTAGATGTAGAGAGAGACAGCAAAGCGAAACACCACTGTCCCCTCTGCACCAAAGCTCATGGAAAAAACGACTGAAAGTAGAAAACCATTCTGTATTCAGGCAAATCAAACATTTTTCATTCTTTTGGGAAAACATGAACTCCAGACAATCTGATGGAGTCACTAAAATCATATATTAAAACAAGAATAGGACAACATTCCTCTCAAAGAAACCTCAGTTCTGAAATATTTGCAGACTGTTGAACGAATAGGAAACGCTGCACATTAGTACGCACTGCCATATCTCCTCTTTTTTGATAAATGTTGCTGTTATCAAATTTCAAATTATTTTTCCCAAAAAATCCATTTTAAATACTGGAAGTTCTGTTGTGAATAATAAATGTTTTTACAAAACTGGCCCGCTCTGTTTGTATTTACCTTTTACATGGAGTCCAAACGTTTTCAGAGCATTTGTAAGAGAGGTGGCACATTTCTGGAAAAAGTCTTTGGACAGATACAATCAAGTTTAACTTGTATCCAAATGATGGGAAGATAAAAATATAGAGAAGGAAAGGAACACCGCATGATCCAAAGCACATCATCATCTGTGAAACACCGTGGAACGTGAAGTGTGCCGGGCTACAATCACTGTGGAGAGTCAGCAAAGTGCTATAACACACTGCAAATGGGGGAAAAATGTATACTATTACCGCGCAAGCAGTAGCTGGTAGTCGGGCCACATGCGTGTCCTTGTGCAGTTGAACATAATCAACAAAGTCCGCTTGTAGTTGAAAACAAACAGGCAAACATTTATTTCCAGTCTTGAAATACAGTGATCCGTTTGAATGTTCCTGTACACGGTAAGAAAACTGTTTGACTCCACAGCTAGTTAAAGCCCCGTTACTCCACACTCGTGCACGGTTACCATGTATTAAAGGAACAGTACGTCAAAATTAAATAAGGAAAGAAAATACAATTTAATTGTAAATATTACGCTAAACAAAATTATATAGTAAAAACTGAAATTCCCTATTATCTTACACTTATCCAAACTAATTCAAATTATTAACAAATATACATTCTGTGCAATCTGAGTAAACTAAGAGATGATTAGACCTTTATCTTACACAGTATACTGTAAATGCAAGCTACATGTTTTTAAAGGCAAAACACAGGAAATTGTTCACGAGCCCAGCAAGTCAACTGTCCTCTACTCAACAGAGTTATCAAAGAACAATGCAGAAAACCCAGGAACTGAAGGCAGGGCAATAAAAGCCTGCCAGAGCATGTCACGGGCATCTGATGATGTAAATGAGCTCTAGATTTTAGGGTCACTGACTGCAAAGGATTTTATTCATATATTTAAAAAACAAACTCCTATATTTACAAGTTTAGCCTCTAAAACGTGGGAGAACATCTAACTAATGACCAGCTGGTCAACTCTACTAAAAATACACGTCTGAAAGTATGAATAGAGAATATTTTGCAGAGGTTTTATACATATTTTTATTCACAGCTTTATACAGTGTAGAACAACTGATGACACTATGAAATCCCAAATTTATTAAGAAAGTGAGCTCAAACTTACAGTCAGTCATAAAAAAGAAGAATCTAGATCGATCTATGCACGCACGCACAAACGCACAGACTTCATAGTTTCTCACACGGTACAAAATACTAAATAATCAGGAAGTTGTCACGGTCCGCTGTGACGGACCGAGTGGAGAATGCGTGTAATGGACCCAGGTGCGTACACAAGTGAACAGACGGGAGTGAGCTTTAACAGAAGGCGAGCCTTTATTATGGCTGAAAACAAGGTGTGCAAATACAGCAGGGATGGCGTGGCTAAACAAAAACCTAAACTGGTGTTATGGTTCGTTCGAGTTAGGGAAGAGAAGAAAGCAAGCCCAAGCCGAAGTAGGTGTCAAAAATAGTGATCTTTATTACACACTTTGTGCACTAAGTGTGGGAAAAGACAATTTGCAATCGAATCCTCTCGTCAACTGAAGCATCAGTCTCCTTATATTGCCATTATGACATCACAGTTGGATCTTTACTGGAAATGATCTCAAATGATGACAATTCCCCGCCTATCACAAAGTTTTCCCTTATATAGACATCAACTGCTACTCTTAAGAGAAAAACAAGTGTGTATTACATTGTGCATTTTGTGAAAGTGTATCTATCAGAGAAACTGTCCTCAGACGACCCTCCTATTATTACTAAATGTGTAGGTGAACGTGCGTGTGTGTTACATAAGTGCGTGCATGTGGTTACAGGCCGGCGTACGTGCAGAACTACACGCAGGCCTGGGCCCAACAGGACTAGTGGGTCTGTATGGTGTGACTGCACTAAAGTGCAACAACTTAAGTAGATAACAAGAATGATACAGAACCTCACTGAACAGTCAGTGTGCATTAATATTTGCTCAAAGTAACACAAATGTAATTAAAAGATTATTCTGTCAACCGATTTAACAATGGTAAATGATTAATCAATGATAACTGATTGTGAGAATACAAAATAAAATATCTCCTGATCACACTCCTCCTCTTTGGCCTTTTGAAAAAAGGCCAACATTTAGAGATATTGTGTCACTCCTCCGTCCAGGCGGCTTCTCGCAACGGCATCATATGTTCCGGACCAGCTGACCCAGCTGAACCAGAAGCTATGGCCCTGCTCACCAGATTACCCAACACCTGCCTCACCAGAGGAATGAGACAACACCCGATCAGCAACAAACCTAGAAAAACTAAAAGAGAAAACATGGCAGACATAAACAATCCCTTGTATTGCCCAAAAACAGATGTGAACCAGTCTCCCAGCCTCGAGTTCACGCCTGATTGCTCATGCATGGTTCTAGATAACGCTTTCAGATTCTCCAGCGCCCGCGTGACCGTTCCGTCCGGAGCTGTATTGTTGGGAATAAAGGTGCAACATAAATCTCCGAACATCGCACACACGCCTCCCTTCTCAGCCAATAACATGTCCAGCGCCATGCGATTTTGGATTCCCATTAACGACGTCGGACCTAATTGTTCTGCAAGACCTTCCACCGCGTCCCTAGTGAGATTAGAGAGTCTCAACACATTATAATGAACATAATTAATGCGATCAACATTTTTATTTGGAGTCACCCACAGAAACACACTTTCAAACCCAGCCGCTATCTGATCAACTAACTTATACTCATCTGGAACTCCTCTGGGAACTCCTATTGAGTCTATCCAGGTTGGCGAGTCCCGTCTTGGATCATACTTGTGGATAGCTCCTGTGGCTCTCCTCCGTCTGGGTGTAGACACATCCGCGCCTTGCTGTGGAACTGTCTCTAGCCTACTGCCTATAAGCATCAAAGGTGCAGCTAGGCGCACCAGAGCACACGTTCCCACACTCCCCAAGGGAACCTGCACCAAAAGGGTATACTCCCCACAATAATAATATAGCCCACCTCTCGCCCAGGTGCCTATAATTGTGCTTGGGTCACTTACATCATTAGTAGTCCTACCTGTGATTGTCCTCTGACACCAGCTTGGATCAATCCTTCCTAGCCTAAATCTCACTCTGTCTGTAGAAAACTCAAAACAGGTATAATTATCTCATTTTGGTGTGAATGAACCTGGTTGTGTACGTTTATCAATTGGCGGATATAAACCTGACAAAGTGGTGCAGTTACCTGTGTCCACCGCCTCTCTAGTTAATCTCAACATGCAATTATATCCCCACTCATCCTCTGGATACAGAGGAGCGGGTTCAGTAAACAAATGTGGTCGAGCGGTAGCACAAGCAACACAATCAACCACTTTCTGCTCCTTAGCATTTTGAGCCACCCAATCTAACCAAAGATTCCTATCTCCAAAACCTGTGGCACGCTCTATCAACTCCTGAGGTTTTAACCTAGTATAATCAGTGGCAACAAACCATTTTTCTTCTGGATCCTTGTAAGTAACTGTCTCTACGGGATCCGTTTGCACCGTGAGATTCAGTGCTGAGTCATTTCCCAGCGGTTTAGACCTGGGATTAAATAAATTCACCCGAATTAACCCGAATGGATCTGTCCCTACTTTATCTACCCCTACTACTAAATAAAACGCACCTCCATCAAACCCAGGTTCAGGGAGTTCACTCCATGGTCCTAGGGAAAGAGTAATAGGGTTATTTGTAACAGAATAATCTCTCTGAATAGCTATTCCTTCAAGGGCCGGTGGCACCGTTGGCTGCCATCCTACCCCTGTCCACGCGACCACATCCTGCCAAGAACACCACTGATCCATTACATAGGTGTAGATGTCACTATCCCATGATGGGCCCCACACCGACTTAGGGTAACACATCATTGGATGATAACAAACCCACACATTATATGTTCTCCAGCTATTCCCGTCACCCGAGCATTTAATTACCTCACACAAATCGAATGTGAACGCTGTCGTGGATCCATTAACATACCCAAACTCGACTCCGCCACTGGCTTTGAGACACCCATCATCCCCACCTGAACCAACCGCACGCTTGACTTTTTTCGACGATTTGATCGGTTCGGGCTCAGGAGCGGATAGACCTCTGTGTCTGGGCAATTCACCTGTCTGCCAAAAAGTCAGGTGAAATCCAAAAAGCAGAAATCTTCGCAATTTTATTCTTCAGGTTTAGATTCATTCTTTCTACCTTTCCCTGCGACTGGGGATGATATACCGTGCCAAATCTATGTTGCAACCCCAGCTTCTGTTCTACCTCTGCCAAATCTTTGTTTTTAAAATGAGTCCCATTGTCGGACCTAATCCGCTTAGGGAAACCATGCCGGGGGATGTAATGATTGATTAAACACTTAATTACACTTTTTGCATCCTCCCTCTTGGTAGGCCATGCCTCAGGCCAACCCGTCAAAGCATCTACACTTACCAGTAGATATCGAACTCCTCCTGGGCCTGGATCAATCATGTCAGTGAAGTCAATGACAATCTCTTCACCTGGTCTTTCTGGAATGGGGAACTTACCTGCCTCTGGTTTAATCACTGGCTTCGGATTGTGCCTCCCACAGATCAGACACGTCCTAGCCTTCTCCTTGATCATATCCTTCAAAAAGGGATGCCACCAATGGCACAGATGTCTCCCCATCTGGGCGACACCCACATGTCCAAGGCCGTGCGCTTCGGCAATCTTCTGTTTTGCCAAGTTGGCTGTCAACACTGGTCGACCGTCAGGTCCTCGCCAGAGACCTCCTTCTTCCCAGGCTCCTCGACTCTTCCAGATCCCCTTCTCTTCTGGGGCAGCCTCCCCTTGGGCCTTCCGGGCTTCCTCTAGCATGTTAACTCCTAATTCTTCTTCCACCGTTATTTGTACCATCTGTCGTGATGCTTTATACCCCGCTGCCTCTTTTGCAGCTCGATCGGCTTCCTGATTTCCTCTGGCCATCAGGCCGGTCCCTGAGGAGTGGCCTTTGCATTTTATGATGCTCACCTCCTCTGGATCTCCCAAGGCCTGCTCAAGTTCCTCCATTTCTTTTTTGTGGCAGATTGGTGCGTTATCTGCTGTCCTGAATCCTGCTCTTCTCCATTGGGCCAGCTCCACATGAGCCGCTCCAAAAGCATAAGCTGAGTCCGTGTAAATGTTGACTCTTTTTCCTTTTGCAAGTCTCAAAGCTCGACTTAGAGCAATTACTTCTGCTCTTTGGGCTGACTGCTGCCCTTCAAGTCTTCCAGCCTCCTTCACTTCAAATGCAGCCCCTTTTCTGCAAACTACCGCGTAGCCTGCTTTTAATCCTTCATCATCCCTGTAGCAGTATCCATCAGTGAACCAATCTTCAGCTCCTGTCAGAGGTTGTGCTTTCAAGTCTTCTCTTATCTTCTCGTCCACTTCAACTCTCTTTGCGCAGTCATGAGGTTCTCCTCCTGACTCCATTAAATCTGCCATGTTAATTCCTTCATGTGTGAAGGTCAAGTTAGGAGCGTCTAAAACTTTACACACTCTCTGTTGTGTAAGAGGTGTCATGGTGAAGGCTTGTGAGTTAACATATGCCACCACACTGTGGGTGGTCAGCACCTTCAACGGATGGTCCCTCACTATATGTGCTGTCTTTTGTATAATTTTTGACACCCCAATGGCATGCTGAGTGCATCTCGGGTGCCTTGTCTCTAATGAATTCAGCCTGATGCTGACGTACATAAGTACATCTCTTCCCCCCCCTTTTTTCTGAAACAACACCCCATTAGCTATCCCGTGTGTTTCAGAAACATCAAGATAGAAGGGTTGTTCATAATTAGGGATAGCAAGATCAGCCGATCTGGATAAGTCCTGTTTTAATGCAATAAACGCCGACTCAGTGGCCGATGTCCATGGCAGTTCAGCCTTAAGATTTCTGACACCTGCCGTTTTTACTGTGTAGCACCCACAGTGTGGTTGATGCCACTTGCTGCACTAGAGAACCAGGAACGTATATTTCCAAACTGGGTTACGTTGTTAGAAAGGTCGCTCAATACTTTTAACAAAAGCAAAAACCCAGCAGCTGTGCACAGACTCACTAAGATTACAGTCTCAGCTGCACATATTCAGGATGTTGTGTCCTATGTACACTGTGCTGAACACAACTGTTCTAATGAGAATGAGAACTTTGATGGCCCATGATGCCCTAACCCTAATACATTCACAAAGTATTACATCATCTGACCCTGACAGTCACTGCACATACCTGTAACTGTTACGTCCGTTTTTTAATTGTAAGCCTATTTTTGCATTTAACTCTACTAAACTGTGCACAATGTTTAGGCAGATGCTCAGATTCTAAGACATTGGTACCACCAGTGCAATGACTCCAAACATGCACTCGCACATGCAATCATCTTCAGTCTCAATAAAAATGAGTTACAGTGGGATGCAAACGTTTGGCAGCCTTGTTAATAGTCCTTATTTTCCTGTATAAATCGTTGGTTAATAAAGAATGTCAGTTAAATATATCATACACACACACAGTGATATTTGAGAAGTGAAATGAAGTTTATTGGATTTACAGAAAGTGTGCAATAATTATTGTAACAACCAACGATTTATACAGGAAAATAATGACTATTAACAAGGTTGCACAAACGTTTGCATCCCACTGTACGTCCTCTTTAAACTGTCAGCCTCCTACAGTATCGCTCGTTTTCTACTGCACAGAAAAAGCAGTTTTAATAAAATCAGTGTTAGCAAAAATTATATTCACAACTAAAGTGCAGATTTTATAATTGTTAATGTTTTTTATGTAAAAAAAAATCAAGCAGCTGTTTCTAAGCCGCATCGGGCCCATTTTTGGTCCACGTTCACAAAGTTGAGTGCGCTGCCCGCCAGCTCAGCTGCTGGGATATTTACTCTGGTTATCCTCGTCTTTTTATGATCTGGAACATGCAAGTCTAATAAATCAAAAACAAGAAGGAGATGAAGGAGGGGGCAAATATCACAGCAGGAAGGTCTGAAATATTAGACAGTGCTGCTAGAAGTTAAATCAAAAGATAAACTGAAAGTAAGTAAGTAACTACTGCAAGGGCTCGACACACTCTGACTGGATCCTACTATAAAACAAAACTTTTAGCCCATCAGTCTCTGTGCAAACCATAGAGGCTGACATAAGAATAGTTTAAGACATAAATCCTTTAAGTTTGAGGCAAGAAGCCAAGAACCAGCTGTAAACCTTTGACATGTTAAATAGAATGAGTAATTACATTTTTATTGTTACATATAAAGGCCACATGGCACAGTATGCAAAACAAAACAAAAAACATTTCTTTACAAAAACGTAAAAAGTAAAAAGTTTTGTTATCACATCCACATTTTGAGACATGAACATACTGGAGCTTACTTTGTGCTATTGAGCCTGACTCAATGATGCTAAAAGGAAACTCGAGCGAAACCAACAGATTCAAGCATAAACAGAGACGTGTATGAACAGTTATACACAGTTAAACAGGTTTAGCAAAAACAAACATTTTTAAAAGGTCTTTAAAGGAAATAAAAATGTTGATGTGATGGAGGGAATTTGTCATCAGGGAGAAGCGTAACAAACAGAAGTATCCCTCCACTGACCTGAGCTCACATCAGAATCTCATCAGCACCAGTCCTCTGACTCATCTTTCATTCCTCATTCACTGACTCCATCTTTACCATTTATTATAGTAGGACTGCTGCTTCTTCTTCATGAAGACAAAGATCTGACGGCTGCTCTGTGTTGAAGCACAGCCACAGAACAGTGATGCTTTTGTCATAAGCTCCCACAGTCCAGATCACCTGAACGGAGAAACAGAGTGAGAAGAAGTTTAAAATGCTCCTAGGAAATGTACCAACATTAGACCAGTTTGCAGTAGATTTACATTTGTGTACATTTTGATAGATGGACATTTTTCACCACTATCCATTTGATGGCAAATAATCGAAATACAAATTTCATTCCAATTAATTTTAGGGGGTCTAAAGTTACTTAGAATCAAACCGCTCCTTCCAGTCAGCTTGGACAAAGGTTACTAACACTTTCGGCTGTCGTGTTGCTTTAGTCCCATGATAGCTTGTTGTATTGTTTTTCTACAGCCAGAAGCTGAATGTTAACCATGAACATTAAGTAACATGAAACGTATTTCACTCCAGCTTCCTAAGTTTTGTCTTATTTTTACAACATTAAGAGCCAGTCCATTTTGATTGTGCAACTACAGAAGGCGGTTAATGTTTCACCTCAATAAAACAGGTAATGTTGAACAGTACATGCACCAAAGTTTCCTACCTTTTGTGTACATCTTTGATTCATTCCAGCACTAGCACCTTACACTCTCTCTTGGCTATTTTTACCAGTGAAACAAAGCTGGGGTCGGGGGGCAGGTGAGGGGCTCGATTAACAGTTCCTGCAGGAGAGGTTGTTGTCTGGAGCTCTGCCATAGCGCCTGACCTGGACCCAGAACAAAGATATCACAGACATCATTGTGGACTGCAATATGAAAGATTGTCTTAAATGCGTCTCCAATCTTGCATAACTACTACAATGTCTCTAAAAAGTGTATCGTCTATTATGTGAATCTTTTATACAAACATATTTGGCTTAAATCTGACATAGCTCAAAGGAATTTCCATCCATCTTCTTCTTCTGGAAACAACCTAAGCAGAGAAGTCTCCAGCCACCTCCCACAGCTTATTCAGGGGGACGCCAAGTCGTTTCCATGGCAGCAGAGAGATATAGTCTTACCAGTTTGTCTTGGGTCAGCTACAGGGTTTCCTCCAGGTGGGACACCTTGGAACACCTGACCTGAGAGGAGCCAATGAGGCAACCTATAGATGCCCAAAACAATGACCCGGCTCATTTCCAGAAGCAATAGCTCGACTCTGAGCACTTCTTGAATGACTGAACTTCTCACCATCTCTAAGGGAAAGGGCAGCCACCCTCTGGAGAAAGCTCGTTTCTGTTGCTTGTATCTTTGATCTTGGTCACAACCCTCGCCCACCCAAGTTGATAAAAGGTCATTTCTTCCCTTTTTACAGTTTTCAATTAATTCAACTTAACTTTACTCATTTAATAAAAACTTTTTTTCCCAGTCGCCCACACCCCAGTGGAAGTATCTCAGTGCCCCACAGTTTGAGAAGCAGTCTTGTACAATGACCCTCCATACCTGAGATTTACTGACCAAAATGGCTGGTGGTGGGGGAAGCTCTTTAACCGGCTCAGGCTTCGTCCTTCGAAGGTGTTTTTCAAAGGTGACTGAGGCTCCGTGGGCGGTGCGGGCACAGAAGCTGTAAACTTCATATGCTGGCTCAGCTACCGCGTTATCATAGACATGTGGAAGATGGAAAGCCATTACTTACATTTTTTGTCAAGCAAAACTGTGCTAAATAAAAACAATACAGCAGTATGAGCGGTGTAGTAATTCCTGGTTTAAAGTTCTTCAAGGATCAAACATTAAACGGAGCATAAACAGGATTTACTGGGCTGGGTTTGTGCACTGTTAATATTAAGACAATGTCAATACATTTAACAACTTATTTCCTTTGGTACCTCAAAAATCCCAGTTTTGAGAATCTGGAAGGCCACAGTGAAGGACAGCATGGAACCTTTCTTACACTGGCCCAGGTTGTTGAGTGGAGACTGGCACACAACCGCTCCCACACTGGGATCCTGCTCACTTCCTCCTAGATGGATGCATGGACAGTGAGGAGCAGGTAACAAACATAAGCAGGGGGAAGAATGAGAATTTAGACTGGATTAGGTATCCGATAGAGGATTGGAGCAGAGAATATTTATCCAATGCAAGAATCTAAGGCTACGTTCACACTGCAGGTCTTAATGCTCAAATCTGATTTTTTTTATCAAATCCAATTGTTTTGGCTGCTTGTTCACAATACAAATAAAATGTGACAGCAAACGCGCTCTAGGGTGAACCCTCAAAGCGGCCCGCATGTGCAAAAGCAGACGTCACACACAACGCGCTCTGTTTACGGAAGTAAAAATGGTGGCTACGGATCTAGTAGGTGTTGTTGCAGCAGTCTATCAATTTCTCTCCATGCTAATCAAGTCCAAAACCTCAGTTTCTGTCCATTGACTCGCTGCAGATTCAGGAGAGGGAGCAAATAATTATTTCCCACACGCTAGGAACTGTCTGTAGGATTTGATACTCACCCTCTGAATTCCAGATCAGACGAACAGCAAGGAAATCTTGCAAATTGTTGAGCAGCGTATATTTCACCCAGAAGTGTTGTTGAGGCCTGACGGTCCTTGGGCAGGACGCCATCATCACCAACTCCGGACGATTTAAGTGAACACTGGGTATCGAGTAACAAGTAGAGATGCATCTGGAGAGAGCATGATAAGTATTATATTTCTATTATTAGAACATATAGCAGGAATTCTTCTTATAAGAGAAAACAAATAGCACAACAAGACTACAATTTCAATTCTATACAATTATAAACAGAAAAAAGTCATTTAATGTTCTTATATGGAGAGTGTTTTGGTTTCTTCTTTAATACATTTTGTATTTCACACATAAAGGCATACAAAATGACACAATGTGCTTATCCCTGTCAGGGTCACGGGGGGCAGGAGCCTAGCTCGGCTACCACAGGGCGAGAGACAGGGTACACCCCGGACAGGTCGACCAGTCTATTGCAAGACTGATACATAGAGACAGACAACCATTCCCACTCACAGTCGTACTTATGGGCAATTTAGAATTATAAGTTAACTTAATCCCACTAAACTTTGGTCTTTGGACTGTGGGAGGAAGAGAACCCACGCAAACTCCACACAGAAAGGCCCCAGGCGCTGGAACTGTGTTACTCCTGCTTGCGTTTGTTGAGCAATTGCTGTCCTTCTACAGCAATGCATAGTGGTCAAAGGTCTAATGTAGTGCAGCCACATACATGATCCATAGTTGCTACAGTCTGCGCTAAGGGTGCAAACACGCACTCAGTTGTTATTTAAAATAGATGTTAAACTACAAATTCTGGAAGTCATATAAATATCATCTCTTAAATTGTTTAAAAAATTGTTTTTATTTTGCCACAGTTGGTGAAATTAATCAATTTACTTTTATACTAATTTTCTCTAAATCCTGTTATATGTTTGTGTTCAGTCAAATAACATAATAGTGCTGTAGATCCAAAAATATAGGATTATAGATCTCTCTCTCTCTCTCTCTCTCTCTCTCTCTCTCTCTCTCTCTCTCTCTCCATATATATATATATATATATATATATATATATATATATATATATATATATATATATATATATATATATATATATATATATATATATATATATATATATATATTAAAGGTTATTTGTATTTAGAAGCCTGCAGCCTTTTGATGATCCTTTGGTGCCCTCTAGTGACTCATGTGAAATAGTGATCAACTGGGAAATTAATGTTATTTCTGTTAAATAAACTTGTACGATCTTTATTTGTAGACCACACTAAGCAAAAGATAAATAAAAACTCAAAGGGAACTTTAAGTCTGTTTGCCATCCTTTACTGGATGCAAGCAGCAGCTGTAATTACTTTAAAATACACAGCAGTCGTTTCATATACACAGTACATGCAGACTCCAGGATTGTTATGTACTGCTACTGCTACAGAAATACCTCAACAAGAAGACAAATAGTTACCTCATGGCAGGATGTACTGGACTGTGCCACTGTAGGACAGCCAACAATGGGACTTCCAAACCCTATGAAAAGACAACAACATTATTTAATAATTAAAACCTCCTCTTCGACCCCTCTACCTCTCACATTGGACTCTCCGGGAGGCTTCAGACTGAAAGCCCCATAGAGGGCAGAGAAGTGACAAGGTGATGAGAGGCATTATGAGGTATGGTCTTTCCATGTGATTTCCATGCATCCTCATTAAATTTTCAGTTTTTACAGGTGGGATAAGGTCCCTAGGCTAGTTGCCCCATGCTAACCAAGCCTACCTCGGATATGGGCAAGAGAAAAGGGAAACCATACCATCGCCAGGATTAACAAGGTCCCTGTCAGGTGTTGAGGAGCCAGGATACTGATGAAAAGTGTACTGAAACAAGAAGGCTCAAGTCGGCAAGAGATGAGAACAGGGCACTGTTGGAGTACTAATATGCAAGTAACCCCAGGAGAAGAGGTTACATGAGCGGGATGTGGGACCTCTGGTATCTCCAGCATCCAGATTGTCAGCAAAACAACTACTAACTCAGTGTTCCAACATTTGGAGGAAGGAACTGCTGTCACAGCTAGAGACTGACGAGGTACAACACACAAGCTACGGCAAGGGGGAGCCAGGAAGACAAGTTGGGGGGAGATATCATCATCACCCCCACCCGAGCTTGGGTACCAAGCCCAGGTACGATGGAAGAAGGAGCGCTGAGTGTGAGAGAAACTGACCTGAAAGGTAGGATCATGGTGAAGCTTTAAATTTGGACCCTCCGTATTCGGTTACCAAGATTACGTGAAGCACTCTCTGAAGGTCTACTAGATGATGTGAATGCAGCACTACGGACAGTTCCTACTGTAACCATCACTGAGACTAATCAATACCCTTCAGTACCCTGGAGAAGGAGACTGGAGGTCAAGATCAAGGTAGCGTGGAGGGAAGTTATCGGTATTGAAGTAGAAAGAAATACAGCAAGCATGATAACCTGCCTCAGTACCACATGGAAGCTCCTGTCAGGCATCATATCGGAGGCTGAACAGGCAAATGGTTCAATACATGAGCGGCGCACAGAAAGGAATCAGCAGGAATACTAGAGGAGTGAATCCCCAGCTACTGGTAGACAGAGCAGGCGCCTGAGACTGCAAGAGTTTGAATAATACAGGCTAAGGGAAGCATGTATAAAGTAAACAGAAAAGGCAGAGTGCCTTTAATTCCTATGGCATGTTCTAACCTCTGTAATACAAACGGTGGTGACCAGTAATGAAAGCAGCACTGTGATGTGGCAGATTTCTTTTCTGATGTATTAATCATACATTTTTATCGTGTCACATTAGTAATAGTAATAGCAAGAGCACTCCTGTCACTTAGTTGTATGCATGTGCACTACAAATGGGCCTTATGCTCTACACACACACACTTGACGCAGTGAGGCCAGTGTTAGTTCATGGGAGAGGTTAAACAGATAGTGAGCCTCCTGTTTATCAGGGACGTAAATCCTTGGGTGACGGCCAAGCAGAAAACAAAGTCATAATTCTGTCTGTGAGGGAGAATTATGACTCTGCGGTCCTACCTACCTATGTCATGTTTGGTGACAGGGTGTGTACCACACTCAACATGGACCAGAGGAAGCAAAGGAAAGAGTTGTCTCAGGAGATTAGAAAGAAAATCATAGACAAGCATGTTAAAGGTAAAGGCTATAAGACCATCTCCAAGCAGCTAGATGTTCCTGTGACTACAGCTGCACATATTATTCAGAAATTTAAGATCCATGGGACTGTAGCCAACCTCCCTGGACGTGGCCGTAGGAGGAAAATTGATGACAGATCAAAGAGACGGATAATCCGAATGGTAACAAAAGAGCCCAGAAAGACTTCTAAAGAGATCCAAGGTGAACTTCATGCTCAGTGAACATCAGTGTCAGATCGCACCATCCGTCGCTGTTTGAACCAAAGTGGGCTACATGGGAGACAACCAAGGAGGACACCATTGTTGAAAACAAATCATCAAAAAGCCGGACTGGAATTTTCCAAACTACATGTTGACAAGCCACAAAGCTTCTGGGAAGATGTCCTGTGGACAGATGAGACCAAAATTTTACTTTTTGCCAAGACACATCAGCTCTATGTTCACTGACAGAAAAATGAAGGAGGAGGAGGCTCGGTTATGTTCTGGGGCGTCCTCTGGGGTTGAATCTGTGCAGGGTACATTGAAATCTGAAGATTGTCAAGGTATCCTAGAGAGAAATGTGCTGGCCAGTGTCAGACAGCTTGGTCTCAGTCGCAGGTCATGGGTCTTGCAACAGGACAATGACCCAAACACACACAGAAACACCCAAGAATGGCTGAGAGGAAAACACTGGACTATTCTAAAGTGGCCTTCTATGAGCCCTGACCTCAATCCTGTTGAGCATCTTTGGATGAAACATGCCGTGTGGAAAAGGCGCCCTTCAAACTGGAAACAACTGGAGCAGTTTGATCAGGAGAAGTGGGCCAAAATACCTACTGAGAGGTGCAGAAGTCTCATTGACAGTTACAGGAATCGCTTGACTGCAGTGTTTGCCTCAAAAGGTTGTGCAACAAAATATTAAGTTGTGGGCACCATCGTTTTTGTCCAGGTCTGTTTCATGCATTTAGTTTTTTTTAAATAATTCTGTTCAAGCATGGTTAAAAAGCAATGTGTGACTTTCAATGGTTAACATTCATAGAATTTGTATTTACTTATACTTTTGTTTTACAGTTATTTCTGTGACCATTGTGAGTTTTTCGCTCATTGACTGAAGGGTACCAAGAATTTTGTCCACGTCTGTAAATCATATATAAATCACGGTTTATGCAAGCAAATTGTTAGTACAATCACTTCCTTTATTTCTACCGTGTGTGGACTCAGTGGAGACCTTCAAAAAGCAGCTAAAGACGTGTTTATTTCAAAAAGCTTTTAATTGGAACAGGGTTTTATGATATATGTGTTTTTACCTTGTAAAGCACTTTGTGACACGTGTCTGTGAAAGGTAATATATAAATAAACTTTACTTCCTTACTATTTATTGTAATCATTTGGCAGCTTTAACTTTGCACTAAAACTTGTTTTCACAAAATCGCACTGGTTTTAAAAAAGTAACGACACACTCTCCAGTGTGCCTTCTCACCTTGCTGGATTGCTGTTCTTCTTTCTCTTGTAGCTGCAGCTGAAAAATGAAGGTCTGCTCCTCCAGGGCACTAAGCATACAAGGTAAATGTGATGATTTGTTGTCTATCCGACAGAATGAAGCCATGCTGATCTCTGCTGACTGGTGGCTTTAATAGAAAGTATAAAGCGTTATGCTCATTAGGAGGCTAAAGAACACAGAAAACAACTTGCCAATTACTTCCCTGCTTACAAAGCATTTGCACACCGAGTGCATATGTACTTACCAGACATTGTCGACTACGAGCACTGAGCCATCAGGCATCATGGGAAGGTAAGACGAGTTATAGTTTGGAAGAATCTTCACATCTTTGACACACATTCTGTCCTGTGAGCTGCAGTTCATCACTGAGGAAAAAGTAACCCACTAATCATTAGCTGTTTATGAGCTTATTGTACTTCTAGGTACAATTGCATCATTTTGGTGTTTTGCTAACTTGACGCAGTTTTCTGGACCATTCAAATTCCCAATTTTTGCTAAATTTAACAGAATAGTATTGTATATTGTGTATATTCATTTTGTTTGAAGTTTAAAATGCAGTAAAAATCAGATGAAGGTAGCGTGACAGACGTTTACTTTGATTACACAAAAATGAGGCAGGACTACGTGATGGATAATTCTAAGGAGCTCGGAAAGCAACCAGCTGGGCTTCTTTAAGTTTCTTGAAGACGTTTCACCTCATACTTAAGCTCTAAAATCAAATAGTGGCGAGTCACAAGTAATTACACCCTATTTAAACCCCAGTGGGCTGCCCCCTACTGTTGCATTTAAACCGTATTTAAACGTGTTTGGGTTTATGTTAGGACTACTCCTGGCAACGAATTTCTTACTTGACTAACTATGTGGGGGGGAAATGAGACACTTGCTTAAAACTAAGAAACACTCAAATATTCATTTGAGAACTGTATGATGAAAAAATGTCAATTCCATAATAACAAAAGGGATTTGAAACCACGTATCACACTGTTTAGTAATGAATCATGGCGCTTAACTGTGTGGCGTCTGACATGGTTAATGATCAACATTAAACATTACACGTAGCTGCTTTAGTTTAAGGGTCGTGATATAGCGGCTGCTGTTTCACTTAATACTGAGACAGGTAGCTGTCGTTTAGGAGAGATCCAGATTTGGGAAAATACAATTAAAAAAATAATAAAAGTCCACGTTTTGTGTCTGTGTGTGCATGAGCTGCTGTTCTACCCTTGAGGACGGTCAGATGTTTTCCAGAAACAGTCATATGTCGACACTGGACACTGGGAGGTGGAAGAACATCCAGGGTAGTGCTGACTAGGAAAGAGGAAACCATGGTGTTTGTTTACTATCAGACTGGACAATGGAATTATAATTTATATGTAATCCAATGGGACAGATACTGGTTTCCTAGTCTTATGACCTCATTAGTTGTAGGTTTTAGACTACAATCCTTTTTAACTCTTGTGACACACAGAGCTCATTCAGTATGTTGAGATGGCGTGTTTACCTTGTGCCTTGAAGGTGCTAAGATCTTGTCTGAAGGTGCATGTTGGACTCCTAAACTGCAGCAGAGTCAGGTAGCCAAGCTCCCTTAATTCTGCATTTTCCTCCATCTGCTTCCACACAGTGACTACAATCTGTCATCACAGAGAGGCATTCAACTACAGGTTCCACCTCTAGAGTTCATCATACAGGGTACTATGCAAAAGTCTTAAGCCACCTTTAATTTCTTACACTTTGTTAGGAAAACTGGAAATAATAATAATGGATTGCATTTATACAGCGCTTTTCGGGGCCCCAAAGCACTTTACAATGCCACTATTCATTCACTCTCACATTCACACACTGGTGGAGGCAGCTACGGTTGTAGCCACAGCTGCCCTGGGGCAGACTGACAGAAGCGAGGCTGCCATATCGCGCCATCGGCCCCTCTGGCCAACACCAGTAGGCGGTGGGTGAAGTGTCTTGCCCAAGGACACAACGACCGAGACTGTCCGAGCCGGGGCTCGGCAACATTCCGGTTACAAGACGAACTGCCAACTCTTTGAGCCACGATCGCCCTTATACATAAATACATAAAGTTTTACTGAAACTCAAGTTGTCTGCAGCGTTTCCTGACTGCCAGTGCCAGCCTTGTCCCTGAGACGCTGCGAAGGGCGAACTGAACCTCCAGCCTCCCGGGGATCCGGCAGCTTATGCGCCACAGCAGACGCAGCTGCAGCAGGAGGCAGAGGGCCAGCAGCTGCTGGAGCGTCGTCATCCTCGGCTCCTAACGTGTTCGAGTCAGGGGTCACCAATGTGGAGGTAAACACAGACGAGACGAGAGCTCTCACACGCCAACGTTTCTCACTCTAACGTTATTCTTGAACAAACAACAACTGCAAACATCGTACCACAAAACTCAGCAACACACTTCCTGCGTGTGAGTGGAGTCCACCACAGTGGAAATAAAGCAAAAACAAGAGTTTGTAGATAAGATAAGCTTTCTTGTCATTTCTGTCTTCACAAAGATTTTTCCGGGCTTCTTGAAGGGCTTTCCAGAGGTCTAATAGGGTTGTTGGCTGCTGCTGTTCTCTGTAAAGATGATGCGGGCTCCGAGGAGGCCGATCCATGATGTACTCCATTGTGTGTTTTTCTCTTCAGGTACGCTTTTACTCCTCTTTTTTACTTTAGTTTGGTTTTAAAAATTTTGTCATCTAGTTTTTGTTTTTAGTTTAGTTTTGGTTGATTGTAATAACATTTCTACTCAGTAGTGTGCAAGCCTGACAATATCAGGCAGAACTGATCCAGGGTATCACTGAGCTGGATCGTCTCAGGTGCATAGTCTCAGATTGACCGAAACAATGTCTAGATTGAGGTCAGGCATGTGTGGGGGCTGGTCAATAGTATCAGTTCCTTCATCATACTCTTGTCACATGAGACCATGTGACCATTCTGGTGCAACACAAGAAACCCAGGACCTGCTACACCAGCGTATCATCTGACAGTGGCTCCAAAGATTTCACTCTGACACCTAACGGCCATCAAGCTGCCGTTGCCTAGCTTGCAGAGGGATGTGCATCCCTCCATGGATGAGGTTGCCCATTCCCTAACCTACAAACAAACCAGTCATGCTGAGCATTATTACAGGCAGCATAACATCCCCCATGACTTCTCCATTACTTTCACATTTGCCACATCCACTCAGGGTGAACCTGTTAAGAGGTAAATGAATTGGTTTTTATCAGCACCTCCAAGTCTGAGGCCATGTACCTCAGCTGGCAAAGGGCGGAGAGCCCACGCCGGGTCAGCGACAAGTTCCTGGTTGAGGTTGTTCAGGAGTTGGGTGCCTCCTGGGTGAGGTGTTCCAGGCATGTCCTACCAGGTGGAGGCCTCGGGGCAGACACAGGACATGTAGGAGAGATTATATGTCTCTACAGGCCTGCGAACGCTTTAGTGTTCCACGGGATAGGCTAGAGGAGGAGGCAGGAGGTCTGGGCGTCTCTGCTTAGGCTGTTGCCCCCGTGACCAAGGGTTGAATTTATTTAATGCTTTACTTTGATTAAAAAGTGTTCCTGTAATTAGTTTGAGTGTATAAAGAAATCAGGGATGAGTCAAGACTTTTGAACAGTTTTGTACCATTTAGGAACAATAAGCACAGTACAAACAAACACTAACAAATATAAACACTAGAACCTATACAATACATGTTTACGTTTTTTTACACCATTTAAATTCCTTTTACTGAAGGCATCAGAACTATGAATGAACACATGTGGAATTCTGTAATAACAGAAAAGTGTGAAATAACTCAGAACATGTTTGATATTTCAGGTTCTTCCAAACAGCCTTTGCTTTGAGTCCTGCTTTGCTCACTCTTGGCGTTCTCTCCATGAGCTTCATGAGGTCGTCTCCTGAAACGGTTTCCAACAGTCTTGAAGGAGTTCCCAGAGATGCTGAGCACTTGTTGGTCCTTTGCCTTCACTCTGAGCTCCATCTCATCCCAAACCATCCACACTGGGTTTAGGTCAGGTGACTGTGGAGGCCAGGACCCATCAGACCAAAGCACAGATGTCCTCTGGTCTAATGTCCACTCCTTGTGTTTCTCAGCAGCTGTTTGACCATAAAGGCCTGATTCACACAGTCTCCTCTGAACATGTAGAGATGTGTCTGCTACTGGAGCTCTGTGTGCATCTATCTGGGCTCTGATCTGAGCTGCTGTTAACTTGTGATTTCTGAGGCTGGTGACTCGGATGAATGTAGAGGGGACTCCTGCTCTTCCTTTCCTGGGGCGTCCTCATGTCAGACAGTTTCATCGTGGTCTTGATGGTTTTTGTGACAGCACTTGGGGACACATTCAAAGTTTTAGCAGTTTTACAGCCTGACTGAGCTTCAGTTCTGAAAGTAATGACGGACTGTTGTTTCTCTCAGCTGATTGGTTCTTGCCATAATATGAATTCTAACAGTTGTCAAATATGGCTGTCAGCTGTGCACCAACCTGACTGCTGCACAACACACCTGATGGTCCCAACCTCATTAAGAAGGCAAGAAATTCCACAAATGAGCCCTGACAGGCTCACCTGTGAGGGGAAACACGTCAGGTGACCCCATCATGAAGCTCACTGAGAGAAGGCCGAGGGTTTGCAGCGCTGTCAATCTATCTACATCTATACACACACACACACACACACACACACACACACACTACGTGTACATGCATACAGGTGTGTCCAACCTTGGCTTTACGTGTACTGACTGGCAGCTTGTCCAAAGAGACAGTGAGACAGAAGATAAGCTGGTCTTCCAACACCCAAGCAGACTGCAGGAGATCAACATAAGACAATTTTTGTTTAAATAAATAAAATAATATGGACTGAGTTAAACAATCAGTCACAACAGTACGATATCTAACAGCTGCCATCACAGGTAAAACTCTTAAAACAAACACTTTGGTAAATAAAAAATGAAACCTGTGCTCGCTTAATGCTAGTTTAGCTTTAATTGTGGTGGAAAATAATGTATGCGTTTCAGTTTTCTGTTTGCAGATATTTATGTATAGACATTTACAACAGCTGATAAATTAAAATTTAAAGAATAGTTTTACAATCATTTGTTGTATGTGTTTGTTTTTTCCTGAACAGTTTGTTGTAGCAACTCTTTTAACTCTGCATGTTATGGTAATTCAACTGTGCAGGTGCCCTGCTGCGACTGCTGCATGGATGTACGGCTCCTGAATGACTGGCTGCAGCCTTATATATAAAGCCTGGAGCGCTTCACACACTTCTCCTAACAGCTGAGGAAGTGGAGTGGGTGAGCTGCCGTTACTTTGAACACATCGTTTTCTCCTGTTTTTGGACAGGAGGTCAGACTCTGTCTTTATTTTGGTTCCTTTCCTCTGTGAGGTCGTGTATGTTGGCATCCATCAGACCTTAGCTTTGTTTTATTTACTATTTTGGCCTCAGGTCACCCTGAAGTGTTGACACTCCTGTTCTGTTGTTTTTGCCTCATTACTTTGTAAATAAATGCCATGTAATGACCAGTGATTGTTTCCTGTGGCTGCGTGGGTGTTGGTGGGGAGCAAGTGCCTCATCCATGCCATCTCCTGGCCCGCAGACGGGTTGTAACAACAGGGACTAGACAGGAGAGTGCTGGGAGTGTTTTTGTACTTATGTAGTTTGTTTTTCTAAAAGTAACCTTTTACTTTCACTCCTCACATTTTCAAAAACAGACTCATTACTTTGCATTCAAGAGGAGTTATTATTTGTTACTGCGAGCCTCCAAACATCAAACTGATTTATGTGTAAACAGTAACACATCCATGGCAGTCCTGTTGTGTAATCGTCAGCAGAGGATGATGCATAAAAGAGCTGAAGTGTGTCAAAGTCAGGGGTTAAAACTGGGCTTCATGAGCTGCAGGGCTTCAGCATCTAGTCAGCCCCACAGAAGGTGAGTGAACATAAAGGGAGTAATGTGTTACTGAAGGTCATTTCAAATGCAGCATTTCTGCAAACACACAAATTGTTTTTGCGCAGTTTGTGTAACAGTGTGTTGACAGGGAGAGAAAAGAAAGAGCTAACTTCACTCAGACAGACAGGACGTGGCAGGAAGAAGAGAGCTTACATTTAAAGGTAAGGATGCTCGTGGGATTTTTTAAAACGAGATACTTTGTTTGTATATGTGACTTTTTTTTTAATTTTGAAACATGCTGCAAATCAAACTAAGGCATGAAAACCCTCTGCAGGTTAGTTTTCTGCACTGGGACGACTTAAAGTAAAGCACATTGGCTGTGGGTTCATGGCCACAGTTAGCTTAAATCACATGTAGCAGAGAGTCACATGAATTTGATGAGCTTAGATCCACTGATGAACTCCACCTTGATACTGGTTTTATAGCATCTAGTATAAAGACAGTATAAATTGTGGAGGATGAAACATCTGCTCACATCTGGTTGAATCCAGGTGTGTCCATCCACAGAGAGCAGCAGGTCAGCTGATCACAGCCTGCACAGTAAGAACACCTACTGGAGCTCTCAGGAGAAATGAGTGTGAGTTTGATTCAGTTCCCCACACTGAGCCGTGACAACCAGTTTTAGGTTCCCCACCTGCTGAACCCACTTTAACCTCTGACTGTGCACACTTCCTGTTTACAGGCAAAGTCCCCTCTACAATGGAGGCAACAGCAAATAGATTTGATTTTCCTTTTTCTTCAGACTCAAGCTGAGTATAATTAGAATCAAAAATAGACTAAAGTTTGTGTTCCCCTCTACTGATATTATTCTATCATTATGTTCACATAGCACAGGGTTCAGCATCCTCCTTTACTTCGAGCACATTTAGAGCCTTTACTTTTTTTTAATCAAGTAAATAAGTAGAATCAGTACTGTAACTTTTACTGGAGTATTTTTACTAGTAGTATCTGCACTTCTACTCGAGTACAGACAATCTAAACCACCCTGTTTTTTGTTTTGTTTTTTATCTAATTAGGACATATGTGTAGGTTACTTAAAAACCAATTTTTTTCCTGTCTCGTTGTAGGTAACATGCGACAATGAGTGATGACAGTTCTGCAGAAACATTAGATGTGTGTAAATCTATGGACTTCCTCTTCTTCAGTACTGGCTTATTTTACCTTGGCTTGTTCTGTCTCGCTGTGCATCGCTGCACTACTGGGTGAGCACTTATGACTGAGGAGTTGGTGACACTGTGTGAAGGTCTGCTTGTCCCCCCGTCTTCTTCCGCTCTGTTCTGCGGTCCTACACTCTACATCCTCGCTGTCTTCACTGCAGCTGCTCATGCGGTCACACTGCTCAGCCGGTGTCTGCCTCCAGCTCTCCGCGGCGCACACGCTCGCCAGAGCGCACAAAGAACCCCCCAGGTCCTTCCGAGACAGAGCACCATCGTCCCTGTCCGTTAAGCCCCGAAACCGCAACACCAGCAGAAACTGGAGAGTCTCCCCGAGGTAGACGTTCTTTCGCTGAGGAAGCGTTGTGTAGTTTGCTGCGTCTGATAAACTCGATATTTGGGCGACAGGAAAATACAAACAAAACTTGTATTGCGACTCCATCGTGGCGGTGGCTAACTCTGCCTCTGCATTTCACCGCGCCTGAACAGGAGCTTACTGAAAGCGCCCACCGATGTGTGCATCCTGCTTCCTTTCACTAATAGCGACAAAACAACAGGACGATTAATCGATGTAGAGAAGACGAATCAGACCAATGCAATCAAAAGTCAGTGACGAAAACCAGAAAAACGAAGGCATGCTGTACCAGGATGCAGTTTACATAAATAACATTTATAATAAGATCATTTTACGTCACCTTGCAGTGACTTCCTACTAAAGCTTAACTCTAAGCCCATGCAGCCCTAACTGACAGCTGCCACACGATATTGCCAACAATATTTGCTCATCTGCAAACACACACATGAACCTGAGTGAGATCCCATTCTTAATCAGCTCACCTGGGAACCTTGTTTTCCACAAGGTGCAGGTCTGTGTTTATGGGAAATCTGACCAGTCTGACCATTTGTGAGGTCAGACACTGATGTTGAACCAGACGCCCGAATCACAATCTCTGCTCTAGTTATTTCCTCAGGTGTTCTGTCAGGTGTTCATTCACACCAAACTGTCTGATCCATGAACAGGGAGGGGTCGTACCCATCACTGGGAGCATGAAGCTGAAATCCATGAAGCTCTCTGCACACTGTTCTTAAGGTAATATTACAGCCACAGTCTTGGAGGTTTGCTGGCAGCCTCTTTCATTCCCAATCACGTCCACTTCATTATAACTGTGTCAGTTGGCGATATCCTCCTAAGACCCAGCAATTAACTTTTGTCCTCCTTTGGGGACACGAGTCTGATACTTCTACATCATGCACCATATATATGACTCCTGCTGTACTGTCAGGGGGCATCCTGGCTTTTGTGTGGGCTGGGCAAACAGAACACATCAGCTTCCATATTTTATGGCCATGAGAGATTAAGTGATACTTCTGTTTTTTGTAGATTCTATTGCTTAAACTCAAATTGTTCCTTCTTTAATTTGAGCATCTTAACTTAGATCTAGATTTCTCAAATGTGTAGTAATTACAGGCTTTCCAAAACAAAACTTTTATTCTGTGTTCTTTTAAGTCGGCAGAACTTACTACCTCATAACCGATTGGAACAGTGTCTATACTTCAGGAAGTAGAGGGCAGAATGAGGCAGAAAGGATTTTACTCAGAGCTGTCGAAAAGGAATCAGTCAAACGATGAAGTGGAGGAAGGCCAGACATCAGAGAGGGAAGGTGAAAGCTAAAAGGAGGTGATGCACCTCATCCAAAATAAGAACTGTTAAATGTAGGGCTGTGAAGTTTTTAGGCACAACAGTATCAAACAACGTGGCCCACAACCACGTGATTCTCTGACTACATCAAACAGAAAATAGGCAACACTTTGAAATAAATATTAGCAAGTCCATTAAGGCAACAAATGAGAACAAATGTCCTCAACAAGGCTGCCAAGGAAAGATGTTTCCCTTCACAGGCGATCTCCTGTCTGAGAAACCAAACCTCATAACTTCAGAGCTTATACATCTTGTCCATAATAGACTGTGGGTGTCATCATTTTGCCCGTTCTCAGGCTCCTCAAACGCTGGCACGTCCTTTAATCTTTTTGTTTGCCCTGTCTGTCCTGCATCTCTGACAACTTCCACAGTTCTGAATAAAATATTTTTCAGCTTCACTCAGCTTCACATTCTGTGATCAAACAAGCTGATGTCCACTTCAAGGAACAGAATATTACAAAAAAAATGTTTCTGTGAAATTAAATTATCTAAAAGAATCTAAATATCAAAACATGTCTCGGGAGGAGTGTTATGAACTCCTTGGCCTGCTGTATGATCTGATTCGAGACAGTTTATACCTCAGTATATTTCTGAGTGCTAACTATAATGTACAAAGCAGCCTGCTAACTAAACTCACTAGCTTTAGCTGATAACTGAGCAGTCCAACCTGTCGATCAAATATGGTTGTTTCACAGAATAGTTATAAAATGACATGGTTTCACGTATCTACTAATTCTACGTCATTTAAACCTGCAGTGTTTCTAATGCTGGCAGGGCATCCTCGGGTTGCATGAACACTGCATAGAAGTCTACGGGAAATGATTGTGTAGGTCTGTGAGCTCAGTAAAAAGATTTTTAAAGACATTTTTCATTGAATAAAATGTGGAGTCTATGAAGATGTTCAATATGTTCAACTTGAATATGATCTAACGATGTACACAAGCTTGAATAACAAGTTTTAATTCTTAAATTTAAAGATGAAACAATTGTGAAAATAGTCACAAATATGGAGGCTGATATTTGCACAGATGCAACGGCAGCTGTAAACTTACAGTTTGCTTTGCACTCACTGCATTTTCTGTTTCATGATTATAAATGTAACAATTTACACATAAAGTTCTTTGATCTTTTTACTCAGGACATTTTAATGCAGCACAGAACAACCACCGTATCACACAGCTGCTGTCAAATGTTACAAACAAGGAGGCAAAAAGACGTAGGAGAGTTAAAGATTTTTTTAATTATTTAGTACAAGAAAACAAACACAACAGATGCACACAAAGAGCGTGATCTACTACAAATTTCCGACAGAATACAGTTTCAAGTAAGATCATAGCCACATATACTGCAGCTGCTCGGCCTGCTCAGTAACATCTGGAGCAACATGAGGAGTTCTCTGTGAAATGTCCTGTCAGGGCTGTGGGAGTGGCTGAATAGAGATCGTTGGCGAAGTGGGCATGACAGAAGGTAAATCACACCACCTACCACTGCTTCTTACTCTGACCTGTACCGCTCTTGTCCACTATGTACAACATGGAACTTTAATACTGAAAACGAGCTACAAAATGAGTCACATTACAGTATTTGCGAAAATTCAAATAAAGCTTTATCCTAGATCGGGAAGCAAAGTTTGACTTTCTGGTACCTTCTAGTACCAGAAGCTGTTTTTAATGGAGTGTAATTAAAAGGAAGAAAACACACACACACGTGTTTAAACACCAATAAAAAGTATGAGCAGACAGAGGTGACAACACAGTTACTGTCCTGAATTTAAGAAACAGGTTTAACTTTGTTATTTATTTATGTGAAAATGTTTCACCTCATTTTATTTTTACTTGTTTACATTTTTCAACTTGTTTGCCATCTTCCATATTTATATTGGAATTAAGTGTGTAATAAAGAAATTTCCTCAGCATTAATAAAGTCTTTTTATTTCTTTATTACACTGTGCTGATTACATGACACGACTGTGGTATCCTATAGAAGGGCGCTCGAAAAGCACAAAAACATTATGATGGAGTTTTCAGCGTATTAACTGTTTGTCGTCCATGTTGGCAAGAATTGATTGGCATTCGTCAGCGATTGAGTACCGACATGTATGCTGTGTGTAAATATGACTTATCACCACTAACCTTCAGAGAGTGACAAAATGTACCTGGATATAATAGTCACAGTTATCTAATAACCAAAATATAAGGGACACTTATGTTACAGCATGTAGTAGCACTCTATGATAAAAAAAAATCCATATTGTGTAATTTTTTGAATGTTCAGCTGTTACTGGTGTAAAACACGAACAAGCAGAATAGGAAGCGATATTCTTCGAAATCTAAACGAAAGCTGGCAGGTGCAAAAGACAGAAAGGTCTCTTTCAGTGAAGTCAACACGACGTGACTTGGAAACCAGGAAAACCACGGGAAAGGAAACCATTTACTTCAGTTACGCTGCTGTGACATAGAAGCAGCCGTGCACACGCTGCTGCTGTAACATAGAAGCAGCCGTGCACACGCTGCTGTGACATAGAAGCAGCTTCTGTCATTCCAAACGTCTGCGTAGGCTTGACCTCCAGAGACCTTTCTGGATGTGACATCGAGCACATTTTAATTAGCGCGACTGAAACAATGTTGTTGAGACCCCAGACAGGACTATGACACTCCTGAAGCAAGAGTTTCACTGTTAATGATGGCTTATTTATGAATGAAGAGAAAGTCAGAGTTTTAGAGTAAACTAAAATAAATCACTGGTTTCCTGAGTGAAGGGAAATAAACACCTTATGTCCCTTTGATTTTAAGACGTTGTTCAGTATTGACTCTCTTTAAACAGACTGACTGTAAGAGATGAATAATATCCTTTCATCAGAGGAGGTAGCCACTCAAACACAGTATGCCTGAATCTCCCTTACGGGCCACTGCTGAGGTGACCAGATGTGCGCTGTGTAGGGTGGCCGACTCTGGACGGAGAACAAGACGATCGAATGTTTGACACTGGGCAATAAATTCAATACTTTCAACAATGAACGAACATGTACGATCTAGGAAACAACCTGTTGTAAGGAGGTTCATTTAAAAACAAAGTGGCGCATGCATATTTCCTGTATATGCATGCAGTCACGTCTGACGCTGTCTGTCACCTGTGCTACCTCGCATGCAGGGATGACCCTCACTAAGGCAGGGCCAACACTGTCAGTGAACCCACTCTGTGACACTTCTTATGCAATCAAAGAAACGTTGTTTTCAGCCTGTGTTAGATTGTACGGACAGCAGTTGGTGAAGAACACAACTGAAACAGTCGTCTAGCTTTAGCACTTTACCTGCTAAAACTCCTAATATGATCTGTGACTCTACTTTCCTTCCACAGGCACGTCCTCAGAAAGGAGGGAAAGGTAAGCATGCTGGCCCTGCACTTGCCCAATGTAGCTTTGGACCTCAGTATGGAAGAGCAGGTCAATGACAAAATGAAACTGGGACTGCTGTGAGTCACTGGAAACAACAGCGAGCCATAAGCTTTCTGCCCGACAGGTGCAGACGTGGTTAATGTTGCTGAAAGTGTGGATCTGAAACAATATAGCAATCTTAGTCTAAAGCTAAAAGATGTATTTTCCTAAATGTAAACAAACTGTGGCAGAAAACTGAAACTCATAATCCAGAAATAGCTTTTAGAGTCCAGACTCACCACTCGACAGCACAAACAAGCCTGTGGTGTTTCAGGAGACACGCCCACAGGCACTTATTTTGAAGCACTACCTTAATTTCACTGGGAAAAAAATCATTACACAAACCTGATGTAAATCAAAACATTTAAAATCCTGCCTAAAAGTGAATTTTTAAAAATTCATCTGGAAGATGTACCTGCACCACCACAGCTGCTATCTGCGGACTTCTCCTATAGATGAGATTTGCTGTCTCTGAGCCGCGTTTAAAGGCAAGCTTATGTAAAAAACAGTCTGTATGTTAAAATACAAAAAAAGATTTGAGCAAGGAAGCGATCATTTGTCTGATGAAATCAATAACAGCTGTTAATGCAACAACAAACCTAAAATGTCTTGGTTTTCTGCAGTGCTCTGTCCAGCGAGACTGTCTTCATGTTTTTATTTTCACAAACTCCCGCCTGTGTCGGATCAGCCACAAGACCCGAGCGGTGTACCCCTCCTCTGTAACCTTGGGACAGCTTGTAACTTTCATTTAATTTAAGCATCAACACAATAAGAAAATGCAGTTCCAATAATAAAATAGACTGTCACTGGGAGTAATTGCCAAAGATGAAAACATACCAAACCAGAGAGTGTGTTCAGGAAAAGAAAGAAAACTGGAAGTGCTGCAGAGAAGCTTGTTTCTTTCTCACATGTAAACTAAATTTGGCTCAGGCGTCTCTGGTCCGTTTCCCCTCACAAATCAAAGGTAACATGTAACTCACCTTAAACTATCTCAATCTTTCTTTTTCTCGCACTCCTTTTAAAGTCTGGTTACGCTTCATTATACGGCTTCCATCCCAGTCTCTTTCTCTTTCCATCTCAGCTTCTCCCATCATCATTTTCTCTCCTGTCCTAGATGAATCATGTCTTACAAAAGCACCACCAGCTGCTAGCTGTCCCTGCTGTCCCAGCTGGGGTTGGACAGCCCGTGGGAACTGTTTACTATCCAGCAAATCTTTGTATTGGATCTCGGGCCTAATCATCCTCAGACAGGCCGTCCTGGTAGCATTGTCGAGACCCGGCTGGAGCTCGTATCCAAGAATCTTTACTACTCCGCTCTGAAAGGGTCGGATATTTTTGTCTCGTATCCGGTATGCTTCTACGGGCTTTCCACCATCCTTCAGACAAACCCGGCCCAGGATTTCCCGCCGCATCCTGAGAAGAGCTACTTCTTGCTCCATCTGGGCACGACCAAACTTGTCGATATCCTCCCAGAACGTGCGGTTGAAGGCTTTGTATAGGTACCAATCTAAGGCGTTCCACTGGCGTAGCTTCTCCCGCTGATGATCCGTTAGCGACAGATTGGGCAACATCTTGCCTTGTAAGCGTCCAGCTCTAGCACCGACGCCAGCCGCTACGGCAGCTTTGCCGACCCAGCTTCCGCTCATTACGCTGTTGCTGCTGGGCTTTTGCTGCCGAGCGTTAAGGCTAAATGAGACTACAGCATCCAGTGGCCAGCAGAGGGCATGTCTCAGCAGGATCATAGACTGGTCAAAGTACTCGGACACAAGAATCAGTCTGAATGTCTGGCGGATCATGGCCTCACCATGCTGAGCTAATTCCACTGAGAAATTAGCATTATTGTCCATGCCAAAATCAAACCACAGCAGGTTGCGGGCATAGTGGTTGTTGCGAAGACGAGGGTCATAGTATTTATTTGGGTCGTCGACAAAGTCGCCCAGCCCTTTTGCCTTCCGAAAGGCAGGAGCTACTTCTTTGTAATAAGCAAAAGAGGACTCCGCCAGCGCGACAGGATCCCTGATGATAGAAAAGTAGAATGTGTCTGCAGGCATCACTTTCTCCACCTGGAAGACAAAAATTGAAACAGTTACAAATAACGATACTACTGCAGTAGCATCACGTATTGTCTCTGACATCAGCAACGGTTCAACTATCCATTGTTGTAATTATGAAACCAACAGAAGCTCCTCTGATGTCATTCTACCGCTGAGCATGCTCAATCTGGACAGAGGGTTTGGCTTGCTGACACGGGTATTTACAGGTATTTACACTAGCAGTCTGGTGATTAGCCAGAATGACAAATAGTGCTAATGCACAGCCCGGCAGAGTTAGGCTAACCAATCCCACTGGGACCTTCTAGTGCTGGTTGAAGGGTTCAGTTTCCTAAGAGTCTGAAGGTTTGGATGGGCTGGCAGTCCTCCTACAGTCATACAGGCAGTTAGGTTAAGTCAGACTAAGCATGGAGTTTAGTGTCTGTAGTGTTTTTAGTCCAATTTGAGCAAATTTCTAAATGAACATCACTTTAGCCCACAAAACGACCTCTGTGTATTATTTTTGTGTATTTTGTTCATTAGTTGTTGTTGATTATCTTCTGCCAATTTTTATTATATGGCTGAGGCTACTGATGTCACATCTGTATATGAGTTTGTACACTTTCATTTTCTATATATAAACTATAAAATGAGTCTCTTTAAGATGTCCAGCCATGTTGGAAATTTGAACAGTAGAGGATTATACAGATGGCTGTATGATTATCAAACCATTTTCAGTCATTACTGTCAGCCTTCTATTTTACCCACCATTCTCTTCGTGTGAACGACTTACCTCTGGCTTATTAAACCTCATGTGATTGCCCATGATGTGAAACTCCGTGGCTCGGGGACCTCGATAACCTTTGACTCTGTGAGCATTGAAGGGTAGTGGGTACCCCAGCTGGTAGCCCAGTGGAAGGGCAAAGCGAAGGTTGCGTTCCTCTCCAAAGCGGTACAGCATGTTGAGCACTGTGCTGCTTGCTGTCTTGTGTGTCTTGAGGAACATGATGTGAGTGTGGGGCTGACAGGAGCCCAGAGATGGCCCCTGGGCATCAGGGGATGAAAAGATGGAGTGAGCAGCTGGTTGGGCACTGCTGTTGGACGAGTGGGAAGAGAGGAGCAAACTGTAAATAATTATTGTTCAGAACATCTCTGGGATTTTACCACAACTCAAATCTACTCACCATATGATAGTATTGACATTTCTACAATCAATGCAAATCAATTCTTGGTCTTACTTGTACTACAAAATCAGTAGGTTTTCACCCCACATCAGAAATCATGTTTAAACCAAACAGCTTAGCAGCATCACACTGTCTCAACCGATAGAACTGATGTGGCTGTTCACAGGAAATGTAAAAGAAAGGCAAGGCAAGGCAAGTTTATTTGTATAGCACAATTCAACAACAAGGTGATTCAAGAAAGGACAACAAACAGAAACAGTTCAGTTGCTGAGTACACTTTGAACCTAACTCCTTACTTCATGCAAAGTTAAAATGTCTTAAAGAAGTATAAACGTATGAGCTTTGAATTTATTAGTTGCTGTGAACTGATTTTATAACTGAGTTTTATTCCTGTCTGGATGGTTTCCTTCTAAGCAGATGTTACATAAACACAGACACATCACAGCCAAAATGTTCAAAGCTATACTGTGGTAGCACGGGGATTTCATTTCACACAGGCACAAATACTCCAAGAAAGCAGCAGCAATCATTTCTTCATCATTAATAGCAAACTGAATGAGAAGCATGTGATTGGGTAGCATTTGTCCTGCAGCTGTGGCTTAATGGTTGGGTAATAGTGTGACAGCAAGGACAACAGTATTTCACAACATTCAGGGCCCTGTTCTGTGGAACCAGGGTTCAGGAGACAGACAGTATCTCTACTTTGAAGACTAGGCTTACAGATACAGCCACTTTAAAAACGGCTGTCTCATCCCTGACAGGACCGTGGGTGGGCGCGTGACGGATTTCTGACCAATTGCCAGCTGATGGGTGGCTGTAATGATACCCTCACCTGGACGATGCAACCATGGGTGGTAACGTCCCAAAAGCAGCATTTAGGAAAACCGGTGGTAATATCTTGTGTATCCACCAGGGGGCGCAGTGTGGAGGCTCTTCTGCATTGTTTGGTCTCATGTGTCTCATCTTTCTCTTGGCAAAGCCCGTTCAGGTCACGTGAGTTTGCTGGCCAATCAAGCACAATTATCCCATGGTCATTGAACAAGGTTTTACTAAACCGTCATGACTTTGTTTCTGAGAGTGTCTCATGACAATGACGTAAGCCCGTGCGACGTCCGTGGCAGCAACAGATGTTTGCAGATCAATAATGGACGACCATGCAGCGTTTAAAGCGTGAAAGTAATCACATTACTTTGAGTTTGATTCTGTAAAAAGTGACAAAAACATCAGCGTTTGCTGCACACTCTGCGCGGAAAGAAAACTTCTTTCTACACCGAAACATTAAACTTCAACTCTGAGCGAGCAGCGAGCACGCTGCCACGGGAATGTGACGTTCACAGAGAAACCCCCGGATCCTCCCACTGACAGGACCACTGTGGGCAAACCTCCACCCGCCCCACTCCTGCTAAACAGGTGACAATAGATTTAAGAGCTGCTGAGTCTTTGATTTTATTTATTTTCTGCTGTGTTTTACTCGCATCTATTTGAAAGAGTGAAAACACAAAACATTATTTTA
Organism: Rhamphochromis sp. 'chilingali'; assembly: GCF_963969265.1. Lineage (NCBI taxonomy): Eukaryota > Metazoa > Chordata > Actinopteri > Cichliformes > Cichlidae > Rhamphochromis > Rhamphochromis sp. 'chilingali'. The sequence goes on from NC_137929.1 coordinate 12,205,800, forward strand.
TTTTATGTGCTGGAATATGCAGAAAATAGATTTAAATGTTAAACATTCTTCCAGTCAGAGAATGTCGCATATTATTTAATTTTTGCTTCATGCATGAAGTTAAAAGATTAAAACTAACAAAACAAGTTTTTCATTTGATTACATTTTATATGATGGATTATGCAGAAAAAGTAGAACTGGGCTGAAAGGTCTGTTGCTCTATTACATATTCAGGTTGTTTATCATGGTTTTAAAATGTAACTAAGTAACTAATTACTTTTGAAAATAAGTAATCAGTAAAGTAACAGGATTGCTTTCTTGGAAAAGTAATCAGTAATTAGTAACTAATTACTTTTTCAACTAACTTGACCAACACTGCTCGCCATTCTTCCTCCAGACTCTAGGACCTTGGTTTCCAAATGAGATGCAAATTTTGCTCCCACCAGAAACTGGACTTTGTGCCACAGATTAACAGAGCAGTTCTTTTATTCTTTAGCCAGGTGATTCTGTTTGTTGTTCAGGATCAGCTTGACATGAGGAATAGAGCATTTGAAGCTCAACTCCAGGATCCGTCTGTGTGTTGCACTAACTCCAGCCTCAGTCACTCCTTGTGAAGGTCTCTCACACTGTTGAACGGCCTTTTCCTAACAATCCTGTCCAGGCTGAGGTCATCCCTGCTGCTTGTGCACCGTTTTCTTCCACAGAACTTTCTATTAATGTGCTTTGATGCAGCACTTTGAGAACATCCAACCTCTTTTGCAATTACCTTTTGAGGTGTTCCCTCTTTATGGAGGCTGTAGTGATGGTTTTCTGCACAACTGTCAGGTCAGTAGTCTTCCCCATGAACCAGACTGAGAGACCATTTAAAGGCTCTTTGCAGGTGTTTTGGATTAATTAGCTGATGAGAGCGTGACACTTTGAACCTACGATATTGAACTTTTTCAAAATATTCAAATTTGCTGAGCTTTTGAATTTGAAGTTTTCATAAGCTGTAAGCCATAATCATCAAAATTATAACAAATAAAGGCTTGAAATATCTCGCTTTGCATGTAATGAACCCAGAGCAGCATCTAGCGGTGTGGCTGTTATTTTACTATTACTGTATTATAGTATATATATTGCTATATGCAATACTGTTGAGCATGTATTTGCCTATGTAGAGCTTACAGAGAGGGGGTTTTCAACCACTGCAAATGTACTCCCATGCTGTAGTCCTCCACAATACCAACTGCATGTTGCTCGACATGGATGATGCTGTATGTTAGTTAATGCCAACTGGTTGACAAGTCAACAGGTACTAGCGCGATAATAGTTGACCAGGAATGAGACAAGTACAAAGACATTACACACTCGTTTATGCTGAGTTAGTATGAAACGTAGAGAGAGCTGTTTATGACCACAAACCAGTGATCTCTGTTTCACTTTCGGTCTGTACAACTTCACTTTTCTTCACAGATGGACGAAAAAAGGACATCCAATGGTTGTACCAGCTCTACCACATATTTGTGACACTGTTACCATGTGACAAAAACCCACTCTATAGGAACACGGGCAGCCCACAGTTGTCCATGAACTGCCAACATAATTTCCTCATAATAGAGAGAAAGAAAACTAAATCTGACGCAAAAATGTAAAAATCCAATGCAGTTCAAATTGAAAAAGCAAAACCATACCTCTTGTTGAAGATGATTCCCAGCAGCTGGGTGGCAAAAGCAATGGCCACAAAGAATAGCAGCGCTTTCCACATCCAAACTGGACCCAGCCGACCACAAACCAGCGATCGCAACATCCTGTGAGGAGGAGAGAAGGATGGATGAATGGAATGATGCACATAGTTGTGAGCCCAAAGCAGTCAGTGGAAGAGGAAGATACAGAAAAAGAAGGGGAAAAGTGTGTGGAAAGAGAGTAATACGGATGGATGGATGGATGGATGGATGGATGGATGGATGGATGGATGGATGGATGGATGGATGGTAGTCGGACGATTGGATGGATGGATGGATGGATGGATGGATGGATGGTAGTCGGACGATTGGATGGATGGATGGTAGTCGGACGATTGGATGGATGGATGGATGGATGGATGGATGGATGGATGGATGGTAGTCGGACGATTGGATGGATGGATGGTAGTCGGACGATTGGATGGATGGATGGATGGATGGATGGATGGATGGATGGATGGATGGATGGATGGATGGTAGTCAGACGATTGGATGGATGGATGGATGGATGGATGGATGGATGGATGGATGGATGGATGGATGGATGGATGGTAGTCGGACAATTGGATGGATGGATGGATGGATGGATGGATGGATGGATGGATGGATGGATGGTAGTCGGACGATTGGATGGATGGATGGTAGTCGGACGATTGGATGGATGGATGGATGGATGGATGGATGGATGGATGGATGGTAGTCAGACGATTGGATGGATGGATGGATGGATGGATGGATGGATGGATGGATGGATGGTAGTCGGACAATTGGATGGATGGATGGATGGATGGATGGATGGATGGATGGATGGATGGATGGATGGATGGATGGAAGAATCAAACACAGTAAGATAATGTCATTAAAGTGACAGGATAGGGTTTGAAGAGGAGAAAAGGCATGAAGAGACGGGGACAGCTGGATGAGTCATAAAACAAAAACGACTGAAGTATCTTCGGGAAGGAAACCAGTCTGAAAATAGATCTTGTATTCCTTAGATTCCTTAGATACTGATGTCCGGTTCATTCTTATAACAGAAGATGAATAAACTCAAAGCATACTTTTAACCAAAATTTAAATACTAATCAGTTAAAGGTTCAAGTTAATTTTACATAGCACCATGGACTTTTCCTTGGCTAGGAAAGGCTACCACTCGCCATTGAACAGAGTTTTTTATAATGTGGCACAAACAAGGCATGAATGTGATTGGTTTGAAAAAGTTGGGGAGGGGTCACAGTTTAAACCTGGCCTCCCTACTGGTCTTTGTTCTGGTGTCTGGCTCATGTTTCCCCTTACACTTTGTGCAGGGGGCTTGTCTCTGTAATGAGAAGAAAGATGACTCCTCTCTACTTTACCATGGCAACCACCTCTCTTCTCGAGTCAGTCCACTGGAGAGTGAAACTCTTGACACCTTGAAATTTTTGTACCGTGCTGCACCATCTCCAATGAATTCATTCCCCAAAAATTCCTAAGGGGGGACGGGGGGGTCCTCCCTGTTTATGCTGTGTTTTAGTTAGTATCCGTGTACCAGTCTGCCTCTGATACCAGTGTCTTGATTTTTCCTGTGGGTTTATATGTATGGGTGTGGCATTTTCTTACAACACTCTATTCTATGATACATATTTGTGTAGTAATGTTAGAACAAATTATGAGGTAATTGTGAAACCTAAAATAATGGGGTGTATATGTAATAAAGATTTTTAAAAATGTGTTCAAATGTGTATCTGTTCATTGTAAACATGTATGTATTAATGTCTGTAACTGTAACTTTAACCTCAGCCAAACGTCTCCGAAAACGTCGGAGCGCTTTTGCAAATATGTGGTGTCTTGATAAACCGAGCAGATATTTGAAGTTTACACAGCTACAGTATCGCCTGAAAATGTGTTAAAGGTTTATTTTGTGACCCAGAAATAATAAGAGTAATATTAAAACTAAGTAGCTGCTGCCATTGTTGGAAACTGGAATTGGCTGAGTTGTGCTATGAATTCTAGGAAAGGTTGGTCCACGAAGGATACACCCATCCTTCAAATCTGGGGAGAAGGAGGACACATTTTTCTGAGTCTTCGAATTTAGACATTTGTCACGTCGCTGTAACGTAATCAGCCAACAAATGTGGCCTGCGAAGGATGCAGCCCCTGAATTTGTACACAGCTACGATACTGGACACAGCTTCTTCTTCTTCGGGGTTTAACGGCAGCTGGCATCCTTGTACATGCAGTGCTGCCATCTTCTGTTTCAGTCCGTTATTACACTCTTAAATCCTGCTACTTATTCCTGCGTCTTTTGGGATCTTACAAAGCTTCAAATGACGCGTCGAATATTAAATCAGTCGTCGACGATTTTGATAGTCGACGTAATCGTGACTGGTCGACTAATCGTGGCAGCCCTAATGTCTATTGATGTCTATGGTGTTTCCATAGTTGGCACTACTAATTATTAAAAGGGTTTGCCCATCTTAAACAGTAAGTGTGACAATACTTTCCATTATCAAGCATTTAAATAAAAACCCAACACCACTAGAAAAGGGATAAAAATATACATCAATAAAAGTCTTTTTTTTAACATATTCATGCATATGTAACAAGTTCTATGTAAAAGAGCCTGTAGTGAGCTGTCAAATGAAATAGTACTTTCAGACAGTCTGTTTTTCAGTGACATTGATTGCTGTCACACAATCACACTGGAACAGATCAATGTAACAGGATTTGTGATAGATGTGTGTTCATTGGTTTGGAATCACACACAGATGTCATCAGAGCGTGAACACAACTGGCATGGTCTTTTTGTGTTTGATAACAAAGGAACACTCACAGGAAGTGGCTGTTATGTCATACAATTGCACGTATATTAAACCTAATTTAACCTAATGCATTTTAGTAAAATGCTTATTGGTAATAAGCTGCTACATATTGCCAAAACAACCTTGCAACTCTGTTGAAAGGAAGCGTATTTCCTCACTTTTGGTTTTTATCATACTGATAAAGAGCTGATACACTTATCAAAGCCTCCCACGGGTCTTTAAAGCTGAGAGGGGCTCAGTGTAAAGACCATAACATATGATTCACATCAATTCAATTTTATTTTTATAGCACCAAATCACAACAACTGTCCCCTCAAGGCGCTTTATATTGTAAGGTAGACACTACTAAAACAATCATATGATACCTATGAGCAAGCACTGTGCTGGCGACAGTGGGAAGGAAAAACTCCCTTTAACAGGAAGAAACCTCCGGCAGAACCAGGCTCATATTCATATCTATCCAACTTAACAGTGATGCCTCGTTCCATCCAGCTGGGCGAACAGAAAAAGAAAGAGACCATTCACACTATTACAGCAATATTGTTTTCAGAGGATAAAGGCAACTTTGTCGACTTTGCCACATTAGCTTTGTACTGTTAATACGTGCATAGAATTTATGCTTCTATTACAATTTTGTAAAAACATCTTTATTAACTTTATTTTTTTTATTTAACCCTAAAAAATTAATTTAAAAAAACCTCTACAGTTAAAAATGTCTTATACTGATGTATATTACTATTTCAATCGACCCAGTTACGTTACTGGCTAATGGGACACTGGAAAAGTTTGGGGAAAAACTTCTTCAGTGGACTTGGAGACGTTGATGACTAGAATAATCTTCTGACACTCTCCTAATATGTGATGGACTAGTTCTCTATGATAATTTGACATTTAAACCCAGACGGATTCATAACTTTGCAGTCAGGCACGTTACAGTGTGGTATGTCATATGACAGCTGAAATCACACTTCCTCTAAATAGATTTGTGCATTTCACTGTTCACTTTGATCAGATCTGATCACACTGCCTCTCCGTCTGATTGTCACTTCTGCAGACCAATGTGAGATTAATATTAGGGCAGCAGCCACCACCCTGTTCACCACATATTACAAGTCTGAAATGCCCAAGCGGAGTTGGAGGGAGAGGCTGTATATATGTATATGGTTCCCGAACTTGTGACCATGTTAAGACTTGGCGTGTGAAGAATCCCTACACCCACACCTTCGCCCATGTCTCTGCAAAATCGCAGCCTAGCGCCGCCCATTGTACACCACAGTCTCTCCATCCTAATAACCCCGTTATGGTTTTGCTATCAGCATCTTGTTCTGTGCCCACTTGTTCCATTCTCACATCTATTGCTAGCTATTTCAAGTTACCTGGCTCTCCGTCTGAAAATCATAGCTGTGTCCCCAGGCCGGTATCGGTGACGCTGTTATTGTGCAGCTGCAGAGAGCTCGGAGCATCTCGGAGGCTTCAGCTGCGGCAGATCCACTGCTCGGGCCGTGGACCCGGATCAGCCCCGCGGAGGGACACGGGCCGGAATACGTCCCTGTTGGGCTGAAAGCCCGTCTAGTTCCGAGGACGTAAAACGAAATTTTCTTTCTTCCAGCTGTAAACCTTCCTGCCTATTGTGCTGATAATGAGAATACAGTAGAGTCAAGAAAAGAACAGAGGATGTGGCGTACTTCCGGTAAACATCAAAATAAAAGCATTCATGTGTCTGGACCGTGAACAAGCCGTGAAGGGTATTAGCGTTAGTCGACGTGGGTGCCGAGCAGTGGGTCGGGGGGTCTGGGTCCGTTCATAAAACTCACTGTACCCCGTCCGATGAACTATATACATACTCAGTCTACAGGTTTGAATTTGACATGTCGCCTGTAAAAGTGGCTCCGCGTTGTATCCGGCTGCTCTTGCTGTCGCACACCGTGCTTTTATTAAGTGCGTTATTCCGCTTCGGTTTGTTTTATTGACGTCAGCTTGGCGAAGGGGGTTCGCCATATGTGACGTCACACGGTGACGCTGTTAGAAAGGCATCCGCAGAAAAAGAAAGATTCGTTCCCATCGCTTTTCCTTGACCTCCAGGGAAACAAATCCAAGTCCAGGAAAGGTGGTAAGAGAACTGATAAGGAGTTAGGAAAATGCTCTGAAAATCCGAAAGACCCTGCGCTTGTCTCATTATCAGTGTGATGCCGGATATCCGCCATATTTAAACTACTAAGTGCACGTTCTACTCCTTTAATCGAATCTCGGCAGTATTTGGACCTTTATTACAAAGGTTGGAAATTTGACGAAAACGGAAAAATTAGGCCAGATTTACTAACGCAAGGGGGAGTAAAAATACATGGCCTTGTGACATGTATTTGTAAAGAGGAGAATATTTAAATGAGTCACTACAAAATCTGTGCCACACAGTTTATTGCAAATTGCATAATATCTAAAGCCCCAAAAATCATGTCTTATGCCTGCTGCTGTTGTGATAGCTACATCTTTTTGTTTGTTTGTTGCTTAAAGACAGGAGATAGATGGTGATGTGGATGTTGCAAAGCTGTGCCAAAACCGTGTCTCAGTAAAACTTTGCACTCAAGCTTATAGGCGAGCCCCGCGTATTGCTCTTCAATAATTCTGGGATTTTCATGTAAAACTACAAAAACAACCACAACTCAGATTCTCTTTCTCAGCAGTGTGCACACAATACATCTTATTTTCTCGTATTAACCTGCTGCGATCTAGTGGAACTCCTTTCCTCCACGGTTAGGATTTGTGTGACTGCAGTACATCCATCCATCAAAAGTTTATCAAAAGAAGTAAAAGTTTATGATGTCCCTAAAAGGACCCATCTCATCTTCAAGAACTCATTGTACTGTATCTCCTCTTTAGAGTACTTTGCTCTAAGACTGCTGGCTTACTTGTGGTTCCCAGGTAGACGTAGTAATGGGAGGCAGAGCCTGCTCTTCTGTAGAAGCCTGTTTCTGCTGGCACTTAACCGTACAATCGAATGTGCCTTAAAGCAACTGTTTATGTGGTTTGGTGATTGAATTGAATAAAGTCTGCAATGTGACAAAGAGCATTACCAATAATGCAAACTAACTGTACAGAACCTCAGACAGACTGTTATCAGTAAATATATATCAGAATTTTTATCTTCTAAATCTGCCTTCTTAATAGGAGACCGCGACTCAACTAAAAGTTGTTTTTATTCCTGTTGTGTAATGTTCAGAGTGCAGCTGTGCATTTAACAGGCTGTTGCTAAAACTAAAAATATAGGGTTGAAGAAACATTGGGACGAATGTGTAAAATGTATCATCCTGATCCATGCTCTGGTAAGAAAATCCCAGAAAGTTGATTCAGTGTTTTCAGAAACGTTTCATCACAACAGTCCTCAAATGTCTGGGATATACCTCATCATAACTTCTTGGAGGTTTCCCTGAGAGAATAAGCAATCTTATAGCTGGTGGCTGCCCACTACACCTAATCTTAAGGTCAGCATAAAGTTATTTTCCCTGTAGGAATCAGTAAAAGCTACCTTAGTCTACAATTTGGGGCTTAATGTTGAAAAAGATCTAATACCTTTTGACACAAAATTCCACTAATCACTGTCACACTTTCCTGATTTGGTCTCACTGCCATTACTGAATATTAAAAGTAATAAATGACAGGTTTGGTGATATTTTCATAAACTATTCATTTACCACATCAATAAACACCATGACGGCGCAAAATGTTTTTTCTAACATGGCAACCTTTAAAAAGTGAAAGGAGACAGAAAGACAGGTGGGAAAGAATACAACTTAATGAACTTTTTGATGCCATTTTACACACAGTACTGGTGCAGAATCTAGAAAATGTGGGGAAATACTGGCATCATATACAGTACTTACTTCTGAAGAAATTATGATGGGACCCTGAAATCAGTGGCGTGTCTAGAAAATTTTTGTTGGGGGGGCCAGGTAGGGGCACAGATTTGGAGAAGGGTGGCAGATGTAATTGGCAGATAATGTTAAAAACAATTCCACCAACCCTTAACCATAATTCAGTAACCCTGTAAACCTAATAACCGAATGCGCTTTTAACTCTTATTAGAATGAGATTTTAACCACTACGGTGCAAAGTTTTTAGATACTGCGTTGATAAAGTACAAGAGATACAATCAGTCAGTGTTTATTCAGCATTCAAGGACATCAATAGTTGCATAGTATTTTTACTGACATGTAGTGCACATATGTTTTGGGCAAAAACATTTTTGAATATTAAAATACGAACATTTGTAGCAAACAATTGACAAATTAGCCAGTTCCAATGTAAAACTTTCTCTGCCTGTTAAAAAAAGAAGATAATCTTCTCACAAACTGGTGATTTATTTTGAAACAGGAAAAAAGTGGAGAAACAACTGAAAAGACTAACATTTGAATAGAACCTGAAAGCAAGTAAATACTTTCTCTGCTGCCTTATGGTAAACTTTGATAATATTGATAAAGAACAACACTGGCTGATGATGAAATACAGTCAGCTGGCATGGTGACACTGCCAGTATTAACCTGCAGGGCTGGACTGGGACAGAAAATCGGGCATTTTGACTACAGACCGGCCCACCAGGTATTAAAGCCATAAAGCCTTTGAATGAAAACAAACCCTGTTGTGACAGTGATGTACAGTCTTGTTGGTATATGTATGATTTCTATACATTTTACGTCAGATAAAAACGTTGGTTGTAAGCTTCAGATAATTAATTAATAAAAACTAGATATTTTAAATGAGAATAAGAAAGTATTTCCTTGTGCCCCCCTTTCCCTGTTAATGCTCTACCTGCCCCCTGGCAACACTTTGCTAGACCCGCCCCTGCACAGTTACCAGCTGTCAGCTACATAAAAAAGGATCCTGGTGTTATTTGTCTCTCAGAAACAGTTCATAACTTCCCTTCAACTCATTCATGTCACCTAAAAGGTAAACCTGTTTCTCCATCACCTGTTCAGCTCTGATGATTCAGTGAGGACATCTCCTGGTTTCATCCTCATGTTTCCCTCTCACCACATATCCAAACCGATATCATGACCAGCAGCTTTACAGCTGTGGCTCCAGCAAACATCAGCTGATACTAGAAATTAATATTAAATAAATTCTAACAACAGCTGATCAAGCTTAAACGTGCTGCTGTTGTTTAGCGCGACATCCGCTGGTTTCCTCTTTCTGGCGCAAAGTGGGCGATAAACAAACAAGAGAGCCGATCAGCTGATCATTGATCAGTTTCATGATTGAAGTAGAAACAGGAGAGGGAGGGGGAGAGAATGAGAGAAGAAGAAACAGCTGTGCAGCGTAACGACAGAATGACTCCAGCTTTGTGTGTTTTTTTTTTCATTGTAGCTGAAGTCCGGGACAAACTGTGTTCCTTTTCAGCTCAACACGAAACGCGTAATATTTTCTCTGAATACGAGACGATTCCGTTTTTTACAGGACGGTTGGCAACTCTACTAACTAACCTTATGAATAAAGTTCACTATCAGTAACATCATAGCACCACCCAGCTGTATAAACTCCGTCATGCTAGCTAGTACGCAGTACGAGTTATTGTAACTGACTGTAAAAAGTCAGCATAATGAAAATAAACTCCACCTAAACTTGGTTTATATCTGACCCAGATAGACTGCAGGTCATAACTTCTTACCTGAAGTTCAGTTCACCTGACACTCCGGCCGCTGCTACCTTGGGTCTCTGCTCCTCCTGCCTCCCCTTTCCCTCATCCACCTGTTGCCTCTGTGGAAGCTCCGCCATAGCCACCACCAAACAACTGACTTATTTTTACACATCTGCCAGCATCTGGCCAATCCACCACCGTTCATTGTTTGTACCGTTAAGGGAAGAAAGACAACAAAAAAGCATTGACACCAGGCGGTGGGCCGATGGCCAGTCCAGCTATGGAGAGTTATCAACCTCTGTCTCTCTTCCACAGCATGTCTTTATCCTGTCTTCCTTCTCTCACCCCAACCAATCACAGCAGATGGCCCCGCCCCTCCCTGAGCCTGGTTCTGCCGGAGGTTTCTTCCTGTTAAAAGGGAGTTTTTCCTTCCCACTGTCGCCAAAGTGCTGCTCATAGGGGGTCATATGATTGTTGGGGTTTTCTCTGTATCTATTATTATAGGGTATACTGTACAATATAAAGCACCTTGAGGTGACTGTTGTTGTAAATTTGGCATTGTATGAATAAAGTTGAATTGAATTAATCTGTAGTGGAATACATTTAAAAACATCCATCATAAAGACAGGGGCTGTTATTGTCCCTGAATCTTCTCATGCTTTCCTGCCTGTTATCTCTCTCTGTCTCTCTGTCACAAAGGTAGTGGTTGCCCCATGATCGGAAGGTCAGGGGTTTCAATCCACTGAACGGCTACCCTGAGGTACCCCTGAGCCAGGTACCGTCCCTACACACTGCTGCCTGGGTGCTGCACTGGTGGCTGCCCACTGCTTCACTGGGTGAATGGGTTAAATGCAGAGGAGTAATTTCCCTACAGGGACTAACACATACACATTAGGTATATCACATTAGCCACCTGAAAGCATGAAGAAGGCTAAAAGCACTTGGTTAAGGGAAGAGATGAGAAAGATGGGTCTATATGGTTCTCTGTGGATTATTTGATGCTTATTCACTGCCCTGGGTCGACAAACTCCTGGTTGGATTAAGTACTGTTCGTCTTTATACAACACACCAAGGACTACTTGTAGATTGCCTTGTCTCCAGAATCCACACAGATATATATTTTGGAATATCACGTTTAATGGGGGCAACTTTTCTAATGTGCACCTCGAAAAATTACACAGTGTAGTAACCAGAGATGGGCAGTAACGCGTTACTTGTAACGCGTTACTGTAATCGGATTACTTTTTTCAAGTAACGAGTAATGTAAGGGATTACTATTGCAAAAACGGTAATTAGATTACCTTTACTTTCCCGTAGGAGTTCCTACGTTACTAAAACCGTGAACTTTTTGCGAGAATGTCTCATGACAATGACGCAAGCGAGTGCGACGGCTATGGTAGCTCGTGTGTCAACAATAGAAAACATGGAGCGAGGGATAGAGTACGATCGTGCAGCATTTAATACTTGGAAATACCGACATTATTTTGAATTTGACTCTTTAAAAAGCGACAAAAACATAAGCGTACGTTGTACACTCTGCATCGGAAGAAAACTTCTTTCTACGTCGAAAAATTCCACTTCCAACCTGAGCAAGCACCTAGCACGCTGCCACAAGAATGTTAAATTGACAGAAAACCCCCAGGATCCCCTCACTGACGTGACCGCTGTGGCTACCACATCTACTTCCACCGGGCAAAGCTCAGATGGACCCACTCCTGCTAAACAGGTTAAACTAGATGTAAGAGCGACAGGACTTAGTGCCGCTGAACTGAAGAAGCTTGTCGCTGCCTATATCGTCGAGGACATGTTGCCGATTTCCACTGTTGACTCTGAATCATTCCGACGCATCGTAGAAAAAATACCAACTAAAAGTGGTGTCAAGCTGCCCCAGAGAAAGTCATTTGTAGGACACCTTGAGAGAGAATATGACAAAATGAACTCTAACTTGAAGGCTACACTCGAAGAGGCAGAGTTTGTTTCCACCACTGCTGACATCTGGACGGTAAATAATAAAAGTTTTATGGGTGTAACAGTTCACTGGATTAATTCCACATTACAACACAACAAGGCCGCTCTAGCATGCAAGAGAATTAGAGGCAGCCATACCTATGATGTAATTGGAGCAGAGATTGAAGAAATCCATTCATCATATGGACTACAAGGCAAAGTTATTGCCACTGTAACGGATAATGCATCCAATTTTGCCAAAGCATTCAGAGTATGTCAGCCCTGTCATTTGGAGTCTGAATCTGAAAATGAAGAAGGTGATGACGAGGAACCGACCTTTACTGATGTCATAGAAGCTCTTTCAGCTGCATCTGGTGATGCACAGTTTAGCCTCCCTCCACACTACAGATGTGCATCGCACACAATTAACTTGATTTCAACAAGCGATGTTGACAAACATCTAAATTCCTGTGCAGACACCAAGGCTGTATATAGGAGTAGCACTGCAAAATGTTCTGCTCTTTGGACTAAAGCAAGTCGATCAACATTAGCCTCTGAACAGGTGGAGGAAGTCAGTCGGAGGAAACTAATGGTACCGACATCCACAAGGTGGAATTCCCTGTATGAGGCCATTTCTAGAATCATCACAATTCCCTTGAATGAACTTAATCCCCTGTGTGTAAAACTGGGAATCAAGTGCCTTAATGAAAGGGAGTACCAGTTCTTGAAAGAGTACTGTACTGTGATGAAGCCCCTGACAGTGGCTCTGGACATCTTACAAGGGGATGAGTGCACCTACGGGGCTTTACTGCCAACACTCACAAGCCTGATGTCAAAGACCCTTGCCCTGAAAGATGACCTCTCTAGAATGACAGCCAGCCTTCCAGATGTCATTGTAAAGGTAAGATTATTATTAATTGCTTTGGGTGGATTTGTTAAATTTATTATACCATTCACAGTGGGTGGATGTTATACTTTGTTTTAAGCAGTGGGTACAATTATTAAAATGATAGAATAAAAGACCAAGTATTCACCCCTTGTTAAATATCAGGGACATTGATCATCATTAATCATGAATATTAATCATAATATCAACAAAAGCCTCAGCCAAAATTAAATCTCATACAGTATTGATAATAGAAAATATAGATGGTTTAGAGCTGTAAAGCCCACAAAATATTGACAATAGGTAATTATACAGTAAAATAATTGTATTCTTAGTTGCATCATATTGTATGTTACAGGCCATCAAGACTCGTTTTGATGCTGTTCTGGACAGCCAAGAAGGACTTCTCGCAGCGGCCACTTGTCCCAAGTTTAAACTTCGTTGGCTGAGAGATGAGCGTAGGAGAGAGTATGTGAAGGAGCTCCTGATAACAGAGTGTCGTAAAGCTGCTCCTGCAACTGAGAACACTAATGTGTCCCAAATCCCAGCCAGCCCAGCCGAAATGGACTTTTTTGAATTTCAGAATCAGCCCACAGAAAGCTTCTCAGCAGAAAAAGAAATAACTGACTTTTTAAGGTCAGGCTATGAGCTTGAGATTCTGAATCAGTTCCCAAATCTCAAAAAGATGTACATGAAATACAACAGTCCAACTCCATCCAGTGCACCAGTGGAACGGCTGTTCAGTTTAGGTGGATTGGTGCTTTCCCCAAAAAGGAACAGAATGTCTGATAGAAGGTTTGAGAAGCTTCTGCTGATGCGATATAACCACTGTTTCAGTCCAAAAGAAAACAATAAAACATAGGTCTTTTTCAGGGTTGCCACAAACTGAGACTGGATTAACAGCCTGAATGTAGCATGCAATAGCATTTTCTGTTTTTGTAATCTCAATATTATGCCTCTCTGCACTTTACAAACTGTTAAAAGATGTTTTTGTTAATTTTATTTATTTTATTTATTTATTTTTTGCTTTATTTATATGAAAAGATGTGTGTATACACAAAAATAATTTATGTTATATGCTGGAGTATGCAGAAATACAGTTTAAGCCTTTATTTTCTTAAAATATGGTGTAATGTGCAGAAATATGTTCAAATGTTAAACAAATTTATTAAAGTCAAAGACTGTTGAATTTAATTTAATTTTTGTTTGATGCACTGTTTATAAAGTTAAGATTAAAAGTAATAAACAATTTTTTAAAAAGACACTTTTCCATTTGATTCACTTTTATATGATGGATTATGCAGAAAAAATAGCATTGGCCCAAAAGGTCTATTGCTTTATCAAGCATTCAGGTAGTGTATCATGTTTTTTAAAAGTAACTAAGTAACTAAGTAATTAATTACTTTTGAAAACAAGTAATCAGTAAAGTAACGGGATTACTTTTTTTGAGAAGTAATCAGTAATCAGTAACTAATTACTTTTTTCAAGTAACTTGACCAACACTGGTAGTAACCAAACGTGATATTCAAAAAGATATATCTGGACAATGATTTTGTTTTTTGTTCAACTAAACCAGGGGTCGGCAACCTGCGGCTCCGGAGCCACATGCGGCTCTTTAGTCTTTATACTGCGGCTCCGTGGTTTGGGGAAATAAATTGTAAAAGTATTTAGCTGAAGTGTATTTTATTTATGTTAGTTTTTTTTTAACTTGTAGTTCTAAATTGGAAGATTATCGTGATCTTGAAATATCTTGAAAAAAATAAAATCCCCACATCCCCACGGCTTGCCCTGGCAAACCGTGACAATGCCTAATTTGTGGATTGTCGATCTTCAGATCCTCATACGTATTTGAGCAGCTTTTCTCCACCATGAACTATGTTAAAAACAAAAACCGCTCACGCCTCACAGACAACAGCTTACAGTCCTGCGTAAAGATGAAAGTGACTTCGTACAGCCCCGGTCTCCAGACGCTGTGCGCAGAGGTTCAGGAGCAAAAGTCCCATGTCAAACATATCACGGCAGACCCAACGATGTTTGCATGAACAGAATGGCTGTCGCCATCCTCCATCTTTAAAATGTATTACCCTTCCAGGACCTGAAGTTAAGTAAAGCGCCAGGGTTCTTATCAGTGTTTTCCGTATTGGACCTTATCACTGTTTAGTTTTCACATTTCCTGTTTTATTGTGTTAGCCTCGGACTGTGTGTATGTTCCACTTCCTGTGTCATTAGTTAGATTTAGTCCAGCTGTGTGTACTCACCTGTTTCTTGCCATCATGAGCCGGTGTATTTAAACCCTCAGTTTCTCTCAGTTCCTCGTCTTATCATCGTCTAATCCACAGGTGTGTTTCCAGGTCTACTTCAGTCAGCCAGTCTTTCAGTTTCAGATAGCTTCTGTCCGTCCAGCCTCACTAATAAATACCATCCACACCTTCAATCTGCCTGCGAGTCCTGCATTTGGGTCCACTCGCCCTCTCTCTACAGTGTGACCCTGACAACTTGACATCGACCAATCAGCTGAAAGGAAGAAAAATCTTGTCAAAATTTGTATGTGCAAGTTGAAACTCACACGCATGCGAGGGAACTTGAACAGGAAGCTTCACACATATTTTTTTGCCTTCTATCCGTAAACAGACATTAACCAAACAACTTGTAACTTGTTTAATTATCTTTTACAAATACAAATCTTTTTTAGGCACACATTTTAGATATTTTGATTTACAAGGTTACAAAACTCACTTCACAACTAGACAGTCTGATTTACAAGTACAAAATATTTATGACCATAATTTGAGCCTCTGAATCAATCTGCAGTCCTAATCCCGAGACCCCTTTGCACAGTGTTCAGAAGAGTTGTTCCTTATATTTCTTAAAATGTTTCTTAAAGGCACATTTATATTCCTTCAGCCTCCTCTCATTTTGCATATAAAATAAAATACATCTAATTTTCTTTGATGTACTTGCTGTGTAACTCTTGTCCTCCATACATCACAGACCGCTAATCACACTTTTATCAGTTAATATCTAATATAGCGTTCCATGTTCTTCCTCCTGCAGCAACTGTGTTATAAACAATGAAACGCAAAATGCAGTTACAACGAAGATTCACACAATCTGCTCAACTGTGTTTATGCTGCTCTCTATAAAACAGGAAGTGATGTGTGACCTAATACAACAGACTTCACACAAGAGGGAGAAACGCTGAGGGAAGAATTTGGAACAAATAACTGGATTAAGTTCACAAAGAGAACCAATACAGGAAATAACCTAAACATTATAAAAAACCATCCCTTGATAAATAACCAAAACAGTCCAAAACACTGAAAACAACTGACCGAGGACCATGACCGTGTGTATTTGGGGATTTGTTTGCATTCATTTACACACACTCCATTTTCCCAAGACTTCAGGATGGACACATAGTTGAAAAACTAGATGAAGTTCCCATCGATCCAACCATTCTCTTCCGCTTATCCTTTTTCAGGGTCATGGGTGCTGGAGCCTATCCCAGCTGTCTTAGGGTGAGAGGCAGGGTACACCCTGGACAGGTCGCCAGTCTGTCGCAGGGCAATGAAATTCCCCAAATCCGAAAAGCAAATCCAGAATCTAAAAGTGTGTATTTATTTAGGAGTTTAAATGTAATTAATTCCCAATTAAAAAACAAGTTAACTTTGCAGAAACTCACCACTGCTCACACTGTGGGGACAGGAAGCTGTCCTGATTCTAAATTTAGAAGCAAAGCCTCTTATCAGTTCACTGGTGCCTTTGTTAAGGAGCACAACACCTGCTGCTCCTGACCAGAGTCTACTCCACTTTAATCTACATGGCCCAGTTCAGAGAGTCGTAACAAAAACGAGCACAAGTAAACATGCACTGCGATATCTGCTTTTGTTCTATTAAACACAAAAACAGCTGCAAAGAGGAACTGATGAAGTCACTGTGTTTAGAATAAGTAACGGTGTGCTTAGTGGTTGTGTTAATGTTTTGTCCCAGCATGGTTTTCTAATAATGACGACAAGTACAGTAATACTCATCATTACATTATCAGAAAAAAGAGAAAACAAACTGTGTCAGTTTATTTTTATAAAGCTTTTATAAGTTTTATAAAGCCTTATGAAGGGAATCGTTTTACAACATCAGTGTTACATCCCTGAATCAATGTGACATCATGTGCACCAAACTGCACCGTTTATGCTTTTGTAAAATGACTTTTCCTGTGAAAAACTAAGAATGCTCCATGATTCAGTGCCACCTTTTACACCTTTAGTAAGAAGGTACAGGCGTGAGGCAGGTTAATGCTTCACTGCTGTGAAGCTGTAATAAACCTGTCACAAATCTTTCTCTCTAATAATTTTGTCTTAACTTCAGATTCAAGTTTTATGTTTCATTAAAGGGAAATCAGACTGCCTCGTTTTATTGCCACCTCCAGGTTAACACCCTGATGTTGCGCAGTTTACAACGTCGCTGTTTGGATGTTTTAAAAGCAAAATACACTCACGGTGCGGTTCAGCAGGTCTTCCTCGTATAGCGGTGTCCGGTTAGTGAAGAAAACAAAGGGCGTCCTTGTTGCACTGCTCCTGTTGGCTCAGCAGACGGCTGAGAAAGACCTCTGAAGTTACCGTGTCATGTGGTTCCTCTGCGCCACACAAACACCATCACGGACACGTCACTTACCCACTTTCCCGTTTTTAACTTTAGCTCCTGAATAAAAAAGTTTTAAATTCGGTATTGGGGGAAACAGTAATGAATACATGTGAGCTGGAAAATGTCTCAACACGTTTATTATAATATACAACCCTGAATTATACTGATTCAATTCAAGTCTATTTTATTTATATAGCGCCAAATCACAACCACAGTCGCCTGAAGGCGCTTTATTACTGATGACCCAAAGACAATTCAGTCCACTGATGAGCAGAATGCGCATCAGGCAGCTACGTGAAGTTCACCACAATTAAAAAATGAAGCTTGGAGAAAAAATAGATCCCGGGGTCAAATACGTGATGAAACAGGCTTTTGTGTAGCTACCATTCACTGCGCGTTGTTAGTTAGTTTATGTCACACTGGTTACAAACTATACTGCAGCTAAAGTATGTTGATAGTCGCACTTTCATTCCAGGCGCATTTGTCTGTCCTGCTTTGTGTTTCTTTGCTTTTTGCGCTGTCCACGGCACGTGCTGCAGAGACATCTTGTGGTCATCTTGTGAACGTTTAATGGGTTGTGATTGTTATTTTAGAAATTCAGAGCTTTGAATTCGTTTTAGAATAGTAACATCACAAGTTTAAATTAGATAAAAGACTCTTGACAGCTTACAGGAAACAGAATCTGCATATACTGCACTATTTCAAATTGCTGACTGAATCCTCCACATTGCTGCTGTCTTTCCAATTTGAATAAAGCATTTGTTTTTCGTACATGGCTTAATTTTTAGCTAGATCAAATCGTTGACTATTTCAGAATCAGAATCAATGAAACGTACAACAGACACCAAGCAATCATATAAAGTATAGAAATAGAGATATAAACATAAATATTAAAGTATTAACACTAATGTTTCTGGGATATTACAGGTGTGAGTGCACAGGTGCACAAATATACTTTGTGGCGTACAAAAAGTGACAGAGTGTCTGGTTCAGTGTGTGGGTCTGACCCAAGTAGATGCATTAGTTTGATAGAGGGAGGCAGGAACAACCTCCTGTGTCATTCCCTCAGACTGCAAGGTTGAAGAAATCGCTCTTCAGTGTGTTACGGAGAGGGTGGGAGTCATTGTCCGTGACCGGCAGCTGTCATGAAACGGCCCAAATGCAGGCTCGTATGTGGGGGGAGCCTGCATCTGTGAGACAGACACGCAAAATTAAAAAGGAAACCATGAGAACAGACATGAAAACTTGACTAGACGTGACACATGGAGCACAAAGGAGGCACAATAACAAAACCCAAGATCTAAAACTCATTAAAGAAAACCAGAAACTAAATTCAAGATCCAAAATTATTTATTTGTCACATGCATCGTTATACGAGTACAACATGGGCTCCGTAGGCTGCAGCGCCCCTGAGAAGGACAAATGGATGGATGGGTTTTTAAATAAATCTAACACCAGATGTTTGTTCTGACTGATAGATCCACCGCCCATTTCCCAATAGGAAGGGATCTAAGCAGCTTCTAAAGAAAAATGTGTGGACTTCTTGAAGTTTTTCAAGAAACTTTTCTTTCCAGGCTCTTTAGACTTCGATGACCTGGATGACTGAGAACCTTCACAGACATAATATGAAGGGATATTGATTCATCTATTTTGGGGAGCTGTTACGGTTCAGCGTGGGGGACTCAAGCGCAGGAAGCCAGAATCAGCTGTACACAAGAATTTATTTACAGAATCCACCAGGTGTATAAACAGGAAGTGCAGGGCAGTGCTATATACAACAAGGTGAGGGACGGCGCTCCAGGGAAATCCAAAGGGGTAGTCACTCGTTCTCCAATTCTCCACACACACACATGACCACAGGTCCACTCTCCACTCTCCACACACTGATTCACACGGGAAGGTATCCAGGAGTCCTGTAGACGAGGAAACGAGAATTAATTACAACGTTCACAATGTTAACTGAGCTGTAACTTTGACTCTCACTGACGGGTGGCAGACAACGATCCAGCGAAGACCAGCAGACTCCTTCTGGCTTAAATGCCGATCGCCTTGATGGGCATCAGGTGTGTTCCCCTTCCGTGGGCGTGAACCCACAGTGAGTTCTTCCCCGGCGACAGAGAGGAGGAGAGAGAGAAAGGTAGAAATGGCCGATCAACGTCCTGCTGACCCCCCAGGCCGTGACAGGAGCGTCCTATATATAACTTGGGAGTTCTGAGAAACTGTGCACACTTGATGGTGTTTTTCATTTAGACTTGATTAGGTTTAAATTTCTTTTTTATTATACATTTCATTTGTTGATATTCTAAAAATCTTTTCTTGTTGAACCCGTACTGTAGAACTAATCTGTCGAACAGAATAAAGTCTGTTCCTTCTAAAATATGTTCCAAGTATTTGATTCCTTTACGACTTCAATCTGTGAAGTTTATCATATTATTGTTTTGTAATATGTCCGGATTGTTCCAGATAGGTGTACGTTTGCATGGGATTCATGAAGACTGTTATTTTTAGAAACTCCCACCATGCTGTCAGAGAGGAGCTGATGTTGATGCTTTTAAAGCATTCATGTCGTTTGATGTTTGAGCTGATAAATGGTCAGAAATCTCCAGATTATTGCACAGTGCCTGTTCTACAAGGCTCATCTTAGTGGGCGTGTTTTAACCATCCAGAGATGAACTGAAGCCTGTTGGTTAAAAAGTAGTGTTGAAAGTTAGGCGGCTCTAGTCCTCCTTTATCCTTGGCCCTTTGTAGCATTTTTCAGCTGATACGTGCAGGTTTATATTTCCAAAGGAATTTAGAAATGTACGAATCCAGAGATCTGAACCAGGCAGCTGATGGTTCACTCGGGATCACATAAAATAATCAAACCACCATTTTTCTTGAAGCAATCCTTCCCATGAGTGATAGGGACAGAGACTTCCCTCGAGTCAGATTGTCTTCTACTTTCATTAAAAGTGGCATGTTGGTTAATTCAGTTAAATCTGCAAGCCTAGGAGAGTTAGCTCTTCTGTGTTGTGCCACTGGCTCAGCAAGAGGTTGTTTAGTTTCCCTGGAGTGTAAATCTTTGCAATCTTCCTGGCACTTCACAACAGTCCTGGTGATATGTTAAATAAGGAATTGTTGTGGAATTTGGTGATATAAATTAGACTTGTTTTGCGGTAAATCTTTTAGAACCTACCATCATATTAAACACTACAGCCAAAGAAACGAAAAAGTGCTCACAGATTATCCTAACAAAGGAAAATTAACTCAAAAAAGCCTTTTAAACAATCTTGTGTTTTTGGATTACAAATGAATTAATTTACGAGATGCACTGTAGGTACTGTGCATTGCCCAAGAATGTAAGTGTGCACATTGTTTTCATGATCAATAATATAAATTATTGATCATTTTGAAGTAGATGTTCTTGCTGATGTTCAGTTTTACATGAATGTCTGCAAGAACTTTTCCCATCCTTTTGTTCAACCACTTGGAGTCACCAAAAGCTTATATTTTACACTGCATGATTTACACTGAGATGTACGCTTCATTGCCCAAGTGTACAAATAACTAACTAATATGTAAACCGTTTCACCATAACGTAGGAATGCTACTGTGTTTAGTAACGACTGTGTCGTCCATGTGGCCTCGGTCTCCACATCAACCAATTATTCTGATTGATTGACTGAGTATTTGCAGATATGTCCTTACAGCCTTTATTATAAAGAAGATGTGATTGTGAGCTTCTGATAAAGCTTCAAAGCCAGAAAGTATAATCCTAGAAAAAGTGAAAAAATGCTGTTCTTCTTTTTATTTTTAATGCATTTTGTTATTAATAGTTGTCCTACATTGTCACTGTAATACATCGAAATGACAAACACATCTGTACCATAGCTACAAAAATAAAAGCACTTATTGGTCAGGAATCGTCGCATATCCACCACTAACTAAAGTAGTGATTTAGCAAACGCCTCCTTGCCTGAGACCCTCTGAGACTTTATACAAACTCTTTTTCATTTGAAGGCTTGTGCAGTACTCTGCTCTCTGCTCTACTGATGTGTTATTATAGGGCTGATCCACCTCTGTGTGTCTTTAAATATTACATTATTATACTACTTTAAAACATAAGGGAAATGATCTGATGCCAATGTAAAACTGTACAGTTGTATGATGAAGAATAAAATGTGTAGCCTTCCAATAAAGACATGGTTGATATTCCAGGTCCTAATGCTGGATGAAGTGTTCAGATTTTTAAAGTAGCATTCTCAGCTGAACCTTCCGATTGCTTTGATTCTAAATGTTGATTTTAAACTTAATTTGGTCCTCGCAAAGAAACACACTCCTTAAAGCCACAGCGGCATGCTTTTCACAAGTAAAAATACAGTTTCTTTACACATTCAAGCATTTCAGTTTGAACAAGAGGAAGTTACAGCAAAACTAGAGCCTTTGTGTCTAAGGTCTGTTGTTTTTAGAGATCACACACATAGACAACCACACCACAGGAAGCCACAGACATGAACACAATTTCAACTTCTCATAAAGATCTGTCTGTTAAAGTTGTGCAGTCAAAGCAAAAGCAGAAGGTTCAAGGTTCTTTATTTGTCACATGCATAGTTATACAAGTATAACACACAGTGAAATGTAGCCTGACACGCTCCTCGACATGAGCAAAAAAATGGGGGGGGGGGATGTAGAGGAAGAACATTATATATATATATATATAGTATATACACATTGGGTGAATGTGCAGTAGCAGCAGCAAGCAGGTGAATTCTGTACATTAATATGAATGGACATCTGACTATTTTACAGGATAGACAATATAAACATATTTAAAATTAAAGGAATTGAAATGTACATTGTGCCTTGGTTTAGTGTCTGGAAGAGAGTCCTGTCTCAGTCAATTATAGATGATGTGAGAGGGCGGGTGTGTGTGTTTAGGGCCCGGATGGCTTGGGGATAGAAGCTCCTCTTGAGTCTCTCTGTCCTTGCCCGGAAGATGCGGAACCTTCTACCAGATTGCAGAAGTTGGAACAGTTTGTTGCCAGGATGGGACGGGTCCTTCAGTATCTGCGCTGCTCTAGTCCGGCATCTCCTGGTGTAGGTGTCCTGAAGCGGGGGGAGAGCAATCCTGCAGCAGCGTTCTGCTGTACGGATCACTCTCTGGAGAGCTTTTTGGTCCTTCACACAGCTGTTCCCGAACCACGATGTCATGTTCTGTGTGAGGATGCTCTCCACAGCGCCTGTATAGAAAATCCTGAGGATCTTTGGAGAGACCCTGAACTTCCTCAGTTGTCGTAGGTGATACAGGCGCTGCCTAGCCTTTTTGGTCTGGACCTGAATGTGGGCAGCCCATGTCAGGTCTGAGGAGATGTGGACACCAAGATACTTGAAGGACTGCACCCTCTCCACTGGAGCTCCATTGATGATAATGGGCTTGTAGTCTCTGTGCTGACTCCTTCTGAAGTCCACCACCAGCTCCTTGGTCTTGCTGACGTTCAGCTGGAGGTGGTTGTCCTGGCACCACGATGCCAGATTCTTCACTTCATCCATGTAGGCCGCCTCATCGTTGTTGGAGATGGCACCCAACACCACTGTGTCATCAGCAAACTTCACAATGGTGTTGGAGCCATGGGTGGCCACACAGTCAGAAACACCAAAGCTGTTCCTGCCCTTCAATTACAGAGCACACTGTTTTATTCACTTCAGCAAACAATTGTAATTACAAGAAAAACGCTGTGTAAATTCTTAAGTTGAATACTTTGTATGATGCTGAGGTATAATGACCTTTGAAGACACCGTCTGTATGAAGAAACATGCTGCAGGCACTGCTCAGGTGTGGCTTTGGCCCATTCTCCCACACATTCAAATCCTGAAGGTCCCGTGGCCCGTGCTATAACTCCCCATAGATTTGGATTCAGGGCAGCTGATTGGCTGGTACCAGTTTAGAGTTTCCTTGGCCGTGTGTTTGGCATCATTGTCTTGCTGAAACATGCACTCTTTGTTCATCCTCCTGGTAGATTTTTGTCAGGAATGTCTCAGTACATTATTCCATTCATGCAAATTCAGCTCCCAGAGTCCTCAGTGGAAGCTTCGGTAGTTTAGACATTCTTCTGTAACCAATGTCATCGTTATGTTTCGCAGCAATACGATTGCAACAGTCCTTAGACGCTCACTGGTTTTATATATCATGAAATGTCCATTGTGTGGCACATTGGTAATGACACAACGTTTTATTGGCCATCAATTAGGCCTGAACCAGCTGATAATAATCAGTACTAAGTGACAGGATTGCTTTCTAATTACTGACAGATTTCAGCTGATGTCATGACTTTCCATGTGATTTCCCTTTCTTCATGTGTTCGGTACTTTTTCCCCGCATCTTTTCTTATTGTTACACATCGATGGTTTGATTTCTTTAGATTTATCGCATAACTGCTGCATCTATTTCATGCATCAGGCATTCATACATTTAGTCCAAAATGTGTTTATAGAAAGATTATTTGACTTTAAATTCACTTTATCACAATTCCAAGGCTGCTCAGCACCTAAGAAGCCACTGCTTTACAATGAAAAGCCAGGATAAAGTTTCCAACTTCCCAACAATCTTACTTTAGTGAGAACTCCCCAGTAAACTGATGGAACAAAATGTTTGGCCATAAAGGCTGAAATAAGCAAACTTGAAGCCTAAGAGGTCCAATTTTGATATTCCTTTGAAACTCCCACGATGAGGAACCTAATGAGGAGGATGATTGAAGGTTGTTATCATCATGTCCTCATCCAATCAGAATGCAAAATAAAACAGCCACCAGGTTGTTGTTTGTTTGTTTTTTTTAGTTTTGTGACCTTTTCAAAGTGGACAGACAACAATAAAGAGACAGGAGATAACAGCAGGGGACTTTTCATTTAGCGACTTGACACAGAGAATACAAGAATATCATTTCATTTATTCATTATACATGTTTTGGAGCTGCAATATGCTGGTGTACAGACAAGCTCTGTTTCAGAGATGGGCTTTTAACCAGACGCATTATCTACAGTTTCCAACAGCATTGCTTTCTGGTAAAAGAGTCCAGGTGCTGAACTTGCAAGATAAAGTTACAACATTCGATTTGTTGTGTCCAGTGTCCTGACTTTTTTGGAAACAGGTTTAGAAATGATGAAAGAATACAATCAAGTCTTGGCCCCTGTGCTATCCAACATAACAGAACATAGTAATAAATAATATGGTCTTCAGATGATGCACATACAATTTCAGGTGAACAACAAAATCAGACATCTTACATCGTATAATTATTTATTTAACAAAACGAAGCCAACACACAGAAGCAGTGTGTGAAAAATTAAATACAATATTACTGCTTCAGCGGGAGTCACGTAGCCGCTAGCTGCTAATAATCAGATAATCTGTTTATGTGCTTCTTATATAAATTTTTTAGTGCTGTCAGTGTTAATCTCTTTAAAATGATGTTAACGCCATGACCGCATTAATGCGGCAAATCTCAGTTAGCGAGTTAAGGTGGATCTCCCCGTGCGTGGGGCTGCACGGCATCAACGTGTTGACGAGCTAACCACGCTAACGCATTGATGCCATGCAGCTCTATGCACGGGGCGATCCACTTTAACTCGCTGAGATTTGCCGCATTAATGCGGACAGCACTAAAAAAATTTGGAACAGAATAAATGGACCCTTGCAGAGCAATAGCAATTCATGTTTACGTAGTTCAAACGTGTATAATAAAAGATATTATCTTCTACTTTTTTATAATAGAATATTATTTTATTGCATCTCCATGAGCTTTGTGCATTACATTGTTTGTTTTTAGAATCTGTTATTGCATGGTAAAAAAAACCAAAAAAAAAACCTTTATGACCATTGTGAAGACATAGTATATACAAGATTATGCAAGATGTGTTGTTGTGGAGAAACACTTCCCTGTGATGGCTTAGTATTGTGCAAGCATAATACTTGCCTTGGTGGTTGATGAAACAGTGTCTCTGGCTGCACTGTGCTGTGCTGCAGGTTTGATATTAAAACTAAAATTAATGCCAGTGAGTTAAGAACCTTTTGGAAGGACCCTCATTTAAAGAACACCTCATAAATAAGACGTTAAAGGTTGAGTAGCAATATAGAGAAAAGCAAAAGTCATTTCACAGTCTGCTTGTATTTCATCAAATGTGATGGAAAGAGCACAAAGGAGAAAAACAGAACTCTTGCTGGTGATGATGTTGGTGAGAACATAAACCAAAGACAGACAGCTACAGACAACTGAGGAAAACATGCCCAGAATGCACCTTTCAGGATAACAGTGACCCATGGAGCTAAGTGGGACTAAGAGATCCTCCAACATCTTTCAGCTATTGTGAGCACTCAGCTATCTCTGCCCTGAACTCAGATTGTACAGGGGGAACATCTTTTGAACAGTGCCTATCACCATGTTCTTCCTGAAGGTATCTGTGGTGAAATAATACGCAATGGGGTTAAGCACTGTGTTTAGACAAGCCACCACCAGGCTGTAGCGGTATGCAGCCAACATGGGGTGCATACTGCTACAAGTTCTAGAGGTTATAGGCTCTCTGTGCAGGGAGAGGACAACTAGGGTAGCATGGTATGGAGAGAAACTGAATAGGAAAATAAGCAGACTTGTAGCAATCATCCTCCGGATCTTTCTGCTGTTCAGCAGATTTGTCTGAGCCACAGTGCTTTTTTGAACAGTATGAACCAATATCCAGGAGCATACTAGCATAATTGCTAAAGGGAGCCCAAACCCCAGAAATAAAGTGGAAAAAACTACTGCTGGTTGTGTGGCATAAACCGGTGGGTTATCAAAGCAATGTTTAGTAACATTTAAAGAAACATTTTCACGCTTGAGGATGTAGATTGGCACACTTGGACCAAAGGACAGTATCCACACTCCAAGACAAATCAACCATGACTTCTGTCTTGCTCTCTGAATTCTTGTAGACATAGGAAAGCTGACAGCGACACAGCGGTCAAAGCAAATACAAGCGAGGAATAAGATGCTCCCATACATGTTGGCCTTCAGGATCAAGCCAAGGCAATCACACAACACCAGAGGAATGCCTTCTAATCCAAGGTGGTAGTAGATTCTCACTGGCAATGTGAGGATGAGTAAAAAGTCCGCCACGGTCAGGTTGGTCATGTAGACAACTGTTGGGGATCTGGATTTGATTTGACAAAAAAAAAATACCAGAGCTATAACATTCAAAGTAAGACCCACGATGAAGATGAAGGAGTACAAGCACACGTGGATGATGTCGAAGTGGTTCGTACTGTCATTGGTGCAGGTAGTGGTGTTGCTGATGGACATCGTGACCTGTGAGAAAGCAGAAAAAATAATGCATGAAAAAAACAGGTTTGTTGCAGGTTTAAGTATCAAAGAACAATTCATGTTCAGCTCAGATGTCGTCAATCAAATAACTGTAACTTATGTCATGTCAACATAAAGCTTCTTTGATTACTACGGCAGCAATGTTACAAACTACTATCTCAGCTGGGAAACAGTCAAAGAAGCACACGCTGATCAGAACCATAAGTGAAGCAGCTCACTGAAGTGACTACACACAGTCACACACAGTTCTGAACTGGTGTAAGAAAGACAAACTGTCAGACTCCAACCTGATTCACCAAATCGAAACTGGACTTAAAACGAATCACAGTGAAGCTGGAATTACTGAAGCCGTCGTCAGGCCTAAGTCTTTGCAATATGTTAGTGATTAAAACAGACCTCGCCCTCGCACAGCTTCATACCACTGAAGGGACACTACAAGGATGATTGAGCTCTATCATTGGCTATTTGCTGGGTGGGCTGAAATCACATTCAGGTTACCCACAGAAGAGGCTCCGCAGTCAAAGCTTCTAGTACCAGTATTAGTAGCTCAGGAAGATAGGGTGGCAGAGGAGCCAATCACTGGCTTCAATGTGATTGAACACATGTTAGAGAGGGGAATAGAGCCGCCTCGTGCTGTGAAGGAGGATGTTAGCACAGTATTCTCCACTGACTGTAAGAAAGCGGAAGTCTTTTTAAAGGTGAGTTTGTTAGGAGCAACTCAGGCGGACCCCAGCAGCAGATCACAGTACGCATTTAGCTAGAGTGTAAATGACTTATCTACAGTGACAGAGTAACAATAACAGTTCTGGGATTGCAGGGATAACTGGCGGAGGACTTGAACGGTCTATGGGAAGAAAAGGGAGCAGAGATTACTGAGTGGACACTAGACTTGTAGTCAAGACCGCCTAAACCAAGACAATACCAAGACCACAAGGTATCGAGACCAAAACCAAGACCAAGACAAAGTCGAGACAAGACCAAGGCCACGTAAAAGTGGTCTCGAGACTGGTATCGAGACCAAGACAGGTCTTAAGACATCCAACTCTAGTGGACACGGAGAGAGGAAGACGAGGGTTGTGTGAGGTAATAGAGTTGGAGAGCTTATTTGTCACGAGTTTGGTAGAAGGCTCGGGCAGTGGTAGTGAGGAGCTGGGGGCTGAGGAGAGAAGAGTGCGTGCTGGTGGCACAGGCAGATGGGCGTGGCCAGTTCCCCTTCTCCAGCACAGCAGCAGAAGGTAAGACAGCTATTGAGGGAGGAGATTGACATGTTTGCACCCAATGGTTTTTCTTACAGCACCTCCTTCTCAAAACTCCACCTGTCTTCTCCTGCCTGCTCACCCTCTCTGCCTCTCTGCATGACTCCGAGGAATTTGGACTCAGTGTATCCCTCTCATTTGAGTAAATTATGGTTGTGGAGAGATTACTCGAAAATGATGCATGGACTAATTCTCCTGTCTTCCTTCCCCCAGACCATATCTGTTCCTCGAGTCACAGTCCACTGGCTTCACTTAAACCCTCACCACCATATGGCCCAAGTGTGTGCATGTGTTTAACTGAGAACATGCAACTCAGTCCTGCTCTCTTGCCTGTTCTCGTCTAGGCCTTGCACTTGCACTTAGTCTGCATGCCTCCAGTTTAACCATTCATAACAGAACAGCACAGGAAATAAAAATCTGGAGTCTGGCAAAGCTGTTTCCACAGGGTGCAATCGTGGAAAAATAATCCCCCTCTGTGGAGTTTTTGCTACATAATCTGTAAAAGCTGTACTCAAAAGGCATTGTAGCTCCAACAGTACATACACAGTATAAACTTATTGCTTCACTAACACGTTATCAGGAAAGATAGCACTTTAAATGGCATATGTCCTTAAGTAGTTTGGGAGGACGAATGTAAAACAGTCTATCACATATGTTGCCATGCATATCCCCCAACCTACTCAAATATGTATGTGAGAAAAGAAATGAATGGACATGATGAAAAATTAGTCGTCCTATGTATTCTTTTGTTACAAGATCCCAAATCCACCATAAGAGCCTATTGCAGAGTACTTAAAAGTACTTCTAATGTTACCTTTCATAATTACACATCATACAAGTGCTCTGGGTTTACAGCTCATTCACTGTAACATTTCCATTTGGTTATAACAAATAGCTGTCATTGGCTACCTGGAAGATTTTAGCTGAGAGCTTGTAAATGAAAATCCACGTTTGGCCAAATGTTGCGCTTTACTTTAGTTTACTGGGTTTTTGTTTTTTTGACAATTTGTAAAACATTTCACACCATGAAGACATGCAAAGGTACAACAGTATCTCTGTTTCTAAACATTATTTGTGTATGTTTGAAATAACATGAAATAGTCAGTGCATTTTCAAACCAGTACATTTCTTTCAGTTTCATGTCGTTCACACAGACTAAGATAAGGACAGGAAGATACACAAATAACATTCCCCACAATTTTCTGGTTTGGTTTTACCCTCTGTAGAGCTGAGTGACAAGTACTAAAATAGTGTTAAATAGTATAAAATAGTGTTTAAAGGTAATTTGTAAATGCGCTGATAGTGTGAGTTTTACCTGTTTGATGATTAAATTTATAAAGATCCAGTGGAAGCAGAAGAAGAGCACTTCTGTGGTGAGCTGATATCTTTGCCACAAGGCAGCTTCCTGTGCTGACATCGGTCAGCTTCTCTCTGCTCAGTTTTCACACGTGTGTGTGGTACGAATACTTTCTTTACATTTTCTGTACGTGTTATGGAAATGTATCCACACACAGTCTGTAGTTTGCTCTCATATCGTTATTGTTTGTGTAAACATAAACAAAATTAATTATGTTACAAATGTTATTGGGTCATCTCCAAGCAGATCTAAAAATCTTTGTATTAAAATAAAAATGACTATTTTCTAAATTCAAAGTCATGTGACAAAACAGACGAGGCTCGTTGTCTTTTTTAAGTTTTAGTTATTATTGACTGGCTTACATGAATAATGCTGAGCTTGATTTACTTCTAGCTTGATGTTAAATTTACATCATATTTATATCTTAGAAGAGAGATCCCTCTAGAGGCGAGCAAATCACCCGGGTTCTGTTCATCTGGATGTTGGAGGAAACATCAGTGGAACAAACCTTTCTTCAGTCACAGCTGACAGGATGTTACCCCAACCTTCCCCAAACCCCAACTAACAGTGACCCTGAGAGGTCAAGTGGACTGGAACTTAAGAAAACAACAGCAAATAGAAAAAAGCTGCAAAAGAACACAAAACACAACAGAAACAGGAAAAAACACAAAACAAGCCCCAAAACTGGCATCGTTTTGGGGCTACATAGTTCTACAGTGGCAGAACTATGTAGATGTAAATGTGACTGAAGGAGCAGAACAAGTGTCAGGCTTAAAGAGTGTTTCAGTATTAGACATGCTGTGGCATATTAACATATTAATCTGTAGAGTTTAATTCGGCTCTCTCGTGTTTGTCAAATATTTTCACTATGTAAAAATAAATTTTTTAATTCAAGTTTCTTTTGTTTTTTCTCTTTTTCTGCTGTTTTTTTAAAATCGTCAAACACGTGACCTTTCATCAGAGTCGGATATCAACCACACACAAAACTGCATGTCAGGATCCAGACTGGCTGGTCCTCCTCCTCCTATCAACCCTCCCACATATCTGACTTCCTGAGTGGGCCGTAGTTCTTCCCACAGTTCTTCAAATCAGCGAGGAAGAGCGCGACGGTGCGAACGACTGAGTCTGCAGACAGTTTATGTAGGAGGCTCGTCGCACACCCTCCTGTACACGCTGAGTCTGCAGAGTTCTGCTTTTCACCAAGTGTCCACATTTTCAAGTTTACAGATAAAATGTTCATGTTTGTGTTTTAGCTCTCATGGGTCCTCAGATGCAGCTAAAGGTGGGGCTTTAACAAATCACCCCTTCAAAGGAGTTCTCTTTAACTCATCGATCCTTGCTTCTTTGATATCGAGTCCTCTAAAGGTCAACAGCACTAAATGTTTAAAAAAGAAAATGTATTTTCTCATCACGAGCCCTAAATCAGCTGAGTCACATGTCACAGATGCACCTCCATGCATTTGTGTTGATAACACACTGATAACAAGCTGTGGGTCTGTGTGAGGGTACGTCGATGATTTTGATCTTTTCAGAGAAGAATTTGTCTTTGGGCTGTGGAAATGACTTTAACCAGACACGAGCAGATACATGTAGCTTCAGGCTCACCTGTTTGTTTAGCTGTATGTCCGAGACTAACTTCACATGTGGGACAGAAAAGTTTGTTTCTTCGTCTTTAATCCATTACATCGTTTCAAAACCCAGCTCGTTTTGAATAGTCTTTATTAGATGACGCATTAATGATTACAGACAACGGAGTTTGGATTTCTTTGGAAGTTCAGGATCGGTTATAAACTTGCTGACCAACAGTGATAAAGAAACAATGGAGATTTCTTTGTGAACAAATGTTCTGTAGACACCAGTTTGATATTTGAGGCTTTAATAGTGGAACAATAAACATTTCCTGTCACTGACCTCATTTGTGTCGTGTGCTGATGTCAGTGGTTCCACCACAACTTTGCAGCTACATGTTGAAAAGTCCATACAAGTTTTATTATGAGTTCATTTAACATTAACCAGAGAATGTTTTTTCTCAGTCCACTGTGAAAGGTAAGCGAATTAAGGCAGAAATGTAGAAAATCCCACAGCAATTCACAGAAAACTACATTCAGTGTCACAGTGGTGTATGTGGAAGTTTGTCTTCCTGCCAGAAGTTCTTAACTTTGGCTTGAATGATCCGAGTCGAGCTCCTAGTATTCAGTAAAGTCCCTTCAATTCACAAGTTGGAGTCACTTGTTCCTGAGAACTCTGAATGGAAGTCCGTGTCCTGGTATGATCACGTCGGCAGTACGTAAGGCCTCCTGGCGGCTGACCTCGTGTACTGCAGCGTTCATACTTAGATCCCGCCAGCTGTTCTCGTCTGAGCAGCACTCAAACAGATCTCCTGCGATCAGCACGGTGCCTGCTGAGGTCCCCTTCACCTGCACGCTGATATCTTGTCCTGTGTGGCCTGGAGTGGGAACTATAGACACCTGTGGATGAAACAAGACTATTTAAAAACACTACATACATTTAGAAAAACCAACGAGATCACCAACTCTGTCACAGGACTCAAATTTTGAGATTATTGTTGAAATTATTTAATAGTTTTTCTTTATTTTTACTACTTTCTACATTGTAGATACAAACTGAAGACGTCACCTATATGAAGCAAGATATATGGGATTATGTAGTAAAGACAAAAGTGATAAATATGTTTTATATTTTAGGTTCCACCCTTTGCTTTGTTGGCAGCGCTGCAAACCCTCGGCCTTCTCTCAGTGAGCTTCATGATGGGGTCACCTGACGTGTTTCCCCTCACAGGTGAGCCTGTCAGGGCTCATTTGTGGAATTTCTTGCCTTCTTAATGAGGTTGGGACCATCAGGTGTGTTGTGCAGCAGTCAGGTTGGTGCACAGCTGACAGCCATATTAGAGAACTATTATAATTCATATTATGGCAAGAACCAATCAGCTGAGAGAAACAACAGCCCATCATTACTTTAAGAACTGAAGCTCAGTCAGGCTGTAAAACTGCTAAAACTTTGAATGTGTCCCCAAGTGCTGTCACAAAAACCATCAAGACCACGATGAAACTGTCTGACATGAGGACGCCCCAGGAAAGGAAGAGCAGGAGTCCCCTCTACATTCATCCGAGTCACCAGCCTCAGAAATCACAAGTTAACAGCAGCTCAGATCAGAGCCCAGATAGATGCACACAGAGCTCCAGTAGCAGACACATCTCTACATGTTCAGAGGAGACTGTGTGAATCAGGCCTTTATGGTCAAACAGCTGCTGAGAAACACAAGGAGTGGACATTAGACCAGAGGACATCTGTGCTTTGGTCTGATGGGTCCTGGCCTCCACAGTCACCTGACCTAAACCCAGTGTGGATGGTTTGGGATGAGATGGAGCTCAGAGTGAAGGCAAAGGACCAACAAGTGCTCAGCATCTCTGGGAACTCCTTCAAGACTGTTGGAAACCGTTTCAGGAGACGACCTCATGAAGCTCATGGAGAGAACGCCAAGAGTGAGCAAAGCAGGACTCAAAGCAAAGGCTGTTTGGAAGAACCTGAAATATCAAACATGTCCTGAGTTATTTCACACTTTTCTTGTTTACTACAGAATTTCATGTGTTTATTCATAGTTCTGATGCCTTCAGCGAGAATTAATGTAATCCGAATGAGAATACTTTATTAATCCCTAAGGTAATTATGTAAATGTAAATAGTGTAATAGTTCATTACTGCGTAAATAGTAATGACAACTGGTACACACACACACACACACACACACACACACACAGTCCGTGTTTGCATCGCGGTGGTTTCAGTGTGTTGTATTCCAGCTAAATGAAGATCAAAATAAGAAATAAATCTCTCGGTTCAACCTTTAAATTTCAGTGTGTGTTGTGACAAAAATGAAAAACTCACATGTTCATCAACGGTGTAAGTCTGTCCCTCTGCCAGCTCGCTGGGACTGTATCTGTCCCCTTCACTGACGTCATATCCTACAATCATCTTTGCAGTTGGGAAAAGACTCAGATTTCCAATGTGGTCTGAGTGTCCGTGGGTGCCCACGACCAACTCAATGTTTTCTGGGTCCAAACCTCTCTTTTTTAAGGTCGTCAGAAGGAAGTCCCGGTCCCACGGCCCCCCAGTGTCGACCAGGATATTCTTCAGTCCCGTTATCAGAGTGATGGTCCCGTCGGCTCTGAAGTTCCCGTCAGTCTCCGGACAACAATATCCGGGTTTCAGGACGGACACGGAATACGCCTGACCGCAGAAATCCAACTCCGTCTCTGACAGAGGGACTTTCTTAAGGGAACAACATCCACCAGAGGTTACCTCCATCACTGCAGTTACGGAAGTGGTGTGGAGCGTTTCTTCTTCTTCCTGAAAAAGCGGAATAAACAGAGAAGTCTGCTGCCCTCTAATGGTTGTTATCTGTTACTGCGGGTTTAAACCGACGACTGAAAGCATCTTTTATATAGTCATTGGGTTGGAGCAAAGCACGAAGGAGTATTAGGGCTTTATTCAGAAAAATATATTATTGATCAGTTTGAGAATAAAGCTGAAATAATACTCTGGACTTTACTCTCTTTATTATTAAAAAAAAGTCTGTGGTGATTATTGGCCTCTGCAAAACGCCTTCTGTAGATGAGTTAATGAGATCATACTTCAGAGTCAGTTTTAGTCATAGGAAATGATTTCTCTTTCAGCACAAACACAGTGTGGTGATAAGAATAAGGACAATGAAGAGATGGAACAGAAAGCAGGAAATGAAATGGCTGGAAATAAGACAGATGCCAGCATACAGATAGTTACACCCTCGTGAAAAAAGACGATGTATGTTGTTTCACAAGACACAGTAAGACAGCTGGTCAAGTGGTCTGTGTAGGTTCACCATCATCTAGGTCATGGGAATCTAGAGTTTAGAAATAAGAGCAACTGGACTTCTTAAGTTTCCTGAAGACGTGTCACTTCATATCCGAGAAGCCTGGAACTGAAGAAGCTTCTGGATGAGACACTGGGAATGTCTGAGGCCCCAGTCTGCCAGTTCTTCGACTTCCACCTTAAGCAAAGCTTCAGTTGCATTACAAGGGAAGCTGAAGCTCATGGTTCTCCTCCAATTTTCTCAAACTTAACAGTAATAAAACTGAAGTTTTATTACGTCCTGGATTGATTACTGTAATTCCCTCCTGTTTGGTCTTCCTGAAAGGTCCCTTCATAAACTCCAACTTCTTCAAAGTTCTGCAGCTCGGGTCATAACTTGCACTCCGTGAAGAGCTCATATTACCCCAGCTCTTCAGCAGCTTCACTGGTTGCCCATAGAAGCCAGGATAAATTTTAAAATCTTATTTCTCACGTACAAGTGTCTCCATAAATCTGCTCCTTCATATTTGTGTGACCTGCTCCACTGTTTCCCGCCCTCTCAGATCCTCATCTGCTATTCATCTTACTGTTCCGTCCGCGGGTCTCATCACTGTGGGTCACAGAGCTTTCAGTGAGCTTTCAGTCGCTCGGCTCTGGAACTCTCTTCCTCCAGCCATAAGAAATATTGACTCCCTTTCTGTGTTTAAGTCACAGCTCAAAACACATCTGTTCAAACTGGTTTATTCACTTTAGTGCTGATTTGATCTGTTGTCAAGTTCTGTTTTGCAATTTTAACTTATTTTATGTATTTTATGACTATTGTTCCTTTTATTAATTTTGTTCTTTGTAAGGTGACTTTGGGTTTCTCGTAGATCTCTTAGGACTGTCCTGGCTGACATGTGTCTGCAACGTTGAGGTTGGGGTGGCCTCTAGATGGGCAAACTGAAGTGATGGTTCCCCTGATTAAGAAGGGGCCTGTAGGATGTGGCTCCAACTATTGAGGGATTATACTCCCCAATAAAGTCTATCCCAGGGTAATGAAGAGAGAGTTTATCTGTTAGTTGAACCTTGGATTCAGGAGGACACATGTGGTTTTCATCCTGGTCATTGAAACACTGGACCAGCTCGTTATCCTCTCAAGGATATTCGGGGGGGTGTGGGAGGTTGCCCAACCAGTCTACACGTGTTTTTATGGAGAAGGCATCTAACCAGGTATCTCAGGGTATCCTCTGGGTGCTTTTGGAGTATGAGGTGTCTGGCCTGTTGTTAGGGGCCATTCAATCCCTGTACAACCATAAAGCTTGGTTTGTATTGCCAGCAGTAAGTTCAACTAGCTTCCAGTAGGTGTTGGACTGTGTCTTTGTTACCCTTTATCAGCAGTTTTAGTCATAGCTTTTATGGACAGAATAGCTAAGTGTAGACAGATGATGGAGCAAACTAACCAAAAAACAAGTTAAACATAAAGGAAATCGCACAGAAAGAACAATATAGTGTCCACAGCTCCACCACAGAGTAACACAGTGAAACATTAGGTCCCTGTTAGTATACAAATTAATGATGAATTAATATATTGATTGACTCTGTCTTACAGAAACATAAAGGTTATGATTATGTTAGTTTAAGCACCACCCCGACCCATACTAACTATCTGAATACTTGCCGCACAGGCTGAAGCGAGGAAATGGCAGCAATCACCCCCTGTAGCATAGCAACCAAAGACACAGACAGTGTTTCAATTCGTTTCAAAGCCTGACGCTTGTCTACCCTGGAAAACTCAAACACGGTTTTATTTGTGTTCACTTGGCCCATACTCTGAGCTTCTATCTGATCTCTCTGACTTTTTGTCTTATTTCATGTTTTCTAAAAGGAAACTCATCTGTTACTATGCTAAATAAGTGAAGCTCATCTATTTGTTAATTCTAGCTTCCTTTCCATATGAAAGTGGAGATCATAACGGATCTCAGAACACCAAAAGCCCTCAGAGAGAAAGACGACTACACTTTGTAATGAGACTAAATACAGCTTTCAGCAACAATAGCTAACTGCAGCCACAAGATGGTAGTAATGGAAAGGCTGGATGCACATATTAACAGACAGGAGCTTTATGATCAAATCTGTTTCAGCTGCTCCTGACTTTTTCTCCTCACTTTTTTCTTTGACTTTCACTCAGTATTTTAGAGTATTCATTTGTTTCAATAGCTTTCTTTTCAAAAACCAAGACATAATTTTCGTAAGGCTTAATAAAGTTTTCTGATTCTGAAAGGACAGAGATTGGTCTAAATCTTAAATTCTGTTTTAGATTTGACAAACTGCTTCCCTTGCTTGTCCTAATGGAATCCCACTGGTAGGACTGCTTTCTTCCATTTGCGCAACATCTCTAAAATTAGAAATATCCTGTCTCAGAGTGACACTGAAAAACTAGTTCATGCATTTATTACTTCCAGGCTGGACGACTGTAATTCATTATTATCAGGAAGTCCTAAAAACTCCCTGAAAAGCCTTCAGTTAATCCAAAATGCTGCAGCAAGAGTCCTGACAGGGACTAGAAAGAGTGTGTGTATTTTGCCCATAATGGCTTCTCTTCATTGGCTCCCTGTTAGGTCCAGAATCAAATGTATAATCATTCTCATCACACACAATGTCTTCAGGCCCCTGCTGCTTTACTTGTGGTTTAACTACATAGAGTATTTAAAAGTAGAATGGGAGGCAGAGCCTTCAGCTCAGACACAGACACCGTCTCTACTATTAGAATTGCACTTAAAAATTTCCTTATTAAAAAATGCATAGTTAGGGCTGGATAAGATGACCCTGAATCCTGTCTTGGTTATACTACAAAAGGTTTAGTCTTTCTTCTTCACGTACTTTTTTCACTCACTGTGTGTTTATACACCACTCTGCATTTATTTATTAGTTGATCTCTGGCTTTCTCTCCTCATCCCCAAACGATCGTGCCAGATGGCCAACCTGATGTCTCAGCCTGATTCTGTCAGAGATTTCTTCCTGTTCTTCCCACTGTCACCAAGCGTCAGGCTTAGTTCTTGTGAACTATGGCTATAGAAATTGAATTGAAATAGTAATCGACCTAAAACCATAATAAGTGTGATTTACTTTAATTCCACTGTAATAATGCGGTGAATTTGATTGCTATCCGATCCCTTACAGTTAGTTACAGCTCCATCGTTTGTAAAAGACACTTTTTCAGCTTCTAGAAATGTTGTTTTTATCTTTTAGGTGGTACCTGTGTAACTGATATATATGTAAGAAATTAACTAAACACGTACTGTAATGTTACATGATGGAGTCGAGCACTTTATGACAGCACACTGTTAGCGGAACACTTGTGATGTCATTTGAACCGGTGGGATCTTGTTTCTGTTACACATTAACGGCGACGTCACATCTTGACAATGGCGGAAGAAGCCGTTGTTGTTGAGGGTTTGTCTTTCATGGATCCTTTCAAAGGGCTTCTGTTGACATATTTTATGCCAGAATCATGCTACGACGAGTTCTTCCTCAAGTTCAACTTTCTAGACGGTAAGAGGCTCGTCGTAGTTTGACAAGCGCAGTTTATTCCCGGAAAGTGTAACTCTGAGGGTCCGATGACAGGACACGAGCGACGTTTCCACGTTAGGTGTAAATAAAGTGAGAGTCATGTGGTGTCGGAACGCTTAGTTAAAATGTAACGATATTTGAATACAGCTGCATGCAAACAATGAGGGAGCTCGTTTGAACCAGCAGTCTGCTACAAAGTAACGACACGAATGTACCTGAACACGGGCTCGACACGACTGGCAACACCGTGTCAGTTCCACTCTGTTACTCCAACTACGAACTACAAAGTCAGAAAAACAGCAAACAGGAAAAAGTTATTGGAGGAATATTTGTGTTTTTATTCTCTCAATTTATTTCAAAAAGTTCATTTTAAAAAATCAGGTGAAGGAAATGTCTTTAAAGTTGATTCACAGATTTAAGTCACGATGTCATTTACTGTAGAAACGTCGTTTTGTTAGCTCTGATTATTCTAGCTACCTTTTCTCTTATTAATCACATGCTGATTTTTGCCAAGTTCATTATTCACAAATGTAGGTTTACAAGCAGATGGCTTCATTTTCGTGAGATTATAAAAGAATTGTAGCAAATGTCTCCGTGATTTCTTTTTCACAAAATCGAAACGCTGGCAGTTCCAATCTCTGTAATGTTGAAGTAAACTTAGTGTAATCCTGTTTGCCGTGTGTTCTGTTTCACTGGAGTTAGAAGTGAATCTTATTGAGAGAGGAAAATGTATTTACGACACAGACTGTGGTACAGAGTTATTATAATTTAATATTTAAATTAGTTTTTGTTCTTGTTCACTTTGGGGGCCTCAGGATCTGATCTTTGGTTTTTGCGGGCGATGCGGTTCTTTTAGCTTCTTGGGATCATGACCTCCAGCTTGCACTGGAGCTGTCTGTGGAGAAGAGAATTAGCGCCTCCATGTCAAAGACCATGGTTCCCAGACAGAAAAGGGTGGCGAGCCCACTCTGAATCTGGGATAGGTTACTGCCTGAAATACAGAAGTTCTCGGGGTCGTGTTCCTGAGCGAGGGGAACGCCGGATTGGGGCGGTATCTGGAGCGATGCGGACGCAGTTTGTTGAGGTGAAGAGAGAGCTGAGTATGAGAGCAAGGCTGTCGATTTAGCGGTCTATATTCCTACCTCACCTGTGGAACAAGCTCTGAGTAGTGACTAAAGAGGTTACGGCTACAAGTGCCAAGAGATGAGTTTCATTCAAAGAGCGGCCGGGCTCTCCCTTACAGAAATGGTGAGCTTGGTCATTGAAGAGGGACAGAGTAGAGCCATAGCTCCTCCACATTGAAAGGAGCCAGCAGAGGCATCCACTAGGATGAATCCTGGACACCAGCTAGGTGACGTGTTCCAGCCATGTCCTACCTCCTGCCTGGCCTCAGTCAGACTTGCAACCTGAGCCCAGATACACAGCAGAAAAATTACTCTATAATTTCCTTCAGGATTAATAAAGTATTTCTGATTCTGATGGATGCTTTGAACCGAGTTGAGTTGTTTCCTTTTCGGTTAGTTTCCAAAATAGTTTTTCTGGTTTTAGTTTAGGCTTTATTACTAAATATGAAATTAAAGATGCCTAAATGTTTGTTCACTAATAGGTTCAGTTAACTTTAATATCCCTGCTGTAGAAACAAAGGCCTGTTTGTTTGGTTTGTTTTGCAACTTTACGATTTTTATTCAAAATCAGTTTAACAGTGCAGTGATTTTTTTTTCTTCACTTAACTGTTTTCCTTTACTGCAAATAAAAAAATAATAAATAAAATAATAATAAATAATGAATGTATTGCTGCAGACATTACATTCCAAAGGTCCTGATAATCATTCAGCCTGTGTTTTCTTCCAGTGCCATGTCTGAAGATTGTACTGAGCAAAGGCCTGGGGATCGGCATCATACTGGGATCAGTGATGGGTAAAATGCTTCCTCCACCTCTCTTTGTACCTGCTGTTATCTGAATTGCTGCCTTAGTCAATCAAAAGATAGAATATATTATTTGGCTTATTTGTTTTTAATTATAAATAAACATCAATTTCATTTAATTTTAGTGAAATAATTAATTATAGTCATATATCCTATGTAGTATAGGCCCATATTTGCCTCAAGGTGCTTTATATCATGAGGTAAAGGAAGGTTGGAGATTGGCCTATAATTAGCTAAGACTGCTGGGTCTAGAGATGCTTTTTGAGTAAAGGTTTATCTACAGCCAGCTTGTGAGAAGACGTCAGGAACAGTAAGATGAATAGCAGATGAGGATCTGAGAGGGAAACAGTGGAGCAGCTCACACAAATATGAAGGAGCAGATTTATGGAGACACTTGTACGTAAGAAGTAAGATGTTAAAATTTATCCTGGCTTCTATGGGCGACCAGTGAAGCTGCTGAAGAACTGGGCTAATATGAGCTCTTAACGGAGTGCAAGTTATGACCCGAGCTGCAGAACTTTGAAGAAGTTGGAGTTTATGAAGGGACCTTTCAGACCAATAATAAATAAAATAATTAATAAGCAATTGGAGTTAAAAAGAAATCATGGGATCACTTTATGGACCAAAATGTAACAGCTGAACACAGTCGTGGCTTCTTTCTGCAACAGAAATCAAATCTTCTCCCGTATCTGTAGCAGAAGTTCCCATGAATGTGGGAATTTATGGTTGCTTTGCTTTCAGTCTTCTGTCCAGTTCAAACCAGCTCGATGGGGTTTCAGTCTGGAGGCTGTGATGGACACTCCGTGTTTCCAAGCTCTCCATCTTGTTCTTTTTTTTCAGACCTGCATGTATAAGTGTTGTGATCTTCTGTCTCTCTTTCATTGTTAATCGCCTTTTCCTCACATCACTCTACTTTCTGCAGTACAGCACTGTTCAGCTGATGCTGACGAGGCTTTGGTACCACAGTGTGTCCAGCACTGCTTTATGCAGACAGAGGGGGCTGGAGCTGTAGGAGCAGCAGCTTCTGCACTGCTGCAGAGCAGCTTCAAACTGTTAGCCCATGTTGTCCCTGAAAAAGGGCTTTTTGTATCATTGTGAATGAGCATTATGTTGTTTAACCTCTGACAGTTCAACACTTTGTACCATTTCAAGCTCTTGACTGGTAGTGTATACACTGTATACAAATCCAAAACCCATTGTTTGCTTCAGTAAATCGCTGCACCCATCTTCCACCTATTTTCCTTGAAAATATAAAGAGGCGAGGGGCGGTGCAGGACTTCTGTACGGCGGTACTGTGTGTTAAATTATTTTATAACTTTTCCCCAATTGTTTTTTAACAGTGAAGCTTCCTCAGATCTTAAAGCTTCTTGGAGCGAAGAGCGCTGAGGGGCTGAGCTTCAAGTCTGTGCTGCTGGAGCTGTTGGCGATCACAGGGACAATGGCTTACAGTGTTGCCAACAACTTCCCTTTCAGGTTGGACCATGTTTGGTTGAAGTAGAAATGGACACAAGGTGCTCTGAATTCTGCATGTTATTGTAATCAGTGTTTATTAAGGGTCCAGGTTTTCTTTATGCCGTATGTCACTGCAGTTCCTGGGGTGAGGCTCTTTTCCTCATGCTGCAAACAGTCACCATTGGCTTCCTCATTCAGCATTATGGAAAAAGAACCAGCACAGGTAAGACTTCATGCAAACTGAACTGTTACCAGAACTGCTTCGGTCGTTGTAGAATTTTGTGAAGCTTATAGTCGCCTCGAGCATGTATTCATGTGGCGTATAACTGTGACCAATGGTTTGACTTCTCCCCTTGATGTTATTAAATACCAAAATATACATGAAAAAGACATTTTACATCTCACAGCTAGTCTTAACTGAACGGATACCTTTTTGTTTGTTTGTTTTTGTGGCGGAAACGTGCTTCCACATGAGACGAATCATTCAGTTTAACATTGTTACATCGACATGTTGCTTCCCTTGCAGGTCTCCTATTCATGGTTATATACTTTATCCTGCTGGTCCTGCTGCTGTCTCCAGTGACTCCTATGTCAGTGGTTACCTCCTTGCAGGCCTTCAACATGCCGGCGATCATCATTGGGAGGGTAGGCCTGCACACGTCACACGCGTGGTTTTAAATCATCTGTAGCTTTTTTCAGACGTTGTCTTTTCAGGCATTCCTGTAACACAGTACAGTGCATCCAGACAGACTGACAGTACTCAGAGTGATTAGCTTGTAATACATTTTCAAGACCTCATTGTGTGTATGATATGTCAGCTAACACGTGTCATCAGATGAATCCATCTTTACAGTTACACCGACAGTGTCCACTAACAACATGCAGATAGAAGAACGTGTCAGCCTCCACAAACAAACGCTCGAGCTTGAGTAACACGTGATAATCTGTCCGGTTCTCTCAGCTCATCCAGGCATCCACCAACTACGCTAACGGTCACACCGGCCAGCTCTCCGCCGTGTCTGTTTTCCTGCTGTTCGCTGGGTCCCTCGCACGCATCTTTACCTCAG
Organism: Rhamphochromis sp. 'chilingali'; assembly: GCF_963969265.1. Taxonomy (NCBI): domain Eukaryota; kingdom Metazoa; phylum Chordata; class Actinopteri; order Cichliformes; family Cichlidae; genus Rhamphochromis; species Rhamphochromis sp. 'chilingali'. The sequence goes on from NC_137929.1 coordinate 12,248,190, forward strand.
TACAGGTGAGACGATTAAAATACAATGCACACCTCCGTGTCTTTGCCCTGGTTTGAGCAGTTTTTACGGGGACCATTCCTCATCAGAGCGTTAGCTCTTTATTGAACTAAGATCTCATTATAGAGGACATGGTTCACATTCTGCAAAAAGTAAATTATTGAGCTTTATGCTGTCTTTTTACAGGAAACTGGAGACTCACTGATGGCGCTCACCTACGTCATATCCTCAACCTGTAACGGCATTATTACTCTGCAGGTTCTTTACTACTGGAACAGTTCACCTCAGAAGAAAAAAGAGGATTAGACAAATAACCGTCACTAAACGTGGATAACAGAGAGCCATCTACATGTTCGTTAGACACTATGTGTGTCTTTAAACTTGGAAGACCAAACTTACACATGAAATGTTTGTACAAAGCCTTTGGGACACATGGTATTATAGATGTGCACCTGACTGACGTACAGGTGAAATTGTAACAAGCCAGGCTGATCATTCAGCTTTTATGATGAACAGCTTTGGTGGTGGGGTTAAATTATGGGTCGAGCTGCTGCTCTAGTCCTCTCCCTCCCTGCACTGTCCTTACATTCCTTTTGATGCAGTTTCCCTGATTGTGGTTCACACTGGTTTTAATCATCACAGGGTTAAATCTGTAGGCCCTGTGGAGGAAACACGCCGAGTAACCATTGCACATTTGTTTATCATATATATTCCACTGACTTGTATTGTAACAGCAGCGAGCGACACAACATATCCTTATATTGAATTTCTCTTCAGCTGAAATAAAATATTGTGATTCTAAGTTGGAGGTTTACAGTTTTTCTTTTCTGCATCATCACATAAAGAGTGTGTGTGTCTGTGCGTGTGTGTGCGCGCGTGTGTGCGCGCGTGTGTGTGTGTGCGCGCGTGTGTGTGTGTGTGTTCCTGTCTAGCTATCTTTGTGAGGACCGAAATCTGCATTCTACTATAGTTGTGAGAACCAACAGGCACTTGTGAGGACGCACTCACCGGTCCTCACAAGTGTGAAGCCATTTTGAGGCTCAAAATGTGGTTTTAGTGTCAGGGTTACAATTAGGTTATGGTCAGGTTTAGAGTAAGGGTGAGGCATTCATTTTTAATGGTTAAGATTAGGGTAAGGGGCTAGGGAAACCATTCTGTCAATGAAGGTCCTCACTAAGATAGCTGAACGGGCTTGTGTGTGTGTGTGTGTGTGTGTACATATTTTTTTCCTGTTTTCTTATAAGTTCAGTGAAGTGATGCAGAAACCAGAGACTGAGAGCTGAACGTGTGCATATTTACTCGCTGGTTAACTTTGAAGAACGTCCACGTCCTGCAAAGAGTTTGTGGATCTCAGGTTTTTGGGTCTTTACCTTACAAAATAAAGAGTTGTTGTTGTTGTGATTTGTTGTCATTTAAATAAAACTAAATTGAATCTTGAATGTAAACACTGAATCACACTTTAAAGCTCTGTTGGTAACCACCACCTGATGCTCACACACAACACTCACACAAACAGAGAATGACTGCAGCTCTTTGTAAAGACTTTTAAGTCACTCTTGGCATATCCATGGCAACCACTTTTTGAAGCCTCATTGCTTGTTGCTAGGTGAGGAGATGTACTGGACCAGAAAATCCTTCCATTGACACTCCCTCCACCTCCTCCTCCTCCCACACTACTCTTTCTCCCCCTTCTATCCAATTCCTATCCTCGCATGGTCCCATGGACCTCAGCAAAAACACCAACGTGTGTGCTTCAACGTCTCCCACTTAGAACAAATGGTCAACGATTGTTCCCGTGCTACTTCTGTTGTCATGTCACATGGTTTGCTGTTCTTGGTTTTTATATTTTTATAGCTACTCCCTAAAAGATCCCTGTTTTACATTTTAAGAATCAAGAGTGTTGTGGGAAAGTGTTAAAGGTCCACATCCTAGGAGGGTCCATACCGCCTTCCAAGAGATGGATGGATATAGAGATGTGTGTCACCCTAAAATATGTCATGTTGAAGGGCTGAGAAGCTATAGGTTTTTGCAGTCTCTTATATGTGCTCTATGTTGTTATGCCCCTCCTGTTGTTGGTCTCGGTGCGCTCATCTTTTCTCCCTTTCCTCAGGATCCTATCCCCTCCCCTCAGTGACCGATTAGCCAGTGCGTGATTCCCTCCCATTTCCATGAGAAAGGCGCTGCTCGGTGAAAGGGTTAAGCCTGTGGACTAAGTCCTAAAAAGCAACCCTAATTTTCTGCTCGGTGGGGGAGTGAGGAAAGCGGGGAGTGGGAACAAAGACGCCCAGGGGAGGAGCGGGGACTCTGGGTTTACTATATGCACCTGCGACTTGAAAAGCCACGGACAATGTGCTTCTGAAACGGCCAATTACGAACGGGCCATCCACTCGCTTTTTCTGTGGAAAGACGTGGGGGAGGAGGAAAGACGAGTCTAAAGGAAGGAAGAGACTAAGGAAAGTGAATTTTTAAAGAGGGTAAAGATAAGAAAGTAAATAATCGAGCTCTAAATAATTCTGGGGACAATAGAGGACACCCTGTCCTGCCTTCCCAGCCCCCAAAATTCATCCTCCCATATCACATGATCCCCTGTGTTCTCCCGCTTTAAGTTCATTTTTGTCCCAAGTGTTATCCTGCCTCGGGCAGAGCTAATGGCTCCACCCGGTAGGAGGAAAAGTGTCTCTGGAATGCTGAGAAACACAATTTAAACTTGTTCAATTCAGCTTTAAAGTCAAAGATTCTCTTTTTTTGATGCAAAGCAAAAATTTACGACTGATAAACTCAGAACATTGTGACAACAGGAAAAAAAGGTTTTCCTGTTTTTCTTTTTTTGCATATTTGTAACAGTTTTCAGATCTTCAAACAAATTTTCATATTAGGCAACAATAACCCAAGTAAAACAAAAGTCCTGTCCTTCTGTTGAAGGACAATTTCATTTATTAAGAGGAACAAAGTTACCAAACCTGCGGTCCAAAGTGAAAAAGGAATTGTCCATTTTTAAATCATAAATTAACACGAAGGCCTGATTACTGCCAGAACTGATGAACAACAAATCACTTAAACCGGGCTAAGTGAAGTTGGGTTAAGTGAAGGTTAAGACATCTCAAAGCAACACTTTATGTTGTGATCTAAAGAAACTCACTAACGGATCAGAAACAAAATCATCGATATCATGTCCAAGTCTCCAGCGGACCACGGTGACAACTATTATCAACGAACTTAGCAGAGCGGCTGTCTTCCCGGGAGTGACCGGCCTACCAAATGACTCCAAGCCTGTGTCGCTGACGTGTCCAGGAGGCGATAAAAGAACCAGAACTACATGAAAAGAACCTCAGGCCTCACTTACCTCAGCTAAGTGTTCATGATTCAACAGGGAGAAATAGACTGGGACAAAATGGCATTCATAGATTTCAGAGTGAAAAAGAGCTAAAAAGTCTCGGGGAAAATCACAGGAGTCTGATACAGAAATGTAACTCTGTCCCATCCATCAGGGATGTGTTAGTGTTTGTTGGTGTCAACTTTGGGAGCCGACACGTTTCATAAAAATGAAACCTTACCAACAGTCGAACATGGCTGCAGCGTGACGGTCTGGGGCTGCTCTGGTGCTTCAGGATCGATGACTTGCTGGAACCACGAATTTGCAAATTGATGGAACAATGAGTTCTGCTCTCTACCAGAAAATCCCAAAGGAGGATGTCGGATGTCAGTTTGTGCCCTGAAGCATGAAATGATGTTCGGCCTTCAGGGTTTCAGGTTATGGAGCAGAATGATGATCTAAAACACACCAGTCCCCTTTAAAAAGGGGAAAAGTGAACAAAACAATGGTTTTGGAGCGGCCTGGACAAAGTGCTGACTTAAATCCTCACCGCCGTTCGTACTCAAAACCCTCCATTAAGGCTTATAGTGGGGTACACTCATACTGCATTCATAATGCAAATATTATAATTCAATAAAAGTTCAAGTGTCAAAGCAGGTAAATACTAGGCCGACATTAAAATGGTGAAAAATCAAATTGTATTAAAACAATGTCAGAATCATCAGTCTGTGTAAATGTGGCTCATGATTGTTCTCTTGAGTAGTTTTAAGGGGAAATCGTTTCCAGAATTACTTGTATTCACTATATAATTGTAGTATTCTAACCCACAACCTACCCACCTAATCCAGCCCAGCACTGTGCAAATGGATGAATGATTACAATATAAACTAAGAAGCCGGCGAGAGCATGAAGGCTGGATTAGTGAGTTATTGGATTGGAGACAAAGTGAGCTGCTGTAATTTCATTTTCATGAAACGTGTTGGCATATACCTAATTTATTAATGTTGTTATGAAAGCCACAAATCTTTTCCATCAAAAAGGAATCAGACTCTTAGTCTAAGAGCTTCATATACATACTGTTTGCATAAATGCTGCCTACGGTAACTTACACATGACACTGGGCAGGTTAAACCCCGAATGCTGGACATAGTTCAGCTATGATGACTAGAACAGAATTATATCACAGTACGTGACTGACATGTCCCGCTTGTGTTTGAAGATCACACTTTGAATCCAACCAGGACTAAACTTAAAAAAGAAATTAGCATTATCTCAACGTTTGTTACTGCAAAAAGTTTAGAAACAAGAATAAAGGTTTTCTGAGGTTTAATCAGGAACACGCATCCATTCTCTTTAAAAGTTATAAAAATACAACTGACAGTTCATTTAAAAACAACTCTGGTCTTTTTCCAATCCAGCGTCCTTGTATGGAGACATTTGAAAGACCAACTGAAAATCTAGCAGTTCACATAAAAATCCTTTCAATTATTTAAAAGCATAGAAAAAGAAATACTACACCTGCCTAGCGCAAGAGGACATGAATATAAATTCAGCATGCTCAGTTCAGATCGATGCATCGAAACATGAAAATGTCCTAAAACTAAATTATAGCAAATAAAACACCTGCACACAGTGAACACAGTCAGATCTTAGAGCCGAAAGTGTGATTCTGACTGAGGCTGCTTGTATTACTGCATGTAGGAGGTACTACTGCACAAAGCCAGTCCTTTTCCTCGTAGACACGGTGGTGATTGTCCAACAGAAGTTTGTTTCATTTCATTCAAATGTAACTGAAGAGTAGAAGTCCAGATCTAACACAAGGCTACTAAACCAAAGCCACATGGCAAAGAGTTAGATTTTAAAAAGCTCTGTTATTCAAGTTGTGCATTTCATTCTCGAGTTTCCTGCTGACGCGTCACAGCAGGACTAACGAATGGCCAGCAGCTCAGGTGATGTGGCTATCACATGATTTCAGATGGCAGAAAGTGACAGTCGCCATTCGAAGACGTGGCCACGGGAACCAGTCCAACCAGCACTGACTGTGCTGGAACCATAATGAAAGCCAGTATCGCAAGTATTTAGGGTGGTTCTAAAACACAAGTTCTATAATACACAAAACACTAGAAAATATTACATGTTATGTACAACAGACACCCCGGCTTCACTCCAGACATTCAGTGAGAGACGCCTGTGGCAGGGTGGTGGGTGGAGTCTCAGCGCTGCGTGTGTGGCCTGGATGCGTCGTGGCACCAAAGAGTACATTCGGATACTTGTCGTACTGCAGACACATCATCAAAAACTTCACAACTTCTTTATGCTGACATTCTGAAGTACTCCACACCCGATTCCATCTCCTCTCTAGCTGCTCGTGAACCGTTCGTCAGTCCTAGATGTGTGTGAGAGGAACCGTTCCAGTGAGGTAGTGCTGCTGCACACTGGTGTAGCCCCTCTGTGCTGTCGAAGGGTCGCTGGCATCTCCTCCCGGTCCAGGAATGTACATGCTGATCATGTCTCTGAGGTCACCCTGCAAAGCCCCCCGATGGTGGTTTGGTGTTCCCGTGGGAGGAGAGTGGGACACCGGTTCTGATTTCACCATGGACATAGTGACAGGGCTGGGCTGCTGTGGACTGCTGCTGTATGACATGGGGCTGTGGGGTGAAGACGGCATTACAAGTTAAACAACATCAAAACAACGTAATTGTTTTGGAATAAAAACGTCAGGATGTACTGCTGAACTACAATTCTGTCCTGTCTTTGTCCACCATAAAAACCAGTGTGCACCGAGCTAGTTACAGCACTTTATCATCAAACACACTCCTGCATTACTGGAAACTCTGCAATAGTTATTTGAATCCGGTGTAGTAATTATATCCAGTTAACTTTTAAGCACCAGATATTTTCAGTTCTGTGTAACATAGATAATAATGCCGCAGAGCGAAATACAGAATTACTTCTCTTACACTGAGAATTTATACATACATATTTTTATCTTGCACTGGGGATTTTGTTGCTATCATCACGTATAAAAATTCCCAATATGTTAACAAACCACAGCGTGAACTCTACAACAGACATGAGTGAGCGCACAGCAGACTATGTTTGATTTTGTAGGAAAACTGACTGGTCTATGTGTCACAGCTGTTTTCTTTCAGTACATCTGCTTTTCTATCTGAATCCTCTATCATAGTTAAATGCGTATTAATGTACACTGATGCAAACTTGTCTTGATTTTCGACACTAAAATGCATTCATTAAATACATGTAGAGAGATATTTTCAGTGTTGGAAGAGACTGGATGGATTATAAAGTTGATACGTGTTCCTGATAAATCTTCAAAATACTGTCTGAGAAAATTTTTAAAATTTGGATTCGACTTGTGTTTAAAAGCTTAAAGGAAAAATCTCAAGCTTCAATGATTCCACTGCTGTATTAAAAATGCAGTGACAGATACAGCTGCAGACCAGTCAGCAGAACCAATCAAACTGGGAACTACTGCAATAAATTGCAGCATCATCCATCCTTACACCTGAAAATTTATCAAGTGTTCAGACTTTGTTTAGGGTCATGAGATCTGTGCTAGGAGGCAAAATCTCCCCTAACACAGGACAATGGTTTGGACGGGGGTCTGTGGGCAGGGGACCACACACGGAGCAAGCCTGCTTGCCAACAAGTTATACTGATAAAGACTGCAGGCAGAGGAATGCAGACAAACCTCGTTGCTCAATCATATGTAGACTTCTTTGTGATTCGGTGGGAATGGATGCAACATATGTGCCTCATTTGAATAAACTCAGCATGATGAGTCCTGTGGCAGTTTGAGAACATCCAGCATTACTTATTTCTGGTATCTTAATTTTCATTCAGTAAAAAAGACATTTCTCAGACTCGTTTTTTAAAATCAGAATCAGGATACTTTATAAATCCCCAAGGAAATTATGTAAAACAATATAGCAGTGAGGGGATTTTCAGCACAGAGAAATAAATTCACCGAGTGAAAGTCCAAGGAACCATGAAGTCGCACTAACGAAGGATTGCACGCTCCGTTTCCACCAGATTTTAACACCTTTGACCTGAGTTTGGAGAACTCAATGAAGAAGTAACCTACAGTTTAAACGCTGCTGCTCAGTATCGTATCTGCGCGCTTTGCCATCTTTAACGAGCGCTGGGAACATGCGCGGTTGTTGTTTTGCAGAAACGCAGACACACACTCACCTGTATGAGTTGGCCCCGTTCATGTACGTCTGCGGCGCCGTCATTGCAGGTGGGTACTGGAGAGCTGACAGCTCATACCGGTGGAGCTGCTGTGTGTAGCCCAGTGCCTCGCCCTGCATGCCGGCGTATCCTCCGGTGGGGCCCCAGCCATAGCTCTCCATCCTGGGGCTCCCACCTTGGCTCTGTGCCGCTGCCACCAGCAGGTTTCCCGCTGTCAGTGGGTACTTGCCTACCTGAGTGTCTTTTTTGAGTAAAGGCTTTGTCTTGCGTCGTGGCTTGTACTTGTAGTCAGGGTACTCCTTCATATGGACCGCACGGAGCCGCTTGGCCTCGTCAATGAAAGGCCGCTTCTCAGCATCGTTCAGAAGTTTCCACTCGGCCCCCAGCCGCTTGCTGATTTCAGAGTTGTGCATTTTCGGGTTTTCTTGTGCCATCTTGCGCCTCTGCCCCCTGGACCAGACCATGAAAGCGTTCATGGGCCGCTTGACTTTATCCATGGGGTCGGCTCCAGGTGCGCATGCCGTTTTAGAGCTCGGGTGAGAGTTTCCATTGCTGCCCATGCTCCCGGTCATGGTGCCGGTGACCGGTGACATTCCCTGGGAGGTCTGATGAGAAGGGGGCTGGCCAGTCGGCTTCAGCTCGTGTTCCATCATGCTGTACATGCTGGGAAAAGTAGGAAAGTTGAGTTACAAATAAACGATCGAGCACTCAGGAGCCTTCGTCGCCGTCAATCTGGCGACTTTTGGCCAGGTTTAGTTACACGTTTCCCCGGGGCTTACGCACGACACACCCGTGAGACTGCAGCGGACAACCTGCCCCCCCCTTTCTTAAATTAAAAGTCTCTCGAGGCAGTCATTAAACTAGCACTGAGATACACTTTCACAGTAAAGTTTTGCGGTTTCAGTGCAGTGAAAGAGTTTACGGAAAACCACTTGTTGTCAGACAGCCAGCTCACACACTGAACTCATCTGTCTGTTCACTCCCAAAGTTCTCCTATTCTCGTGCAGTCAGGCATGAACCAATGGGAATGGCAAAAAGCTTCATTCTGTGCGTGTGCATTTGCAAATGAAAGGGCTCCGGGGGTGCGTGAGACACTTGTTGATGACGGAGTTGGTGAGAGGAAGCATTCCAGTAAGACAAGACGATCTTAATAATCCCCGGGCAACTGTAAACTATATACTGAAAACGAGGTTTTAGCAAAGTTGTCTGTGGAGGCAGCCACGCAGGCTGTCACGCGTCTCCGGGCTTAAAATATGGTTCGAAAGATCCGCAAATATAAATGTATCTATAATCATGAAAGTTGAAATAGTACAAACAACAAAAACTAAAAGAGTAAACAGGGTTTTGTGTTTATAACCAGTTCGATTTCATTTATAAAGCACAACAACAACAGTGTTTGAAACTGCGGGGTAACCGTCCGACAATATCACAAAGAAACCCCCAACGATGAGAGCTCCTCTGTGGGCAACACGGGGGACACAACTCCCTCTAACTGTTAGCCAGGGCCAGGCTGAGAGAGGAGCGCATGCTGCCGCTGGTTGGTTAGGGAGGTGCAAGAGAAAAACCATCAATAATTTCATTTCAACAGAGACATATTGTGTCGCACAGCCTGTCGGGACTGTTTCACACACGCAGCTCTGGTTCCAGAGTTTTTAAAAGAGCAAGAGACTTTCAACTTAGCATTTCAAACCTAAAAGTTTTTCTAGAAAGAGTAAATTATTTGCACACAGTAACAGAATTATGTAAAAATAGCTCCTGAAAACTAACCATGTTATTGAGTAATAGCACAAACCATGGGTGTGCAATGGCTTTGTAAAACTTGTAGCTGGTAAAATCTGACTGAGGCTTATCTTCCAGTTTACATCCAACAGAAGTTTGAGCTGCAGCTTTAGAAAGCTTCATGCCAAAAGCGAAAGAAATCAGTTTAGCTTGAGGAAAAGATATGTTGGTGTTCATAACTCAGGAGGTGGATATGAAAAGTTCCAACTGTCAAGAACTGGAGTGGAAGTGTCATCGAGAAACTCAAAGAGAGCCAGAACAAGCCTTACAGAGGTAGGAAGTAAAAGACTAGTGAGAGATGCATCCAAAGATCCCAGAACAACTGCCGACACACAAGTGACCCCAGTAGGACAGTCACAATTGTTATTTCAAGGAAGACAGTTACTTGCACCCTGCACAGGAAGCAGAGCAATGGAAACTGTGCAGACACCTTCAAGTCAGACTGAGATACGCTAAAGACAACCTGGAGAAAGACTATGCACACTGGAAGCCCGTCCTTTGGTCAGAGAGAACTAGCCATAGAGACGCTGCTTATGTTTGGAGAAAGAACACAATCCCCACAGTGACACACAATGACGAGAGTACTAATCTGCAGGGATGCTTCGGAGCGTCTGGAACTGTGAATGTCGTCAAAGTGGAAGGAATCGGGAAAATCTGGAACCCTGAAGCAGTCGGCAGCAAAGCTGGGTCTGGGTCGCTGCTTTATCTTCCAACATGACAACAACACCAAACACACATCCCTCATGGTGAACCACCTTCAGAACAACAAGTAAAAAAGCTCTGACTTGAATTCCATTGAAAGTCCTTGACAGTTTAATTTGGAGGAGCTTGAAAGTCGCTAAGAATGTACTGGGATTACTTTGGAGATGTGCGAGTCTTGTTGAACCACAGCAAACGACTGCAGCAATGTCGACAACCCTGGTAGTTTTGTAAAATGATTTTATCACCGTGAAGTGAAGTTGCTTGAAAAAGCTGAATTAAAAGTGTTTGTTCTGTTGGTACGTAACCAAATCATGTGTTAACATCAGTTATCAGAGTGTCCTTAAAGCCAACACTGATGAGACAATCATAACGAGAAGCTTCAGATGAGAGTTTGGGTCGAATTTAGTTCCAAGAACTTCAACGTTATTTATACCAAATCACAACAACGTGTTTTATATTGGAAGGTAAAGACCTCTACAATGTAGCCAGCTCTGATTAGTACTCACAATCAGAGCCTTAAAGAATGATAATAGAGTACGATGTGGCTGTTTCGATTACTTTAATTATGCCGTACTATCTCCTGCTGACTTTGTGAACATGTCAGAGAATCAGAGACTCTTTTAATGTTAAAGAGCTTGGACCGTGACATTTCCATTATATCTCCTCATTCAGCAGACCCACGAAATAATGATGAGATTCAAATGTTTTGGAACGCATCAAAGTCCAAACAGCTTGATGGAAAGGAGGGGAAATCTGAATGAACAGAAATAAAGTTGGATAAAATACGCTGGGGTTTGGAGGTCAGAGAAGTGGGTAAAGGCTATAGATTTATAGGGGGAGAAATAACCAATGAAAACAGGGAAGGCCAGAAAATGAAGGTGAAAAGAAAGGAGGAGGGATGCAATGATGAAGGGATGGATGATGAAGGGGTGGGTGATGGGTTGGTGCAGGAGGGTGGATTTGGATGACAGGGCTTGAATAGACCTCTATTCTTCCCTACGCTGGCTTCTCTTATCATGCAAAACAGGCCCGTTCAGCCTCCCAGCCATCCGTCACACAAAGAAAGACCATGGCAGCCTTTTTACAAGCCTCACACTCACATAATCCACCCACCCCATCCCACCATCTCTCAACCCTGCGATCCAACACCCAACAGGGAGCGAGTTGGTACCCACAGTGTGCATGTGGCATTTGGGGGATGGGCACAGGGTACATTCACCACAAACAGCGCCTTTGGAAAAGGGACCACCTAACCTGAGAAGCAGGCCACAAAGTTGAGCTGTGCACCATGTTTTGAGGCTGTGCAGACACGATTATTGAACCACGGGAAGCTGGAATAAGGCTGCCCGTCCATCCCAGGGCTAACATTTCTCTATCTTACGTCTGTGCCTGTGAGCTGGAAATTAGTCTGTGGATAAACTGTCAGTGTCGCTCCTCCAGCAGGCTGGGAGAGAAAGAAAATGCAAATCCACAAGAGTGTGCATGTGTGCTACAGAGAGTACAGGGCTGATTATGTTAGCAAGGCTGAATCGACGTCTCCCTCTAGTGGACGGAGACGTTATCGTTCATACATTTGTTGGCCTCCTGCAGGACATGCTGATGGTGCTGCTTCTCAGACAGCTTCTATTTGCTCAGCAGGAAAAACACTGTATGCGTCTCTATTTCATCATTTTATATTCCAGCTTTATTACAAATGCACACATGTATCTTTACCTTATCGTAGACATGCCTTATGCCGTTACATGTTTAGTACTTTATTATGAAGAATTGCACTCTATGCAAGAGTCCGTCAACCAGCCGCAGCCTCAGTAAACTGGTACGGTCTGTAGCTGCTGCACCCACGGTGGGTGAGTCAACCTCAACACCGTTTCACACAAACATCAAATATTTGAATAAGAGCAAATTAATTCAGTCCTATGACGCTCCTGTTGTCTCAGGGCTGTCTCTTTTTAATGAAGAGTCAGATCTTAATGAGCTCTCTTTAATTGGGAGAAAGAAAAAAAAGACAACGGGAAAATAAATGATGGGAAATGCAACAGAGACACTGACACGTTCTCCTCTGATGGGACACAAACGTGTCTGAAGATGTGACTATTATAAGAGTTCCAGCTCTAACATTGACTGCTCCACTCCATCGCCCACGTCACTGAGTGAGCTTTGCCACAAAAGTAGACACCACACAGGATTTGGCCAACAGAGGGCTGCTTTACAGCTTTAAAGAAAAGGAAAAGAAAAGGATGTTTTTATTGTTTTTCTTTTAAAGACCAATAAAATAAATACTATACAGTATCCAATGTAGAAAACCTGATACACTGTCTCAAAAAAAAAAAAAAAAAAAAAGAAAGAGGGGAAACAATCCATACATTTGGGGGAAAAATAAAAAATATTAGCACTGATAGCACACACCTCATAATACGAGAGCTCAGAAACTTTTGGTGGAGTGGAAAGCAAGATAAAAATCTCTATATACTTTTATATTTGTAGTTTGGTCCAGATGACACTCCCCATTCATCTATAAGATTTGGATGAGGTAGGTTACAAAACATGACCACAACCATTTGAAATCTTATATTCCCTGTAAAAAAAAAAAAAAACAAAAAAAAAAAACTCCTCCAATCTCAACTAACTGGAGACGGGGAAAAAAATAAAAACCAAAAAGCCGCTTGGATCTGGGTCAGGAGGCCAAATCGCTACAACTCACCGTTTCTGCCTGCAAGCACTCCTCATCTGAACTCTACTGTACAAATGGCTGAACAGGGTTACGGCCGCAATGGGAAAGGAGGAAAAGCAGAGAAGCACAGCAGTAAAGAGGATCAAATTTGTCAGCCACTGTACAGCTCATTTTATTGATCATGTCCTGTTTACTTCCAGAACCCAAAACCTGCTGTAAACATGACCGTGGGCGTGCGTTGTGCAAATACACTGAAGATTGTTTAAATACTGAGCTAGTCAATCACACCGCTGTTCATTCAGAACACCGTCGAGTCCAGACTGCTCGGGTCAGCCGACCGACGCTGCAACAGCCAAACCTCACACAAGCTGCAAATCAACAGTGTCTCTTTGCCAACAATCAGCAAGTATAATGTCATCACTGGACTTTAAATGTGCTTTTGGAAACAGTTCTGGCGTGAAGCAGAGTATTTAACCGCTGGGAAAATTTCAGGGTCGATAAAAGACAATGGCAGATGGAGCGGGTCAGCAAGTCATTCTTCCAAAATCATGTCAAATGCTGAGTAAATTCAGGGTGGAATTTAGAAAAAGGAAGTTTTTAGTATTCGTATTGTAGGAAACAAGCTTTTACTTCTAAAACAATCGGATATGGGTGGACAAACAGAAGCGGGGAGTCTTCTAGATAAGATCGGCCACGTTCATGGGCATCTCCTCCACGGTGGTGTTGTAGAATGTCTCAATGTCCCTCAGTGTTCGCTTGTCATCCTCGGTTATCATGTTAATGGCTACTCCCTTTCTGCCGAAACGACCTCCCCGACCGATCCTGTCAAAAACAAAAGGGATCACCGTCACTGCAGATATCATCTCTTTGGGTTTGCTGCTCATGCTCACGTTGGACAAAGAGTTGACGTGAACATTTCATTTGCCTGTTGTGCATAGCTGCCAATCATGTCTGCAAACCGTTTATGTCCTCACCTGTGGATGTAGTTTTCCCTGTTGGTTGGCAGGTCGTAGTTGATGACAAGGGAAACCTGCTGAACATCAATACCTCTGGCCTGAGAAGAAACAAACACCTTTACTTACATGGCACAACTCAATTTTGGATCTAACAGCGAGCCAAAGCAGGAGAAGGATGGTCTCTGAAAATGTACTGCTCCCCCCTTCCCCTGGAGTTTCTCTGCATCACTCTGAGACAGGATATTTTAGAGATGGTAAGCAGCCTTACATATTTGTTTAATATGTGCATTGAAGGATATGTCCTGGTCAAACAGGAGGCCGAGGTCATGCCATCCAAGAGGAATCTGGCTGTCAGGGCCGAGCACAATAACCTCAGTTTGATCTTTATGGCCATCTATCAATTAAAATTGGGCCGTAAACTGGATGTTTCTTTGCACTCATGTCCTGAATAAGAGCTAACCCCACATACAAACTGGTGGTGGGTCCAGTTTCTATGACCCACCACAGCTTTACCCAGAACTCTCACAGGTGAGCTAAAGGAATAAATGTAATCTGCCAATTAGTTGTGAGTCAGGGATTTCAACCCAGCTACAGTGGAGGGCAGATCTCTGCTCTACCAAGGAACTTTCAGTCCTTTACCAACACTGCAGCTGGCAGGAGAGGGAACCTTGGACTGCAAACAGCACTAATAAGAAGCCGTTACATACCAACAGGTCAGTGGTAATAAGGACTCGACTGGAGCCCGAGCGGAACTCCCTCATGATCAGGTCTCTCTCCTTCTGGTCCATGTCACCGTGCTGAAAAGACAGAATGAAGTCTTACAACATGCACTGAAAGTTTCCACACTTGTACCAAATGTGTCAGTCACACAAAGAGGTTCGTACCAGAGCAGAAACTGTGAAGTCTCTGGCATGCATCTTCTCAGTAAGCCAGTCCACTTTTCTCCTTGTGTTGATGAAGATCACAGCTTGTGTGATGGTCAAGGTTTCGTACAAGTCGCACAAGGTATCCAGCTTCCATTCCTGAGGACCACCAGGTCAGACTGTTAGCACAGCAAGCTCAGCATGAACACCCTGATTACAGGGAAAGCGAGTGCACGTTTTTCACCTCTTTTTCCACATTTATGTAAAACTGGCGGATGCCCTCAAGTGTCAGCTCCTCCTTCTTCACGAGGATTCTGATAGGCTCACGCATAAACTTCTTTGTGACCTCCAAAACATCAGCTGGCATGGTGGCAGACAGTAGGACAACCTTAAAAAGATTTAGAGATATCCGTCAGCTACAAGCAGAGTTCATATTTCAAGCAAGGATCTTTGGCTCGGCCGTTACGGCGCTGACACCAAAGTTCTAACCTGGATGTTGCTCGACAGCTTCTGGAAGATCTCGTAGATCTGATCCTTGAATCCTCGACTAAGCATCTCATCAGCCTCGTCCAACACGAACATTTTGATGTATTTAGAAGCTGCAAAAAGGGAACCACCATGTTACACATACGGGCACATAACACAGCCATACGTTTGCACACCGATACAACTGATTCATGTTGGATTTAGGAATCACGTGCCACTAATGAGGTTTCGGTAATGAAGCGTCTTCAGGTGTAAAGGTGCCGTATTCAGAAGTAATGAACGTATGATCATGCCTCTGGACCTCTGTTGTCATGAAAGCTCGAGCCAGCAGAACGCCGACCACAGCTACACCACAGCAGGGGCTTACAGTGTCAGCTGACACGCATGGGTTTCATCATTATACAGCATTATACAATAACTGACCTCCGAGGTGATCAAAGTCACCAGAGACTCGTGTTAATTTCTTTCTTTGTGGTCACACATTTCAAACTAAGCCTGATTTAACTCCTTCTCAGGAAGACTTACAAAGGTTTTTGCGAGTTAGCATGTCAAAGACGCGTCCGGGAGTTCCCACCACGATGTGTGGGGCTTCAGCCTGCAGTTTCTGGACCTCACTGCGGATGTTGGTCCCTCCAATGCAGGCATAGCAGCTGGCTCCCATGTAGTCGCCCAGGGCAAGGACCACTTTCTGAATCTGAAAGAAAGTCAAAGACCAGACGTTAAGCCATGCAAAAGGCTACATGAGAGATCCTTAAGAAACAATAGCACAATATGTCACTAGTGTAAGAGGGCGGGTGTGGAAGCCTACCTGCTGAGCCAGCTCCCTAGTGGGAGCCAAGACCAGAGCCTGAGTGCCTTTCAGCTCCACATCAATCTGCTGAAGGATGGAAATGGCAAAGGTGGCAGTCTTCCCAGTGCCAGATTGGGCCTGAGCAATCACATCGTAACCTGAAATTAAAACATGTGCAATTTAGTATCCAGGGAATTCTTGGGGTTGTTAACTGCTAAGTGTTAGAAACACATCATTATATATTGAAGCACGCTTACCCTTGATACAAGGCATAATGGCCCTTTGCTGGATAGCTGAAGGTTTCTCAAAACCATAGGCATAAATTCCCCTGAGCAGGGTCTCACGTAGGCTCATCTCATCAAAACTATCCACAATCTGGTTCCAATTGCTCTGGAAAGGTTAGAAAGAGCACAGGTTTATTGTCAGTTCATTACATGCTGTGCTGTGAAGAACGTCACAGTGTTGGTGAGAGTTTCATAGGAGACTTACCTCAATGATCCCATCTGGCTCCATGCCTTCAGGGCCATTGTCTCTGTGAATGACAGAAACTCAGTTATCTTTCCTCTCAAGCTGCACTTGTAAATGACCTTAATGCACTAAATCCTCTCTGCCCACGAATAATGAGAATAAAAAGAATCTTCTGTGGCACAAAAATATCCCCCTTTAAGTAAACGCGCTGATATAATCATTACCAGGCTCGCCGTTATATCATTCTTCCCAAACTTGGCATGAAAAAAGAAGCCTTCGCCCCTTGTGCTGTGACGCGCGGCCTTGTGGAGAGGCCGCCATTTTTGCTACATACAATCAAGATGGTCGTTTCTCCATTCAGGGGAGGAAAAGACAGGGGCGGGTGGACGCTTCACGGAGGAAACAGAGCCACAGCCACGTCGAATGTGGCCAAGTAGTCGACAAACGCCGACATCTTTGTGTTCAAAGCGTTCGGATCATTTAGAGTTGTCCGCGATGCTATGAAGAAAGCGGCAGAAGAAGCTTCGCGGCTTTCCGCCGCGGCCTGCTCCGCATTAGCTGCTAGCAACAGGGCCTGCTAGTCTGTAACTGTCGGCGAAAGTCGGCGAAAGCTATTGTTCCTTTAGACACGTAAGGCACAGCGCTTTATGGAGGCAGCACACAGCTCCACCACATGCAGCGTGTGTAAGCGGAAAAACGACCATTTTCAGCGGCCTTAAAGCGGCCTTTGTTTAAAACGCCGACCATCCGTACTAAGACCATGTGACTCCATCGAACAGCACGAAACGGCATTAATTCACCTTTACAGACAAAATAAGGTTCGTTACGTGTATTACACCCGAAAATATCGTAGTTCCGATGTTTTGGCTTCAATATCAAATTACTACAAATGAAAAGAGGAAGAATTTTTAAAGGCCTACATCAGGCTTGTTCACGTGCTGTCGCCGGATGCCGATAACGACCGCAGTCTGTATCCACATCTGAAGCATTAAGACTAATATAACTTCTGACTAGCATGACTTTAACGATCTAAAACATTCAATCTTATTTCACACTCGTCTCCTGAAACGCGCAGAGTCCTAATGTTCATCTAAGACAAAAAGTCCCCGAATGTTACTCGACTACAAAACTCGGTTAAAAATCTGCATTCTTGAGAACATCAAGTAAAATATGACGGATTGAAGAAGAAAATACGCCCTAGAACTCACACTTTATGCGACCAAAAGTAGCCCTCCTTACCTGTTATCATATTCAGCCGACATTATTTCAAAGAAAGAATCCGCAGCAGAAATCTCTTATATAGGTTATGCGCACAAAGAGGCTTTCTCATTGTAAAAGCTCACCGTCACTTAGCTGTGGTCCCGCCCACAGGCACTTGCGATTGGACGAGCTCTACGTCACGTAAAAGTAAGCAGACCCACGGGGCGGACCGTTTCCGTTTACAGTATGCTCGTAATTCACGCTCGTGCCCGAGTTCTTTAGCCAAAGAGGCGGGGTTTCAGTTTTTACGGAACCCGTTGGTGACGCAACCGGGTTTCTTCAGTCCGCCTGCCCAGGTGTGTCCCCGCTGCTTTGTTCAGACATTAAAAAACGCCGAATTAAAAATAAACACAATTTTTAAAAATTAAAAATAAACACAATTTTTAAAAATTAAAAATAAACACAATTTTTAATTCGGGTCATGCAACGTGTTAATGTTCCAGCATTACGTCGAGTATTTACAGCCTATCAGAAATGAGGCTCCTGTGTAATATGCATCAACACACTGCTCTTTACATTCACTCATACTCTATCACGGGAAAGAGTTAAAAAAAAACTATTTCTGTTGATTATCTCAATTTCGTGCTGAATCTGGATAATGGACAAATCTAATGACAGTGCAGTAGGTTAGCTCCATAAATGTAAATAAATAAATAAAGCTTGAAAAACTAATGTCTATAATGGCACATTTTAATGCTTTAAAAAAACCATAACCACAAAATGACACCATGAAATTAAACTGAACATTGTCCCAGTGACAATAATGTGGCATCTGTACCTGGTTTAGAACTTTTTAAGTGTTATCATGTATATGAAGAACCCATCGTGTCTTTCTAGTCTCTACATGTGCTGAGAATCATTCAGATATTTGCTCTGAAATGGGGTTTTATTACTTTCATGTAATGTGTTTTTTATTTCTTGATCTAATATTCTGTCTCCATTAAAATTAAACTACCATAAACAACTAGGCTGCTCATTTCTTTGTGAGCAAACTTACAAATTCACCAGATCATCAGATGATTGTACCACTGTACTAATATTCACTTTCTACACAGATTGATGCTTTTTCTTTGTGGATTCCCTCATCAGGTATTGCTTTTCTGTATGGGGCCGATTTGGACTTCACACCATGTGGGCAGCAAAAACAAAAAAGCACTTGGGTTTTGGTTACGACTTGTTCTCTCAGTGCTTATGTATCGTCTGAGTGTCGACACCTATCACAAAAAATACTGCAGTGGCTTTCCTCACTTTCACAGCCGTTAGAAAGGGACTGTGAAAAGGTGTTGTGGCAGTGATCGAAGCGCCCATTACAGCAGGTATCAGTGTGAAAGGGTCTGCAACCATCCCCTCTGCAAAGAGCTGGTTGAATACCTGATACTGCAGGTTAATGAGGCACGCATTCACACCCCTCACCCACCACATCCTGGTAGTAGTCACTGCAAGGCCCCCTTTGTACTTTGTGGATGATGCAATCAATATGGGACTGAATGATATCCTATAATATCTAGATGCAGTTAGTTTAGCGACATGTTCAAGGCCGTCAGCTGTGCACCCCCAGCTTCCCCAGAGAAAGAGTCTGGTTTGGTGCAGCCACAGAGCACGGAAGCTCAAAGCAGACAGTTCAGAACTGGGATCACTATCACGAGGAACAAACCATAATGTGATGAAGAAATGACCCAAGAAGACCTCTAACTACTTTAACTTTTCATGAAACCCAAACATATTACCACAATCACTGACAGAGACAGGAAAAAATTAAATGCAATGTAAATATAGTTCTTTGAGCCAACAGGTCATTTCAGTTCAATCTCCCACAAGCTGTTTGTGACTAGAAAGTTTGACTAGGACTAAATTACATCTGCAGAGCTTATGGGGTGTTCCCCGTTTGCAGGAAGAAACAGTGGTTCTGATGGAGACTGCATAGCTGTCTACATCTGCGTGCCGGTTAAACACACTCTTTCAAAATGCTAATGTCCACATTTTGGACAAAGGTTTGAAAGAGGAGTGAACGACCCTCTTTGAACAGACGTGGCGTCTCACACCGACAGCGTCTGCCATCTACGATACAGCTTTGAGATCCTTCCCAGACGCCTTAACACACATCCTGGGCCTTTTGACTTCAGTAAGTCACATGATGGGGGGCAATGGGTTCACCTGAAACCTTGGCTGAGTGTGACCCACCCCATTTTCACACCTTGGCTCATGTGATTATGTAGAGAATCAATAGGGGGTCAACGGCCCTCTTAGGGACAACAGGGCTTAAAATCTGGGACTGATTCTCAGACGAAACGTCTTGAAGAAACTGAACGTAGTCCTTCCATTACTATGATGTGGACGAGTGAAAACCTTCACACACACACACACACGTTTGCCACATATTTTTATTTTTAGCAGTCATAACGTATTGTAGAAGATATATAAAACAGCTCTCTTGCATCAGCTCCTTCTTGGAAAAAAAAAAAAGCAAAGCCAAAAACAACTATTCACAAGTTTTCTTTTGTTATAAAAAGAATAAGAGAGCACTGTATCTCCACTGTGGACATATGCCTGGTGTGTATTTGTGGTCCTCAACAAAATGGCTTTTATACTAACCAGAAAATCTAAACAAAAACAAAAAAAATAACAAGAAAAAAAACAAATCGTCTTTTTTCTTGATCTTTTATGAAACCCAAACATGTTACCACAATTACTGACAGAGATTGAAACACATTAAAAATTAAATGCATTGTAAATATACTTCTTTGAGCCATTTCAGTTCAATCGCTTTCAAGGTTTATGACTTGAAAGCGATCGAGGGGGAAAGTTTCTACTGTGTGGGCCAGCATGAGGCGGGACTCATGGATGCTGCAGAAATCCAACTTTCCCTGAGATTCACCAGAAAAAAGTTTTACCTGCCAACATAACCATGGATTCCCACTAAACTCCAGCTGAGCAGACCGCAGGAAACTGTTAAAAATATTGTACATGGAAGTTTCACACTGTAATACACTGGCAAACATTTTGTGCTGAACAGCTCGTCCACAACGGTGGCCATTGCATGGGGTACGTTTCATTTGCAAAGATGTCAAGTAATGACTGGCTGGATGGAAAAGTCACTGCAGCCCTCTAAACACAAACTCCACTGTGGGACTTCCCTTCATACCTCCTGGACGCAGGCTTTTCCGTACCTCAGTGCTCCCTCTCCAACCAGAAAACTAGTGGACTATCTTTACACGGATAACTAGCACATCCCCAAAATAAGACAGCTAGTCTTGGCCTCTCACAACCACAAAGAACTATGACAGATATTTAAATCAGTGTTTTTCAAACAAACCGAGGGAAGCAGAACCTGAAAAAATAAAGTCAAACAATGTTCGCATCTAGAAGAATTTCTCTGCATGGTGGAAGAGAAAAAGTTAGGTTTGTAATGTTTATTTTCCCCCAGTCACTTGCTCCCATTTTCCTCTTGTTTTAACACTGTCCCTCCATCCTGTTAGACTTCAGGGACGGAGCAGGTGTAGCTGGCCACAAACGATGGAAATGAAGGGTCACACCATAAGCTTGCAGTGACACAGTTCTTTGTACATCTGTCTTCTGAGGCGGGGCATGTCTTGCTGCCCAAAGTTGAACTGCTGCCCGAGTGCCAGACACTTGCAGTACTGCAGGATAGCAGATAAGGAAAGGTCAGGGTCAGATACTGAAACACATTTAAAACAATCTGATGTGTGGTAATTACCATCTATGCAGTAGGTACATGTTTCCCTCATAAATGCTATAAAGAAGTGGAACAGACTAATCCAAATTGTCTATGGCTAGCTCTCAACAACGAGAGTTCGTGTTTATATCAGGGCTGGGCGATATATCGAGTATATTTGATACGTACGATGGTTAAAATGGTTTTATCGTAACCATCGAGTGTAGGTTCCCGCACGCTGCAAATGCATCATCAATCCCCCCTCCTAGCTGGAAAATGTTCTACCTGCCACACTGTGCTGAGCATGCGTGTTTATATGCTAGCAGATGGGAGAAATATGGTGACAGCGGGAGTTTCGGACTCGCTGTCGTCTGGATTTCACGAGAAGGTTGTCGAACAACATGAATAAACTCTGCATGTCAACATCTCCCCACACACCAAAGGAAACGTTAAATACACCAGCTGTGATTAGAGCTACGACGGCCTCTGTTGAAGGAAACCGTTCACGTTATTGTTTATCGTTCCTGAAGCATATTTGTGGCCTTCTTTTGCTGCTGGTTCAGATCGTTTTGGTTGGAGAGTGACGAAACCTTTGATGTTAGACAATGTGACGTTTGCTGGGTTACATGAAGCTGAGTGTGGCTTTGTTGTTTGTGTTTAGGCACATAACCTTTTTAATTGTTGTGTTGGCCGTTTGGTGTTTGCAGAAATGGTTTCTATGAGCTTGTGGCTGAGACTTGGAAGTTTCTGTGGATACCACACACGTTGATATTTACATAAAAAACCCGACCTCACTGAGGCTCACACTGCAGCCCACCCCCTTTGCTGCTCAAGACATATCGCGATATAGCCAAACAATATGGCAATATTAGAGTTTCCTCATATCACCCAGCCCTCATGCACACTGTAGAAAACTCACCTGTAACACAAAAGCCCCACAGTCACTGTCATTGTTCTGGCGGCCCACATTCTGCAACATTACAAATACATTAGCATTAGCAATGGTACCATTTCAACTAAAGTCTACTTCTCGTTTGATTTTTACTCAAAGTCTCACCAGAGCTTTGGTAAGTGTTATAAAGAAAAGTCGTGTTACCATTTTGAAAAAGCCGGTCCATCCTGTCAGGAAGTCTTGCTGGTCTTTTTTGATGGCTTCAGCTTGCAGGTATTTGTAAATGTGCTGGAATCAAAATGAACACGTTCAAAGAGACTGAGACACCTGTTTCCAAAAACAGGGATTCTGACTTTGAGCAGTAGATTCATGGATACACTATAGGTGTGACAGCCCGCCCTCTCCTATCAGCAACTGAATCACTGGCAGGACAGACAGAGCAGCAGCTCTGGACCCGAACATTTGGGTTTAACACAACCCAACTGAAGAGGTTACAAAAACTTTGGTCTTTTACAACAAATTTGCAGTGTTAAAAAATACTAAGTTTTTTTAAAAAGCAACAATATTAGCTACCAGAAATATCACGCAGCTGCTTATTTGCTACTATTAATCATTTTGACAGAATAAGCATCTATACCCACTGACCTTTCTTCAAAAACCGTTCTATCATCCACTCATTCCTTTTCCAAAAGCTGCCTGATCCCTACCTTTGGGCAACGCCTGTTCAAAGTCCTCTGAGAGTCAAAGTAGGTGATGGCTCGACGAGGAATGTCAACGCTGACCAGCGACCAGTGGACCTCAAGATGGATGGGGATCAACAACAGATCCTTCTGAAAGATGTCGACCTGATAAATGAACAGAAATAAACGAGAGTTTGAGAGACGTAACAAAAATCTTGGTTAAGCTGTCGGTTTTCAATTATACGATGCCCCCACCCTGTAACACTAAGCCAGCAGTGCTCCTAATGTGGTCTGAAGCAATGTAACCAACACACAGATGGAAAAGCTTGTAAAGTGGTGTATGCGGCTGCTAGCCAAGAGCTAATTCAGTTATGAACCAAACAAAGCCAGACGCTAACAATGTGAGAAGTATGTTCTTCCTACTAAGACAAGCAGATGAGTAAGGCTGTCATCACATCATCGCTTTCAGTTCTATAAAAACCCGTCACAACATTTTTCCATGGGATTTTACAGGTACTGCAGATAAACCACATGCAAGTATTTCATTGCTTTGGTGTATATTTGTTACACGTTTCAGACCAAACTAATTTTACTCACATTTATCCAAAAACACCTTGATGATCAAAGATAGTTTTACACAGAATATTCTCAAAAAACTAACAGCATTGAATATGATAATATATGGTAACATGTGATATTAAACAATGATATATTAATATAACAAGACGAGGACGGAGTAATGTCCATGGCTGCTCTGCTGCTTCGGGACCTGGACGACTGCAATTGATTCAACCATGAATTCTGACCATGTCCAGCCATCAGGTCACTCAGTAAGCTTAACCACAGGTGGGCAATGCAGCAGGACTGAATATTGTCTAATATTTCATTATGTTTGATTATCTTAAAATGTGTGAACAAGACAAACGTGCAAGAAACTAAGAAATGAGGAACGGGGCATATCCTTGCTCAACAATGCTGGATGATCAGGGTCGAACAGAAACGGAGGCACACACGTTATCTCAACAAAAAACTTTAAAGTAAAACTTTAATCTCCAGACACTCGTGGGATCTTTTTAGTCATCAGATCGTAAGGTTGCATGATGATGATGATGATGTGCCTTCTATGTGTATAATATTAGGATGAGATTTAGAAACCAAAACTATTTTATATTTACAAGTGAGCTGGAACTGTGGATAAACAATTACAATTTAAATGTTAAAAAATATTCTGTTTAAACCTTTGAAAAAATAAATTGTAATTGTGCTGTTTATATTATTCCTCTCATGAAAACTGGGACGGGCTTTCAAATCTTAACTTGGAGAAGCAGCTAACTAAACGTATAAAGTTGACTGTTTTTTATTCAAGCACTAAAAGAGCGAGTCAGGATGGCTCCTTTCAGGGGTTTGTAACAAGCTGTAACAGTAATCATGTAAAGACAACATGCTTATCTGAAACTATACAGGAGACAGTTTAAGTTCATTTTGTAACAAAGAACCTTTGAAGTTTGAAAGAACTGGACTCAGTTTCAGATGAACTCTCCGTGCTCTGCTTGCTGCAGAGCTCTTATGTTTGAAATACAAACTAGACTTTTGTCTTAACCAAAGTTAGTCTGACGCCTTGTTTTTGACTAAAGATCCCAGAGAAGATCAAAATGGTCCATTGGTAGTGTCAGTAGATACCAAATAAAAAAGCTGAACCACAGTGGTTTTTGGACAAACAGCTGATTTCCATCTAAAGCCAAAGCACAGAGCAGACACAACTGTGCGTACAGCTCAGGCTTTGTTATGTTTGAATGAAAAGAGCACATAAACAGTCAGATCTAAAAAAAAAAACTAAGACATAAAAATATATGTTCATTTTCATTTTGATGTCACAACGTTCTTTGAAAGTTCAAACTGAAGCAAACTGACATTTACAGCACTGAGCCATCAGAAAATGGTCAACGGTCAGAAATGTACTGAAACATGCAAACACACATGGAAATCTAAGGCAAAAATACATTTGGTGAGACCAGCCTGAACTCTCAGGTTCAGTAAAAACTTTCTAGCTTGAATAAAGATCAGTCCAAAGGTCTTCTTTGTTCCCTTTGTTCCCTTGAGAAGGGAACAAAGGGAACAAAGGGAGGAATCTTGAGGATTCCAGTTTCAACATCTCTGAGGTCCAAACCCTGAGTGGGTCATTCTACGACTGACCAGGTTTCATTGTTTTTCTATCCAGGTCTTTGCTGCATTACCTGTGTGTTTGACATCGCTGCTGTAAAATAAAGCAGTCAGATGCTTTCCAGCTGGAACTGAAGGGTGGCGCAAAATCTCAGTTTGTTCTGCATTCAGTATTACTTCAGGTTTAAGAAGATCCTGAGCTGGCTGACATGCAGTCTCTGTTGTACAGACGAGACCGTTACTGCACCTGTTCATCTACAATCTGAAGCTAAAATCTCACATTTGGACGCATCACTCTATCAGACTGGTTGCCACCAATTTTTAGTGTAGTTGTTGAGTTGTCTGGCACTCCTCAGCTTGTTGTCAGTTTACCCTGCTTCTTTAGATATTTAAGACAGCTACTACTACTTTTGTCTTCCACTTGTCCAGTTTCTTGACTGCATACAATGCCAACATCTGCAGGAGTTTACAGGAAAAAGCTCTTTTTGTCACCGTGTTGGTCACAGAACTACACAGCAGTGTTCAAACAAAAGAAATCTGAACCAATTATGTGTTTCGAAACTGTGACAATGTTTCATCCCCCAGAAAAAAACTACTGCTCAACACCACTCGGGTCTTTCTCCTTGGAAGCAAAGACTTCAAGAAATGGGCGGCTGGCTCAAGACCTTTGTGGAGTTAGTAAAGTGAGAAGACTAATCTGTGTAGTTTTAAAAGCAGAGGGTTTTCCCCACTCTTACTCCAGATGTGTAAGAAAACCCCACGGACAGTGAGGCTTTAACCTAGACCAGTGCAGATCATACAATCATGCATCACACACAGAGTCGTATAGAGATTCTTTGACTCTGATATTATGTACCGACTTAATGAAAAACTCAAACTCTTCTAAGCAGATGAAACACGGTTTCCACTCGTGTGCAGCCTGTCATGACGTTTGAAATGTGCTACTGATGTTCAGAAAGTTCTTAGTTGCAACTGTCTGCATGAGAGGTCTGAATTATTTAGACCACCTTCATAAATTTGTGTTACATTGTAATTTAAAGACAAGACTGAATGTCTTTTATCATCCAGCTCTAACGACACTCCTCATTGTTTTATTCCTGCATATTGATACAAAGTGTTAATATGCTGCTAAACTACTCCGAGTATGTTGGCCACATTCACTTACATTTTTTGTCCACCGTTTGACTCCTTCGTAGCCTTTTGTCCTTAGCTTATCGTAAAAGAAGCTGTTGAAAAAATGGACCTGAAAAAGAAAAAAAATGATTTTGATTGATGACAGTAAACATGTAGTAATGGGATTACACAGACCATTACTACGGGAGCAGCAAGGCTCCAGTCATCGCAGCCAGAGACAGGACTCGGCACAGTCCAACGTTTTGTTTTTATTTTTTTACCATCATAACATGACAGCAAAAGGAAAAAAGCTCCTTAATCCATAATTGGCAGCTCGTTATACCCGTCTGCTGATAGCCACACATCCTGCCAGGCGTGTTTCCACACTTTATAAAAAGAACATCAATTAGCATTCAGACAAACTCTGTGAGGCCCAGGTGGACGAGAACAACAGATAAGACTGGTTTTGGTTTTTCCAGCTGGGGTGGACAAGGCTGAGCATCAGGCCTTCAAACCTCGGCCTGTGCTTCGAGGTTTCCGATGGTTAGAACGACTCAGGGGTGTTGAACCCCGACTATTATGACAAGTTACTCTAAACATGTTACAAATTATCTCCACTACATAAAGACATACTTGAGAAAAACTAAAAAAAAATTTGTTATTCATTAAATCTTTGTTGGTTGAAACTATCTTGGAGCCGTGGGAGCAGCCATGTTTTTTCGCACACAATGCATTCTGGGACGATGACGTGTATTGGTTGTCGGTAGTATAGGTGCTTTCGTTCAGCTAACCTGTTTTGTTTTTTAAAGTGTAGCAACCGTATTAATTAACTTGCCTATTACCTGGTTACGACTTGGTAGACCAGCACTATGCGGTCTTTGAGTCTGATGTTATTAGCCATGTCTGGGCCCAAACTCAGCTGCAAAAGTCAAATGATCACTGCGGCATTACTGAGAGTTAAAAAACTGTCTAAAGTTGTTCATCTGTAATAAAATGATCAGTGTGGCTGCTCTGCCAGGTGTATCAATTAAGTTTAATATCCAGGCATCCATGAAAACTGAATTTATGACATTTAACTGAATTAGGAGTTAGCAGGAAGTTAGCTCACTAGTTTCCATCTAAATATAATATACAGTGGAACCCCGAATTATGAAATTAATTCGTTCCAGAGGGTCTTTCGTAAGTCAAATTTTCCTAAGTCGAAGCACCTTTTTCCATCGCCTTTTGAGTGAGGCGATGCTGGCTGAAGACGAAGTTCTTGGTGGAGGAGGTTGAAGAAAGCATACGCATGCATGCATACATACGTACATGTACATAACATTATGGAATTTAATTTAATTTTTTAAAATTTTCTATATTATCCATTTCGTTACGCGGGCACTTTGCCGTACCACGGGCAGAAATATTGCCGTTAAGTGCCTTCGTAACTTGAATTTTTCGTTAAATGGGGTCTTTGTAAGCCGGGGTTCCACTGTACCTGTACCACTGTGTTCTGACTGAGAGATTTATTATCAAATTCAAACGTACAGCTCTGCTATCTCCTCCAACATAAATGAAGACTAAACAGCAGTGACGTTTGTAGGGTTACTGAAGTTGGGCTAGCTGATATATAATGATGTGCTACGTGAACGCTATGTTAGCATAACATAAACAGTAAAGCTGGAGGATGAACGCTAACAAACTGAGGACTTTTTTCCCACTTGATAAAAGTTCATATGAGAGTTCCCAATGGTTAGGGACGAATGTAATCGCATGGCAGGATGCTGTAAACGGACCAAACTTCAGTCAGGACTGAGATAATCCATCCACAATACCAGGTTAGTCATTAATATACTGCTGCTACATGGGCTGGGCTGCAGTTACATCGTAAGGGTTTAAAATCTGAGCTTTAAAATGATTGGCGGTAATAAAAACCGTGAGAAGCTGACAGTGATCACTGACTGTTTTTAGGGGCTTGTTGAGTTTAAATCGAACAAGATACAAAACATTAAAACATGTTAAAAACACAACAGTCTTATTAAAGGCAGACTACTTTGGGCCCGGAAGCAGGATTCATCACGTTATCACTTAAAGACCGGATACCGGTCATGGAGGCTAACAAGGGCTGCCCAAAGAACATCTGGATTAAGACAAACGCTCTGAGACGCCGTTGCCATTGGCAAGCAGTAGCCGCATAGACACCAGTAGTTTTCCCTCACTCTCTCGTCATCGTTTGACGGATTGTTTTCATCTTCATCTAAACTAAGTGCTGGTTGACTGTTTTCGGTTTGCTCTGGTTCAAACTGGAAAGGTTGAACAGAAGTGATTTCCAGTGCGCTGCTAACTGTGAACTGGATGCGGTGCAACCGTGTGACGTCACTACCCAGAGTGCATTGAGAAGTAAATAACAATGGCGACCTACTGGTAAATCGGTTTTATATAAAATGTGCTTAGAAGGAAAACATTTAGTATATTTTAATACCACATGTGTTATTGAAAGCACAGTACACATTTTAGCGCAAACATGTCTTAATAACCGGGGTTCCCTTTAAACTAACATAATCATCCTGCTGTAACCAGGTAAATCCATTTGTTTATTAATTAATGTACTAACAGGGACTTAGAAGAGAGGGACGCAATGTTTAAAGTTTAACATTTAACTGTTTTACTCTTTGGTGCTGTTGAGGACACGATATTGTTCTTTCTTGGTTATTTGTATTTAAATCATTTGCTCAAGTTTGGTTTGTTTTTGTCTGGCAGCAGAACGATTAGACACAAGAAGGTGTTGGTGGTGTACCGGGGGCTTCTGTTTAGAACTATGCTTCCTCATCCCCGTCACCCAGCCATCTTTTTACTCTCAGGTCAATCTGCCAGGGGAGAGCTAACGGAGCCTACGCTACCTTTGACTGCACTGGCTACAGCGGCCTGGCTAGTTACGGGTTTTTCCAATCAGTGATCCTGGCCTCCACAAACGGGCTACATTTATTACATGTATTTCTTATTCATTAACATCTGACCTAATGAGCAGGAAAGTGCAGGAGGAACAGGTCAAGAGGCCACACTGCTAACAAGTCGGCTATGAGCTAAGCTAGTGAATCGCTGAAGACACAGTGAGTGAAAACTGAAAATAACTAGTGTGTGAATCAGAGAGTGCTCTGGACAAACCACGTGAAGATTACACTCTGAAATAAGACGTTATCTGTAAGTTTCCAATTAAATCGACTACACAGATAAGCTACACAAAAACAACAGTGTATGTTTGAAAAGGAACAGAGAGTGATACAGTACAGACAGCAAACATCAAGTGATGAGGAATAGTCAGGCCCCATCTTATCTTAATGACCTTGTAGTACCATATCACCCTATTAGAGCACTTCACTCTCGCTCTGCAGGCCTACTTGTTGTTCCTAGAGTATTTAAAAGTAGAATGGGAGGCAGAGCCTTCAGTTTTCAGGCCCCTCTTCTGTGGAACCAGCTTCCAGTTTGGATTCGGGAGACAGACACCATCTGTACTTTCAAGATTAGGCTTCAAACTTTCCTTTTTGCTAAAGCATATAGTTAGGGCTGGACCAGGTGACCCTGAATCCTCCCTTAGTTATGCTGCAGTAGGTGTAGGCTGCTGGGGGATTCCCATGATGCACTGGGTGTTTCTTCTTCACTAACTGTGTGTTAGTAGACCTCTCTGCACTGAATCGTTAGTTACTGTTAATCTCTTCCACAGCTTGTCTTCGTCCCGTCTTCCTCCATCACCCCAACAGATCCCGTTAGATGGCCCCGCCCCTCCCTGAGCCTGGTTCTGCCGGAGGTTTCTTCCTGTTAAAAGGGAGTTTTTCCTTCCCACTGTCACCACAGCGCTTGCTCATAGGGGGTCATGTGATTGTTGGCTTTTCTGTTTTCTTTGCACTATTGTAGGATCTCCAACCTGATAATATAAAGCGGTTTGAGGCAACTGTGTTGATTTGGTGCTCTATAATTAACACTGAATTGAACTACACCAATTCAAATAATCAATAGTTTCTGCTCTAAATATATTATTATTATTATTCAGTTATTAGACCCTCCACAAAAATATTTACCATAATAACAATGAAAAACGAAGGAACATATCACAGCTGTAAGATCTTTGTATACTCAGTTTATATATTCTGAGTGGCTGTTTTCATTATGATACATCAAGTATTTGATGTAGTTGATCTTGTGCACTGATGTATCGAGTGAAGCATGGTTTCAGTGTGTTCAGCACAGAAGGTTCAAACAAGGCTGAAGAATCTCAGAAGATGTTACATATGGCTTTTGCAACGACACAATAATAACTGTGGGTAGGTAAACCATCCACAGCACAAGCTGCAACAGTTTCGTTTGCAGCTTCCTCACCTTCTTTGGCACAGAGTCCATGACCAGCTCACCGTACATGTTCATCACCTGAATAACACAAAAACAATGTAAGAATTAAAGTGCAAAGAGAAATGTTCTCAGGCAGCAACACTTTTGATACAATTCTCTTTACTTTTAAGGCCCGAGTGTGAAACCAAGCAGCCGTTTTCATAAACACAGTCTGATTTTAAAGCCTCGCTGAGGGCCTAAACTTTGCACACGCATCTGCTCTGGTGAAAACGTACATATTTTATGGGTCTGGCATGTGGACAGTACAAAATGATTCTGCATACATGGTTCCACCTGTGTGGGTGAAATTTGGTACACGTGTGCAACTTTCCAAGATCAGTTCAGAGAAGCTTTGAGACAAACCCAACAGGAAGTCTGCCGTTTGTCATTTCCAGATATTACACTTTGTGGTTGACAAGGAATGTTGAAACTTTGGTTTGGAAAGTCTTCAGTAGTTTGTTTTACAGTTTGCCTCAAAGTTACGACAGGAAGCACAAACCTGCATATTTGACGTGATCGTTGAGGAGTTTGATTTAAATATGATTAGAGGAAATGGCTCAACTGCACCACTCCACCTCCAGCCAACTGAAATTTTCAATTCAGTTCAGTTCAGTTTAACTTCGATAGCCCCAAAGCACAACAGCAGTCGCTTCATGGCACTTTATTCTGGAAGGTAAAGACTCTACAATAAACCAAAGAGTGAGTGTCCTGTCATCACTGCTCACAGCTTTAATTTGTTTTGCTTTTCTTGATGATGAAACATTGGATGTTGTAACATCTGGACTTTGGAGAACGAGAACATATACTGACGTACCTAACTCAGCCGATGCCATGCACCTGCATCATTTACAGCACGTACAAGTTACGAAGTATTAACAGCAGTATCTCTAAAATGTGCCACCGCAGGAACAACACAGGTGTACTGAATCACATTTTAATGACTCCCTTTGGACTTAGGTGCACTAATGCCTAAGATTAAGTCAAAATTCCCCCCAAAAGCCCCAGTTAGAGTGTACTAGCATACCTGGTCATTGAGCCAGTTCTGTCCATACAGAGTGCCCAGGTCGTCCATGGTCAGAACATGCCGCTTGTAGTTGACTCTGAAGGTTTTAGCTACAACAGATCCTGATGAGCGGTGGAAGGAGTGTATTAGATGTTGGACCACTGCTTTTCTAAGGAAGAACGAATCAAAATCAGATGTACAGTTAGCTCCATGTATTCAGACATCGCTAATGAAAGCTTTCACTACACAGCCCAAATCAAAGGATCGCTACAGCAAGTGAAAGAGGACACCTTTGCTGCAAAAACAAAACAACTGCAGTTACATAGTGATTCTGTGAACATTAAGTTGTGAGTTGTGAAAACAAAGCTTAACGTCTCATTCACCCAAACATTCATGCAAGCATGTTTCTGTACATCTAAGAGCTTTTATCCATCTCCACACGCCGCTGAATGCCTCACGAGCAACTCAAGATTCTGCAGCTTCCCCAAGGATACTGAAGCATGCAGCCTGGAAAAGCTAATGGATAAAGAAAACACCAATTTTCCGATGAGTAGATGACCTGCTCTACGTTCACAGCCACACTAACCCCGGTTCTCTGAAAACCAAGTGAGCTATGAAGTATGCCATCCTGGTGTGACCAATCACGGGAGCTCCGCTTCCACCACATCAAGAAGATGGTTCAAGCACACAGGGTCCCCAGACCCCCTCTATAGGAGCCCCTGGCTCCACACCAGGCAAGTGTTTCTTTGATGTGACCATGAAGTCCGGCAGCATGGTGAGATACCGGCTTTGGTTTTCAGAGAACTGGGGTTGCTCGTGTAACCAAACAGTGTGTATCTCACTACAGGAGACTGCATGCTCCAGAGACTATAACACCTCGACCGAGGACACGCCCGAGCTCGGTACGGAGCTAACAGCATGCTAAGCATCAAGAGTCCAGTGAGTGCACAGTCACATCAAGGCCAAAAACAAAACCCTAACACATGTGTGGGGATGCAACACCCTTAAAAAGAGAGCCCCTAAAGGGTCCACCTTCCTCTGGTGGACTTAGCAGGTCCACAGCAGAACTACCTCACTGTGGTTGGAGGGAAAGTTTCCACAGGAAGTATTGCTACATAAAATTCACTCATCCCCACACACTCCACAGGCTCAAAACTCAGCCCTGAAACTCTGACACTGCGGCTAAGTCCCAGGAGGGAACAACCTGTTTAACAGCAGGCGTCAGGCGGTGGGGCCCCTTATCAACTGCTTCATTCCCAAATGCAACATGGCTGAAATTGGAGCTAAACACACTTTAATAGTGGGAAATGCTCCCAAGTTATCCAGAAAATCCTGAAGGAGCAAAACACATTTGATTACGAGACGCACACATGTCTCAAATATGCATCAGTAAGTGATGGTGTTGAAGCTCTACGTGGTCTCAACCGCCCTCAGAGTAGTGCTGCAGATTACAGCGTAGATATGGACACCAGCTTAACCTTTACTGCACAGAAGGATGAGAGAAGGATGGTAACAACACAGAACACTGTTAACACAACAGTATCACTACGTCTCACCTGTGTGGGTGTGAGAAGTTTTCATTGAAGATGTCCTGAAGTTTCTCCACAACATCATCCACGTGGATGGGGATCAAACTGCCGTACTGCCGTAGCGACTCTTCCAGAATACCTCGAGACAGATGACAGCCACATGAATGAGGGCTGCGCCACACACAGGTATAATACAGGTAACATCATACAACATGTCCAGCTGAGATACATGCATTTACATTTGCGAGCACCAACAATGAGCAAACCCGAGCAGTGAGTTTCATACTGGCTGATGTTCAACAACAGAGGACGTCCAGCACAAACTGAAACACACTCTGTGCTCCTCCATGAAGAGCACAAGGCTGTGACGCAGCAGGGTTACAAACCTGTGAGACTGTACAAGCTCTGGCTCACGTGCTGCTAACGTTCACATGTTCCGCCTCCATCACACATGATGTTAACCATACAAACGGTCTCCCTGCTACCCTCTGGATAAATAACAGTGTGCAGCTGCAGCACTGTGGAAACGCCACATTATTCATGTTCAGTGTTTAGTGCAGTCGAGCTATAGTCTATATTCAACTCATATTCTTTGTGTCAATACTTCACTTTAACTCTTAGCTGTCACCATGTAAATGCCAGCGTTTCACCCACATTTCAAACTATCTGGGAGCAGCGAGTGACAACGTTAAGCCCCACAGCTCCCAGTTTTTAAACAAAAAGCACCAGTGAAGATGATGCTGCCATAGTTTAATGTCCACACACACTAAACAGAAGTGTCAGTCTTCCACAAAAGCACAGCAACTCGTTAGTTTTGTACTTCATTTAGATTTCATATAAACCACATTCATGAAAACGATACCGCTAAGCTGAAAACAGTTTATTTGAGAACATGAACACAAAGGTTTCATTTGTTTTTTGACAGATGTCAAACTTTAAATGAAAAACATTTGTAAGATGAAACCAACGAGCAGTTCATGTTGAGACGTCTTTTCCTCTTATCACGGCTCATTAATGACATCCAAATATTTCTTGGCCAATGATGGAAATCAGTGGAATACTCGATTACTAGGATAATCTGACCCACCTGCCACAGAGGCAACAACAGGGAACGAGTGGGTACAAAGACACAGCTCTGCTTTACACGGGTCCAGAAAGACTTTACAGAACCAGGTTGGACCGACACGGCACTGCTGACACAGTTACACACGAGACATACAAGGCCACAGACACAGCATGAACTGTTACTGATGCATCACACATGTGTGAGCATGTGTTACAGTACACTCTGTAACATGAACACTGTAGGACCTCACATTGATGCTGACATGAGAAGCAGCGCACACTGAAACACAACAGGGAGGTACACAAGGACGGACATGAACCAGGACGTCACCCAGTCACAATGAAGGGACGCACTACAGGAAACACGTGTCAGTCTAAAAGCAGTTTAGAGACTCACAGCTAAAGACAAACTCTAGACCCAACAAAGACAGCGGACACCTCAGACCCTGGACGTAAAGTCCGGATCGCTGCAGTCAAAGCAGCTGTTACGTGAGGTTTACAGCTGAGGATAACAGGACATTATGGAGGAGCAACAAGTGTGTGGACTGATTGGTGCCTCCATATATATATATATGAGATAAAAGCAATGACAGCTGGATGAATCTCGAGTTATGGGGTCCCGGGCTGCCGTGTAGAGTGTCCCCCCGACTCAGACATGTGACGTAAGGAACATGAAAACAGTTATGTGGAAACAGCCTTCCTCACTATCAGTACGACACATTCAGCATCTGCAGCTCAGACTGTTCAGTAAGGATACGTGTTTAACTCCAAGACTGATTCAAGTCTTTGGGTATTAAGACAGAGCAGACGTCATGTTTGATGCGAGCTGGCAATCACCGCTGCTGCCCGTCAGCCTCCTGCTAGACACACCGATGTTTTTCATTTTCAAAGCCTACGTCGCCTCATTCACAAGCTCTCACATTCAGAAAACCTGACCTCTTCAGCTCGCTGATATTCAAACTCGTCCAAGACTTGATGCCCATGCTGTAGAAGTTTGAAGCGCCTACGTCGCCTCGTTCTCACATTCACGACCTTGAGCGTCCGTGCTGCCCACGCTGGTACTGCACAAACATTTAAGGCAAGGCTAGAAGCATTTGTGATACATACCATTCACACAACTTGTGTGTTCTTCAGTAAGAGCCAGCTCTGCCGGCCTGACCTCTGCCTCCAGGGTCACTCGGTCCTCCTGCTTTCTTGAGGAGGAGCCGTTTATTTGCTGATCTGCCAAAGGAAAGAAATCATATTTGTTATGGAATCTGCAGACTCAGGCATTTTTATCAAATTCCAAAAATAACAGTTAAATCAATTTGGGTCAAAGGTAACTTAACTGCAACTTTTAACAGTAACAGGGAGGCTAAACTAAACTCTACTAAGCATGACGCTGCAGCGTATCACAGCTGGTGTCACTGCAGGTTATGGAAATTTATTATTATTCCCACTTATTCAAATGCCTCGTGGGGATTTTTTCACAAAAGCAGTAAAACTGGCGACTGAAGCAGACTGAAAACATCTGTTACTTTTGTTATGGTACTCTGATTGTTGCCACTGACAAAACATATCATTTTAAATGCCTGCTATTCCCATTACTTAGCATTCCCACACGAATACGTACCTCTGTCAGACTCTGTGTGCCCGTCATCACTGCCGTCATACTCCTCGTGCCCGTACGGGGGGCCCTCATACCGTTTCAGTCTCCTCTGTTCTCTTTGAGTGTTCCTTTGCCCTTTGTGGCTGCACCTGGGTCTTACGGAGCACATCCACCGGGCCTGCTGGCGCCAGCTCTTCCAGTGCTGAGAGAGCCGAAATCCAAGACCTCCACGGCATCGCAAGCGCCCGAGTCTTCTCAGAGCCCTGTACTTGCTTAGGCGGGACCTAAACAAGTCTCCCGCTTCAGCCTGGCTTAGTGCGTGAGCTACGGGGGCCTCGCCGATCTCTTCAGCCTTCTGTTCTGGTCTCTGATGATCGTGCTGCTGTGAATGAAGGTGCTCGGAAGACTGGGAAGAAAAATCTGAGATTCCCCACTCCTCCACCTCCTGGTCTCCATCCTCTTCAACATCTTCATCCTCGTTGTTTTCCAAACTCTTGCTGTCAAACTTACCCATGTCTTCACCATCAAAGTTGTTAACTTCATCGTCACCTACAGCTTCAGTCCCACCTATGCCATCTTCCTCATCCACTACATATTCACCCGTCCACACCTTTTCTTTATGTTCCAGTCTCAGGTGCATGGGGGTGGATACACTGTGATCTGACACTGGGACTATGAGGCGGTCCGCTGGAATCCCACCTATGAAACAAACAGCAGTGATTATCGACCAATCAGGCATCACGACAGCCCAAAAGTACTGCTGCAGCTCATTACAACAGGTAACAATGTATCTATGAGCTCTTCCTACACAATATAAACAAGGCACACTTATCTGTACTTATCTGTATCACATTACTTAGCAACCACCTACCAACAGGCCAAACTATCCCATTTGTAGTGAGCATGGACCTCTGACACATTAAAAAAAGCATCGTATCGTCTTCATTTCACTAAAAAATAACATCTACCCCACAGTGCTGTCCAAAGGCCTTGAGTCACCCCCTCAGGCTTACTTTGAATATTTGAACACAGCCTTAAGTAACAGCTCTAGCTGCTGCTTCAGTTTTCCTTGGGACATCATTAATTTTTTATTTTTGGAGGTTTGGTTTTTGGCCTCATTTCACTCAGTGACGTTGGGGATCTTGTCAAAATCGAAATCTGGAAAAGTATGTCCAAATTTGGGTCGACCCTGCAAAACCACGAGGAAACGTTCTGCCTGGGAACACATTCAATCATTCGTCTGTGTGTTTAGTATCGGTTAATCCGACATCCTTTGTATCCTGGCAAAGAGAGACTACCAGAGTCTGATTAGTGTTTGTTGTATGATCACCAAAAAGAGCTTAAAGACACTATAGAAAAGCAGCAGTTATAATAAGATGAGAGCATGTGTGCATACATTCAGTCCGTGTTTATTAAGGTATCGATGTGTGCTGTGATCACTCCATCCTCGATGAAATGAATGAAATATCCTGGTGGGAAACCTAAGCTGCATGCTGGTTTCACACACCACCCACGTCCACGTTTTAGATACCAAGTAGATCGGGGGTGGGGAACTCCAGGCCTCAGGTCCTGCAGGTTTTAGACCTCACACTGGGTCAACACACCTGAATCAAACGAGTTCATTCACAGGCCTCTGGAGAACTTCAAGACATGTTGAGGAGGTCATTTAAATCAGCTGACACATCTAAACCTGCAGGACACAGGCCCTCGAGGCCTGGAGTTCCCCACCCCTGATGAAGACTTTGAAATCAAAGACTTTCTGGGGCCCCTGAGGGCCACAGCTCACTGCTGGACTTCACTGGTTACTAGATCGATTTTTTTTAAATGGCATAAAAAGCAAGTTCTTAAAACATACATGAGACACAATAAAGAAAAAGGAAAACAAATTGAGGCAAGTTTTATAAACCTACACCACACTGTTGTTGAATATTCACTCATTTATCACCGACATTTAACTTCAGGGGCACAGAGAGGATGAGAAAGTCAGTGCAGGGACTCCAGCAACACGTCATCAGGGTGATGATGACCCTGATGAAGGCCACAAGTAACTCCGTAAAGTTGTTCCTCTTTACTTTTAAGTGTTGTGACATTTCATTTCAAAAATGGAAGTGACCTCGTGTCCATCAACCTCTTAGGGTTTCCACAGATGCCTGACCCAGTGGTCTGAACGTCCACCCTACTGGGGGGTAAATATTTTACACACAAACAGTGAGTGCTAACCTCCTCCTGTGTCGTTCTGCCCCACAGCGGTCAGACCCAGGTCTCTCTGCCAGCGGTTCTGGGCTAGGCTACCACCACTGTCTCGCATTATCCAAGAAAAACCCACAACCTGCGCCAGCTCGTCACCTACAAACAAACACAGTCTGCAACGGTGGGAGAGAATACAGTCAGTTCATGAAGTCCACAGTGGACATCAGAATAACACAGTAGCTGCTTCTGTCTGTTTGGATTTTTAAGTGACAAAAAGAAAACTCTATGAATCACTTTGCTTCATAGAGATGCAGTGTTATATACCAAAATGTAAAGATGAAAGTACACATTTCCATGCAGATTATTCTAGTTTGTAAATTACAACGATATGCAGTTGAGTGTTTTCACAGCATTTATACATGAGTTGATCTGATTCAGCATAGATCCAACACTGAGACAGTGCTCCATAGGCAGTACAGGACACTCAGGACCCTGGGATAGCCTGGGATATTGTATTTTGTAGGGGAGTCTCTAACACTTTAGGGCTACCGTGGACCCGCCATGTCTTACAATAAAATAAGAACTGGGTGGTTACAAAACATATTCATAAGTAGCCTATAAAAGACAACTTCACACGAATGAAAGCCTATGGTTCAATAAAAAGTAGAAGTATTAGTAAATTTCATTAATTTGACATGGCAGCGCTTTTCTAATCTTACTGAACACTTGGAATGTAAACAAGCCGTTACATAGTCTTGACTTGTTGTTACGAAGTACTGAAGCTAATTTTGGCACAATTATTACAAAACAACTACTAGGAATATAAAGGCAGTAATAATGACCTAAAACCCCCACGCCGTAATTTTACAACTAACGCGTGGGACCGTTTCAGTGGGCAGCCACAGGCTTTGCTACACAGACAGAATACACGTCCCGGTGCCTCCACGCTGCTTCACTTATCCTGCTCACTGATGTTAGTCCTGCAGTTTGTCTTGCTAGCTTCACTCCGACCACTGTGTGATGACAGCGGCATTGACAAAAAGCGACAGGAACTACACGTAGTTATGGACTTAACTGTTTACGTGCAGGATTAAAAAAATAAATTACTAAATAAATCCTCTTCTCAATAAAACTCTTCCATTATGAACACTTCTGCAGGAAATAGTCTACACCAATGCTATCTCGTGAATGCTAATAGCTAGCTTACCGTTGTTTCATCAAATTAGACTGAATAAAGCTCACACCAACTGCAAACTCCTTTTTATTATAATATATCATGACTATTGACAACCAAAGCATCAACACGAACATAAGGAATAAGGTGAAGTTATTCAAATTTGCCGAGTTCTTTAATTATCTGTTGAGTGTGCGGGCTAACCTTTGAGCTATAACCATGTTGTCCTCAGCTAGCTAAGCGGACTGTAGGCAGATACCATGCTAGCAGAAAAATAAACCGCCCAGTGTGTGTTTGTTTCCTAGCTAAATGTTGCCACTGCATGCTTACCCTTGATCTGTAGGGGTGTAGAAATCTCTATCCGCGTTCTTCTGACAGAATGTGAGCGTATTCTGTGTGCAGAACACTGACCCAAAACAAACGCTAATTGATGTTGAATCTCATTCAATGAAGTCAAGTGTGGGGTAGCTGTTTCCACACTCTCCCTCCGCTTCCTCTCTTCTTCTTGTGTTTGAAGACGATTGGCCATTAGCTGTTAGGCACTATACCGCCCCCACGTGGTATGGTGTGGTATAGCGGTTGGAAAGACTCAAACTCGGACTTCAACGTTTACCGGTTTCCTGCTTGTTTTGCCACTTTTGGTCTGCTCCCAGGGGATGAACCATTATTATGTCTACACATTGCAGACAGCCTTTGTAATAGCAAAAAAAAGTCAGGCTGTATAATTTATCTTTAGAATCTTTTTTCCATATGTACTGCCCATTTATGTTTGCACATTGCAATAAATCACTTCATATGCTTTTTTTTTTTTGGCAAAATAAAGAAATAAGGGATGGCACAAGCCTTTGGTCCTAGAGCTGCTGTGCAAACAGAACCATTAGAAATTATTCAGGTGATTCTTTCATTGTTGGTCTGCTCCAGGCCGTGCAGACCATCATGGAACTAAAGGAAACCAGATTCACACGCAACAGGTTCTGTCCATGTCTACGGTTAGAAGATGGAACGCGTCGAGTGACCCACATTCATTCAAACTGAACTCTGAGGCGAAAGCAGTGACATTAAGTTATTGTTTACTGTGCTGTCAGGACTGAATATTGAGCTGCAGAGAACAGCAACTCACTGATAATGTTCAGCTGAACTTACCCTCCCAGCGTGCTTGGCAGTGAGAGCAGCTTGCTGGTTCCTGCTGAACTGACGACTTGCATCCTTCGCAGTTCATATTTCAAGTCATAGAAACCGTTTTCCATCGCTCACATCAACAAATTGTAGCTTTGATATATTTTTTATTGTTCATTAACCACTTGTGTTTGTTTTGAACTCACTGCAGTACGACTACAGGTACACAAAAACGTCACAGACTCTCTAAAATGGTACGGATACAACGAGCGCTTGAGTGATTTACAGATCTATTTGAACCGTTACCTTTTTTATGAAATTTGAAAGCTGTTCTTAATACAAACTCTGTAAAGTTGATCAAATATGAAGCATATAAAAATAAAACACTGGCCCTGAGATACTGCTGGCGTGGCACTGGGGTGCCGAGACTGCTTTGAGCTAGCAGCCACAAAGGCTTCATGTTTTTGGGGCTCGCTGGTCTGCCAGATCGGACAACGTCTGGACAGTCTGGGCCAACCGACTCAGGCCTTCGTCCTCCATGATGAGTTGAGGTGAACACAAAGAATCCTGGAAGGGGACGGAAAGAGCAGGAAGTAGATCCAAGTAAGAAACATACACTTCTACACATTCACCAGTAAGCAGTCACTCATTAATATCAAAGTAACAGTATGTCCAGCTTTATAACTTTGATAATGCTGCATATTTCTAAGTGTGGTTTGATCAGATTTGAAAAACTTTGCTAATGAGACAAAACCAAGGAGTCCTGTCACTTAATGAGAGGATGCAGCTACATCACAGTGCAAATGTTCCCCTGAATACCAGAGCATGACTTTTACTGACGTATTCATTCTTTACTGAAGATGATGCATTTGACTGTGTGTACTTACCTGTGTGAGCACGAGCTGCCTCAGGACTAATGCAGGTGTTTAAATGGGTTTGAAATACAGATGCTGCTGTCACTGTATTATAGAAACTCTGAAAGGTTTTTGTTCTTCTAACAGAAAAAACTGAACCGAGAGGTTTCAGACTCATTAGCAGTTTTGATATTAGTTTGATGGTTTGTCACAACTCACACATGACGGGTCGACAATGAAGACAGATGAGACAGTTTCAGGAGGCGAGGTGGACGCATGTAAGCTTCACAAAATGAGACACTGAAGCTGCAGGAAGACAACAGCAGCAAAGCAAACACAGCAGAGAAGCACCAAAAAGTTCTTTTGAAATCATTTAATTACAACAGACAAAGAGTCAAAAATCATCCTCGTTAGTAAAAGGTGTAGAAATATACAATACAAATGCATTTGGACTAACATTAAAGAATATGTCTGCATCATTGTGGATTTTATCAGTTAGTGTTCGTCCAGTTTGACCTACAAAAATATACATCTGAGCTGAAACAACAGCAGAGTGCTCATAAAACTGTCAGATATAAGAAGCAGTTATTTTGGTTTTACAATGGACAAAAATCTAAATCAGTATAAAACAGCGTCCTCACACCAGAGCCAATCAATCCCACTGCACTCACACTGAGGGGGCGGAGCAGAGCCAACATCGCCATCGTGAACGGAGCTCAGCTTCTACAACTATCACTTGCACCTACTTCATATATCATGTCTAAACTGAAATAAACACTTGTGTCCTTGATTTTGCTCGGTCATTGGTCTGTAACCACTACAAAAATAGAAATTTAAACACCATAAAACAATAAATACAATAAAATTTCCTTCAGGAGAACCTGTTGAAACAGGAACTCCAGAAAGTGAGAATTGTTAAATAAGCTTTAAACAGAAAGTAAGGAAACGCTGTTTGTTGCAACGAGGCGTCTGTTCTCACACAGCGCGTCCTTCACCATGAAAACCTGCCACAGCTTCTCTGTCAGCACCAAGCAGCCTATTCTGACACTCTTACGCTGACCATGTGGTGCTGACAGTCAGGTGCTGACTGGAGCCTGAACAGGTCAAAGTGTGGAGGTGACATAACAGGACTCTTACCTGATAAGGTAAGAAAGCACCTTTGGTGGGAGATGCGCCAAAGGTGCTCTGTTCAGAGTTTGGGGACGGTGAGGTTGGAA
Organism: Rhamphochromis sp. 'chilingali'; assembly: GCF_963969265.1. Classification (NCBI taxonomy): domain Eukaryota; kingdom Metazoa; phylum Chordata; class Actinopteri; order Cichliformes; family Cichlidae; genus Rhamphochromis; species Rhamphochromis sp. 'chilingali'. The sequence continues at coordinate 12,290,303 of NC_137929.1, forward strand.
TAGCCTAGCCACAGTGCTGACCTCAGTCCCATCAAACACTCCTAGGATCAGCCTGTTTGTCCCAGACTAACCAACACAATCACACCAGTTGACTTGTGACGCATGCTGGTCAGAGGCCGTCCAACAGCAGCGTGTGAGCTGCATGAACCCAGGCTGCTGTACCTGCGTACGGTTCTTCCACAGGCCGATGAGTCGTGTTTCAATCCAACAAGCAGAATAAGCTGTTTGGCATCAGCAGAGAAGGTCTGGCAAGTTTGTCCTGTTATTTCCTCACAAATGTGGCACATTTAAGGGGAAACAGCGGCTCCTGCCAAGCAGCACAGTTACAGCACAGAAGTAAGTGCTCACACACAAATGTGCACACTTACTGTTTGTTTAGACGTTTGTTACACAACTAAATTTACAATAGCTTCTGATTCAGGTACCGAGTGCTTCACATTAAATAATAATGATGAATGCAGTGTGTTACATGTAAATGAGCCCATAATCTATTTACATAGAGAATTACAGGTGGACCCATGTAAGTCTGGGATAACCAAAGTTCATATGAAACAATAGACACGTGTAACAGGAAGGCGCTGCTCGCCGCTCTGAGCTGTGCTGCTCTCTCATCTCGTCAGATTAAAGGCTCGAGGCAGCTACTGTCGCTTCATATTTGGTGCCATTTATATAAACTGATCCAATCAGCTGGCCCACAACATACAGCTGATAGACTGAAGCAGCCTTTAGGTAAAGTGGCCCTGAAGCCAAAAGCCAGACTGCAGCGTCTAGTTTTAGTCCCACAACAACAACAGTGATGGAAATGAATCGTTTGTAAAAAGAGCCATCGTCTTTAAATCAATGGTTTTTACATGAATAATGTCCCATTTTAGTCAGCGGGCTGATTCAGTTGCTGTTACATCTAACAGCAGTGCCAAACTCATCATGAATAAACAACAAACTGTGTCTCAGCAGAGTGACATCACAGGAAGTTTACACCACGCTGACGGGCTAAACCGGCTCCTCAGAGTTCCTTAAAGTGAGATCAACACCAGGCTGTGGTGATGTGCACACTCACTCACTTAGCAAGGACACTGCTGTAAAGCCAAACAGAAAGTTATAGAAATAATAAAGTCAGCACATAAAGAAAGCCCAGAGTTACACAGAGGGACTTTTAATCAGGGCTCATCACATGAAAGGAAGCACAGCAACTTTTTTAAGGAAGTTGAAGTGACGACGTGTATGAAGCTAAAAGGAAACCGTTTTCATTTCCTATTTCTCCCAGTGAAATACTATCGCCTACACTCAGAGTTTCAGATGTTTGAATATTTGCTCAAACACTGAATGTAGCCTGAATCTCCCAAATGTCTCGTCCTGCGGGTTAAACAGCTGCAGTAACGAGTGTGTCATGTTGGTTGCACACACTGGCCCTGAGTAGAAACAGCAAAGTTTCCACGCTGAGCCAATCACATCTGTGAATCTCCAAAGGAAACTTTGTAACAGGGTTATTTTACCTGGATACATCTAATTGACCTGCTAGTGACTTAAAGTGCGCACACTAATCTCACAAAGTTTTAAAACTACTAAGATGTTGGACTTGTTTCACCGAGACAACCAAACATAGAACAAAATAAATAAAGCAATAATTTAATGACCTGTTTACATTTATACAGACAGGTTAGAGTCCGGGTTAACCGTGATTGGTCAAACAGACCATTGACAGTAATGGAGCTGACACAGAGAGCGTCCTGGAGGGGTTTGAACCTCAGGTCTGAGGCAGTAACGGCGCCCCCTGCTGAAGCGCAGGCATGTTTCACTCGCTCACATCAGGAAACATCACAACATGAGCGCTTAAGACGGAAACATTATCCTTTATTTTGTGTATTCTTGTATTAAATAATGAGGTGCAGATGCTCTCTATGAGCTCCTCACGAGGTCAGCAAAAGCAGAGATCCCTTAGATGGGTGTGTCAGGCATAGAGGCCCCGCCCACCTGTCAGGTACAGCTAATCAGACAGACTGGCTAAGAGCGAGGATTATCTGGAGGGGAGAGGGCTGCAGCAAGGGCCAGCGTAGGAAACATCAGGAACTGTGAATCATGCAAAGCATCGAGCCCAACAACACAAACACACACAGTGAGACTTGGTCACAGCTTCTCTCTGTGAGCTGGAACATCCTCCTGCATGTCTAATGAGACACTTGGTTAACCTGAGATTTCAAATACACAGAACAGCTGGGCTCTGTTTCCCTCAGACTTCCACCAGTATAACCAGTGTCATCAGGACAGATAGCAGTTACCTTTCACTTGTCACTAATGGAGCGACCCAGGTTTAAACGAACTTCCAGGAGATGGTTGGTGATGGTGCAGGAAGCTGTGACACAGACAATCATCACGGAGCGCTTCTGTTCAGTCACCAGTACAAAGCAGCACACTTACAGGTCTTACAACACGAGCACCGTTTGCTTTCTATGCTAACAGCCTGTTGCTATGGCGAACGTACTCCGTGTCACATGTCGTTGCTTTAAGGGAGCAGGTAGCAGTAGAGGACGTAGAGCAGCGCCATGACTGCACAGTAGAAGAGCAAGAAGTCTGCGGACAGCAGCGAGGTGGAGGACGACGAAGCCTCAGGCGAGGAGTGGAGGCGGGGCCGGTCCTTCTCCTCCCCCTCCACGGCCAGCAGGGCTGTCACACAGCGCAGCACATTGGGCAGCTTACACAGAAGCACATCAGAGCACACACACACTTCAGTCTGGACAGGAGAGGACACACACGCACGCAAACGCACAGAAAGACAATATGAATAGTTATATTGTTAAAGCTAGGACATCAGAGACGACAGGACAAAGGGCAGAACAGCAAAAAGCAGATTTAGACTTGATTCAAAGCACTGTCATCACAGCAGACTACACCAGGACAGCGTCGGGACATGCACACGTTACCTCGGGGACTCCCAGCCGGCGACAGGCGGCGACAAAGTTTTCCACGTTGAGTCGACACTTTGCCAGGCTCAGTTTGGGCTGCGAAACACACACACACACACACACACACACACACACACACACACACACACACGAGTTATTCTCCATCACAGCAGGAAGCTGCAGCTGTACTTTTACACTCTCTTTGCCGTTTCACATTCAACATCTTCTGGAAGCTTTTAATGTGAAATCTGAGAAGGAAGTAGGAAGAAGCTACAAATATGTAACAGCAGTGTTAGTTGTGACATGAATCGTTCTGCCTGTAGGAGCACTTCGTGTTTCTGATCATAGCGAGCCGACTTTATCTGCACAGACGCGCTGCAGCTCTCACAAACTGCTTGTTTTACAAAGAAAGGTGACGCGACCGACAGGTGAGTGGACAATGACCAGGTGAGTCATACAGACTCTACTGCTAACAGCAGCGTCATATTTCGTTTCAAGGCTTCCAGACTCACCACCGCTGGGGAAGGAATGTGGATGATGGACACAGAGCGTGGGCGGATGTGATTCACCAGCTGGCAGAGGATGGTGCCATTGGCCAGAGCTTCACCCATATCCTCTGGTAGAGTGATCTTCAGCCGGGACTCTAGAGTCTGATTAAGGACACAGAGCGTCATGGTTTAAAGTAGACCCCACTCAGGTGCCATGACACTAACACAACTCTTATTAGTTCGTCCGATGAGGAGCCTGACTGTGACACCAAGCGTCCAGTTTCCCGTTTAGATCACGAGGAAGTGTTGGTCTGTGGGGCTGACCTTGCGTAGCTGAGTGATGTCCGGTCTTTCCTCTTTAGGCAAGCGCAGCGTCGTGCGAGACTCGCTTCTGCCAGACTCCCCAAGAGAAAAAATGGCCCCTGAAAGCAGACAGGTAAATAAAGGTGTAAAGGTGTGTGGATTGTGGAGTGACGCTGTGGCGTGTTCTTTGGGTACCTGTGGGTTTGACGCTGCTGTGAGAGGACGTCCGAAACAGGAAGCTGCTGGGTTTCTGGGCCTGACCAGGAGGAGGGGACGTCTTGGGGGAGGACGGGAAATCTGATGCAAACGTCAACAATGCAAAGTGTTAAAGACGCACTCTCACTCACATCACAACACAAAATGACACACACATACAAACTGAATCGAACATATTTCATAATTACAACACGGCTCCTCTTCATCAAAGCGTGACTGCAACCACTCGTATGTGGAAGACTTGATTGCTTCACTGAAATGTGTGCTTCTGAGGAACTACACTTTGATGTGTTACAGCACATGTTGCACAGTGGGATTTAAAAGAGCGTGTAATTGTGAAACATTCCACCCACACACACTCTCTCTCCTTTGTTACCTGTCTTGCTGCTCGATCGCTGCAGAGAGACTGAAGGAGCGCCTGTGCTCATTTGGTCAGCGCTCTGAGGGAGAAACAAGTGTGATTTAAAACAGCAGACACACAAACCCGTTTACCTCAGTGAACTGAAGACAAGGACAGTACTCACTGCACATCTGTGTCGCAGGCCAGATGTGCCATTCTCTGCTTTGCTGCTTTCTGGTGATGTACCACTAGAGAGAGACACACGCCACTATCAGCAGCAGAACCTCAGCCCTTTGTTACCACTTTAACATAGATTTTTGAACAGGCGTTTGTCTCTATGGCAGGCCTCACGTGTGTTTATCTGCACGCCATCCTTACCATGAACTACTTCCCATCTGCTGTGCAGTGGCCACATGACTTCCTGTTTTGGTGGAGAACTTCAGCGAACTACAAAATAACAGGTTAAGACAGGCAACAGCGTATAATTAGATGAGAGCACAGTTACAGCGTTGACTCGAGGGACACGTAAGGTAAGCAGAAACGCCGAGTCATCTTCAAAATAAAAGAAATGTGCAGACGCTAAAAGCAGAATATCTCCGTCAGTATCAACCTTGCTTTCTCCTTTTGCTGCTGCTGAAGCCGTTCTCTCTCCTGCCAGATAAACAAGGTACCAGGTCTCCTTCGCTCCTCTAGGGAGGGGCTGGAGGGGGACAGAGGAGACGAGGAGGCTGAAGATGAAGAGCCCAGCTCGATGTGGAGGCTAGATCTGGGAGTGACAGACACAAAATGGATACAATCAGAGTTTTTTATCCGATTGTTTCCAAGCTCGTGAGCCGACTTCCAGGACTTCTTATTACTTATCACTGGCAGCTTGTCTGTTAGAGACGCTGCTGACATACAAACTAAACTAGGACTCTCTGAGAAGAAGCTTCCAACATTTAAACTCTGATTCCTCTTCAACAACACAAACTTTCATATCCAAATGTTTCCCATTACTGATGTTTACGTACGATTTACATTCACAGACGTTTGAACCTTTTACTTTATCCAAAGGAAGTCGGGCAAATACGGAGGGCTAAACGTGCACAACTAAACAAAAGAAAAACACATACGCTGTTCCAAATATCGTTTTAATCAGAGAATGGCATCAAGTCGGTTCAACATGTGAGATACTGATCTGGTCATCTAAGGAGCTGCTCTGCTATTAAACTAACAGGAGCAACAATGAGACAAAGTCCAAAATAAATAAAATGGTTTTATAGGTGAAAGCCGCTGAGTTTGGTCAGTGTTACTGCTGACTGGCTGACACCTGGATCATACAGAGGCTGCACAGGTAGTCCGACTCCTCCAGGACGGCACATCAATACGTGCCACTGACACAAGGTTTGCTGCCTCCCAGCACAGTCTCAGAAGCATGAAGGACACAGCTAACTCTAGCTTGACATTGCCAGAGAAGGTGCTTAACCCAACAGCATTACCAGGATCTGCTCCTTTGTGCCATGAGCTACAAAATGACCTTCAGCAAGCCACGAGCGTGACCGTCTCTGACCAACAATCAGACTTGGGCCCTGTGCTCACTGCCTGCCCTGGGGCCTGACAGGTCCAGGAGCGGTGCTCCGTCCTTTCCACAGATGAGAGCAGGTTCACCCTGAGCACAAGTGACAGGTATGAAAGGGTCTGATACCTCCAGACCCGGACTTTCATCAAGCATCTCAAACTTGGGATGGACTGGTCCTGTGGTGATTGACTGGAATTGGACATACCACCACAGACAGACCCTTCAACCACAACTCAAAAGCTTTGCAGAGGTCTTTGGACTGAACTTCCCAAACATCATGCTGAGCCAGTGAAATCTGTAGGAAAAGTCCAAGATCAGAAACAGCAAAACCCCGTCGATGTCAAATATTTGATTTTAAAAAGTCACACATGGCACTATGGCTCCAGTTTTCCTCACCCACCAGCATAAAATACAAAAAGCTTTATCACAACAGCAGCGCGAGCAAAGGTCCACGACAATCGTCACACCGAGTCAAACATTCCCTCAGATCGTCAGAAAGGAGAGAGGCTGTTCTTGTTAACAGCTGGTGTAACCCTGCTCACGTCTCCATCACAGAGCCCACTGCGTGCCTGAACTGTGCGCTGCTGGACTCGAGTTGTGTCATTTGCAAGTGAATTTACCCACGTGACCTTGGTGGCTGTGGACGTTCCTTCCTCTACTAACCCACAGTGCACGTGACACTATCCACTCGGCCACAGCGTGGTTACAGAATCAGCACCCTGGCGTCTCCATTGCTGTCTCGGGTGACTTCAACCACGTCACCTTGGACATGACACTTCCACCCTTCACACAGGACGTGGTCTGTGCCACGGACCGACTGCATGCTAATGTCAGGGAGGCATACAGTTTCTCCTCCTTTCAGCTCTATGTGCCTACTGTGAAGATGCAGAGTGTGACCACAGGAGGTGGTCAGAGGGCTGTTTTGAGGTGACAAGCACCCACTGAGACCCACGGTGAGGACATCAATGGGCTCACCCAGCGTATCACTGAGCGCATAACCTCCTGCACAGACTCTGTTGTCCCTCCATTGTTACCCAGATAACAAGCCGACACTGAAGATGAACTGAAGGAGTCCAGATGTGGACTGACATTAGACTGACACCAGAGCTGAGGACACCAGCATCTACCTACTCAATCGAGTCTACGCCCTGGACCAGCCGGAGAGGAGCGTGAGCGTCATGTTGTTTCAGTTTCCTGGTGCATTCAGCAGCATCAGACAGACCTGCTGGGTGATGATCTGACAGCGATGCAGGTGGATGCCTCGCTCGTCCTGGATTGTTGATTACCTGACAGGAAGACTAGAATATGTGCGTCTTCAACACTGCGTGTCTGACCAGGTGATCAGCAACACAGGGAACCACAGGGGGCCTCTTCACTCTCTACACCACAGACATCAGCCACTGCACCTTAATACCACTTTCCACCACCGACATCTACCAAAGCTTTAGCTTTTAGCTAACTAAATGCAAACAGTCTTAATATATTTGCCAAGTCTTGTTTTGTTTAGTGTGCTGTGTGCAAAATATAAAGTTATGCATCAGCATTGCTCAATCACACTAAAGGCCTAAAGTTTCTTCTAATAACATGTATCACTCTGGGTTCCAGTGTTATAATACAGTATGAAGTGGATTCATGTTGTGTGAACCTGCAACATATTTAACCTGGAGAACTTTTGTGCTGCACAAAGCAAGTATTGCAGCTACACTTTGGGAGGTGAGATTTGTGCAGATAATCAATATTCCTCTTTTAATTTTGAATTCAGATTTCTGCTTGTGGTGTTACAGAGCAGACCCTGCGCTCTGAGGTTTGAACCTACTGCAGGTGATACAGCCATGCAAAACTCTGACTGTGCTTCACACCACTGACCTGGATGTTGTTGACTCCTGGGATTGCAACGGTGACGATCTGTCCTTCTGATCCTGAAAAACCAATACGCAGTCAACATAATCAACACAAACACAGGACACGACACTGCGTGACAGCTGCAGATCGGCGTGAGGATGACTGGTACCGAAGGAGGCGTGGATGTATTGGTCCTGATGTCGTCCTCTTCCTCTGTCACACTGCTGTCAATGAAGTCAACCTGCTCCGCATTTCCATTCACTGTGAAGAGTACGATGGTGTTCAACACGTCTCACAGCACAAACAATGATTTATGGCCTGTGCCTCTTTCCTCACCTCTGTTGGATTCCTCTTCTTCCTCCGCCAGGTTACTTTGGTCTCTGTTGACCTCAGCCATGCGGAGGGAGCGCTCTGAGAAGTCGTCAGCAGACTGAACACACAGCACATGTCAGTGAAACACTGATCTGTTTATCTAATACTACACAATGCATTTCTATATCCACTATTATAGATATTAATAGAAGAATATATAATGCAGTCACATGTGACAGTGTGTATCCTGTAACGTTACCTCGTTCCCAGACCATCGTTTGCTGCCGCTGTCAACGCTGTTGAAGCCAGAGTCCAGCCCTCCTAACTGACCTGGAAACAGTTCCTGGTCTGACAGACTGCAGGGAAAACACCATAAGCACCCATTAAAATGAAGAAGAGCAAACATTGTGTTAGTCGGGGCAAACTGTGAAAGAGCGCCGCTCTAAAGGGCAGTGACTCATGTTTTTAGGCTCTGGTGCAGTGTTAGAGTGGATTTCCCACAGCAGAGTTACTCCTCTTATCTCTGTCCTTGGTTCAAGTACTACAATGTTACTGGGCGGCTAAATGGAATGCATTGAATTACAATGGTACTATTTTCATTTGAGTGTAGATGGATACTGAGCGGTGCCCAACCCCCGGGCCACGGACCAGTACGGGGCCGCGAGAGTTGAGGTTTGGATGTGAAATTGACAGTTTTCAGGGTTTTTATCGTTAACTCTGTTTCCCTGGGTCTTTTCTCGTGTTGCAGTTGTGCGTCTTATTTTGAAAGAAATATTTATGCGTTACCATAGCGACCAGAGAACATTGGGGTTGGGGTTTAAAGCGTTAAGAGGCACAGAGGAGGAAGTTACGCTAAATGTTGTTGGCGCATTTCAGGAGGACGCTGCTAATCAAGTTACACAGTGAATCTGCATTTATTATTATATTTACCAAACCCCACAGTTTGTGTCTTGGTCGTATCATTTTATTTTGTTGTCTCGCTGAGGAAATCAACTTCCAAAGTATTTGTTACTCACAGAGGTAAATTTACAGGATTATAATATCCAGACAATCCAAACACGCTGGCGTAGCACCTCCACATAGAAATATGTATCATCACACGTGTTCTTAGGATCTGACTGTTACAGCAGGAAATTGCACACAGCGTCTTCACTGACTTAACCCAACCAGTTAAAGAAGTCTTGACTATCTCTTAGACCTTTGTCCTTACCAGCTGTTAAATCCAGTGGGTCTCAGGTGTTTCTCCAGCTCTTCTTGGCTCCTCTTACAGGCCTCCATGTTGAGGTACTTGAAGATGTGGTATTTGCCCTTGGAGCAGATCTGCGCTGGTGGCATCTGCAGTGGATTGCTATCCAGTGAGATGCTTTGCAGATGCCTGAGGTGACGGTAGCACAAAGGCAGATGGGAAACTCGGTTGCAGGAGACATCGAGCCTAACGAGGGGCAGCTCGGATATTTCTGTGTGGGGAACAGAGAGGGTAAGAGTCAGTCGCTCCGGGCTTGGAGCTTCGTAAACATTAAACTGACTTCATACAGTTGAAACCTCAACTCCTTCACCACTGGACGTCGATCCAATAAGAATTCACTTCTATATTATATTATCTACATTCCCTCTCTGATTGGCCTGTTCAGCACTCTCTTTTCCTACTGTGGATTTTCAAGTAAGCATGAGTGGCAAAGGGCTCCAAGTTTATTTGTACCTTCAGGCAACGTGGTGAGCCGGTTCCTTCTTAGGTTCAAGTCTCTCAAACACTCCAACTGCCCGAGCTCTGCTGGCAGACGCTGAAGTTCATTACAGCTTACATCCTGAGAGAGAAAAAACTATAATAAACCAAGAGGAAAACTGCAACACAGAAATGTGACAGTGATTAAACTGTAAGACTGGACGTCTGACCATGAATCACAGGAAGGTGAAAGGGATGCTGTGAGGGGTACCACTGTACCCTCCACAGTACAAACAGAACATTTCAAGGAGAAATGATGGTGTGAGTGTGTCGTACCAGCTGTCTGAGTTGTGTGAGGGAGTATATGGAGGCGGGCAGTGAAGACAGCTTGTTGTTACTGATGATGAGCACTCGAAGGAGGGGGAGCTGAAAGACCGAAGGCTGTAAACTGGACAGGAGATTACGACTGTGGAGTCACAGAGAGAGTGATGCAGTTTAGGAGGTGTGACCTGGGACTGCACACAAACACAGTTAGATGCTTTACTACGTTACACAGTGTGTTTGCTGTGAGCTGCACTTTTCCTGCTCCAACTAACAACAACCTGGAGGGTTCGCCTTGTCTCCTAGCAACAGCAAAATTAAAGTGTCCAGGCCCACATTAACAAACACTAAGACACAGAGGCTCGCCTCAGAGGTGAACCTGATTACCGACTGCTGCCTTTGCACTAACCAGCGCCTGGTTCTACCAGCCTACTGTGTGCTCCCTGATTATTATCAACAGTTGGATTAGTGATCAGCCCATGATTGTTTTATATAGACTGGATGAACAGTGTACAGATGGAATGATCACTGTTTGTGTCACTGACACCAAACTATGACTGCTGACTACTCAGTAAGTTTGTTTTTAAAATGTATCATTTTATATGAACAAAAACAGCATTTTTATTGGACTGAACGTGGCCCAACAGTCCACCTAAAATAGTTCAGGACCAAAGCTAAACCTGTTTCCATTTTGCCAGAAATGTTCAAATGTTGCTGCAGAACAGCTGCAGTAACAGTGTTTCTCACTGTTTTTGAAGTAGGACTGGCCTCCATCTGACGTTACGACAGAAGCGCGTTACCTCTGCTCTTCCATTACCACGGCTCTAAGAACTGTTGGAGGTCTACATTTGTCACAACATTACTTACTACAACAGAATACAACGCTACTGCTAAACAATGCAGTGCAGTAATCAGAGTCACGTGTTGCGGTGTGTAGGAGTTACCTGAGGTTGAGGTAGGTGAGAGCCTGCAGGTTGCTGAGGCTGGAGGACAGGGACCGCATCCCATTGTGGTACAGGCTCAGTGTCTCCAGGGAGATGAACTGACACAGCTCCTCTGGCAGCTCACACAGGCGGTTCTTTGACAGATCTGGAAAACATCAAACGGCCCAAACTTCAACAGTTGTAGATACATTGATACAAATGTTAAAATGGACCAAATGTTTATTAAATGTTTTTATGAATGAGATCTTTGTTTTATGCCACATACAGCAGCTTGCACTGTAAAACCTGCAGCATAGACTTAACCACCACCGCCTCCTGCCTTTCACATTACTGTACAACACTGTCAGTCACCATGAAGACAGCGTGGCGCAGCAGTCACGTCTCAGCTCAAATTAGACATTTAAATGAACAAATGCAGTCAAAGGATCAACTTGATACATTTTTTTTGTTTTAATTACTTTACAAATTGTTTTTATTTGTTTATATTTTGTATGTGTTGGTAAACTTAAAGGTCAAAGGTCAAGTTTCCTGATAATCTCATGAATGCAATAACCCTGAAAGAAGTCACCTAGCACTTTGCATTTGATACCACGAGTGTATCCACTAATAATCTCAAACAAGGTTAAATCTCAGGTCAGAGGTCAGAGGCTGACATGTTCATGCTTCAACAGGACATCTGTGCTGTAGCTGTGTCTATGTAATCGCACACACCCCTGAAACCCGACACTGTGACCCGAGGTATATCCTGATGTGCACGCCCCTGCATTGATTTCAAAATCCTACACTGCATTGTTATCTGGAATTATTGCACCTCTGACCCCTGACTTTGAGGTCAAGGTCACTGAGATTCATCAAACTCCAAGATTTTTAAGAGATACACCAATGGGATCAGTGTAAAACTCCTACTTTGCTTCGTTCTTGAGTTATTGCATTCATAACCTCGGGTATTCCGGTCACCCACCTTCCTGCCTGGCATAATGACGACGATATCACATCAGCCTTTCATGGCCGAGGGCTAAAAATGTAACTTAACGTTGGGTCAGTGCAGGTCTCAACTATTGTCATTGGGCCGTTCGATACCATCAGATCCTCCTGGACATTTATGGCTAATTTTTAGATGCAAGTTTCCTCATTTATGAGTGAGACGATAACAATCACCAATATAAGGACTCAGAAATGTCAGCAAATTCCCAGAGGGAGGTTGCTGACATCATCTGAAAGGACATGAGGGAACATAAAAAGAAATGGAGGGACAAATATGTCTGACCTCACGAAAGAGTAGAGACTAAGGAGGGAAAAGGTTACTGCATGTAATTTTTTTCTATCATGGGCAGAAACACATAAAAACAAATAGATAATTAACTGGGACACAAACACACGGTACAGTAATTAGCACCAAACACACCAGCACAAGCAGGTCGTAGGTCTACAAATATTTCCTGCTGAAGCCTAAATCAAAGATCTCGGCTGGTGAGAACAGGACACCGTCACTGTGTGGGTGTGGAGTTTTTGTAAAATCTCTTTCAGTTTAGTTAAGAATTAGATTAAATGACTAGTAAGCCTGGTACCAGGTAGTGACAACACCGATGATTAGTCGATTAGTTATTCCCTAACCTTACCCAAGAAAACCTCACCAGCCCAAACTCTGCTGACCTTGTTAGCAGAGTCAGACTGATTTCACATTAGAAAGTGTCCTGCTGTGTTTCAGCCTGGCATTAAGCAGAAACGCTCCACAGCGAGGAGGCGGCCCAGCACGTCACCATGATAAGAACTGAAACCTTTTGTCAAAGCTGACTCAGACCAGCTCTCTTCAAACACTGCTGTTTTCTCTGTCCTCTCTGGGGAATCAGCTCACATTCAGCTGAGCTGAAATGTGATTGGATTTCCTCGTCAGGACACATGGTGCAGCTTCTTACTTCCTTCAGTGTCTACAGTAGAGGTGAAGAGAACAAATCCACGATACTCTATAAAATCTAATATATGGTTAAAAAACCTGAATGTTCTTTTTATTTACATTTATTTTATTCTCTTATTATTTAGTCCTCGCTCCCACTCTGGGACTCAAAGCAGTTCAGCTGCACACAACCCAAAAGACAAAACATTAAGAACTGAAAAAAGTAAAACGCGTGTTGAAGAAGCAGAACAGAAACTCAAATATATGACAAAAACTTTGTCCACATAGTGTGTAGGGCTGTAATAATCTATCAATTACTCTATTAGTTAATCGAGTGATTATACAAAAGCAAAAAGACAAAATGAACAATGTTTTAATGTTTAACTACGACATTTGTATTTACGTGCTACATTAAAGTGTCATTATCTAAAGAAAACATTTTCTTGAAAAAAAATCTATAATTTTAAGTACAGTCAAATACAGAGTAAATAAGATAAATATGCAAACTGCACTAAGGCTTAAAAAATGCTCTGTGTTGTTTCTGACATTAATAGGAGGCAACGAGACGTTATGAAGGTGCACATGTTAAAATCCACCCAACACCCTCATGGCCTCAGTTTTACTGGTCCATGTACTTTTTTTTATGGGCCTGTGAAAAACTTTACAATTTCATATTTTTAGAAATTACAAAATTTTATATTATTTTACTTTAAAAATGTTATGAAAGCCTTGAAATAAATGTGGTCTAGTACTATCTAGTAATATCAGTCTGCACATGCTCCAGAGAGCTTTTCTTCAAATTCTTTAATTCTCACTCGCTTTCGCAACTTTGTACTTTTGTGTTACTCGATGCTACAAACGCGTTTTCTTTTCCCTGACTCACTTTACCTGTCATTGTTCGATTACTTAGATATAAAAATGCTTTGTTAATATAAATATATATCATGTTTATGGTTATTAAATGACTCCTCCTTGTTGGCTGTATTTCAATCAAAGAAAATTCAGACCAGCTAGATCTGTATGTGTTCACTCAATGAGAAGTAACAACGACTTTCATTGCTAAGCATTGCACATGCTGCTGCACACTCTGGAAAAAGTTCAAATCTAACCAAGCAGGAACAAATGTTGGATCGCTGTTAAGCTAACACATCATCAGAGCTACTTTCTGCGTCTTGAATATCAAGGGTAAGTAATGCATGTGTACAAATATAGACCTGAATATATTCATTTCTGCAGGGGTGGCGAGTAACCCTCTACCTTCATGTCACAGGTCGTTCAGTGTTACCCTGTCTCACAGGATTATCGGCCACTTCAGGATACCTGCTGACCTGGATCGACTCCCGTTAAATTACCACAGTGGGTGTGGAGATGTTTCACCAGGCTTAAGAACAGGGTCAGCGATTATTAGCTCGGAGAAACTGGATCAAAAATATAAACAAGGAAAAGCACACAACAAGAAAAAACAGTATGCAGGTTATAGCAAGCTCTCACTTGCCCTGTGCCACCGTCACACTCTGTGGGTATTTTCCAGTAAAAGTCACAGGCCTAACCAGTTTGAGCCCTGGTCCATATGCAGACACTCTGACAGTGAGCAGAGAGCCGTTAACAGCTGCTGTGGATCAATGATTGTGCTGTGGCCAGAGGGCACAGTAAAACACAGGGTAATGAACCCTGTTAGCAGTAAGACGGCAGCTCTGAAGCTCCACGTCTGCTATAAGGGACCTAAATATATATAAACACTGTCAGATTAACCATAACGTCTCACTGTCAATGCCATTAACTACAGACATCATGGTGAAGCTAATTGGAACGTGACATTTCACAGCATTTGTGCATCCATCAGGTTCATTGATGCTTTTTGTTCTCAACCGTATCAGCAATGGATGTGAATAACTGGTCAAATGAGACACGTCTGGAGGAAGGACCAGCACGCTCTGGGCACGCTTCATGTAACTGAAGGAAGGATGAATGGAAGACGTACCGAGACCTTCTGCTACCAGGATGATGAAGATGAAATGAAGACAATGATCCCAAACACACGGCCAAGGAGACTCTGAATTGGTTAAGAAAATAAAGCTGGCGCAGCCAATCGCCTGACTCTAATCTGACATCTGTGGAAAGAGCTAAAGGTCAGAGTTCAAAGTAGGGGCTTATGGAGCAGGTTATGGAGCACTGTTTATGTGGAAGAATGGGCCAAAGTCATGTGACTAGTTTCTCTATACAGGACGTTACCTCATCAATAGGCTTCTGTACAAAGTACTAAATACATTTTTGTTCAATACTTTCCTGTTTCACTGTGTCATTACTAGAGATGGACCGATCCGATATTACGTATCGGTATCGGTCCGATACTGACCTAAATTACTGGATCGGATATCGGAGAAAAATAAAAAATGTAATCCGATCCATTAAATATCACGAAAGCACCTCACAAAACTTGCAACACGCCGTAACTCACCTCAGAACGTTAGCACGTCGGAGCAGTATGCATCACGTGATAGAGCGGCTGTGGCATGCGGGACCTGTCGGTGGTCTGGATAGCATTTGGAGCTTCGCTAGCAACCCGGCATTTCATCTCCAACAAAGTTATCCCGAGAGAAGTAAAGCAAGTGTGTAAGTCCATCTCTGAATGTTTGTAAAGCATTCCCGCGTTAAGCTTACCAAGCGATATATGGAGCGACTGCCTCTTCTTGCTGCTACTTCAATCATGAAACTGCTAATGATCAGCTGATCGGCTTTTCTGTCGCGAGTCCGTCTCTCTTGTTTATCGCCCACTTTGCACCAGAAAGAGGAAACCAGCGGCTGAACAACAGCAGCACGTTTAAGCTTGATCAGCTGTTGTTAGAATTTATTTATTATTACTTTCTACACCAGGATCTTTTTCTACGTAGCTGACGCTGGTAACTGTGCAGGGGCGGATCTAGCAAAGTTTAGCCAGGGGGGCCGATAGGGCATTAACAGGGAAAAGGGGGCACAAAGACATACTTTTCTTTCTTATTCTCATTTAAAATGTCGAGCTTTTAATAAATAATTATCCGAATCTTACACCGAAAGTTTTAATTTGATGTAAAATGAATAGAAGTCAATTACTGTATATAGTAACTATTAAGTCTAATATATATACCCTAGTAAGCTATAGTACTTTTTCCTTTGGAAAGGTACCATCTGTGCAGTCTGCAATTTTGTTGAAGAAAGATGTTGAATCTATTTAATATTTCTTGAAAAATAATTGATTTCTGTGCATTTTTTTCCACACTGCATCAAATTAAGGTTGATTACGTCGATTAAGCATCATGAGGTGGAGCGTGAGGGGTGGTTCCCTATTTTTTATTTATTTAATTTTGTTGTTGCTGGGAGTTGGAACCCTATTAGTTAGCATAAATATTAAGCAACCTAAGTACTCTTTAAAATACCAGAATAGGGAGGATGGTGTAGGTTTAAGTTTATTAGATTGATCAGTATTGCTGAACTATGAAATTTTTTTTTTTTTGCATACAGGTATAACAGAATAGCTTTAGTGTAGTTGTTGTTTTAAACTTGAGTATGAACTTATACAAAATGCAGCAAGATATTTAAAAAAAAAAAACAGTTTTGTTGATTAAAAAACACTATATCGGATTCATATCGGTATCGGCAGATATCCAAATTTATGATATCGGTATCGGACATAAAAAAGTGGTATCGTGCCATCTCTAGTCATTACACACAAGTCAACATCTATAGTTTCATTTCTTTGCATGTGTGGATTGCATGGCTATTACTGACATTCGGTCACAATGGCAGCACGTTTACTTTTAAATAGAGTTGCAAGTTTTCCAAAATGTAAAAGTAGGGAAGGTGTATTTACTGGAACAATGAAAGCAGATCATGAGGCTTAAAAGGGGGCTGAAGGTTTTAAACAGATCAGTAGAAAGAGGAGGATTTTCCTGTCAGAGCAAAGCTCTGCATCTAATTACAGGCTCTGCAGGAGGCTTTATCCTGGACACTTACGTCACCTCTCACACATTGATCAGACAGAACTCTGTGGAGGGCTTCCAAACACCTACAGCATGATAACACAGGACACGAGCTCGAGACATCAAACAGGTTTAAACTCATTGTTTAAAAAAGAAAAAAGTCAAATGAAGTCATCGGCCCTCTTATGTTCCACCCTGTATTGCATAACAGCGGGCCTGAGGAGCTGCTCAGCACACGTTTGTTTGTGTTATGAGCTTCATTTGATCACAGCTGACACACTGAAACATTACAGCCTTCAAAGTCTGAATATTTATCCAGGTAAGATGGACAGATGGACATAACCTGGACTTCATCTGCACAAAACGCATCTATGTTTCATGAGAAAGTCACCACTACTACAAAACACAGCAGTGTCTCCCACGAGTACTTGGGCGAGTACTTGGGAGAGTACTTGGGCGAGTACTTGGGCGAGTACCTGGTCGAGTATTTATGTAAATATAAATATCATTATATAATCCATTGGCTATGCTGTCCACCCCTGCTGTACATTTTTTTACCAGCTTTAGTCGTTTCTAGGATGTGACTGATGCTCTGCATGAAACTGACCAGGTGAAGACCACATTGTGAATGACATATTAAATAGCATTTCATTGTTGTTCACTTTAACTGCGGTGGCTGATATCATATAAACAACATAAGCACATTTTACAAACAAAATAAAATAATATTTCTTTAGTTGAATTTGTGAAACAGACACAAACATTACAGTTTGACATCATAAAAATAGTATTTCTGCACCAATGAGGTGATTCCCAAAAAGCTATTAGCCAAAATGTTGGCACCTTTAGCATGCTGTGCTTAAAACAATTAGAGGGAACTGGATAACTCAAAGACGTGACGGGGCTAAAAATGACATTTAAAATGAAATCTGATCCTTTGTTTGCAGACGCTTCATCACAAACTCTCATTGGAAGATGTGTTGTCAAGAAGCCATCTCTAAGGAAGGGAAATGAGATAAACACTGAGGTGGATCCAATTACACAAACACTGCACTGAAAATCAGTAGCAACACAGCTCAGAGTGATGAATCCAGATTTGAAACTGTCATTGCATGATCTGTTTAGCAGATCTTATGAAAAACTGGCTCCATTACCGATTGTCCCATATCACGTTTCCTGCACATTCTCCACCTGCCTGTGCTGAGGTGTGTTCACGTTAACAACATGAGCCTGAGTTAGTGGGCAGGCACCACTGCCAGGAGACAACAAAAGAACTGAGAAGACACAAATAAATGAGTCACAAGGAGAGGCTGTAGGCAAACGTGTGCGTCGCTTTTTGTAATAACATGAAACAACTTAGCAACAAGTGCTCGACATATGAGACAACCTTACATTTGTATTCGTGTGTGTCAGAACATCTAATACTGACTGACAGTTATAGACTAAAGTTACTTTACTAGAGTTCGACCAACCACGCGTCTTGGAAATGACCTCGTTTGACTACTTTACAGCATTAAATATGCACTGAACAAGCATTCCTGCTGCTGTGAGCGACTACAGCGACATCAAGCTTTATTATACATTCGATTTAGCGCCATGTAGCAACCAGCTACCTCTTCCCCTCACCCTGGCTCTTTTTCATAAGACAGCATCAGACCGCAACGTCTGTTCTGATGCTGTTTGTTTCGCAATGTTGCCAGTGACAACACAACTCTGTGTCTGCTGAAAGACAGGATGTGGCTGTGTGGATTCCTGTTACAGTGTTAGTGATAGCAAGCCGATGAGCAGCACTACAGACAGAAGCTAAAGGCGTTCGGTACAGCGTGTGTGAGAATAGACAGAAACTGCACTATTTCATTAGGTGGGAATCTAAATGTTTCTGTGAGTGATGGAGACGTGCAGCAAGTTACCATTTAAATCATAGCGAGATGTTTGGATATGACCCGATCTTAACCAGCAGCGTGTTCCAGCAGCGTGTTTCCTACCAGCAGTATAACTAGCAGCTCTGTCTGACTCATGTGAAACAGACTGAGAATGTTGCCTCATTATTTGATGCCCTTATTATTTTATTCATTATCTTTTATCCTGTCACACCTCCAGTCTTCTTTCTGTTAAAGCCATACAGACTGCAGGTTTTGCTTTAGCTCCATATGCAAAGCTCAGTGTGTCCATGCAAAAGGCAGAACATGCTGCTCAGCACACTGACAAACAAATAATACGACACAATGCATGATGGGCATGAAAAACTAAATCTAACTAAATAAATGTCCCATGGTGGTTGGAGGTAAAAACATAAATAACATTGTTTAAAGACTTCTTTTTAGTTTTAGTTTGTTTTCCACTGAGTTATCAGCTTTGTCACTGGTTAGCTAACAGAAACTATTGTAAGTCTAACTGCTACCAACCAACCAAACCCAGTGACGTAAAGGTTTGTACTGGCACCAAACGTGTTCTAGAAACTCTGAGCACTTATGTCTTAAATGCAGTTGCACAGTTTGAGGACAGGGAGGCTCCATAACTGACCTAAACTACAGTTCGTATAAATCTGTTAAACTACTTTCCTTTCATTTAAACTCGCCTGAACCTACCTCTTGATTAAAGACACCAACAACCTACAGCCACATTATTAAGAAGCACATATTTCATCTATCAAATTGTAAAAACTTTGACGTTTGCTACAATAATAACAATAAATGGGTATATGTGCACATACAGTATTTATTTCAACCCCTCGAGGCCCCGTCTTCTACCCACTTGCACAGTGAATCTGCTGTTACGTAAGAGAGGGACGGCCTCAGCTTTCATTATAGAGGAGGCGGTCCTCTCCACACAATTCGATTATTTACACACCAATAGTGGTAGATTGTGTTTGAGGGAAAAACACAGGACTATGTGACCTGGGTTTATGGATCACGTGGTCTCTAGCTCATGTGTGTTGTCATGGCCCCGTAACACAGAACGTGTTATTTTTTCTCCTATACCGGACTATTTAAGATCAGATAACTCTCTTTATTGTCATTGCACAGTCATACATAGTACAATGAGATTGGAAAACTGTCCTACGTCGGCACTACATATGACACAACACGATATGAGACATCACATCACAACGCAACACAAACAACACAACACAGTATATTAACTTAGTAATAAAAAAAAAGAAGAATAAGTGCATGTGTATTGCAAACTGTTATTATTGCACATTAATTATAATTGCACCTTGTTATAAATATAAATATTATTATTGTTTTAAACATCGTTACCTCCCCCCCCCAAAAAAGTCCAAGGAGGTAGCCAGTCAGGTCAGCTATTTGCACTGATCAGGGCTACTGCCCTGTTGTAAAAGCTGTCCTTTTTGGGAATTGAAGATGGTAGATTACTTCATATTTTTTTTTAATGAAACAGGTTAACTTTAAACTTTTAACTGGAAAAATGGAAACGTACTGTTGGAATTTACATCCAGTTTGTAGTGGTTAGCAGGCTACGACTTCCTGAATAATAAAGTAGCCTGGAACGCCGGACCTGTTGGAATTTAATGCATTTAAAACAATGTGGTTAAACAACAACAAACAGCTTTAACAAGGAAAGAAAACATATCAGCAGGAGGAAACTCTACACTCACATACCGTGAAACTTATTCAAGTTCCAAATACAACGTTCAGTTCAGCTCTATTTAAACTAGCACCAAATCACAACAACAGTCACCTCAAGTCACTTACTAGTGTAAGAAAAGGACCCCACAAGAACACAGAAAACTCCAATAATCAGACGACCCCCTATGAGCAAGCACTTTGGTGACAGTGGGAAGGAAGAATTCCCCTTAAACAGGAAGAAACCTTTGGAAGAACCAGGCTCAGGGAGGGGCGGGGCTTAGAAAGATGGGACAAACCATAAACTATTGTCAGTCCTTACAAACAGATCAAAATAACAGTAACATGTCTCACAACTTCCTACACACTGAAGACCAACAGCTATGGGAACATAGGAGTTCTGACTACACACAGACACACACAGGCCACAGACCCAAACTAGTTATCGTCCTTAAAGCTGAAGACAGACTCTGGATCAGAGAGAAAAAACAGCAGCAACCTTTAAAGCAAACAGCTGTTTGTTACTAAAAGCACTACCATGAAAAGATGTCATACTGAAAACTCACTCTGAACTAAAGTGAAAGACTCTGATTAACAGAGCCATCCATGAAGACCACCAGGCTGCCCTGTTCACCAACAAAAAAGAAAACCCTTTTCCTCACAATGAGATGTCCCATCCAGTCTTATCAGTTCATGAGACGCTCCTTCAGTATTCCCATGGATATGTTTGAGGAAACTGGTGGTTGGTTCATAGACTCACTGTGATGTTTTTAGTCTCTTACACTGACATGACAGCTGGATGGAAACATGGTGCCTGGCTAACAGAACCTGCTCGGTAATCGGAAAGGGAAAGCAGGGAGGCTCACAGAAGAAAAAGCAGAACTAAAGACTGAGTGAACATGCCGCCCACATCCGCAGAGTAAAGGAAATAAGACCTCTCTCTCACAGAGCAGATGCCAGCTACTGACAACAAGGCTCGAAGCCATACAGAATCCATACTGAAGCCACACAGCAGGTAAAATAAGTATTGAACACATCACCAATTTTCGTAGTACATATATTTGTAGTAGCACGAATTGCTCAGGTGTGATTTTGGCCCAGATCTCATTATTACACATAACTTATGGACCTCTGTGATTAATTTCTTTAGCATCCGTGGGCTGAATGGGTCGCTACAGACGTCTGGTGAGAATTTCATCTCATTAGCATCTTTAGAAATATATTTAATTTGTTCAATACTTATTTTACCCACTGTGTGTTAAAGTGTGTTCACCGAGTTCACAAAGTACAGAATAGCTTTGTAGCTTCTAGCAACACTTCCCAAATATGTTCCCTTGGATCCCCTGTGGAGGCACCGTGGGCAGACACACACTGCACTGTGGGCCCCTGCAGGGGTTGGTGCTAGCATACCTACATTATGCCCACACACAACTGCTCAAGTGTGGACAAGAACCCCCAAGGGATTTATGTCTCTACCCAGACTCAACAAGATATACTATGGAGCTGTTTACAGAAAATAAGATAATCACATGTGGCCTAATATCATTGACTTCTTTAGTTGGTCAGCAGTACATCAATAAGGTCTCCATCACCCTTTCTCTGCCCCTTGCTGACAGTGTGATGGCTGGAGATTAATAATAACTGATAATTGAATGTAGTGGTGTATAAACATATAGTGAGTGAGAAAGGTGACTGAAAGAGAAACACCCAGTGCATCAATGGAGTCCCCCAGCAGCCTACACCTATTGCAGCATAACTAAGGGAGGATTCAGGGTCACCTGGTCCAGCCCTAACTATATGCTTTAGCAAAAAGGAAGGTTTGAAGTCTAATCTTAAAAGTAGAGATAGTGTCTGTCTCCTGAATCCAAACTGGAAGCTGGTTCCACAGAAGAGGGGCCTGAAAACTGAAGGCTCTGCCTCCCATTCTACTTTTAAATACTCTAGGAACAACAAGTAGGCCTGCAGAGCGAGAGCGAAGTGCTCTAATAGGGTGATATGGTACTACAAGGTCATTAAGATAAGATGGGGCCTGATTATTTAAGACCTTGTATGTGCGGAGCAGGATTTTGAATTCTGGATTTAACAGGAAGCCAAAACAGGAGAAATCTGCTCTCTTTCTAGTCCCTGTCAGGACTCTTGCTGCAGCTGCATTATACATGTAAGCATGTATAATGTAAACAGAATTGGTCCTAGCACTGAACCCTGTGGAACTCCATAATTAACCTCAGTGTGTGAAGAGGACTCTCCATTTACATGAACAAATTGGAGTCTATTAGATAGATATGATACAAACCACTGCAGCACAGTACCTGTAATACCTACAGCATGTTCTAATCGCTCTAATAGGATATTATGGTCGACAGTATCGAACGCTGCACTGAGGTCTAGCAGGACAAGCACAGAGATGAGTCCACTGTCAGAGGCCATAAGAAGATCATTTGTAACCTTCACTAAAGCTGTTGGTGGCTATGAACGATGTCCGTCAATTGAACGGGTGGTGGTGTGGACATGAGGCAGCCAGTCATCACAGAATGCATTTCAAACAGGATCACCAGGAGCAATGGTGAAGGAACGTGTCCCAAAAAGTACGTTCTAACATACTTTTGTTTATGTATCACCAAATATGCAATACATGAGATTTTTTTAAAGCAAGAATGTTGTTGCGGTCGATTTGCCAAGATAAGATAATTACTCCAACATTATCTGAGATGTCAGGTCTAGAATCAGCTCTGATGTTGATGTGTGAGCCTCACAAACAGAAGCTGTCAATAACCAGAAGGGACAGGACCGAGGAGGATTTATTAGAATAAATAACAGTATGGGACAGAGGTGGTAATACCAGTACTCTATCGTATTGTTTTTGCCTTATACGCTTCATTTCCAAATATGAAGACATGATGGGTGTCTCTAGACTTTGGCACATAACTGTATCTATATGAAAAATGTAAAACATAAACAAATGCGCGCGCGCGCACACACACACACACACACACACACACACACACACACACACCAAGTGAGCAGCTGGGGTTCTCAGTGCCGGCTGTCCAAATCCCCTCGTGCTCTCAGCATAGCTGTACGACCAGCAGGACCCCAGCAGCCTTTATTAGGAATTTGGAGACGTGGCGAACGACACTACAGGACAACTTCAATTCTTCAACAATTTTCTTCTTAAAATGCTTAAGAAAAAGTTACCCAAGTTTCTCAGCAGTCCATTTAATCTGCTTGCTGCATTGAAGCATACTTGGGGATTAGCCGAAACCTAACCTCACAGCACTATAGCTCCAGAACAGCTTGGTGAATCAGCACTAGCTGAGTACGTCCCTTACAATCACAGAATCAGTGGGTGCAGTTTTCTGCTGATATAACGTCTGTGTCAGGAGGCACAACTACCAGGTACTTCTGTGAAACTCAAAGCATCTCATTAGGCAAGACACTCAAATACAGGCTAGATGCTACAAAACTGACTGTTTCCTGCTAAACAACAACTGAGTCACTGTGAGCCAGTGTGAATGACAGATGTCAGCAGCTGCCTTGTTAATGAGGACAACTGAAACGCTGATTTCAAGATTCTGCCACATGCCTCGCAAATGTATTAAACTTTAAATAAAAAATGCTTTATTAAGTAACTAACACATTTGTTAAAGGGCTGTGTGTCACCGCTTCTCCAATCAAGCCACAAACGCGTAGTATATGAAAGTCTGTGCACCACTGCATCTGAAAATTTAATTCTCTGCTAAGACTTCAGTCTCCAAATGTTCAATTCATACACTTAACCTTATAGAGTGAAGAGTATGTAAACAGAATTATCATTAACAGTCTCAGCGGCATTCACTTTGATGATATAGTGATGAAAGCCTGAAATACTTCCTCATCCTTTATTATCAAAAAGCACTGACTGAGTGACACACAGGAAAAATGATGTGTCAAGTAGGCATTTAAGCGAGGCCTTGGGACATAAACACCCAATAAGAATCCAAGCATCGTAGCCTCTTTCATATCACAGTCACCACTCAGTGAGAGAAAGCAGAGCTTAAGCTGATGGATAAACTCAAACACCCAGATAAATGATAAAGATTAGGACAGCGATACTGTAACTAATAGATGTCCAGGTATATTTTGCAGCTTATTTTAGCTTTTATTTTTTAGCCTCCCACCCTGTCACAGCACATGCCTGACCTCCCTGAGCCTGGTTCTGCCAGAGGTTTCTTCCTGTTAAAAGGGAGTTTTCCTTCCCACTGTTGCCAACAATCAGGAGGAATGTGGTTGTTTGGGTTTATCTGTATTAGCGTTAAGTCTTTACCTAAAGTGCCGAGGTGACTGTTGTGATTTGGGCCTATATACACTGAACCGAATCCGCCCAAAAAATGTTACAAAAGATTTTTACTGTTGGGGATTACTGGATCCCACCTCTTATTTTGAAAGATCAGATGCTGCTAACCAGCTAGCCCAGTTTCAAGTCCAGTTTCTCTGCTGCAAGCTGATCAAGTCACTGTTGCAGAGGATGTCGTTCAGATGCCTCTCCTTCAGGCCACGAGGGCCCATTTCACAACAGAGTAGTGGCTTTAAATGCTGTGCTTGACTCTTTCATCCAACACAGGTTCTTGAACAGGTTCACACTTCTTCCACTACTGATCTTTAATGTAAAACCACGACATCCCAACATTAATGCTGTACACAGCTATCCCCCACAGTCATGAGTGCCCCACTCATGCCCGTAAAGCAAAGAGCCAGATGGTTACAATATGCAAAGCAGCAGCAGCAGCACTGCGATCAGACTAATTTCACCCGCTTGGATGAGGTAATCCTCTTTCACCATCGCTAGGCTAATCCACACCTACTTCACTGTTTTTACTACTTTTACTCTGTTACCAACAGCACTCTGCTTTGATAATGATAACTAGCATGAATCACCGGTAAACACAAAGTCTAAACCCCGTTGAGGGTTTCACATGATAAGTTGAGGAAGAGGAACCCGTCTGGCGTTTTTTCCTTTTCTCGTTGGAAGTTAGCTTCCTGAGAATAGCAGCTTTCTTAAAAGCGATACTTATGACTGTGCTCAACTAGAAACGGAACTACAACCTCATATGTTTGAAGCTCTTAAGCAGAAATGTATTTGGGAGTTATATTGGCCGCTAACGGCGCCGCTCAGGCCGGTGGGAGACGGGCCAGCTGTACGAGGCTGAATCCCTGTTAGAGATACTTGACGTTCATACGGTTAGTCACGTTAACCTGCCGAAGCAAGAAGTCGCTATGAAACATATAAAACAAGTCAGTTAAAACGTAGAGAGGCTGGCCATGTAGCTAGGACAGGATCGGGGAAACTTTGAAAACAGTGTTGTGCAACGCGGCGGGGAGGGGAAGGATGAGTGTTCGCCCTGAGCAGAAAGAAGCAGGTGGCGATACAACAAAAGGCGTCTCTCATAATTAAAGCTAGCATGATGGCAGGCTTTTTCAACTTACTTAGAAAAGTGAAAAACAAGCTAACCTGCGTGTGTTATGTCGGACAGGTCATAGTTCTTGGCGCTCCGAGGAAACTCCTTCAGTTTACGGTTTGACAAGTTGAGAGCCCCGCTCGTGGCAGCCTCCTCGAGCGCTTTTTCCACGCTACGACTGGCCGCTACTGTGGCAGGCAGCTGGGCTCCATCCCCAGCAGCCATCAAACGTACAGGTCTACCTCCTCTTACACTTTGTTTGAAGCGTCCACTCCACGTTCATACCCTGTAGGTCCGTGTAAAATCCAGAGTGGGCGTTCTTCGTGGACACTTTCAAAGCAGGGAATTATTTCTTTTTTTAACGCAGGCTTCGCTCAACAACGGAAGCTCTCGATTCCGTTACTGAACCAGGGGCTGTCAATCTTCCAGGAAGTCGCGCCAAGCTACAAAATGTCGCAACTGTTTTACGGGAAGCCCGGGTTTCTCCTTCAAAATAAAATACCAGAACCAAAATAAAATAGTGTAGTAAACCTCCGACGGTTATGAGTGCTGCTCTGTATGTGGCAGGCTTTTAGCAGAGCAAACAGAAAAATAACATTGCACCAATAAAAGAGCTCACAATCCTGACAACTGTGCATATTTTAAGTAACTAACTAAACTCATTTTTAGCGATAGATGATATGGTTTGGACATTTTATCGTCAGTTGTGATAATTTTAGGTTCAGATTTTGACTTCTAGGCTCCTCGTTACATGAAGAAGAATTGCAAAATGTTGGGAACTGTAACACTGGCACTATCATAAGGGTTCAGTTTAGAATGAACTGGCTTTACAGCACATATCTATTCGCTTTACATGTCAAATGATGTACGGTCCATCACAAAGAAATATATAGAGAAATAAATGTTGATAGGTTACATGAAAAGTAGAATAGCCTTTTATTGTCATTGTACATGTACGGTGAAATTGTGGGTGCTCCACACTAACTGTGCATGAAATGGTAAATGGTAAAAGCGCTTTACACATCCAGTCATCCACCCATTCACACACACATTCACACACTGGTGAATGTGTGTGTGGAATAAAATATAAACAGTTGTATAGACAGAATTAATAACAGCCAAGAGGAGTACATACAAACAAGAGAACCATATACAAAACAGGAGGAGGGCGCACATTACAGTTTTGAAACTGATGAAGGTTAATCAGACCATGGCTCAGATTGGTAAGTGGGTGGGTAGGGGTGGGGTGTGGGAGGGATAGTGTTTGTTAACAGTCTGAATGGCCAGAGGGATGCAAGGGATGCAGTAGAAGGCCAGCATCAGCTTCTGGTCCAGGTTATTCTTCCTCAGGACACGGAGGAAGTGTAGCTGCTGCTGAACAAGGCTTGGTTTGGTCCAGGAGTACAGGAGGAGGCCCTAATCTATACTCATTACAGAATATTTAAGTGTCCTTCCTGAATGTGGCTTAAACTCTACAATAATCAGGACTGAGTTAAGTAAGGTTAAATTAGAACACGTGGGTTAAACCTCATAAGGATAAGTAATCATACATAGTGCTGAAAGTATTCATGGGTTCAAAATACATATATTAAATGAAAACTGTGCAGAAATGATTTCTGTTGAATATTTGCTGCTCATTGTTGAACTGAGATATAGAATTAGTAAAAAGGTTACTGTGACCATTTAATCCTCTCTGAAACCGAGCGTAGAATTTAAAAAGAAATATTGAATCACAAGTTCCACCTTTCCAACTAGAATGATCTTTGTAGAAATTACGACTACATACGCTCACCGTGATGACTGAAATCCAGTTGTATGGTTGCATAACCCTCAGCACCAGGTGCTGATGGGCAGCTGATGGAAACATGACAGCCACCTACACAAATACTCATTCTTGGCGACCTCCCACACCGTGGTCGACTTGGTCAGCAGCGCTGGGAAATTTAATGTAGACACTGCTCAGTTCACAAATATCCCTGCAGACTTTATCTGCCAGTTGACCTCTATTGATGAGTACAGAAATCACGTGCCTGTTGGTGTTCATTTACTAATATTGCCAAACAAAAGTCAAATCAGTGTCCATGAAGGATTAATTTAAAGCCTCTGTGCAGTCACAGCACTCCTGGTTAAATCTGTAATTATTCAAAAGTCTTGAAAAACTAATCGCTTTGAGCTAAGACAGATGAAATGGCCATTTGAATTAACTTTGTCTATTAAGCGTTAGAACGCAGTTATGTTGCCTATTCTGGGTTTTATTTTGTTAGGATTGACCGGAAGTGAAGCAACGCTGTGTTTGTCGACGTAGCTTTCACGGGAGTTATAAGGGGTGCGGCCAACGCGAGGGTAGAGGGAAGCATGGGCGTCGCCTCAATGAAAGTATTTTTGAGGCAGACTGAGGAGGCGGAGACTATGTGAAGCCTGTTAATATAATAAATGTATTTATATCTACATTAAAGTTTCAGAGTGTAAACTTTTTACAACACAATCATAATCACACACAAGCTTTTTCCAAACGAAGGCAGAAGTTAATGAAATTTTCTTTAATCTTTCATTTTCATTGTAGTACCGTCGGGATTAAATTCAATATTACTGTGTCCAGTATTTTCATGTTTTAAGCATCCATATGAGACATACTATAGCTATAGTTATAGAGTGATTCACTGTGTGTTTGTGATTCGGATGCATTCCGGTTTGCAGTGTGTGGCTCTTGTTGGAGGGTTGTTTGGGTTTATAAATAGTTGATATGGAGGATTCATCATCCTGCAGGAATCATAGGTTTGTCCTTCTTTAATCTACATTCAATGTCCCCATTTTAAAGTGTGATGGTTGTAAAATAGTTTACATTATTAAAGAAATGCAGTTTCTTATCCCTTTATTTCTGCTGGCAATGTGTTGTTTCAGTTCTCTGACTGATCGTTGATAATTACAGTGTAAATAATGTTTGTTTATTCTCCACCATAACTTTGTCATGGTCCTGGATTCTGAGCGTAGCATAATGTTTTAGTTCTGTTTAATATGACGTTTTCCACATAGTCTGCTCTTCATTTACATCCTTTGAAGTTTGTATTTAAGTTTAAATCTGAGTTTATTTTTCATGAGTCTACTCTCTGATTTCCCTACTTTTATCCACAGTTAAAGTCATTCCCTACTCTTCAATCTTCTTACCCTGTTCCCTGTTCTTAAGTCAGCTTTGGTGTCAGATGTTCACGTTTCGTTATTTCCTGTTTTATTATAGCTTCTTCCCTCCTGTGCACTGTATTTAGCTTTGTGTCCTGTGTTTTGTTTTACCTGTTCCAGCTGTGCACAAAATGTGCACATTGTGCTTTTCATTTCAGGTGGTAGAGCGGGTCACCTACTCACCGGAAGGTTAGTGGTTCGATCCCCGTCTGCTCTAGTCTGCATGCCTTGGGCAACGCCCATGTTCCGATGCATCCATCAGAGCATGAATGTGAGTGGATGTTAGATAGAAGCACTAAAAACCTTAGATAAAGTGTGTGAATGGGTGGATGCACGAGTTGTATAAAGCTCTTTGAGTGCTCAGTGACAGTAGAAAAGCGCCATATAAGAGTTGTATCCTTTGTCTCACTTCAGTTCTTTGTTGTGTCATACTAACCATTTGTCTGCCTTTGTATATTAGTCACGTCGCGAGTCGCCTCGGGGGGACACCCTAGCATGTTGATCCAAACCGAGCTGACGTTCCATGTGATGTGACAAAAGATGCCCTGACCGATGTGTCACGTCATGTGTCGCCAGGGACCCACACCGTTGGCCCAGGACCAAGGATCCTTGTTTCCAGCTGGCACCATGAGGAGGTGGTGTTGGGGTTTCACCAGACCCTCCGGATGTAGGCTCACGAGCCTACGCAGCATGGCCTAAATGGTGCGAATCCACTGGCATCCAGTGCGTTAAGAGGATGCCCAAACACCTCAAAGCTAAGATCAACAAGAGAGTCATACGGCCGGTGGCCCTATAGGAGCAGAAGATGGAGATGAAGATGCTCAGGTGGATGGTGGGCGTAACCCGCCTGGATCATGTGACGAATGAAGGTGTTTGAAAACAACTCGAAGTTGCCCCAATTGAAAAGAAGATGAGGCAAGCGCACCTACAGTGGTATGGACACGTCATGTGCAGTGAGGAGAATTTGGTGTCAAGAACAGCCCTCTGACTTGACCCTGGATCTGCCGACTGCAAGGAAGACCGAAGAAGCGGTGGATGGACGCAATCACCAATCTCGCCGTAGAGGACACCCAAAACTGATCCAAATGGAGAAGACAGAGCCATGCAGCATGGAGGAGAGGAAGGCACTCACATCACTTAGTAATGACAACAATATTATCATCCTTCAGACAAGGGTAGGTGCACAGCTCTGCTAAACCAGAAAGACTGTCATGAGAAATAGACAAAAATACTTATGAGGCCTTAAAACCAGACCCAGGTTGTGGTTACAGGAAGAAGGTGATAGATTTTCTGGCTTCGATCTTCAACCCGCTGGTGGGCAGCTCTGAACACCACATCCAGAACATCCTGGGTTTTGTTGAGAAGGTGAGAGATGTCATGATGGAGGCAGATGAAACCATGGTCTCCTACGACGTTACATCTCTCTTCACTTGCATCCCAGTCACAGACGTGTTGGAGGTAGTTCGTAAGAGATTACAGGATGACCCCAACCTCAGCAACAGGACCACTCTCAGCATCGACCAAGTGTGTTTGAACTGTGTCTTCATTCCACCTACTTCACATACAAGGGTCAG
Source organism: Rhamphochromis sp. 'chilingali' (assembly GCF_963969265.1). NCBI lineage: Eukaryota > Metazoa > Chordata > Actinopteri > Cichliformes > Cichlidae > Rhamphochromis > Rhamphochromis sp. 'chilingali'. Next base: position 12,320,816 of record NC_137929.1, read on the forward strand.
TACTACAGGCAGAAACATGGGTGTGTCATGGGCTCCCCAGTTTCACCCATCGTGGCCAATTTGTACATGGAAGAAGCAAAAAAGAGGGCTTTGCTATCCTACCCTGGAACACCACCAAGCCTTTGGTTCAGATATGTGGATGACACCTGGGTGAAAATCAAATCTCAGGATATTCCACAATTCATGGATCACATTAACTCTGTGGACCGACACATCAAATTCACCAGGGAAGATATGAAAAGTGGCAAGTTAGCCTTCTTAGACTGTGAGATTTCCATCAGTAATGGGGGACATCTAAAAGCTGACGTGTACCATAAACCTACATATACGGATCAGTATTTAAGGACACCCACAAACTGGGTGTCATCAGGACGCTACAACACAGAGCGAACACCATCCCCACAGACACAGCAGCCAGGGAGGCAGAAGAACAGCAAGAAGGCCCTGAGTAAATGTGGTTATCCCAGCTGGACTTTTGTCAAAGCTGGAAAAACGCCTAAAGAAAGCTCCAGCCGATCCAGGAGAGAAGGACAACCGCTGCCCAAGCGAAAACCTGTAGTGATCCCGTATGTGTCAGGAGTATCGGAGCAACTGAGACGCATTTTTTCTAAACACCGGGTCTCTGTGGCTTTTAAACCCCAAAACACGCTGCGCCAAAAACTGGTCCACCCCAAGGATCGGGTCCCCCGACACAAACAGAGTAACATAGTGTACGCTGTTAAGTGCAGGATGATTGGCAGGATTTATACATCGGGGAAACCAAACAACCTTTGGCTACAACACAGCAGAGCCACCTCGTCAGGCCAGGACTCTGCAGTCTATTTACTCCTACAGGCCAGTGGACACTCTTTCAATGATGAGGATGTAAAATCCTGGACAGGGAGGAACGCTGGTTTGAGGGCGGAGTCAAGGAGGCCATTTACGTGAAAAGGGAAAGACCATCTCTGAATCGAGGAGGGGGCCTAAGGGTACATCTTTCAATCATGCTATGTTGCTGTGTGTAACTGTGGTCATAAAAATTACTACAGTGAATTTTTTTTTTAATTGTATAGTAGAAAGTAAAAAAGAGACATTTTTCTGTCGTTTACCCGTTTATAGCTTAATGACTTTTTGTAGTATGAAGGCCAATAAGGGAGGTTTTTATCAGCAGGAAACGCTGTTAAAGTCCATTCTGCTTGTACTTGTTTGTGGTGCACAGCAGCTCAAACAAGTTGGGAATTATAATATAATAATAGACTAATTTAAACACCCAGACAATGAACCATGGCTACATGCACAAAGACACTTTGTATATAGTTTATTTTATGTAATATTTAATACTGAATTGTAAACTAAGTCTTTTTAAGGAAGCAAGTTTTTGTTCAGTGTTATCATAACAGCTTTATTTTTATGCATTTACTACTGCCAGGGAAAGCACACATGAGGCTAAAGTTGTGGACAAGTTTGAAACATTTCATTGACTAACATGGAAAATGCCTGAAAATAAAAAAAGAGCATCATCCATCCATCCAGTCGCTTCCACTTATCCTTTTCAGGGTCACGGGGGGCGCTGGAGCCTATCCCAGCTGTCATGGGGCGAGAGGCAGGGTACAACCCGGACAGGTCGCCAGTCTGTCGCAGGGCAAACACACAGAGACAGACAACCATTCGTACTTAGTGGCAATTTGGATTATCCAATTAACCTATCCCCACAAGCTGCATGTCTTTGGACGGTGGGAGGAAGCTGGAGTACCCGGAGAGAACCCACGCAAACACAGGGAGAACATGCAAACTCCACACAGAAAGACCCCGGCCTGATGGTGGAATTGAACTCAGGACCTTCTTGCTGTGTGACAACAGTGCTAACCACCGTGCCACCGTGCTGCCAAAACGAGCATCACTTTATCCTAATTTCACTACTTTACCGCTAATTTTACAGATAGACTCTGGGCATTGGCATCCTTCATGCAGTGGAGCCAGTGCATCCGAACAGAGGGCGGCCCAGGAGGTAATAATAAAGAGAGTTGATGTGTATCTGGCCTCCTGCTCTGACAGTTTCCTGCTCATGTAAATGTTCGGGCAGCTGATCCCCTTTACTTGGAGTGTAGAGCAGGGGTTCCCCACAGAGTAATGTGACGACCGACCCGACACCCTGTCATGCTTGTCACATTGGGAGTGTTCTTTCAGTACCCAGTACAGTGGTCTCCAGCTTCAACTATATAAAGGAGAGAAACCTCATTAGTTTTATCATGCACACCTGTCCCTCCAACCCTACTGCCACTGCCCCTTGAGCTCGCTGCACCACCCCTCCCCTGCAGCTGAGGCAGGGACCACATCTCCGCCACAGCCTTCTCTGTACGAACGCTGCCTGACACTGCTTCGTCCACTGGACCAGACCTGGGGCGAGATCAGTCAACGGGCTGATCAGTTCCGTGAAGCCTGGCATGAACTGACAGTAGCACCCAGCCAGCCCGTGGTCAAATCCAGTGTTGTGAAAAAACGAGCAGTGCGTACCTGGTCCAGGAGCTCAGCTCCCCTTGCTTTCACTCTGTCTTTCCTCAAACAAAGGAACACTGCAGACTCCTATGGGAGTCACTGACAAACTTATGCTTACAGCTAGATAGCGCAATGAAAAAACACCTCTAAGTACTGGGTGAATCCGACAGAACTAGACATGCAGTATAGAATGAAAATATACATTAGGCACTATTCTCAGGAACCAAGAATGCCTGCGGTGAAAATACTGGCTTTGAGGTAAACCAGTACGAAACTAACATTTAAAGTCTACATTTTTTGAACATCAAAGATAAAGTTACCCAAGAGAAAGAAAAATACACTCCTCAAAACGTGAAGTATAAACCGGAAACATTTAGCAACTGCGAATCGGCATCCGTGGACGCTGACAATTGGTCGTCTTCCAGAACACCAATGATGCGGATGTTTTGACACCGGGACTCCAAATCTTCATATTTATCCTCCAACTTGGCCACCGCCTTAGTTAGATGGTCCACTTTTCTCTGGAGGCTGATGATGTCGTCAGTACAGGTGGACAGGGATTGCTGCATCTCGGTAACCGTTACTTTTAGTTAGGTGAAACTCTCCTACTCTACTTTGAGAGCACTGACACGGTTACTATCGGTGGCCTGGGCCCCAGTCCCCGACTCAGGACAGGTCAAGGGCTCATCAGGAGAAGCTGGAGGCGAGGCTGGATCAGGTTTCCTCATTTAGTCGGCTTTGGTGGCATTTTAGTGACCGAAATATAAAAGTTTACAATTGTAAAAGGACTTGTAAAATGTGTGTGTGAATGGGTGGATGACTGGATGTGTAAAGCGCTTTGGGGTCCTTAGGGACTAGTAAAGCGCTATACAAATACAGGCCATTTACCATTTACTTTGATATTGCTTGGGGTCGAGTCAGAGAAAAAGTGCTCAGTAATAATTGAAAAATAGGGGCAGCACGGTGGCACGGTGGTTAGCACTGTTGCTGCACAGCAAGAAGTTCCTGAGTTCAATTCCACCATCAGGCCGGGGTCTTTCTGTGTAGAGTTTGCATGTTCTCCCCGTGTTTGCGTGGGTTAACTCTGGCTTCCTCCCAACATCCAAAGACATGCAGTTTGTGGGGATAGGTGAATTGGTTAATCCAAATTGCCAGTAGGTTGTCTGTCCCTGTGTGTTGGCCCTGCGATAGACTGGCGGCCTGTCCAGGTTGTACCCCGCCTCTCGCCCCATGACAGCTGGGATAGGCTCCAGCGACCCTGAAAAGGATAAGCGGAAGCGAATGGATGGATGGATATTGAACCAATGCCAAATAATAACGTTGGGTTTGTAAAGCTCATTCCTTCAGCACTCTTTAAAGGTTGAATTTCCCGTGTTGGCTGGTAATAACTAGCGCAATGGATTAGTTCACTCAACACATTGAGCTATTTTTGTCTTTCATTTTTGTCTTTCATCAGTGACCCAGTCAGCTACTCTCCAGCTGCACTATTTTCCCACCAAAGATTTTGTTTATTTATTTTCTATTTTTGCTTCCGCTCAAGTCCCAGCAGGAAAAATGACATCAGCGCTTCTCACGCTCTTTATGCCTTTTTCTTCTGAGCTGTCCCTCTCTTTCTCTCCTACACTCAGTATTTCCCTCATGTGGATGTGATCTCTCCATAACCAGGACATGATGGCTCACACTACAATATTACTGATTTTACAGTATTGTGATGCAGCCATGTACAACAAAGAGCCAACAAGACAGCTCTTCTTATGACTTTACAAAAAGTTCTGATGATTTATTTATTTATTTTTTCAAAGTCCATCTGCTGTGTTAGTCAGCCTCCCCTGACACCACACATCCCCCAGCAGACCCATGGCTGATTTCCTCTCCTGCTTAGGGGGGTGGGGGTGGGGTCAGAGGACGCTGACCAACACAGCAGATCTCCATCAGCTAATCATCCCTCCTCTCTTTTAGCCGGCTGTTGCGAGCAGTGCCGGACTGAGCTGGAGTGTGACAGCTGGAAAGCTGCACAAACAGACTGACAGGTCCTTCTGTTACAAGCATAGAGCATATTATTGGTCCCCGGTCCTTTGAATGTTAAATCAGTCTAAAGAAGTGGGCATCGTACTGGATTCACTTTATCTGGCCAGGATCGCTCTGATTTTGAAACAGAACTGTGACCCTACTTTCATCTCATAGTACAGACCTGTATCTCTCCTCTCAGTCCAAGCAAAACGACTAACCAAGATCTAAGCATCTGAAAACTTATACTGCCAAAATCATACTTCTGGATCAGACAAAGTTCATACCCTGTGGGCATATTCATTTCAACATGCAGAGACTTTGATATCATCTACAGTATATCCCTGCTCACAGCAGACTTTTCACCTCTTCCTGTATCATCTGGGGTGGTTGGAACAAGTGGTGTAAAAGATCATTATGATGCTCGAGCCATTTCCTTATCAAGGCTGAGTGGAACAGAGTCTACACCCAGTCTTTGGCTAAAATCTTGCATATCTGAGCCACAGCTGTAGGAAGTGATAGATTTCTGGCTGATCTTTATGAGTGGCCGTTGCTCTGTCTCTCTCTCTTTCTGCCTGGGAATTTTTACAGGTAGCTTGTGACATCTATGTAACACACAGAGATTCATTCAACATTCATTTAGGATGGATGGATTGATGCAGGCTGTAATTAAATTACTTCAAACACAGAGCACCAACTTTTTCTTCAGTTTGCTTTCTTTGTCTGCTTGTGGCTGGTTGCTTTATCCTGTTGATGGTGTGGCCAGTTGTCCCAGTCAGCACAGGGAATCCCATTATTTTAAACATTTGATCATGCTGCTACAGCAAAGTTCTTCCAGTTATACAAGAATAGCAGCAATTTCCCAACCTTAGAGTTAAATGATATTCAGAGCAATTAGATTTCCAGGCTATTGCACTGACCTCTGCTCGAGTACATATGTGTTTTTAGAAAAGAGGTAACGTGCAAGACCCTGATAATTGGTACGTGGGGGAGGCGGGGTGAGCACTCTGCTGTGCTTCATATACTAAACTACATGGTAAATGGCCTGTATTTGTATAGCGCTTTACTTAGTCCCTATGGACCCCAAAGCACTTCACACTACATTCAGTCATCCACACATTCACACACAGGTGATGGCAAGCTACATTGTAGCCACGGCTGCCCTGGGGCGCACTGAGGCGAGGCTTGACCAAATGGGGCTATTTAATTTTACCATCAACTTTGATAGGTTTCTGCCTGCTAAACCCTAAACTGGATAAGCAGATAAGAAGATGAATGTATGTGGGGACTTCTATCTATACTAAATTAAAAGTTAATGCCATGTGAAAGAAAAACTAAAGCCAGCTCATTTCGATATAAAATGGGAAAGAGATACGCCACATAAACTACATTACCCATAAGCTCTTAGAACGGAACCGCACAGAGAGCTCATTTATTGGCTGAAAAGCTTCAGCGGTAATCACGTGACTGCCGTCATCCGGGTAGCCATGGCTGTATATAACGACCCGCGGTGGGGGGGAGGGGGTCTAGTTCAAACAACAGTCGATATTCAGTGTAGACGGAGGATATTATTTTGGCTGCCGAGTCAGAGTTTCTTTGTAAGTTTTTAAATATGGTACGTATTATATGTCGTATTAACAAAATATTATAACGACACACTCTGTTTAGGTAGTTTATTTGAAATAAATCTTTATTTGGTAGCGTTGCGTTTTCTTTATTAGTTAACAGTTGGCCGCTAGCATTGGCTGGTGTAGTGGATTAGCATGCTAAATACCCACTGGCTTCACTGGGGAAGCGCTAGCATGGCTAGCGAATATTAAGCGGACCTTAAGTTAATGTTGGGCTACAATAAGGCGCGTTTCGGCGGAGGCACACTAATAGTACTGGTGTTTTACAGGCTGGTGGTAAAGCTGGTAAAGACTCTGGAAAGACCAAGACCAAAGCGATTTCGCGCTCTCAGAGAGCAGGACTGCAGGTTTGTCCCCAAATTTCATTCATTTTCTCGGTTGCACAAGCACGAGCTATTAGCCAAAAGTCAGTGGCTCTTTGTCGGTGGCGGGCTCTCATCGGGCGGCCAGCACGGCTTTGCTTCTGTTCACTCGTGTCATTATCCCCGCAGTTCCCGGTAGGCCGTATCCACAGACACCTCAAGTCCAGAACAACGAGCCACGGCAGAGTAGGAGCCACCGCGGCGGTGTACAGCGCGGCTATTCTCGAATACCTTACTGCTGAGGTGACCCTAAGCTCCGTTTATCTTGCACTTCGTTGCTTGAAGTGTTGATCTTTTTGTAAAGGCTGTCTCTCTTTCAGGTTCTAGAGTTGGCAGGAAATGCATCAAAGGACCTTAAAGTAAAGCGTATAACCCCACGCCACTTGCAGCTGGCTATTAGAGGAGACGAAGAGCTGGATTCACTTATCAAGGCCACTATTGCAGGCGGAGGTACGAACATTACAGAGAACTGTGTTACGGTCTTATACTCTCGTACTCTAGGGGTTTACACATTTTGTTGAGGCACAAATCCCTTTTGTGTTGCATCTGGTGTAAAACTGTAACATCAACACTATTGTGGCAACTCTTTGTTACAAGGGAGCAGCTGAAAGTGGTTACTGAAATTAAAACTTAACTGTTCAAGTATATAAACTGTTATAACATTGATTTTTTTCAGGCGTGATCCCACACATCCACAAGTCTCTGATCGGGAAGAAGGGCCAGCAGAAGACTGTATAACCTGAAGGGTTCAGCAAGTTGTGCCATCTCAGGATGAAGTCTGCATCAAGTGGTTAAATGTCTTAGATTAGTAATCTTACATTATTTTATGGTAGTGTGCATTTACTACTCTGGGTGGGGTCTGTTTTGGGTTTTTTTGTTTTGTTTTTTTAATAGTGGGCCCCTCCCCTCTCCTGCAGGTTTTTGGGGGCGGGGGGCGGCTCCAGCCGGCTTGTCTTGGATGTATACGTGTATTTGGCCTTTCTGTTTTTAATCTTCACAGCTTTGAAAGGAGCTCACAGCCACCAAACCTAGTCGATACAGAGTACAGGATGTGCATAGCTTTTGTGAAAACTCAAGATGTGCTTATGTGCTTTGTATGTACCTTTAATGCAGACCATCCATTTCAGACTTGTATTTCAAAGCATGTTCATTCTCTTTACCACTGGACTGTCATGGACCGGTTCATAACCTTGTTGGTATTTTTGGATTCCTGAATAAAGACTGGATTTGGCACAGTCTGAGTGTTTCCCCTAGTTTGTCTTATTCTCTTTGAACAGAGTGCTGTGGCTTTTGTCTTAATCATGCAGTGATGTATGACTACAGGTGGTGTAATGTGAAGCTTTGACTTTCATTCCACCTTTGTTCAGTTTTACACAAAATTGGAGGAATGCTAATGGACCAGTTAGGTGAGGTGGCTTCACGCAGTGTTATAGATTTCATCTTTATTTTCATTGCATAAACGGCCAAGTTTTAAACTGTCAGGGTTCATCCCCCTGACGTCCCTACTGCAGTGACCTAAACATCTGTGGTCTAGTGCACTCGGTGGCTTTTTAAAGTGCTGCAGTGCCAACACGCAAGAGTTTTCTGTCTTTGCCTGTGTTCAGAGTTACAGGAGTGTTGTACATGTGAGTTTTTAAAATGATATACTGCAGGCGTAACATCATAAACCCAATTGTAGTATATGATTCACTTCATAGAAACAACTGGGAGACCACGTTTTTATTTCATTTCACTGAAATGTTAAGAATTCTGATTGTTTTTAAAACTGAAGGTGCCTCAAGTTTACTTTTAGAAACCAAAGAAGCGTTTGGACATTTCCCATTACTGCAAACATATTAGACTGGTCTCTGCTGCATTTAAAAGGTTCTTCAATGCAGCACCCATACCTGATATTGAATACATGCTTTCTAATGCATTAAAGTTTACTGAGTAAAATGTTCATAGAAATTAAAACAGAAAGCTAACAGCAAGATATCATTTAATTGTAATTGAACTGTCCACTGTTGCCCACTCACATCCTGGGCCTTCTGACCTCAGTAAGTCACATGATAGGGTGGGGCTACATTTCACAGTGGGTTCACCTGAAACCATGGCTGTATCCCAATTCAGGGTCTGCAACCTTAAAGTACTGTCTAACCTTCGTAGCGCTGCCCAGGTTGCCTAGCAACCATGATAGTAACAGCTGGAAACGTTTCATACAGCTTTGTTTGACAGAAATGAAGGAGGACGTATTTTGTACATTTCTTTCTACATGAGCTCTGTGTGATGTGATAACTATCTGAGGCTGAGACCACAGGACTGTAAAACATGATTGTTGGGCTTCATTTCTGTACTGAACAGTCATTTTAGATTAGTTAGTAAATAACAATTAGTTAATGTTGTTCATGAGACTAAAGTCATCTCACTGTGGTAATGTAAATATAATATGGCCAATATTATATTAATCATTATTAGTTATTACAGCAGTGAACATGAACTCTGAGCTTCAGTAAAGATTCAAGTTGCATTTATTTATATTTCCTATCACCTTCCTATCATCTTCACTCAAAGACAAGTGTCTGTGACAGTGTGTATATAGATGTATTACATACAAGAGACAAATATTGTTCTTTTAATATGTTGGCATTACTAAATGTGGCTCAGTGCTTACATATATGTGTAAAAAGCAAATGTACGAGCTGTGATAACTGTGTCTGATAGAATGAAGAGTAGACTGATAAATGAAATATTCCTTTATTGGGTGAGAAAATCAGACCATGTCATAACTGCTTTAAGTCACACAGAATAGATATACTCAAAGCTTCATAGAACTGAAACAAACATTTATTTTTAGCTCCATTCTGCTGCTGATACAGACTTTAGGTTTCTGAACATTAAACTTGTTGCTGCCTTTCATAGTGTGTAACTTGAAGGCCCTGAGTACTTTCTCCCACACTGAAAACACTGGGATGATCACATTATGTGAACATTACCTAATAAGACTGATTCAGGACAGACAGTTATGTTAAACTTTCCTAGCAGTCCTTCACAAACAGGGAACAGTCTGTCTATTCTCTCCATCTGTCAGCTGCTGCTGGCTCTTCCTCCTCCTCTTCCTCACACACTGCTGAGTTTGTCCTGGTGGATCATCAGGGCTGCAAAGCCTCACAGATGATGTGCAGCAGTGGGTCCCTCAGTCTGTCCTCACTCTGGACACTTGCAGTCGTCACACATGGAAATCAAATGTGTGATAAGCTGCAGGATTCAAACACAAGTGTGACTTATAAACACATGTTCATACTTTTATTCCACAACCAGAGAGAAAGAAACAGAGAGAGAGTGCAGGACAGACAGACAGGTGACAGTCTCAGGTGTACACACTGCTACAAACAGGAGGATTTAGTGTTTGTGTCATTATGAGTGCAAACAAGAAGAGTTCCCAGATGGTGCAGTGGACACATGTGTGACTGCTGTGATTAAAGCATCTTTCTTTCAGCTTAACGAGTGAACCGTCAGCTCGTTCAAACACACGTTAAAGTCCGTTTGGCTCGACACCACCGAACAGAGGCAGCAATATAACACAGCTAACATTAACAGTGCAGTGAATCCTGCTTGTGCCGTGATATTCAGGACTGCAAACCGAGCAGCATCACTGACTTTCAGCTTGTTGTGTTTGTGGATATATGACTGACTTTAATTATCCACAAAATCATCACATTCTCTGTAGGATTAAGGTCGACTATTGAACAGCGTATATTTTAAAGTAAAGGCTTTAAAACCAAGTAAACGCTGAAAGTACAAACATCACTAATGTCACATAACTTTGCCAACATGTGGCCAACAGGAATGTTTTAATGTTCTTCATTATTAAACATTTGCACATAAATAAGTGACATAATATTCAGTACTTACTTCTGAAAGTTTACTCTTCAGCCGCCCCTCTTCCGCCGTTTTTTTAGCAAAATTATCCACACCCACCGCCGCGCTATGGAGTCTGGGATATGTTGGGTCATGAAGTCTACACCGCCACATCCTTAAAATTCAGGGAAATGAAGGACGCATTTGAGGGCCGCATTTCGAGCAGCCTTTGAATTGGGACAGCCTTCGTCGCGTCGCTGTGACGTAATCGTCCTTAAAATGCGGCCTTTGAGGCTTCAGACCCTGAATTGGGATACAGCCCTTGGCTGATTGTGACCTACACCCGTTTTCACACCTTGGCTTGCGTGATTAGGCAGAGGATCAATAGGGAGTCCATGACCCTCTTAGGGGGACACTCACACCGGACCTAAACCTGGGATTCTCCACAGTCGCTCTCAGAACTGAAGAAACTTCTTGGATAAAACGTCTTCAAGAAATTTAAAGCAGTTCAGACACTTTTCTTTCCCAGCTCCTCAGACTGTCCACCCTGTTAGCTTCGTTAAGCAGCCATGAAGAGTAGAAGGCCAAGTATGAGTTTCAAACAGTAAACACATTTTTAAACCCTGCAAACAGTAGCGGTTTCAGATACGGGCGACACGGACGGTTGCCCGGGGCGGCATCATGGGCATCGGCAAAAAAAAAAAAAAAGTTGCTCGTACTCATGCTGCCCCGACGTCAGCCAGCGCATATTGGGAATTGCATACGCACCTATCGGTTTTGGGAGTAAGGGCGCCCTCCATTTGCAAGGTGCGCCTGCTGCCTGCGGCACTGAGAGGAGAGGGCGGGGGATTCTCTGACCGGCTGGAGCAGCATCTAATAACCAACTCACAAAATAAAGAAAAATAAAAACAAACCAACAAACACAAAAACACCAGGCATCATGATACAGACTTATAATTTGCACCAATGTTTTTTCGAAATTCTATACACGAAAGTGAGCGCGAGAGCCCTCGGTGCGCCTGCTCGCTGCCAAAGTCAAAGTAAACTTTATTGTCATCTCTGCTACAGACAGTCCAGTATACAGAGATATGAGATGACGAGGCTCCAGTTACAGCAGTGCAAGTAAACAAACAATAAGAAGAGTAAGAAAATAAATATACACTTTAGGACCAGGGGTAAAGGATCAATAACAATTTAAATTTACAGTTTGAGGGGAGGGGGCCCCTGCTGCTTCCAAAAAGAGCACATTTCATTTATAATGTTGTAAATCCAAGTCCATTATGTATTCATGATTTGAATCCTGGGTTGTGTGAAATCTCAGAAATGCACCCTAGATGAAGTGAATCTGTGAACTAAGGTGTAGGTCTATTAGATCATGTTGTGGTGATCCTTGTGTTGGGGGATTTGTGTTCATACTGGAGTGCAAAATTAAAACCGATGGAAGATGGACAAGAAAAGTTCAAAGCCATCATGGTGCTCAACTTAGAAAAAATAGAAAAGAAGAGGAGGAGAAACGAGCAAAAGATGCAGGTAAGCAGATGTGTGATTGGATAATGGCAGGTCATCCTGAAACTATCAGAATCAGAGTGAGTCAGAAATTATGTGGGTTACAGTTGCTCCAAGAAGAAATGGTAAAAAAACAAACAGTAACAGACTAAACTCCAAACAATACATTATGTTACAGATTTAAATATTAATTAGTCCTTGTCAATTGTTGATTTGTCCTGTTCTCATTGTATGACGAATTATGATGGCTGTTTGGTAGCCGTCTGCATACAATGGCTACTCTCTCTGTGTGTGTGTGTGTGTGTGTGTGTGTGTGTGTGTGTGTGTGTGTGTGTGTGTGTGTGTGTGTGTGTGTGTGTGTGCAGCAGCTTTATGTTAATGTGTGTAAGGATTTGTGTCTGTGTGTGTGTGTGTGTGTGTGGGGGGGGGCGCGCCAGAGGGATTGTTCGCCCAGGGTGCCAAACAGGCTAGGACCGCCACTGCCTGCAAATAAACAACATTGACATCAAAAGTTTTACATTTCCTAAATGTATCCCACAATCTGAATATAACACCCACTTCCCCACGTTTGATCCGCTGTGTTAAATATGATTAAGAACAGAATGCAATCATTTGCAAATCCTATGAACCAGTATTTTAAACAAAGTGAGAAAATGAAACATTTAAAGAAAAATATTAGCCCATTTTGAATTTGATGGCAGCATCCTCTCTCCATAAACTAAAGGCTTTACGATGTTTAGTGCTGGACCATGTTGGTTAATGTGTAAACTCAACAGTTTCCATTTTGATTAACCTGACCAACATCTAACATAGAACACCTTTGAAGTGGACCTCGCAGCCTGTGGATAACTTCAAACACGTCGAGGTCTTCAGAGGCTGAACTTTGACCCAGCATCACAAGGAGCGCCATAAACACTTGTTACGGTTATTAGAAGGAAGCCAGCCTTTAGACATCCCCACAACGACATCGTGACCAAGGGTCTGTTGCATGATTTTTAACATGACTACAATGTGTCGTCTGCTGAGTCATCGTTTAATACAACAACGTACTGAAAGAGAGCATTCAGCATCTGACTGAGCTGGACTAACCTTCCCTTTCAAAAGTGAAAACTGCAACATAAAACTGGAATACAACCAACTTCTAATGAAATGTAACATTTTATAACATGAACACAGATTCCAGGTGAGCTGTGTCTTCCAGGACTGGATTTACCAGAACAGGTATGAGGACGGTGCCTGACGGGCATGTACGAGCTGGAGTGGATCCCAGCTAACACAGGGTGAGGAGACAGACGACTGTTCACGCTCACACTTATTCACCAGTTAACCTAACCCCACTACCTGAATGTGTGTGAACTGTGGGAGGAAGCCAGAGTCCCCTGAGAGGACCCACACAAACACGGGGAGAACATCCAACCTCCACAGAGACTCTCTCTGCACTAAAAGCACAAAATAAAAATCACACCGTCATGTAATTTAAGAAACTGGTCTTAAAAAACAGTTAATCTAATATGTCCACATGGAGCCCGTGTTAAGGTCCGTACTGGGCTTCAGAACATCAAGTGAACAACGTCAGATGGGACCTGGGTGCGTTGTCTCCTGATAGAAAGTGCTGAGGATCAGAAGGACTCAGGGACAACACGATATCTGTCCAGCAGAGGGCGGCATTATTCCAAACGGCTCCATCCTAGAAACATGATGTGGAACAGCTGACCTGTAGATCTGCTCAAGAACAATCGTCACAGTCTGATCACAGTCAGTCCCACGTCTGCCATGTTCTCAGCTTCCTTTAGTACAGGTAGCTTTAATGATCATTTCAAGTGTGGTTGTTTCATGGAAACAGAGAGCAGACTGCAACATCTGTGACAGCCACCTCTAACACTCTGATGGACGTGTGGACAGCAATGCTGCCTTGAACAGTACCGATGTTTCAGGGCTGATGACGTTTTTGGGTGGGACATCTACATCCTGACATATCAAGGTTACTTTACTTTTACGTAAATTTGCTTTACAGAAAAATAATAGCATTTGTCATCCCTTCACAAACACACACATCGATTTAAACCTGACAGACACACATTTGGAAAGTAGACGCGATGAATCAAATCAGAAAAACAGTTATTAGTTATTAAGTTTAGTGACGGCAGCAGGGACAAAGCTGCTTTTATAAGACTTTGTCCTGCATCATTCTCATGATAAAACAGACTCAATGGCCCCAAGATATTTATATGACTGCACTTGCTCAGGTTTGTCCGGATTTCAAACTGTTCTAAAAGTCTTTTGATTCAAATCTGGGGCTGTGTTATTGAAAGCAGCAGAGAAATCGATGAACTGAAGTCCTTTACTCTCTACATGTTTGACAATCAGGTGAAGTAGAATCAAAAGCGCGTCCTCCACTCCTCTGTTGGGCTCATGTGCAATCTGCATTGAATCAAGCTGAAGTTCAGTGTCTTCCATAATCACATTTCTGATGATTTGTTCAAAGACTGAGGTGAGGGCAGCAGGCCTGAAGTCGTTTAGAACTTTTGGACGACTAGATTTAGGACCAGGAACCACGACAGCTTCTTTCCCAAGAGAGGGCATGAACGATTTATTCAGAATAACCTAAAATATAGGACTGAGTTCTTGAGCACAAGTGTAGGAGCCATATGAGTTGTTCCTTTTTGTTTTGGATTAAGAGGGTTGGTTTAAATGCACACCTTGTATTGGTGCACGGGTGTGGGGCGTGACTCGTGGGCGTGTTAGGTGATAAATGTGGTTGCACTCACCTGATGAGCAGAAAGGTCGGGTGAGCATGAGGGGAAACCTGTTGACCCCAGCTTGAGTCATTTTGATGCATTTTTGGCTGTAACTTGATGTATGTTTTATGCACTAATTGATGCCATAGGCCGATGTTGTAGTTTGGTGTAGTAATTGGTGTAATTCGTTGTGAGTTGCAGTCATTGTGTTTGTGCAGTCTGTGCATTTGTTTAATAGTTCGATGAGCCGTTTGGAATAATGCCGCCCTCTGCTGGACAGATATCGTGTTGTCCCTGAGTCCTTCTGATCCTCAGCACTTTCTATCAGGAGACAACGCACTCAGGTCCCATCTGACGTTGTTCACTTGATGTTCTGAAGCCCAGTACGGACCTTAACACGGGCTCCATGTGGACACATTAGATTAACTGTTTTTAAGACCAGTTTCTTAAATTACATGACGGTGTGATTTTTATTTTGTGCTTTTAGTGCAGAGAGAGTCTCTGTGGAGGTTGGATGTTCTCCCCGTGTTTGTGTGGGTCCTCTCAGGGGACTCTGGCTTCCTCCCACAGTTCACAGACATTCAGGTAGTGGGGTTAGGTTAACTGGTGAATAAGTGTGAGCGTGAACGGTCGTCTGTCTCCTCACCCTGTGTTAGCTGGGATCCACTCCAGCTCGTACATGCCCGTCAGGCACCGTCCTCATACCTGTTCTGGTAAATCCAGTCCTGGAGGACACAGCTCACCTGGAATCTGTGTTCATGTTATAAAATGTTACATTTCATTAGAAGTTGGTTGTATTCCAGTTTTATGTTGCAGTTTTCACTTTTGAAAGGGAAGGTTAGTCCAGCTCAGTCAGATGCTGAATGCTCTCTTTCAGTACGTTGTTGTATTAAACGATGACTCAGCAGACGACACATTGTAGCCATGTTAAAAATCATGCAACAGACCCTTGGTCACGATGTCGTTGTGGGGATGTCTAAAGGCTGGGTTCCTTCTAATAACCGTAACAAGTGTTTATGGCGCTCCTTGTGATGCTGGGTCAAAGTTCAGCCTCTGAAGACCTCGACGTGTTTGAAGTTATCCACAGGGTGCGAGGTCCACTTCAAAGGTGTTCTATGTTAGATGTTGGTCAGGTTAATCAAAATGGAAACTGTTGAGTTTACACATTAACCAACATGGTCCAGCACTAAACATCGTAAAGCCTTTAGTTTATGGAGAGAGGATGCTGCCATCAAATTCAAAATGGGCTAATATTTTTCTTTAAATGTTTCATTTTCTCACTTTGTTTAAAATACTGGTTTACAGGATTTGCAAATGATTGCATTCTGTTCTTAATCATATTTAACACAGCGGATCAAACGTGGGGAAGTGGGTGTTATATTCAGATTGTGGGATACATTTAGGAAATGTAAAACTTTTGATGTCAATGTTGTTCATTTGCAGGCAGTGGCGGTCCTAGCCTGTTTGGCACCCTGGGCGAACAATCCCTCTGGCGCCCCCCCCCCCCCCCCCCCCCAAACACACACACACACAGACACAAATCCTTACACACATTAACATAAAGCTGCTGCACACACACACACACACACACACAGAGAGAGAGAGAGTATGCATTGTATGCAGACGGCTACCAAACAGCCATCATAATTCGTCATACAATGAGAACAGGACAAATCAACAATTGACAAGGACTAATTAATATTTAAATCTGTAACATAATGTATTGTTTGGAGTTTAGTCTGTTACTGTTTGTTTGTTTACCATTTCTTCTTGGAGCAACTGTAACCCACATAATTTCTGACTCACTCTGATTCTGATAGTTTCAGGATGACCTGCCATTATCCAATCACACATCTGCTTACCTGCATCTTTTGCTCGTTTCTCCTCCTCTTCTTTTCTATTTTTTCTAAGTTGAGCACCATGATGGCTTTGAACTTTTCTTGTCCATCTTCCATTGGTTTTAATTTTGCACTCCAGTATGAACACAAATCCCCCAACACAAGGATCACCACAACATGATCTAATAGACCGACACCTTAGTTCACAGATTCACTTCATCTAGGGTGCATTTCTGAGATTTCACACAACCCAGGATTCAAATCATGAATACATAATGGACTTGGATTTACAACATTATAAATGAAATGTGCTCTTTTTGGAAGCAGCAGGGGCCCCCTCCCCTCAAACTGTAAATTTAAATTGTTATTGATCCTTTACCCCTGGTCCTAAAGTGTATATTTATTTTCTTACTCTTCTTATTGTTTGTTTACTTGCACTGCTGTAACTGGAGCCTCGTCATCTCATATCTCTGTATACTGGACTGTCTGTAGCGGAGATGACAATAAAGTTTACTTTGACTTTGGCAGCGAGCAGGCACACCGAGGGCTCTCGCGCTCACTTTCGTGTATAGAATTTCGAAAAAACATTGGTGCAAATTATAAGTCTGTATCATGATGCCTGGTGTTTTTGTGTTTGTTGGTTTGTTTTTATTTTTCTTTATTTTGTGAGTTGGTTATTAGATGCTGCTCCAGCCGGTCAGACTCATCTGGCTAACCTAACAGCAGTCCTGGCCAGGCTAGAAAAATATGGATTGAGAGCAAACAAAAACAAATGTGAGTTCTTCAAGGATGCCATTGAGTATTGTGGACACAAGATCGACAGACATGGGCTCCACAAAACCGAGGACAAAGTTGAAGCAGTCCTGAAGGCACCAGACACTAAAAATGTGAGTCAGCTACGTTCATTCTTGGGCTTAATTAATTATTACCACAAGTTTCTACCAAACCTTTCAACAGTCCTGCACCCGCTGAACTCTCTGCTGCAACAAAATGTCAAATGGAAATGGACAAAAAACTATGAAGAGGCATTTAATTTAGTTAAGTTAAACAGCTCATTACATCAGAGGAGGTTCTGACACACTTTGACCCCAAGCTACCACTTCGCCTCGCCTGTGATGCCTCACCATATGGCATTGGTGCCGTGCTATCTCACAAAATGCCTGATCGATCCGAACGACTACTTGCCTTTGCCTCAAGGTCCCTAAATGCAGCCAAGCGCAACTATACGCAGATAGACAGAGAAACACTCAGTCTAGTGTGGGGAGTGAAGAAGTTTAATCAGTATTTATATGGATGACACTTCACCCTGATCACAGACCACCGACCGCTGGTGTCCATCTTTAACCCTCAGAAAGGTATTCCAACCATGGCTGCGGCACGCTTGCTTGGGCTTTGTTCCTGGGTGCACACACCTACACCATTGAGTTCAAAGGGACAAAGCTACATGGAAATGCAGATGGACTTTCACGTCTTCCACACATGCAACCCACCGAAGAAATGACTGATCCAGCTACTGTGTTTCATGTTACACAAATGGAACCCCTACCTGTCACAAGTGCTCAGGTGAAAAGAGAAACGAGCCAAAACACAATCTTGTCAAACGATCTTACTGTGAATGGTTGGCCGTCCTGTAGTGACACTCAGTTCTCTGCGTACTCCACCCACAAAGACCAACTATCCGTTTGCCAAGGATGTGTCATGTGGGGAACTCGTGTCATCCTGCCACCCAAACTACGTACAAAGGTACTGGATTCACTGCACGATGGACATTTGGGTGTTAAGATGAAAGGTCTTGCTAGAAGCTATGTTTGGTGGCCAGGCACTGATTGTGAAATGGAGAATATGGCTAAATCCTGCATTGTTTGCCAGCAGACGCTGCGCCAGCCTCAAACAGCACCTGTACACGCGTGGGAGTGGCCATCCGCTCCATGGCAACGCATTCATATAGACTATGCTGGCCCATTTATGGACTAAATGTTCCAGATTGTGGTTGATGCCCACTCAAAGTGGCCAGAAATCTTCCCCGTAAAGCAAGCAACAGCTGCCAGCACGATCAATAGTCTTTGGTCACCGTTTGCACGCACAGGTCCGCCACAACAGCTCGTAAGTGACAATGGTCATCAGTTTACTGGAGAGGAGTTCCAGTGTTTCCTTAGGAGTAACGGCATACGACATATCACTTCAGCTCCCCATCATCCTGCAACAAAGCTGAACCAGCCAGTCGCACAGAGGGGAAACCGCTACAACAGAAAATTGACAATTTTTTTACTGTCTTACCACTCATGCAACAACTGGACACACACCTGCAATGCTCTTCATGGGATGAGATCTGAGATCACATCTAGATTTGCTGAAACCAGACATTCGCAAGGATGTCCAAGATAAACAGTCTTCCATGGTGGAAGCAACAAGAAACAAAACCAGGTTCTTCAATGTTGGACAAAAAGTTCTCACCAGAGACTACAGAGACCCAAGTCAGAAATGGCATTCTGGCACGATTCGTTCACGGACCGGACCGCTGATATACACCATAAATGTTGGAGCCAACTTAGTCTGGCGTAGACATGTTGATCAGATTCTAGATGCAGAATGTCACGTGGTTCCAGAGCAACCTGAGAGGACACATCTACACCTCAAGATTCAGAAGAGTTTGCCCTCGCTTCACCACCTGAGGTTCAGGGTTTACGTGAAACCACCAATGTTCAAACACCTGAACTTTCCACACAGAGCACTATGGACTCTGACCAAACAGGCAGACGTTACCCTGAGAGAAATCCCAGAGCACCTCAGAGACTGAACTTATAGGTTTCCAGTTCATTTTGTAAGGAAAGCGGTTAAAATGTTTAAGAGGAAACAACCTACCTCTATGTTGTAAATCACTGAATAGGTGTCATATTTCAGTTTAAGTACAATTATTGGGTTACGGCATTTACCTGAAAATATCTCGATTGTTTGATACTTAATGTGTTCATCAAAGCTGGATGGGAGGAACTGTGATGTATTTAGTAAAATCAGTTTATATTTTGTGGTAAAGTAGAGAACACCAAGCGTGGTGCATGTGCGCATTGATATGCCACAACATGGTTAATAAAGTAAGTTACTAACAACCAAAAATGTGTTGTTACTTTACCAGTTAAGTTATAAGAGAGAACATAACAAACTGGTTGAGATCCTGGATTAAAGAGGGAATGGGAAGGGAAGAGGAGTACAGAGGACTGATTGGTCGGTTCGTGAGGAGAATCACCTGAAACTGAATGTGGCCAAAACAAAGGTGCTGGTGGTGGACTAATTGTAATTTAAAATGTGAAAATTTTAGCTGTCCTCCATCATTCTCCCTGAGGAGTCGAGTTACGGTGACTTTGTATCTTCTACAAGAGACGCACAAGAGCAAGTTTAAAAAAAACTGTAGAGGAAAATATGGCAAAGTCCCAAGACTTACAAAAGGAAGCTTATGCTAGACGAGTCCAGAAGTACAGAAACCTTGTGTACAGCGTTGGAGATGAAGTTCTTCTCTTGAACATGAAACGTGGAAGGAAGGGAGGAAGACTTGATCCAGATTTTTCAGGACCCTACACCATTCAAGACATCGCTGGCAAATGTGTGAGATTAAAAAACACAGAAGGAGCAACTTTAAGAAATCACTACAGCATTGACCATATCAAGCCGTACAGAAGAAGCCACCATGTAAATATCAGTGACAATTAAAAATACCCAACTCGCAGTCAGACAGTGAACAGCAGCACAGACCTGAAGATGCCTCCCTGCCATCCTACTGCTAACCCTCAGTGCCAGCAAAGTCCAGAGGATTCATTATGCACCCAAAACGGCTGACACAAGGAGTTTAATTGTGTTCCAGGACCAGAAACGCGTGAACAAGAACTTCCCTCCCAGAAACAAAGCTTAGAAAATGAAGGTGACATAGTGAACAACTCTTTTTGACCAGTTGGTCATTTGTTGCCAGTTTGGCGTTGCAACTTAATTGACTGTTGCATGACTTTGTTTGCATTTTGAAGTCTTCAACTCATATTGGATATAAAGAAACATGCAACGTGCACTGAGCTTGTGGAAGTCTAGAAATGGATCTGCCTGTCAGTAATTTTCTCTTTTGCCCACCCGCTGTACCTTTCCTATTTCTCTGCGTGTAAATGCATGCCTATTGTATTGACTTTTTTCCTGTTGTGGCCCGTTGGCCTTTACCAAGCTTATCCACTACAAATCTCATGCATGCCTGAGCTAACTTATCATATTTTTCTTTTAGTAAAGAGGCTATGGCGTGCAAAGGATACTGGGCGCTTGGAGGCAGCTGTTGGACCATACAAGTTATTGGATTCCTCTTTTCGAACACTGCAGGGGTCACGGTGGCTTTCTGATGAGGTAAGAGAACTTATCATTATTGATTCTGATTTCGAGGTTCTGCTCCTTCTGAAGCATTTGCAGTGCAGAGACCATTAATAGTTTAAAATGTGCGAGTAGGTCGGGGGGTTTGTATTGCAAAACTCTGATAAGGTTTCACCCATTCACTTCAACAGGAAAAAATGTTATCAACCACAACACAGATGTTGTGACATCTGTGACATCATAATACCCAGTTTCAGTATATGCAGAAAGAACCTTTATCAGCAATTCTATTCCTTTAGATGTTTTTGTGTACAGCACTCAAGCAGTTACTTCAAAAATTGTTGCTGTTGTTGTATAAACTCAGATTTTTCAAAACAGGTCATTGATGCATATCTGCACCGTGTTATTGACAGACGAAAGGTAAGTAAGAAATGTCATTTACCTACTAATTTTGAAATAAAAAAAAACCCTATTTACTGTTCTATAACATTTTTCTATACTTGTGCAGAATGCTGCACACCTGCTCTGTTCAGTAGTTGCAAGCTCGTTGTTTTCTGGGCAGTTCAGATGCCTCAACTGGTATGTTGAAAGCTCAGAAGTGGTCCAAACAGTTGACTCCTTTCTGTTGCTGAGGAAAGAGTTCGGTTCCTTTAAAGAAGACTATATTTGAAAACACCCTGAGACGCATGGTACCTAAGTAAATCCAAATTACTCTGCACTTCCAATCCCACAGATGAAGTTCCCAGTTGAAGACGTGGCTGTGCCCTGTGAACTTTGGTACACACTGGATTCTTGTGGTATGTGTTCATTTTGTTATTAATTTGCATAATTTGTTGTGAAGCAGTTTCTTGCACAAAGTGTTATTTTTAAATAAGTTTTCAGTGGCACAAACAATTGTAATTTTTAATTTAACTTTTTCTTTAGATTGTCAACATTTCTGCACAGAAAATACTGCTCATAGACCCCATGGGAATGAAGGTGTTTATGACAGGAAAATTCTGCGCAACTGGAGGTATGTATGATACTGAGGTGTTATTCTTAGATTAAAAAAAAAAAAATCTTGTTTCATTACAAACACTTTTGTTCAACTAGGAATTTTCTGAGGATGAGAGGGCATGAAGACACCATGGAGTGGCAGTTACAGACTATGCAACACAACAAGCGACAGGATTCCAGCAGTTGTGGAGTTTTACTGTTAAAGGTAACCCGTATTCAAATGATTCAGTTTCTTGTTAGCTAGAATTAAGACTTTAAGTGAATTTAAGTGAAGTGAAAGTTATTTCGGTCAACAACAACAAAGATGATCATTTTACATAGAAGTACTTAATCATACAGTAACTGAAAAAGGAATAGGCTGAAGCCTTGTGGCTTATAATTATCCTATCCTTTACCTAATTAAGACTTTACATTCTAATTATGATCAATCTCACAGTTTGCAGAACACTACCTTGATTTTGGAGAGGTCAGTGAGGTGTCAACCACTACAGAGCCAGTTGTGCTGGAGCGAATGCAGATAGCTTGCACCCTACTTGAAAATCGAGGTAAGTCCAGTAAAGTCCTTATCACGTTAGTGCGTACTTCCAATTTAAATAGTGCTTTTCAAACAGCACAGTACAAATAGTGCTCTTCAAACACTTTCAGATAAGACCCTTCTCAAAGTCTAATTTAGAGTAATTTTCCAGGAAGTATATTTGGAAAAAATGTACTATTATTTTTTAATTATTCAATAAATAATGTTTGATTAAAACCTAACTATGATTGTGTTTCAGGGAACGCTGAGGACTACTGCATTGTTTGCTCCATGTTAGATGCTAACGCTGACCGCAGCATGATTGAAATGGTAAAACAAAACAAAACAAAAGAAACACATAAGTCTTAGTATCATTACTTGCCAATCATAATTAAAATGTTGAGTAATAGTATTCACCAAACAGAATATGAGCCATTTATTTTTCCTTTCCAGGTGCAGTGTGAATCTTGCCAAAGATGGGCACATTTTGCATGTGAAAAATATAAAGAGAGCAACCAAGAATATAAATGCCAAAAATGTAGCCAGAGTCAGACAGAGACTGTGCAGAGACTGTAGAAGGACAGAGCAGCAGCAGAGCAGTCCAGATACACTGATGATCCTCTGTCAGATCCAGAGGGACACACAGGGATGATGCTGGACTCTACATTGTGTCTGACAGTGGAGCTGTTCTCAGAGCAGTTCACTCTGCAGCACTGACAGTCATCTGCACTTCTTCTCATTCCTCTGTCAGTCACTGCTGGATGAAGCTCTCCTCTCCACCTCCCAGTAACATGGCCCAGTCAGAGCGTCTCTACACACAAGCTGCTGCTGCTTCAACCTCTCTGGATCATCAGGACACAGCTCCTCCTCTCTCAGCACACACACCGTCCTGTTTACCATCATCACCTCCACCTGCAGAGAGAAGAAGGAAGAGCAGAGGAGATAAACGAGTGTTTCCAGAGACTCTTCATCAGCTGTCAGTCAGTGATGCAGCACATCCAGTATAAAGAGCAGCAGGGACTTCAGTGCTGGGACTGTACTAGGACTCATTGTTGCTTCACTTTTTCTAATCTTTGGATTTTTATTGAAGTTGATGAAAATGTTTTTCCCTCCTAGTTTGAGTTTGGACTTTCATTCATTAGAAGAACCTTGGTGTGTCCACTCTGAGCTCTGTAGGAACCCCAACAACAAGCCCAACAATCCAGATGGACGGTTCCAGCTGTTAACTGGAGGAATTCCATCCAAACATCTGCTCTCACTAAATTCTTCCTCACCTACAGACTGTGTTCTTCACTGCTTTAAACTTGGAAACGAATGCAGTCATTGGTCTGCGTGCTGCTTTGTTCAGAGAGCTGATTGGCTGTTGACAGCGTTTGATCAGAGCGTGTCAGCTGTTACTATGGTGACCATAAAGGTGAGAAACAGGAAGTGTTTGTGTCCAATCCTGAAGCCTGTCACCATTCTCCTCTCACAGCTTCACTGAGAAGCTGCAGCTTTACAGGAAACACTGGATCTTTGTTTCATACTGACTGTGTTTAGTACAATACTGCTGACAGCACCACCCACTCACTCCATCACTCTATTGACCTCAGAGTCTCCAGTCTGTAGTCTGGACTCTGCTGAAGATCAGACAGCTGCTTCACTCCTGAATCCTGCAGCTTGTTGTTGGAGCTCAGGTCCAGCTGTCTCAGATGGGAGGGGTTGGACTTCAGTGCTGCTGCCAGATAATCACAGCTGATCTCTGACAAACCACAGCCCCTCAATCTGTATAAAGAATGAAAGATGTAAGTTTATTAGACAAAGTGTGAGCTTGAAATCATTCAGTGTTTCATCATCTGTTCAGAGCTGAAGAAGGTTCAGAATGTAGAAGTTTAGAAAATGGAAACTCCAAACAGCTGACAGAGTTCATACGCCTTTGTCAGGGTCAAATTCAAGCAAGACCATGTGAAAATTAAAACACATCATCCTAGGTGAACTTAAACACCTTTGTTCCCCTTTTGTTAAGACATAGAAAAGTACACCACACAAAAATACTGCAAAAGGAAACGGTCGCCTTATATACATAGTGTATAAACTCAAAATGCACATTTCACTTCAAATTAAGATTAAGGCTTTGAACAGATCACATAGTTCAGTTCAACATATAAGACTTTAAGAATGCACAAGCATCTACTTAAAATCTATTTAATTTATCATCCATGATATTATTTTGTACAATTCCAATGTATTTTGTTCATCTCCCTTAAATAAACAGGCAGTCTTAAAGTATGAAATATTCATATACAAACACATATAAATGTGTGTACTGTCTCAGTGGCTGATAGTACCCCACAGGCCTCAGTGTGAGCTTGAAGACATTTATAATGTTTAAGTAGTTTAATGTGCAGGTGCTGACGATAAACACATTTTGAATGAAAGCCGGGGAACTTTGGTAGCACAGAAACAAGTGGCTATTCTTTGTGACTATATGGATCACTCACAATACCATTATTTCACACAAAGGCACCAAATTAATACTCAAAAAAGCTGCAGCAATACACACAAATATAAACAGTACTTGGTGACAACTTTGCTTTTAGCCTTTAACCTTTCTTGACTACTTTTGATGTGGCCTCTATATTTTACCTTTAAAAACAGTTCATCTTGCCAATCTGTTATTTTCTCATTTTGACCAACTGTATCAGCACAATTTATCTAAATTCAGACAAAATTTAAAATACACGTAGAAAGTGATATTTTGACTGTAAAAACCACACACATGTTTAACGAATCATCTTCATAACTTGAAATGCAAATAGAGATTGTACACTTTTAAAAATACGCACACGTTTTGCAAACAACAAAGTTATATGGTACTATTTACCAAAAAATGCAGCCAAGGCTCAGACGTTTTTCATATAATCATTTCAAACTATTTACAGAACAATCAGGTGTCAAACAATAGTTTGTGTCACTCTAACACATATGAGAACAGCACAGGGATAAACCTGCAGGTCTGACAGCAGGTGTGTCACTCAGCGTTTACACTGCAATCTGCCTTTGTTGGCTTTAAGGCAGCAACTGTGACGATCACTAGTAGAACTGACACACAAAACAAAACAACAGCTAAATACACAAGACAACAAACTAACTTGAGACCAAACACGGTAAACGTCACAAATCTCTCACGTATCAAAACTCTCTCTCTCTTTCGCTCACTCGCTCTCTCTTGCCGGTCACTCCTAAAACTTCCCCCTTTTGCTAAACAACCAAATGTCATGTTTCCATATCATTTTTGATTGGTCGACATGGTACATTTTCCCACCTATAGGGCTTTGGAGCGTGATGTCATGGGAGATGGGCCACGCCCCCTTCCGCCATGACAGTAGGCCAGCCAAAGGATACCATTTCAGCTATGGATCGTACGTGTTGTGTTGTCGGTTGCAACGTTAGATCACACGATCGTGAAGGCAAGAAGCTGGATAACGGGCTCTCTTTTCATCGTTTTCCGTCCTGGAGGCAACGTGAGGGATCCCATGTATCCGATATTACTAAACAAAGACGTCAGGCTTGGATTGCAGCGGTGAGACGAGCGGATATCGAGTTCTCTGCAATCCCCAGCTTTTTGTTGGTTTGCTCACGGCATTTTCTTTCCGGTGAGTTCTAAATTAATTCATATCACTCTTGAAAGGCTTTTAGTGTTATTTTCAATGTGCTGAGGTCATAGATAATGAGATAAAACATGCTAATGTGTGATGCTGCAGAACCACATCATGTCGACTGAGTAGCTTATGATTTGGCATTATTGCAGGCAAACCAGCATATGAAATGGATGTAACAAATCCAGACTGGGCACCAACACTGCACATGGGGCATGACGACATACCTGTATCAGACTCGGACCGGCACTCAAGGCGTACGCAACGGAAGCGAAAAAGAGCACCCATCGGAGGTAAACAACCCCCCCCCCCCCTCTAAAAACATACTAAATTGCTATCACTGTACACTAATCCGCACATAACTTCCAGATGAATCACACACCTGTCATTGGAATATTGGTGTACATTTACCTTATGTCTAATTTTATCTTACAGGCTTTCGTTATGCAGCTGCAGAGTCTGAAGGTGTGCCCCGTGCAGAAGTGATTGATGAAGATCTGACAGAAGACCAACAGCAAAATCACAATGTCATGGAGGCAGTGGACAGCAGTTGTGTTGGACAAGTGGAGGTTGAGGTAGCAGCTGCAAATGTGGATATACTGAAGAAATGTAAACCTTTTAAAATGATGACAGATTACAAACTCTCAGCTGTGTCTGTAATCAAACCTCTGTAACTTTGCTTCACTTCAGCAGCATCAGCTCATGTTCACATGTTGATTCATGGTTTGCTTCAGTTTTTGATGGACTGCAGAATATTTTGAAGGTTATCTGCTATAAAAAGCCAGAACAGGAAAATCTGCTTCATGTGTTTCTGTTTGATCCTCAGTGACTTTGACACAAAGGTCTGCTGTGATGATCACACCTCTGATCAAGTCTCACAGTGTCAGCTTTGTTTTTATACATATGGATATGTGCTGATAAATGATCAGAGTTATAATATTTCCCACTGTCTGCTGTGTGCCGTGACCTTTGACCTGCTAAAGACAGTCAGCTGTGGATTATTCATTGTTGTGTCTGATACTTAGAACTGTGAGGAAGAACACTACACAGTTAATCAGGGTCCCCTCTCTCTGAATCAGGGAAGGTGGGCAGGCCGCGTGTGGGCCGCGGGCCATACGTTGAGTCTCACTGTTTGAAATGTGAACATTGTTCTGCTGCAGTCAATGGACTAAACCAGAGAAGAAGAAAACAGACTTTACCATGAAGATCCTCAGTGTGGATCAGTATAATATCAGCCTGATGTCTGCAGTTTAGTGTCAGCACAACTTTCACATCATATTCATCTCAGCACAACTAAAACATGCTGACTGACCCCAGAGTTTCAAGTCCACATCCTGGACTCTCCAGGAAACCACACAGATGCTTCACTCCTGAATCCTGCAGCTTGTTGTTGGAGCTCAGGTGCAGCTGTCTCAGATGGGAGGGGTTGGACTTCAGTGCTGCTGCCAGATAATCACAGCTGATCTCTGACAAACCACAGCCCCACAATCTGTATAAAGAATGAAAGATGTAAGTTTATTAGACAAAGTGTGAGCTTGAAATCATTCAGTGTTTCATCATCTGTTCAGAGCTGAAGAAGGTTCAGAATGTAGAAGTTTAGAAAATGGAAACTCCAAACAGCTGACAGAGTTCATACGCCTTTGTCAGGGTCAAATTCAAGCAAGACCATGTGAAAATTAAAACACATCATCCTAGGTGAACTTAAACACCTTTGTTCCCCTTTTGTTAAGACATAGAAAAGTACACCACACAAAAATACTGCAAAAGGAAACGGTCGCCTTATATACATAGTGTATAAACTCAAAATGCACATTTCACTTCAAATTAAGATTAAGGCTTTGAACAGATCACATAGTTCAGTTCAACATATAAGACTTTAAGAATGCACAAGCATCTACTTAAAATCTATTTAATTTATCATCCATGATATTATTTTGTACAATTCCAATGTATTTTGTTCATCTCCCTTAAATAAACAGGCAGTCTTAAAGTATGAAATATTCATATACAAACACATATAAATGTGTGTACTGTCTCAGTGGCTGATAGTACCCCACAGGCCTCAGTGTGAGCTTGAAGACATTTATAATGTTTAAGTAGTTTAATGTGCAGGTGCTGACGATAAACACATTTTGAATGAAAGCCGGGGAACTTTGGTAGCACAGAAACAAGTGGCTATTCTTTGTGACTATATGGATCACTCACAATACCATTATTTCACACAAAGGCACCAAATTAATACTCAAAAAAGCTGCAGCAATACACACAAATATAAACAGTACTTGGTGACAACTTTGCTTTTAGCCTTTAACCCTTCTTGACTACTTTTGATGTGGCCTCTATATTTTACCTTTAAAAACAGTTCATCTTGCCAATCTGTTATTTTCTCATTTTGACCAACTGTATCAGCACAATTTATCTAAATTCAGACAAAATTTAAAATACAAGTAGAAAGTGATATTTTGACTGTAAAAACCACACACATGTTTAACGAATCATCTTCATAACTTGAAATGCAAATAGAGATTGTACATTTTTAAAAATACGCACACGTTTTGCAAACAACAAAGTTATATGGTACTATTTACCAAAAAATGCAGCCAAGGCTCAGACGTTTTTCATATAATCATTTCAAACTATTTACAGAACAATCAGGTGTCAAACAATAGTTTGTGTCACTCTAACACATATGAGAACAGCACAGGGATAAACCTGCAGGTCTGACAGCAGGTGTGTCACTCAGCGTTTACACTGCAATCTGCCTTTGTTGGCTTTAAGGCAGCAACTGTGACGATCACTAGTAGAACTGACACACAAAACAAAACAACAGCTACACACTAAATACACAAGACAACAAACTAACTTGAGACCAAACACGGTAAACGTCACAAATCTCTCACGTATCAAAACTCTCTCTCTCTTTCGCTCACTCGCTCTCTCTTGCCGGTCACTCCTAAAACTTCCCCCTTTTGCTAAACAACCAAATGTCATGTTTCCATATCATTTTTGATTGGTCGACATGGTACATTTTCCCACCTATAGGGCTTTGGAGCGTGATGTCACGGGAGATGGGCCATGCCCCCTTCCGCCATGACAGTAGGCCAGCCAAAGGATACCATTTCAGCTATGGATCGTACGTGTTGTCGGTTGCAACGTTAGATCACACGATCGTGAAGGCAAGAAGCTGGATAACGGGCTCTCTTTTCATCGTTTTCCATCCTGGAGGCAACGTGAGGGATCCCATGTATCCGATATTACTAAACAAAGACGTCAGGCTTGGATTGCAGCGGTGAGACGAGCGGATATCGAGTTCTCTGCAATCCCCAGCTTTTTGTTGGTTTGCTCACGGCATTTTCTTTCCGGTGAGTTCTAAATTAATTCATATCACTCTTGAAAGGCTTTTAGTGTTATTTTCAATGTGCTGAGGTCATAGATAATGAGATAAAACATGCTAATGTGTGATGCTGCAGAACCACATCATGTCGACTGAGTAGCTTATGATTTGGCATTATTGCAGGCAAACCAGCATATGAAATGGATGTAACAAATCCAGACTGGGAACCAACACTGCACATGGGGCATGACGACATACCTGTATCAGACTCGGACCGGCACTCAAGGCGTACGCAACGGAAGCGAAAAAGAGCACCCATCGGAGGTAAACAACCCCCCCCCCCCTCTAAAAACATACTAAATTGCTATCACTGTACACTAATCCGCACATAACTTCCAGATGAATCACACACCTGTCATTGGAATATTGGTGTACATTTACCTTATGTCTAATTTTATCTTACAGGCTTTCGTTATGCAGCTGCAGAGTCTGAAGGTGTGCCCCGTGCAGAAGTGATTGATGAAGATCTGACAGAAGACCAACAGCAAAATCACAATGTCATGGAGGCAGTGGACAGCAGTTGTGTTGGACAAGTGGAGGTTGAGGTACCAGCTGCAAATGTGGATATACTGAAGAAATGTAAACCTTTTAAAATGATGACAGATTACAAACTCTCAGCTGTGTCTGTAATCAAACCTCTGTAACTTTGCTTCACTTCAGCAGCATCAGCTCATGTTCACATGTTGATTCATGGTTTGCTTCAGTTTTTGATGGACTGCAGAATATTTTGAAGGTTATCTGCTATAAAAAGCCAGAACAGGAAAATCTGCTTCATGTGTTTCTGTTTGATCCTCAGTGACTTTGACACAAAGGCCTCTGCTGTGATGATCACACCTCTGATCAAGTCTCACAGTGTCAGCTTTGTTTTTATACATATGGATATGTGCTGATAAATGATCAGAGTTATAATATTTCCCACTGTCTGCTGTGTGCCGTGACCTTTGACCTGCTAAAGACAGTCAGCTGTGGATTATTCATTGTTGTGTCTGATACTTAGAACTGTGAGGAAGAACACTACACAGTTAATCAGGGTCCCCTCTCTCTGAATCAGGAAAGGTGGGCAGGCGCGGGCCATACGTTGAGTCTCACTGTTTGAAATGTGAACATTGTTCTGCTGCAGTCAATGGACTAAACCAGAGAAGAAGAAAACAGACTTTACCATGAAGATCCTCAGTGTGGATCAGTATAATATCAGCCTGATGTCTGCAGTTTAGTGTCAGCACAACTTTCACATCATATTCATCTCAGCACAACTAAAACATGCTGACTTACCCCAGAGTTTCAAGTCCACATCCTGGACTCTCCAGGAAACCACACAGATGCTTCACTCCTGAATCCTGCAGCTTGTTGTTCAGGCTCAGGTTCAGCTGTCTCAGATGGGAGGGGTTGGACTTCAGTGCTGCTGCCAGATAATCACAGCTGATCTCTGACAAACCACAGCCCCACAATCTGTATGAAGAATGAAAGATGTAAGTTTATTAGACAAAGTGTGAGCTTGAAATCATTCAGTGTTTCATCATCTGTTCAGAGCTGAAGAAGGTTCAGAATGTAGAAGTTTAGAAAATGGAAACTCCAAACAGCTGAAGCCAACAGGAAGCAGCTTCAAATAAACACAACAAGAGAAAAAACTCTGAATGTTTCACATTAAAGTCGTACATTTATCATAAAAACAGGACAAAGACTTGAAAAAGTCGTGTTTTTCCTTCCAGGAACCACAAGGCTTCACTTTTAAAGGTGAAGTGTGAAAGAAATGGACATATTTGAAGTCCAACACCTTTTTCCAGTCACATT
This sequence comes from Rhamphochromis sp. 'chilingali', assembly GCF_963969265.1. NCBI lineage: Eukaryota > Metazoa > Chordata > Actinopteri > Cichliformes > Cichlidae > Rhamphochromis > Rhamphochromis sp. 'chilingali'. The sequence continues at coordinate 12,351,878 of NC_137929.1, forward strand.
ATTAAAGCAGACAAACTACAAGCTCATTTTCATTCCAACAAGTCATCTTCTGACCTGGACTAACAACACTGGTCTCTATGTGCAGCTGGCTGTGAGACCAGTGCTCAGGGAGCGTCTACAAAGTGCAACACTGAAAGAACATCACACACTAGCTGTGTCCCAAAACGTCGGCTGCATCCTTCGGAGGACCCGGTATTCGCGGTCTACGTGGGCCGGGTCCTTCAAAGATCGAAAAGGCTGGAAGTGCGAGGCTGTGAAATGGGACGGTCGAGCCTTCAGATTTGCGTCACCGCTGTGTTGGTGGAGTTTAATAAACTCGGCCGTCTGCTCCTTGCTATCTAAAATATAACAGGACACTGGCGTAAACTCTCGACCGTCTCACACTTCTGTTTAATCAGTTTCCTGTTTAACGTTTATTCAGCTGTGTGAAAATCCCGGAGGAACTTTGATCTCAGCCAAACCGATTTACTCCGGAACAAATAAAACACAGAAAAAAGGCAAACAATTACATTTTTAAGTTATCCGGGTGACTTATATATCATGTTTAACCTGAGTAGCGAAAGAGCGGGGTCTGAAAACGATGAAGCCGGGCGTCCGCTGCTCTCGCCGGCTGGAGTGACCATTGAACCCCCCGGCTTGCTAGCGAGCGGGTGGGGAACAGACGTCTCCGAAAACGTCGGCACACTTTTGCAAATATGCGATGTCTTGATAAACCAAGCAGATATTTGAAGTTTACACAGCTACTTTCTCGCCTGAAAATATGTTAAAAGTTTATTTTGTGACCCAGAAAGATTAATAAGAGTAATTTGAAAACTTAGTAGCTGCCGCCATTGTTGGCAGCTGAAATTTGGCTGGGCCGCGCTATGAATTCTGGGATATGGTGGGCCACGAAGGACACACCCGACGAATCCTTCAAATTCGGGGAAATGAAGGACGCATTTGTCGGGCACATTTGAAGGAGTCGACAAATACGGACAGCCTTCATTGCCTGGCTGTGACGTAATCGGCCTTCAAATGCAGCCTCTGGAGGATGCAGCCGACGTTTTGGGACACAGCTACTAATTTGCTTCCATCATCCAACCTGAAGAGGAAACAGAGACGCCTCCCCTTCAAAGTAAAAGCTGCTCCTTTTGGACACAGTATCAAAGAAAGTCTACAGTATAACATAGAAAAGACAGAACAAAGTTTTGGTTGTTTTTAAATTGTGCAGAAATGAAACTACACTAAGCTCAATTATGTGACAGACATTTCATCCCATGTCAGTTTGGCCTCATCCTGGGCCGGATTATCCAGCACACACTCTGACCACAGGTCCAGGGGCCACGCACAGCTGGGCTCCATCCAAGAGACAGCAAACAAACCAACACAATAATAAAAAGCACCATGTGATCTTCTTACATCTTCAAGACAAACATAGTAAAAACATGAGCACATTTGTTTCCTGATAAAATGATGTGACAGGTAGAACAGAGTAAAGTGGTGGTGTTACAGCCTTTCTCCCCTCTGCTGCCGAGGCTGTTAGTCTCTCCCAAACTCAGCTACAGGACTTCCAAATGAATGAAAGCAGCAGAAGTGGCTTTACAAATGAAAGAGGAAGAGGAGAAGAAGAGGAGAGGGAGGCCACCCTGACCATCACTCCAGCTGAAAACATCACACTTCCATTAAAGTTGGTGAGGAAATGTTGAGCAGGATGAGCTGCTGGCTAATCTGGAGGCTGTAGCAGCAGCTCACAGTCACAGTGGATTTCCACTCATGAAAAAGCTCTGGCTGCTTCATTTCTCATCTCATATCAGAGACTTTAATGCTTCACTGAAGCTGTACTGTGATGCTTCCATATCCCAGTGAGGCCTCCATAATGATTTCAGCTGTTCTGTACACACACTGTGTGCCCTGTATGGCTCAAAGTCTCTGCAGCCTGTTTTTATCTGCTATCATCAGATCTTCATCATCCTCATTCACATCCCTCACACACTCTACAGCCTCATCAGCACCGACTTCATCTTCACTGACTGATGGAGCACAACATGAACCTGTGGAGGCTGAAACACTGTCCTGTCAAACATCTCCCCGTCACCACTCCACTTCTGTCAGCCTTTAAATGAACCCTGCTCAAGTCTGTCACTTCTGTTTGGAGCCAAAAGAGCTTAAAGATTACGCCACTACATTCTTGTCTAGAAAATATTAAAGTGTATTTGGTGACACACAAAAAAGGGTAAAAGTATAGTTTGGGTCCACACATGTCCAAACCCTGGTGTGTAGGCCTACTTAGTATTGAGAAAAGCCCACTAAAAGAACGCCCACCAGACCAAAGCAATGGTGTTGACTTGATCAGCATTAACCCCGCCCCCTGACTTTGATGGGTGAAGCTGACAAATAAAATGTATTTATGAACAGCAATGCAGGGCCAGGAGTAGCAATGTGAATTAAATAAATACATCATTAAATAATTCATTAAATGTGTCAGTAAAATAATTAAAATAGAAAACAAACCAACAAAATATGTAATTAACTAATTTGAATTGTACATAAATACTTAATGAATTATTTTAAATGAAATTAACCGATAATTCATTGTGATTTTGTTTTGTGTTTTGATGAGCTAATAATCAGCTCTCTTTTTCTCATTGTTGTTCTAAGCCGCTTATCCAAAGGTAAGGCACTACCTGTTGAATTATTTCCAAAGTGTGCCAAATTGGACATTACAAATTAAAGTCTACTCACTGAAATTACTGGGGAATGTCTGCTTTGATTTTGATGAGAATCTCATGACAGTACTGAGGATTTAATGCGGTTGGACTGCTAAAAATGATTGAATGCGGTTGGACCGCTAAAGGATTTAATACGGTTGGACGGTGGAAAGCAGTTGGACTGCTGAGTGATTTTAGTATATTAGGGAATTTGGTTATTGTTTGGGGTGGAGCCCGTATTGGTTATAAGGTTGGACCTGCTTCAGTCTTACACTTTTTTGGCTGTTTTACTGTTGTTCCAAAGTATTATAAATTATTCAAGAACGTCAGTTGGACTGATAGGAAGCGCAGTGCTCAGAGGTAACGCTTGCCAATGCCAAGGACGCTTAGGCATTGTCCTCGAAGAGGGATAGTCAGTTGGTCACTGTGGAGCTTGGGGCACTCCAGAATAACTAGGAGTTAGAGTCTCCTTACCGTTTGGAACGGTAGTCTGCACTTTTTTGGCCAGCAGAAGTTGGACTTCGGGCGTGTAACTTTAACTTAAAACTTCGGGGTAAGTCTTGGCTGTGAAATGCCAAAAATAGAGCTTCAGGCAAAGTTTGGGTTGGTTGACGCTTTTAAATTGAGTTAGGGATTTTAGAGATGAGGCCAGTTGGACAGATACTGGTTAATTGATCACAAAAAAGTTGGACTTTATCGGTTGGACCGTTAACTTAAATTTGTCGAAATTGTTTAGGCGCTAAAGCTGACAGATGTGACAGTGGTTGTAAATATAAGACGTCTTTGTAATATAAAATAAGAGATCTCTGTGTGAAAGGAGTCTGAGGCAGTGCTGGAGCTATTTTTAGACTGTGTGTGTGTGAGTGTGAAAATGCAAATTAGTCAGCAGTGAACTGTTTAAACCACAGTTGGTTTTACAAATACTGCTGCAAACATTGTTGAGTGTGTGTTTAAGACGCCATTTATGTTCATTAGAGGGCTATAAATAAAGTTTTGAGTTGCCGTAGTGGATGTATAGTAATTGACTGAGTTTTGATATATAAATATAGTGAGTGCACTGTATATATTTAAGACTAACATATTACTTTTAGGAGTAACCTCTCATCAGCAATAAATGCTGGTGTGTTTTATTTTTTCTATTCTATGTGTGTGCTGTGAGAATTAATAGAGGTTTCAATTGTTTTCTTTGACTTGCTCTTTCTGATTATGAAAGGCATGTCTGAAATACTCTTAGGAAAGCGTGTTGTGAGTATATTCCTCAACTCTTGTCACAGTTTAAGTGTGTGAATGCTGTGAGTAGCAGGTTTTGAGTGATTGGGTGTGATTTGTACAAAATAATAAATAATAATAACACTATGAAAGTTGATAGTAGAGTGAGTGCAGAAGTGGAAGTGTGAGAGAAAAGGCGGTGTGTGTGTGAGACGATCTGACAAACGCAAAGAATTTAGTATATTTAGAAGTGTGTGCGTGAAATAAGGGTGAATTGTTTTAGATCAAGACTTAGTAAAACAAGAGTTTTATTAGCCTGTAAAAAAAACAAAACAGGAGAGATAGAAACAGAAAATATGGTTCTGAGCAGCTGCAAGGTTGACAGGAAATGGTGTGTGTGACAGGAACTTTGCATGCCCATAAAAGGAACTGACTGTGACAAGTGAGCACACAGAGAGAGAAACATACGAGTTAAACTCCAGGCAGATGAAGCAAATGGAGGTTTTAAGAAAAGAAATGAAAAGGATATTAATTGTATGCTTTAGTGTGTCAATACAGGTGGACTTCTTTCAACCTAGAATCTTGAGTACAAAACCATTGATTAACAGAATTGGGAGGAAAACAGGCCAGATTTTGGCTTAAAATTTTACAGCTTGACCTCCCACTTGTCCCGATCCTGAGAAGAAGCTCATAGGACAGTTAATCTCCTGATGAAGACCGACAGAACATCGTGGACTTCAAGAATTAACAGCAGGCAAAAGACAGTGCAACTGAAACTACACTGACGATACCAGCAGCAGCATGGAAGAAAAGCACGTGATGGAAAATGCACGGTGAACTGCAGGCTGGTAAGAACAGTGTGACATAACTGTTTAAAGACACTGAATGGGATATTTTGCCAGGCTGGGATTTAATCTAAAAGGAAAATACTGAAAAGAGCAACGGAGAAGAAACAGAGAAGAAACAGACTGTGTTTGCTGGGGATCACAAGACAACAAAGGACACTAAGAGAAGGGCACAGGGGCCAGTGGGAAGGTGAAGCCCAGACGAGTTCGACTGCGAGAATAGAGGGTACAATTGGGTTGAAATTGAAGCCGGAACTCAGGATGGTTTAGGGATGTCCACGTCACAAACAAAGAGGTAAACAAAAAGAAGGTAAAATAAAGAGAGAAAATAACTGACAATTACATTAATGAATAGAAGACACACAGATATTACATAGATTTATTTTTAGGATAAAGGGGAGAGCTTATACGTAGAAATGACTTTTTATACATATTGCATTTTGTGCCTTTAAGGGAGTTGTGGCTCAATTCGTCTCTTGTGGGTCACGAGCCTTTGGCTAGCGCTATTATTAGCCAATCTACTGTGAGGATGATATGAGTTATTGAAGGATTGCACACGCTTACAGACATATAGAGTCCATAAACACACATGACAGTATTGATTCCAGGCAAAAGGCCTCAAATTAATTTAGCGTTTAACTGAACTTGAGCTGGCCCTGTAACAAGTGACAGAAAAGAGGAACTGAATAGGAGTTTCTTGCTTTAGAGAAGGACCAAAGGAAGGAAAGCATATATTTTGGTTAAGTCTGATAAACTAGAATGAGAAGGTATTGTTACATCAAAGGAGCAAGATGAAATAAAAAGGCTGTACCAAAAACAGGCTATAACATAGGAAATGTGAGTTTTAAAATGAAGTTAGTGTTAACACACAGGAGTTGTTTCAAGGCAGCGTTTAGCTGTGATAAAATGTATGCAGGAGTAATTGCTTATATGTTTAAACTTAATTGATTAAAGTGGTTGTTTTTTTTGGATCTTTTAGTAGAATAGGCGCTTATAATGATTTTCTTGTGAAAGGAGATTCTAGGTCAGAGTGGAGGCCTTGCAGCAGCGAGACTTCTGTGTACAGGATGTTGATGATTAGATAAGGCAAGCGACAGGAAACGCATGCAGGGACGTGAAAGCAGCGTTTTAAGAGTTTTAAAATGATGAGTAATGTTGAAGAATATATATAAATACAAGTCAATAAGTCAAGAAGATAATTAGGATCAGGCTTTTGATTAAAGAGTCCCAAAGATGATAAGTTAGGGAGGTGCAGGAAAAGGTGTTTGGTTTGCTTTACAGAAGATCTCGGCGACCACAGGGGGGTGAGGATCCTGGAGGCCCGAGGCATGATGGACCACAAGAGAGGGACGCAGAAAAAACCTAATCTTACGCATGGAGTGTTCTCGAGGGGGAGCTGGTGTTTATTACTGGACCACTTAGATGACATGAGGTTGTCTGATTTGCTGAGCCAGAGGACGGCTAGAGAGGGTCAGAGCGGGAGTGGTGACCCCGATGTCCATGATGCCATGGATGGACATGGAAGCAGCTGAGTGGGCCGAGGAGTGACCCAACACAATGTATTGTGACCTCTGGTGTTCCAGAGGTCGAGAGAGGGAGTATTGAGATTGGAGAGATATTTTGCTGCTATTGTTAAAGGCTCATGTTCTCACTTAGATCATCGATTTCTACTTGCATTTCTTTCTGGGAAAAATGGGGATTACTTTGGAAACAGGAAGTATTTTCCCCAATAAGCAGCCCTGGATTAGTAAATCACTCCAACATGTTCTCAGGCAGAAGAAGCTGTCTTGTTATGAGGGAGAGAAGAAAAAGATTGAGGCACAGAAACTTGTTGAAAGAGAGATAAAGCAGCTAAAATCAGGTGTAAAAGTAAAGCAGAGGATGAGCTGAATAAAGGACACTCAAGGCTGGCTTGGAAAGGAATGAAGTCCATGGTGGGGATGCAGGACAAGGAGCAAAGATGAATGTGATGCTGAATCAGCAGAAGACTTGGACTCATTTGATTCCAGCTTTGATATCATTGATTTCAATGAAGAGCTTTGTGATTGTAGCAAAGGGCTGGTAGCTCTGAGAGTCCCACTGATGAGGTGTTTGTGTGGAAATCTCTTAGTGGGACCAAAGAGAGAAAAAGCCCTGGTCCTGATGCTGTGGGAGGGAAATGATTGAAGTGTGCTGTGAGGAACTGACTGGGAGATTTTCACACATTTTCCAGTCCTCCTTGGAACAACAGGAAGTTCCCAGCATATGGAAACAAAGGTTAAGTGTCCTATGGCACTCAGTGATGATGGTGCTGTGGCCCCACCACCTCCACCTCTTTGTAAAGGAACTAACTATAATCTGAAGCTTCAAATGGAACTAAGACTTCCTCCACTAGGTGGCAGTGTCTGATGAGAAAGTGTTAGTGGAGCTGGCCTGGAGTCAGAAACAGGAAGATGCAGGATTTGGGCTGAAATGGGGAAAAGTGGTTCGCACTAGTGCCTTAAAGCAAGAAGGTTGTAGGTTGAAGCTTGTTGGCCTTTCTGTGGAGGTTGGATGTTCTCCCACAGTCCAATGAAATGCTGCTTAGGTTCATTGGTGCTTCTAAATTGGCTGTAGGTGTGGATGTGAGAGAGTGCTTCTCTGTCTCTCTCTGTTGGCCCTGTGATGGACTGCTCACCTGTGCAGGTGGACCACGCCTCTTGCCCTATGACAGCTAGGGCACAGGCTGCAGCCCTGTGAGCCTAAGCTGAATAAACAGTTAGCAAAAATGATCCATAGATGGCCTGAAATCCCCCAGTTAGCAGTTTGGTAGATAGCTATGACATGCTAATCCCATCCAGCAGCTGTATTCTACCTGTAAGCTGATCCCTGCTGAGCCAAAGCACTTTTTCATATACAAATTACAACCTTTAATAGAAACCTATTGGTCAGCATCTTATTAGCCTGCTGTTAGCTTCATTCCACAGAAAACTGAGAGAAACTAACAGAGTTGATAAAGAATAAAGAGAAATGTGCTGATTTAAAGCCTTTGAAGTGCTTCAGATGATCTCTGTCCACTTCTGTCCACTCATTCATTCATGTAAGCTTTCTAATGCAGCTTTGATCTTCACAGTCTGCTTCATGAAACTCATTCTAACCCTGAATGTCAGAGTGTTCCTCCTTCTCTTTCCCATCATTCATGCTGGCAGTGGAGGAGATTTGGATGTTGGACTGTGTTTTGGATGATGTGTGTATGTTTGTGTTGGACTGCTGTCTGTAAAGCAAACGCACATTTTGCTTTGGATTTCAGTGTCAGACAGACTTTAAGGTGGAATGAAGAGTTGGAGAGTTTCACAGTGAATTATCCAGTGGAGGATTTTTCTTCTTCTTTGAAGGTTTGAAATGTGAACATTGTTCTGCTGCAGTCAATGGACTAAACCAGAGAAGAAGAAAACAGACTTTACCATGAAGATCCTCAGTGTGGATCAGTATAATATCAGCCTGATGTCTGCAGTTTAGTGTCAGCACAACTTTCACATCATATTCATCTCAGCACAACTAAAACATGCTGACTGACCTCAGAGTTTCAAGTCCACATCCTGGACTCTCCAGGAAACCACACAGATGTTTCACTCCTGAATCCTGCAGCTTGTTGTTGTACAGGTCCAGCTCTCTCAGATGGGAGGGGTTGGACTTCAGTGCTGCTGCCAGATAATCACAGCTGATCTCTGACAAACCACAGCTCTCCAATCTGTATAAAGAATGAAAGATGTAAGTTTATTAGACAAAGTGTGAGCTTGAAATCATTCAGTGTTTCATCATCTGTTCAGAGCTGAAGAAGGTTCAGAATGTAGAAGTTTAGAAAATGGAAACTCCAAACAGCTGAAGCCAACAGGAAGCAGCTTCAAACAAACACAACAAGAGAAAAAACTCTGAATGTTTCACATTAAAGTCGTACATTTATCATAAAAACAGGACAAAGACTTGAAAAAGTCGTGTTTTTCCGTTCCAGGAACCACAAGGCTTCACTTTTAAAGGTGAAGTGTGAAAGAAATGGACATATTTGAAGTCCAACACCTTTTTCCAGTCACATTATTAAAGCAGACAAACTACAAGCTCATTTTCATTCCAACAAGTCATCTTCTGACCTGGACTAACAACACTGGTCTCTATGTGCAGCTGGCTGTGAGACCAGTGCTCAGGGAGCGTCTACAAAGTGCAACACTGAAAGAACATCACACACTAGCTGTGTCCCAAAACGTCGGCTGCATCCTTCGGAGGACCCGGTATTCGTGGTCTACGTGGGCCGGGTCCTTCAAAGATCGAAAAGGCTGGAAGTGCGAGGCTGTGAAATGGGACGGTCTAGCCTTCAGATTTGCGTCACCGCTGTGTTGGTGGAGTTTAATAAACTCGCCCGTCTGCTCCTTGCTATCTAAAATATAACAGGACACTGGCGTAAATTCTCGACCGTCTCACACTTCTGTTTAATCAGTTTCCTGTTTAACGTTTATTCAGCTGTGTGAAAATCCCGGAGGAACTTTGATCTCAGCCAAACCGATTTACTCGGGAACAAATAAAACACAGAAAAAAGGCAAACAATTACATTTTTAAGTTATCCGGGTGACTTATATATCATGTTTAACCTGAGTAGCGAAAGAGCAGGGGTCTGAAAACGATGAAGCCGGGCGTCCGCTGCTCTCGCCGGCTGGAGTGACCATTGAACCCCCCGGCTTGCTAGCGAGCGGGTGGGGAACAGACGTCTCCGAAAACGTCGGCACACTTTTGCAAATATGCGATGTCTTGATAAACCAAGCAGATATTTGAAGTTTACACAGCTACTTTCTCGCCTGAAAATATGTTAAAAGTTTATTTTGTGACCCAGAAAGATTAATAAGAGTAATTTGAAAACTTAGTAGCAGCCGCCATTGTTGGCAGCGGAAATTTGGCTGGGCCGCGCTATGAATTCTGGGATATGGTGGGCCACGAAGGACACACCCGACGAATCCTTCAAATTCGGGGAAATGAAGGACGCATTTGTGCATTTGCATGCGCAAAAGAAGACTTCACACACAACGCGCTCTGTTTAGACCCAGAGCAAAGAATATTGTTTGACAGATGACCCTTAATATGAAGACTTCGGACTTTACGTTTCCCAATTTTTGCTTTAAGTTATTTTGTTATTTACATAATAATGTAGATAACCTAATAATGATCCTTATTGCTGTTTTAGAGGAGCGGTGCTTCAAAGGATAGCTGCAGATTTCTCTCAGAATCTGTAGATTATACAGTACAAATAAAATGTTCACGTTTCTCCAACGTTGTCTTCCCAACAGTTTCACTGACATCTACACGGGATGGACAGGAAGCGTTCGCGATGTCTTATCGGGCGCTGATAATTGGCGTCTGTCTTGTGTTGGTGACGTAAAAGACGGATTTAATGCGACATGACCGTTCAAACAGCAGTCGCTTTCTAAAACATCGGATATGTATCGGATTCAGTACCACATACGAAAGTGACCCAGGTCGGATTTGAAAATATCGGATTCGCGACGTTCACACTGTCATAGCATGATCGGATATGGGTCGCATAGGGTCAAAAAAGTCAGATTTATAAAGGTCAGAAAAATCGGATTTGATGCGCTTTCGCCTGCAGTGTGAACGTAGCCTTACTCTCAAATCCTCCCTAATAACAATAACATAATTACACTTTAGCCACAAGAGGGCAGCAGCATTAAGTCGCATGTATATAAAGGTACAGTGATTATATTACAGTGATTTTGACAAAAACAAAACAGAAGTTCATGGCAGTGTGTTTTTCATAACATACCAACCAAATTAAATAATAAAAACTTTATAACTTACAGAACTTTTTTAGAGGCTTTGACCACTGGCAGCAGCCTCAGAAGAGCCTCCTCTGAAGCAGAGTATTTATTCAGGTCAAACACATCCAGATCTTTTTCTGATGACAGTAAGATGAAGACCAGAGCTGACCACTGAGCAGGAGACAGTTTATCTGTGGAGAGACGTCCTGATCTCAGGGACTGTTGGATCTCCTCCAGTAGAGAACGATCATTCAGTTCATTCAGACAGTGGAACAGATTGATGCTTTTCTCTGCAGACAGATTCTCACTGAGCTTCTCCTTGATGTACTGAACTGCTTCTTGATTGGTCTTTGAGCTACTTCCTGTTTGTGTCATCAGGCCTTGCAAACGAGTTTGATTAGTCTTCAGACCCAAGAGAAAACGAAGGAACAAGTCCAGGTGTCCATTGGGGCTCTGTAAGGCCTTGTCCACAGCACACTGGTAGAAGTATTTCTTTGAAGATTTTCTTGTTTGAAACACCTTCCAAGTTGTTTCTTGCTCTTCCAGCAGATTGAGTCCAGAGTTGATGAAGGTCAGGTGGACATGAAGAGCAGCCAGAAACTCCTGAACACTGAGATGAACAAAGCAGAACACCTTGTTCTGGTACAGTTGTTTCTCCTCTTTAAAGATCTGTGTGAACACTCCTGAGTACACTGAGGCTGCTCTGATATCGATGCCACACTCTGTCAGGTCTGGTTCATAGAAGATCAGGTTTCCTTTCTGCAGCTGATCAAAAGCCAGTTTTCCCAGTGACTCAATCATCTTCCTGCTCTCTGGACTCCAGTGTGGATCTGTCTCAGCTCCTCCATCATATTTGATCCTCTTGACTTTGGCCTGAACCACCAGGAAGTGGATGTACATCTCAGTCAGGGTGTTGGGCAGCTCTCCTCCCTCTCTGGTTTCCAGCACATCCTCCAGAACTGTAGCAGTGATCCAGCAGAAGACTGGGATGTGACACATGATGTGGAGGCTTCGAGCTTTCTTGATGTGGGAGATGATCCTGCTGGCCTGCTCCTCATCTCTGAATCTCTTCCTGAAGTACTCCTCCTTCTGTGGGTCAGTGAACCCTCTGACCTCTGTCACCATGTCGACACACTGAGGAGGGATCTGATTGGCTGCTGCAGGTCGTGTTGTTATCCAAAGGCGAGCAGAAGGGAGCAGGTTCCCTCTGATGAGGTTTGTCAGCAGCTCATCCAATGAGGTGGACTTTCTTGTTTCAGTCAGGATTTTAGTTTTGTTGAAGTCCAAATTAAGTCGACACTCATCCAGACCATCAAGTATGAACACAACCTGGAAGTCTTCAAGCCTACAGATTCCTGATTCGTTAGTTTGATTAAAGAAGTGATGAACAAGTTCCACCAAGCTGAACTTTTCCTCTTTCAGCACATTCAGCTCTCTGAAAGTGAATGGAAATATGAACTGGATGTCCTGGTTGGCTTTGTCTTCAGCCCAGTCCAGGCTGTATTTCTGTGTTAAGACTGTTTTCCCAATGCCAGCCACTCCCTTTGTCAGCACTGTTCTGATTGGTTCGTCTCTTCCTGGTGAGGCTTTAAAGATGTCTTCTTGTCTGATTGTTGTTTCTGGTCTGTCTGGTTTCCTGGATGCTGTTTCAATCTGTCTGACCTCATGTTCCTCATTGACCTCTGCAGTCCCTCCCTCTGTGATGTAGAGCTCTGTGTAGATCTGATTCAGGAGGGTTGGGCTTCCTGCTTTAGCGATGCCCTCAAACACACACTGGAACTTCTTCTTCAGTTGGGCTTTAAGTTCACGTTTACAGAGTGGAGCAAATATTTCTGAAGGTAAGAAATTCAGAAACAAATATTATATAATAAATATCATAGCCTTTCAGTACCCTGAAAGGATGAATGTCTATTGGTCCATTTCTTGAGCTATTAGGAAAGATCAATATTCAGTCTTTAGAGAAATTCTCTTACTGCTCTGCAGATGGTCAGCCATCTCATGCTGCTTAAGTCTCCTCAAGAAGTGGAGTGTGATCTTCAGAAATGCTTCTCTGCAGCTCTTTCTTTCATCTTCATCCTCACCTTCAAACATCTCCTCATCCTCCATCTGGCTCTTTAAAGTTTCTGGGTGATCTGGACTCAGAAGCTTCTGGATCTTCTTCAGCTCGTTCTTCACAAACATGGTGATGTTGTCCTCCAGCCGCTGGAAAAGAAGACTATATGAATTACCCAGTGGTAAATGGACTGGTTCTTATATAGCTCTCTTTGATACTCTGTGCACACAAAGCATTTATACAACATGCCTCATTCAACCAAGCACATTGTTCTATGCTTAAATACTTTCTTTCACACTCTGATGGATGCATCAGAGGGCAGCTTGGGTTTAGTACGTTACCCAGTACATTTGCCAGCCAGGGTTTGATTCACAAACCTAACTAGTAGCTGACCTGCTCACCTCCTGAGCTACAGTCACCCCAATCTGACTGAAATCATGGAGCCCAAACTCTGACTTATGTTGGACACACTGACAATCCTCTGGTCCACAAAGTGCAGCATAGAGGTGACTGAAAAGAACAAATGTAAACGTAGTACTACAAACCATAACCACAGAGTCCAGGTGTGTTTGATGCTGCTGTGCAGACTGACCAGTGGAAACCTCTGCTCTCTGCTGGTCCACTCTGTGGAGGAGTAATGTATAATTAGCTCATGTTATGTCTGTCCACACACAGACACAAGCTAAAGGTCCATGAAGTGATGTTTGGATGGGTTCAGTCAATCAGATGACTGTCATGGTGAAGCTTTGCTAGTCCTGCTGATCCCACTGAGAATTAACAACTCAGTTTCCAGATGTCTGTAGTTTTCTGCTCAGTTTCTTTAGTCCCAACAGCTCTTACCATCTCCTGCATAAAGCTTTCCCTCCATGCTCAGATGCCCTGGAACAAGGTGCTCTCTTTATATCAGTGACTGGTTTAAAGGGACAACTTGCAGTGCTCGCCAAACTTTGTGTCAGCAAAAGTAGTTCTAATGTTTCTTACATTTATTACATTTTTACATTTTTACACACACAAATCAATGAACGCAAAAACATAAACTTTCCAGATATTTTGTTTCACAATGTTACAAAACTCAGTTCAAAACTACACAGTCTGATTTACAAGTACAAAATATTTATGACCACAGTTTGAGCCGATGTATGTCCCGAGTCTGTGGACTCAGTAGTTTTGTTTTGATTGTTATTGTCTTTTGTTACAATTTCATTCTGATTAAGATTTTCTAGTTCTGAGGTTTTGGTTTCTGTGTTCCCTCTGTACTGTGTTAGTATTGTGTCTCTGTGTTCACTTCCTGTTTTATTTTGACAGTGCCATGTCCTATGTTAGTGTGTCTACTTTTGCTTCCCCTTGTCTGGTTATGTCCAATGAATCCTGCTGTGTCTCCCTTTTCTCATTCCCTGATGGCTCTTTTGTGTATATGAGCTCTTTGTTTTCTCCTGCTTGTTGCTGGTTCGTCTGTGTTGTCTCCCCGTGTCTCCGTTTAAGGTTTCAGGTTAGTTTTGTAGTTTTTCAGTAGAGGTTATCTTAGCTTCTGCACAGGCCATCTCCACTGCACTTCACCGTTTCAATAAAGCTCACTCACTTCACAGCAGTGTCGGCATCTTGGGTCCTTTATTAAATTCAACATGGCTCGCCCCGCTAGCCGTGACATAAGATGTGAAAACAATATCCAAAAAACACGAGAGACAAACAGGAAATAGTTTTAAGGTGCAGGGCCAACAAACTGAGTCTAGCCATGAACTCAGAGTTGATTGAATTAGCATTTTGAATTGGCTGATCTGAGTTACTTCAATCAAGTCTATGTTCACTTTGAGTTAAGATTATACGTGATTGATGGAAAAGAAAAAAGCCATCATCAGCAACTGATTCTGATTTAGCAGGTTTTCAAATCTAAACGGTACCCATCCCTAGCTGGCTGTAGTTAAACCTTTACTTAAAAAGCATCCCTAGACCCAGCTGTCTTAGCTAATTATAGGCCAATCTCCAACCTGACAATCCTTGAAAGAGTAGTTGGGGGGCGACAATCAGAGGGGCAGTGTGATGATCTTAGGTTACGAACTACCGCAGTCAAGTCATTAAGGGAGACGGGATCAAACTGCTCTAAGACAGCTGAGCACACAGGAGAAAGACTCGGATCTGAGGCAGCAGTCGGCGAGACAAGAGCCCTAATAGATAGAAGCTTGTTGTTAAAAAATGCTAAAAAGAGTGACGCTGAAAAACTAGTTCATGCATTTATTACTTCCAGACTGGACGACTGTAATTCATTATTATCAGGATGTCCTAAAAACTCAGTGAAAAGCCTTCAGCTGATCCAAAATGCTGCAGCAAGAGTCCTGACAGGGACTAGAAAGAGAGCAGATTTCTCCTGTTTTGGCTTCCCTTCATTGGCTGCTCCTCACATACAAGGTCTTAAATAATCAGGCCCCATCTTATCTTAATGCTGCACCACAACACCTGATCTCTGGTTTCCTCACCTCTTCAATCCCACTTTAATACTTGACTAAACTCATTTTCCTGTTTAGGTGTTGAGGCAAAGCCGCCCATCTACAATGCAGGCAACAGCAAACGGAGCTATTTTTGATTCCCTTTGAGTTTTTTCTACTTTTGTGCTACAAAATGTTCAAGCTGATTAAATTCATTAGAATAAAAGTTCAGATAATTTTCTCATATTAATGTTGGAGGTAGAAATTCAGGGAACTTTGCACAAAAACTGGCAGAAATTTCCTTCAAAGATGGCGTTTTTACTTTAATACTGTGAGTACATTTCAGAGCCTGTACTCTTTTACCTTTACTTGAGTAAAGAAGTTGAATCATTATTTCAGCTTTAAGAGGGTATTTTAACACAAACATCAGTCCTTCTACTTAAGTATGTTTGACACTTTGTTTAATCATCATTTTTAATGATCAAATATAATTATGTTTGTTATTTGTGGATTTTAAATGTCCTTGACAGAGACAGATGATGATCATTATCCTGCACTGTGGTCTCAGGTTTGGTCGAGCTAGCACAAAGAATGGCTATGTTGAACTTCCTCCTGGGATCTACACTAAGAAGTGAGTCCAACATTAGCAGGGTCTCTTTCCTTTATCTGATTCACTTTAGCATTCACAGTCACGTGGAGCTTGTTATTAACTCGATAAGTCAACCCAGGGTTTCAGCTGAGCGCTCACATGAAACACATGGTGTTGGCAGCATCTGATCAATCATATTCATGGAGACGTGTATCAGCAACAGAGCAGCTGAGTTTGCAGAAGGACGTCAAACTAAACCACAGGAACAATATGAGGAGATTACACACATAATAAAATACTAGCAGTAACACAGCTGCTGCAGACAAATCAGTCGTGTGATCGTGTGTGAGAGGAGAAGGACTGTAAAGGAGTTTGGTGTTAAAAGCTCTGTATGAATGTGGGAGACTTTGAAGGGCTTTAAAAAGGCCAATATAAAATAAAAGGCAGCAAAATTGCTGAGTGTGAAAGTCACCAGACTTATCAGAGCTCTGTGATTAAGACCTGTAAGAACACCTGTTTGTACTTGTTGGCATTATATCAAACACACACGTATATTAAGCCTTTGTTTGAACTCTGGTTGAATTTGTTACTTTCAGACTGTGAAACATCACAGAGGCTGCAGCTGCAGATCTTTTATTCACCTGGAAATTTACTTTAAATGTTAGATGGAAAATGTGTTGCTCAGTTTAACCAAAGTAAGAACAAGAATCCATAAACCTTCATAAAGACAAACATCTCCCAGAACATTGAGCTGCTGAAGTGTCACTGAAGGGAAAAACTATTTGTCCTCCTCCATCCAGCAACACCTGAAACACCTGAGTGGAAGCTCCTCCCTACACTGTGTTTGAAGCAAAGCACAAAGGAGACACCTGCTGGAGCAGCTGGAGTCCTACAGACACTCAGCCTCTTCACTACACAAACACCTCCTACAACATCCACTCTTTCCACTCTGACTGCTGTGTTTGTGGAAACACTCCAACACACACCGCTTCACATACCAACATAGAAATGTGTGTGAAAAAGAGCTGAGCTGATATTAAACATGAGGATTTATTCAGAAATACAGAGTCAGGAACAACATCTAGACACACATTACCTCTCAGCAGCAGAAGAACAGCCTTTAAAGTTTATATCAGCACCCTTCGACTCGTTGCTCTTTAAGGAAACACAGCTGGGTTCAGGTCCAGGCTCTGGATTAGTTTCAGGGTTATGTCCAGCTGAGCCTGGTACGCCCCACAGCTCTGGGCTTTAAAACAACACACACAGAGGTATGAGTGTGAATAATGATGGAGCAGTGATGTGAGTGCTGAGCTGTGACATGGAGAAGAGTCATGGACAGTTAGAGATGGTCATCTCACCTCTGAGCTTTGGTCTGGCTCTCATGTTCCCCACACAGAGTGCTTTTAGAGGGAGGGACTCCCTCCTCTCTGTCCTCACACTGATCCATGCTGCTCAGTTCACATCAGCTCACACACACTTTCTACCTTCACCTGCAGAGGAAACACAAATCATTCATGTGCACATCAACTGAGAGCTGCAGAGGTCGTGTCTGATGTGTTGGACTAACATCCATCTGAGACGCAGCTTTCATCAGTTCACTACAAAAAGTGTCACAGAGCCCAGTTCAGCCTCCAAATCCTCCATTACTGTAGTCCTACAAAGCAGCAGGTCAAACATGGCTGCAGAGAGCAGCTTTATGTCAGTAACCATGTCCAGGACCGAGCTGACTGCTTACAGAGTTCATACTCTAACTGCTAGCTGCTCTGCTAGCTAAGCTAACTCAGTAACAGTGACTCTGACAGCAGTTACTGTGGAACAGCGGCCGAGCTCAGGACACATTCAGTGTGTTTAGTCTGAGTCCTGGACTCTGATTCAATGGATTCAATCCAGCTCAGAGTTTCATGTGTTCATCAGAATAAAATACATGTACTAATATAACAGAAGTAATGCTCTGAATGCAGGACTGTAATGGAGGATAAATAAGGTTTTTACAGCCTGAAAGAAACATTCAGTTCATATATTTGTAGACAGTGAAGCAGTTTTTAATACTGCAGCTGTTTCCTTCACCTGTGTGTGTGTGAGCCACACCTTCATGTGCTGCTTTAGAAATATGTGGTCTGACTGCTCAGACTGAGTCTAGGAGGAAAGTTCACACGCTGGAGAAAGTTTTGTTCCTAACTTTGTCAGAGTTCGGCTCCAAAGACAAAGAAGACGGAGCTCACAGTCTGTAGATGGTCCTCAGTGTGTGTGTGAAGCCAAGAGAGCACACAGGAGTGTGTTTATGTCAGCAAATCAGTGTGTGTGAAGAGTCTGAGGGAGTGTGTGAATGAGACTCAACACTGAAACCAACAGTCCAAGAAAAGCGTCTGGACTTCTTTAAGTTTAACTTAAAGAAGTCCAGACGCTTTTCTTTTTGTCTCCATAATGTCTCCATAATGCTGCAATGTTATCTGCCCCAGAAACACTGTGCAGAAGCTCTGATGGTGACACAGAAAAGTCACAGTGGAGATACTTCTGTCCACCTTTGATTAGACTCATTATAAAAAGGAAAACAAAGTTTGAACACAGTCATGTTTCCAGTTCACTGACTTACATTTATTCCATGGACACTCACTCTAACCTGAAGCACAGCTACAACCCAACATTGTTGAGGCCTCATCTCCTCCTTTCCTGACTGTAGAGGTTAAATATGCAACAACCGACAAATAAAAGAATTTGGTTCATTTCAAAGAAATTCACACGGTGACCAAGTAAAGTAACCGTAGTAAAGGAGACAACATCCCGTTGATGGTGGGATTATTTGAAAGATTTGCTTTGGTCACGTCACCAAATGCAGTTGAACCACCCGTGGATCCATGTTTGACCATTCTACCACTCTGAGCTCTGCTTTTTAATCATTTTATTATTATCATCATTCATTTATTCATTCTTTGGAGGGGGGCTATTTCCTAATGCCGCCCTAATAAGCTGATGTTCAAGGGGAAATATAACAGAAACTCTTTCAGTGTTATTCATTAATAAATTAACAGATAAACTGTGAAGAAGAAAAAACTGAGATTTAAAGGAGAGAGTGAGAAACTTGATCATCCATCCTCATAATACATGTTTATCAGTATCTGCTGTGACCATACTGCAGTAATAACTACAAGTCTACATTTCTGTGACTGTTGATCAATCACAGCAGGAATCTGAGCTCATCTCTGCACACAGAGCAGCTTCAGCTCTGGGATAAACTGCTCGCTTCACGTCCTTCTCAGCTCACAGACACTCATCCTCATATTTTCCTTTAACATTTGATGGTATAATTCATCTGAGTTTACACTTTATCTGCATAAATACAGAAAAACAGACCCAAACACCAGAAACCATCAGTTTCACGATCAACGGGAAGTGGCTCAAACGTCACAGTTTCATAACGTCACCCTGAACTCCACTCACGGAGTTTCTGTCGCCATTGTAGTTTTTAAAGTCCCGTGATAAAGGCGGGTCTTTCTGTGAATCCGCACGCTCATTGGCTAATAGCTCGAGATTGACACATCGTTATCCAATGAGCGTGCGGGAACTTCCGACATAAAGTTGTTTCCTTTGAAAAACCAAAGTCTGATTATTTTTGCCTCCACTGACAGAGCCTGTTGTTCCCGCCACAGAGACACAGTAATGTCAGAGCGGTGTTAACACTCACCCTGCCTCAGCACAGCTCTCACTCTCCTCCTGCTCTCTCACACTAAACGGAGGCTCAGCTAAACTCACTTCCTCTCTACTTACAGGAAACCAGCGCTCAGAGGAGCCGACCGGCCTCACATTTCACCCACAGACACGAACAGCGTGGAATTATTTTATGTCATAAGAAGAAACATATTCATGTTAACACTCACCTGCCTCAGCTCCACCTTCCTCCTCCTGCTTTCACTTTCACTGCTGCTCCCTAAACACAGAGGATGCTGGGACTTGTAGTTTTTTCCTTCCGGTGCGGTCTTCCTCTTTGTTTGTTTGTGTTTGTGTTCAAGTTATTTCGATCATGTAAACATCAACAGAACACGTGAAGCCACACAGAGTTTGTATGTCGAGGTGGGTAGGAGGGTTTGAGGGTTTGGGGAGGGGTCAGAGGGAAGAGGTCTCTCAGTCTTGACAATCCACATTGATGGCATTGCATCTTTCAACGTGTTTGTGGGTCGATTTGGATGCTCCAGGTGTGAGAGCAGCCACTCAGCCTCTGCTGCAGATGTGTGTCACAAGTTCATCTAGTAGTGAGACGGTGGCGCAAGATGGCGAGTTGAGCAGTCGCACGAATTAGGAGCTCGTTGAACTTGTCCCAGAATTTACTTTGTGTTCGTTATTGTTTCCACTCGAAAGTAGTAAAATGACTGCCCCAAGTATAGTTAAACCTGCTAAATTCACGTGTGTTATTTAGGAGTCAATGGTCCTAAATAACACACGTGGGTTATGACAGTTGGAAGAAATAATATTTGCAAAATATTCCCTTTTTGCCTCTTTAACAGTGTTCTGGTAGCGATGCCAGCAGTCTTTGAGAATTTGAAATGATACATGCAGTTTATCCTTTTTCCACCTCCGTTCTGCTCGACGACATTCCCTCTTAACAGCACGACTGCTCTCATTAAACCAAGGCTCAGGTTTAGCCTTAAGCTGCCTGGTTTTTAAAGGAGCCACAGAGTCCATGATTTTTTGACAGCAAGAATTAAACCAGGAATGTAGGTCTTCTGTGTCAGAGGAATTATTTTGATTAAAAACAGTCACATTAAGGGGTTAACTGTGATGGGTGAACAGATAATAATCAGTCAGCTGGCAGATGATACCACCCTGTTTCTAAGAAATGAGGACCAGATTCCTTTAGCCTTGCAGGCGATCAACCATTTCTCCAAAGCTTCTGGCCTACAGCTGAATATTAATAAATGCAAAATTCTAGCTCTGCATGAGTGTCCCCTGCAAGCAATAAATAATATGCAGATCAAAAAAGAGGTGAAGTATCTGGGCATTGTAATTTGCAAGGATAAGACATCAACAGAAAATAAGAATATCTGTACCAATATAGAAAAGTGTAAGTCAATTTTAAACATGTGGCTGCAAAGGGACATAACTCTGTTTGGGAGAATCTTGCTAACCAACATGGACAGTCTGTCCAGACTCATCTATCCAGCCTTTTCTCTGCCCATACCTCCAAAACTAATTAAATCTATAAATACTCTTAATTTTAGGTTCATATGGAGGAACAAATGTCATTATATAAAGAAAAATGATGTGATTAAGAATTATGAAGAGGGTGGGGCTAATGCCACTGACTTTGATGTTATGAATGGTGTACTAAAATTGAAATGGTTAAGATCTTTCATTAGGAACAAAAATTCCTTTTGGAACATTATTCCCAATGTGATTTTTGGCAAAATGGGTGGAATAGACTTTTTGTTACGTTGTGACTTTGATTGCAGTTCGTTACCTGTTAAACTCTCAGCTTTCCATCAGCAGGTCCGTCTCTACTGGAAATTAATCTATAAACATAGCTTTACTCCTCACAACACCCCTATATGGAACAACAGGTATATCCGTTTGTGTAGGAAACCTGTGTACGTGGATGAATGGAGATCTAAAGGGATTTGGGCTGTAGCTCATTTTATGGATGATAATGGGGTCTTACTAAAACATGAGACGTTTTGTGAGAAATTTGATGTAAGATGTACTGCTAAGAGATATAAATCCCCAGTGAAAGCCATCCCAGTCCCTTTGAGATCAATGATAAAAGAAGATATTGTGCACTCTAAAATTTCTCCTGGACTGAGGCAGCTCTGCATAGCTGGAGTTGAATTTGGTGACAGCAGGTTTACAAACAAAGTGATCAGGAATATTTTGATAAATGAAATTTGCCCTAATCCGGTTAAAAGAAATTATATCCTTAAAGAATTTGAGACCATGGAGGTTAAGGCGATAAGACAAAAGTCTACAGGGAGAGCAGAATTATTAGGCAAATGAGTATTTTGTCCACATCATCCTCTTCATGCATGTTGTCTTACTCCAAGCTGTATAGGCTCGAAAGCCTACTACCAATTAAGCATATTAGGTGATGTGCATCTCTGTAATGAGAAGGGGTGTGGTCTAATGACATCAACACCCTATATCAGGTGTGCATAATTATTAGGCAACGTCCTTTCCTTTGGCAAAATGGGTCAAAAGAAGGACTTGACAGGCTCAGAAAAGTCAAAAATAGTGAGATATCTTGCAGAGGGATGCAGCAGTCTCAAAATTGCAAAGCTTCTGAAGCGTGATCATCGAACAATCAAGCGTTTCATTCAAAATAGTCAACAGGGTCGCAAGAAGCGTGTGGAAAAACCAAGGCGCAAAATAACTGCCCATGAACTGAGAAAAGTCAAGCGTGCAGCTGCCAGGATGCCAGCATAGGAAAATTGGGTTGAACAGTGAGACTGCATTTGTGGGGTTTAGAAACATCCAGAGCATCGCAACAGAAAGGTAAATAAAAAAAGTAAGAGAGAGAGAGAGATAAAGAAATAAATGAACTAATAATACATAAATGAATAGAAAAATAGAAAACACACATGTAGAAATTGTCACATGTGAAATTGTTTTTGGAGAGAATCAGAAGTGAGACAGTTTGAATCCACAGTTCAGCGCAAAGATGCAGGAATTAAATCTGATTATAAAAACACATCGAGGCAACGAAGACCAGCTTACACTCAATATTAATATGAACACACAACATACACGCAATGAAGACATGCTTACACTCATGAATGTGAATACATGACATAAATGCTGAATGGTGTAGATTTAACACACTTAAAGGCTGAAGCTGAGGAATAACTCAGGAAGTTGCAGGACAATAGAGCGACTTTTGTGACAAGGAAAAAGTGACTGGGAGGACCAACCAGGGATTAGAAGCTTAAAGCAGGTTTAAAATAGTGAATTAGAAGTGGTTTCCAGCTGATTGAGCAAAAGAAGTGACGACTGTAGAAATAAAAATAAAATAATAATAATTGAATTATGCAGCAATGTTTTGAATATGCATTTCTGTTGTCAGGGCAACTTCTCGAGATGTGACTCAATATGCAAATTAGTTGAATGAGTGGGGACAGAAAAAAAAAGAAAAACTCAAGTTTCCTGTCTGAGACATGAGTGAAGTTTGCATTGAGAGAAATATATCTGTGACTGTGTGAGAAGAACTGTTTGGTAAAATATATGATAGCAGCCGCAGGACAATTAAATAAAGTCTGTGACTAAGTGCAGTCGTGCAGATCTGGAGAAGAAGTTTATAATTTAGTGATGACACATTGTTATAAAGTGTTTAGAAAGGGCTTAATGGGAATATTACTGTTGGGCAAACTGTGCGGCTTTAACAAGATTTTCTGTGTATTTAGCAGGTGAAACTCTGTCAGCTGACTTCAGACTGTCAGGAAGCTGAAGAACCTGAGGCCAACCACTGAAACATGATGTGGGCAAAATGAACAGAGGGAGGGATTTTAAAGGTGAACATTTAGGACTTACTGCAAATGTTACTATGTCAAAGTTACTGTGACTCAAACAGAGGAAATTCTGATTTTTTTCTTTCCACACCCAGCATGTTTTGGGTGTTATATGCTATTAAATACTTTTAAATAAATTAAAAAGTATTTAATAGCATATAACACCCAAAATATGCTTCGGTTCACATTTAACTCCAGAAAATCATCAGTCAAAACATGGATATTACCTGACCACAGATTCGTGGTGACGTCACTGCTCTTTTAACTGTTCGGTGTCTTTGTTTGTTTGCTGGTTGTAGAAATGGTTTATATGAGCTTTGAGCTGAGAGTCAGAGGTTTCTGTGGACACTGCTCATGTCGGCACTTATATTTCTGACCTTTTCTTATAACCGATTAAACATGATCTCCTCCCTTTTGCCCCCATTTTTGGTGGTGTAGGTACAAATGATCAGGCATGACATTCTCATAATAAATAAGATACTGCAAATAATTATTTCTGCATTTGTGCGATTGAAGTGAATTGAAAATGTGTATGAAATGACACTGTTTTAAAGATTTGGCCTAAATAATTTTGGAGTGAATGAGTCTAAACATGATGACCTAACTAGTGATATCCTGACACACACACACACACACACACACACACACACACACACACACACACACACACACACACACACACACACACACACACACACACACACAGCATGTTATGCCAGTTTCAGCTGAAACTATGTTTCAAACCATGTTCCGGGTTTTTAGTTCACCATTTATGAGGCTTCAAGAAGAAAATAAAAGACAGATCTGAATGTTTGAAAATGTTTTGGAAAGATTCTGTAAAGATGAGATGAAAAATACTCAAAGGATAAATTTAATTGGTTTATTATTTAGATAAGTTGAAAAAAGTTAAACAAGTAAATGAAGAAACAAGGCAGAGGAGAGAAAAGCCCAACAATCCCCTCTGAGCAAGCAGTTGGCGACAGTGGGGAGGAAAAACTGCCTTTAAACGGGCAGGAACCTCCGGCAGAACCAGGCTCAGGAGGGGACAGTCAACGGCCGGGACTGGTTGGGGGGGTTAACAGAGGTGGAGCAAGACGAGGCTACATCAGGTGAGGAAGCAGTAGCGTCTCTCCTCCGGAACAAGTGGAACCATTTTCTCTTTTTTTTCATGCACTTTTCCACGAGCGCTTTTTTCTCCAGGATGAGATTTCTCAGCTCATCGATGGTTTCTGCGTTTTGTTCTTCAAGTTTCTCACATCTTTGTTCCACCTCTTCCAATGTTGCTTGTTGTTCTTCAAGCTTGTCTTTGAGTTGTTTGGATGTTGCCTCCTGTATCAGCTTGTCCTTGTGCATGTCTGCATTTCTCTGTTGGACCTCTTTGTGCTTGTCTTCTAACTGCTCGTTTCTTTTCTGGATTTCTTGGAGCGTGAGCTGCAGGTCTTCATGTATTTTGTCTTCTTGTTGTTTTTGCGCCTGCATTTGAGTGTTTTCACGCTTCAAGTTATTGAATTCCACCAAAATCCCCTTAACGAGCTCGGAGTTGTTTCTCGCTATCTGATCGATCCTTCTCTGCATCTGTGAGCAGCGTTTCTCCAGTTTGTCCTTTTCTTCTTCCACTTTAGTTGCTTTGTCCTCCAGCTGATTACAAAACTCTTGCAGTTTTAGATTTTTAGACTCAAAGTCCTGGACGATACGTTTTCCTTCTTTCAGTCTTTCCTGCTGTTGCTCTTTCTGTTGAAGAAGGTCTTTATTTTGGCGCAGTGTTTCATCCAGGCTTTCTTTCAGCATGCGGTATTTTTCCTGCATGCTCTTCAGTTCGTGCTGCATGTCTCGTTGCTTTTTGTCCTGCTCTTCCTTCTGTTGGAGGAATTCTTTCTTTTCTTCCACAGCTTCATGGAGCTGTCCTTGGAGGAGCCGATTTTTTCGGTCCATGTATTGGAGATCCCGTTGTATCTTATCAGTCATCGTTTTCTTGTCTTGGAGCTGGTTGGTCATTTCTTTGAGTTCTGCACTCTTTTGCCTGTTTTCTTTAATGAGGTGCACAATCTGCTCTCGGGTCTGAGCAAACTTGATTCCCCAGCCCTCATTAATAATTTTTATGTCCGGCTGGCGCTGTTGTCTTTCTTCCAGCTCTTTATTTTGGGCTTCCATTCGTCTACATTTGTCCTCCAGTTGAAGTTTCTCTTCTTCAATTTGTTGCATTTTTTTCTGGAGAAGGTAGTTTTCCTTCCTACTCTCCTCTAACGCCCTTTGGAAGGATGAGGAGCCATTTGGGGAAATTGGCCGGCCACGCCAGGAAGGAGAGGCGGCGTAATCTTTTTGAATTGGTTGTTTTTTTCTTGGAAACATGTTGGAGTTTCTATACGATGACTTTGAAGAGCTTGTGGTGAACGTTTTGTAGGCTGCAAACACAGATGCTGCTGAAACGAACTAAAACTTGCTGTTTCTCACCCCTACTTAAGGAAAAACATCAAAGGACTTAAGATTCTTAAGATCTATGACATCATCACTCCCTAAGCCAATGAGATTGTCACAAGACATTTTGGAATGGGGTATTTTTTTTTAAACTGTTTTCAAACTTAACGTAAAATTTCAGTGTTTCCTGGTTGTGGACTATTGGTTAGTCCAGCCGATTAAGAAATTAATTGTCACAAACATCACTAATATTATATAACAGACGACAGAAAACACGAGTTTTTTTTAAACGCAATAGAGGTATAATAAAAGTTTTTTTAATTATCCTACTTTTTATAAAAGAGAACATTTATTAAAGATTATGTATTTAATTAAAAAACTCTGTTCATCTAAAGCAGGGGTCAGCAACCTTTAAGACCCAAAGAGCCAAAGAGCCATAATTGGCCTATCTGGGGTTGAAAGGCTCGATAAATGCACGGCGTTTCGCCGGGTACACCGGCTTCCGCGAGTGTGACGCTTATTTTGAGCGATGAAAAAATAAGAAAATATAATTTTATTTGTATATTGCAAAATCACAATAATCTTCCAATTTAGAACTACAAGTTTAAAAAAAGAACTAACATAAATAAAATACACTTCAGCTAATTTATTTCCCCAAACCACGCGGAGCCGCACTATAAGGACTAAAGAGCCGCAGGTTGCCGACCCCTGATCTAAAGGGTTTAACAAAAAGGGGGAGCTTCCTGCTGGAAATTGAAATGTCCCCATGTCCCAACTGGGCGATCGTGGCTCAAGAGTTAGGAGTTCGCCTTGTAATCGAGCCCCGGCTTGGACAGTCTCGGTCGTTGTGTCCTTGGGCAAGACACTTCACCCGGCAAGACACTTCACCCGTTGCCTGCTGGTGGTGGTCAGAGGGCCTGGTGGCGCCCCAGGGTGGCTGTAGCTACATCACCAGTGTGTGAATGTGTGCGTGAATGGGTGGATGACTGAACGTGGGTGCTTAACTAGTTAAAAAAACAAACAAACATCTGTCTCTTATTTTTTATGTCACACAGGAAAGAAGCTTCAATGTCTGATGAGAAGACATTAATTTGTTGGTGTTTGTGGTGTTTGGTGCAGTTTTCTTGTTCTCTGGCTTGTTGTTTATTTACAGTGGAGATGAAGATCTCTAACAAGTTGATTTGTTCACATTTGCACATCTTAATTTTTAAGAGGAATGTGTTTTTTGAGTTTGTACACTATATGCATGTAAGGCAACCGTTTCCTTTTTCTGTATTTTTGTGTGCTGCTCTTTTAACAAAAGGGGAACAAAAGACATTTAAATCGACCTCAGATGATTTGTTTAAATTTTTACAAGGTCTTACTGAGGTGATGCAAAGTGAAACATGCTTCTTTTTTGGTAATGTGCTGGAAAAGCTTGAAAATTGACCTTGAATGTGCTTAAAAAGTGCTTGAATTTGACCCTAAAAATGTGTATGAACCCTGCATATATTGCAGTATTTACAGTTTATAGTAGGAATTTCATGGCAACAGCTAATCTTTATTTTGTTTACTGGGAAATGAAATGCTGCCAATTCACAAAGCTGTGCTTCAGCTGCACTTCCTGTTGTAGACTTGTGATGCACACAGGCTCTGTTCCAGCACTCAGCATGTTCTTCCTTATTTGCTCCACCAGGGGGAGCTCCTAAACTATGACATCTTGATAGGAGTGAACCAGGGAGAGGGGCTGAAGTTTGTGGACGACAGTGAGGACAACGACGGCATCTCAGCTGCGGCGTTCGACTACACCATCTCCAACTTTGTTGACAACCTCTACGGCTACCCAGAGGGTGAGGACGCCACCTCTGTACACTGCCACTTTTTCAGTTATTCCATTTTACAGCCTCCTCTCACTTAACTGCATTTTGCAGCATCATCAGGTTTTGTCTCATTAGGAGCCGCGTTTGTTGATTTGTTCGTTTTTTTCTGTTTGCTGTATTCATTAAAATAAACGGATAATCGTCAAAATGACAAATGTGGACAATTATCAAAGCTTACATTACAATTCTGACAGCTTGAGTTCACATGAATTTTCAAAAGAATATAAAAAGCTGTGAAAGTGCTTTAAGCGTTTAAAACATGCGAGTAAAGAATGGAATCAGTAACATGTGAGCCCAGTGAAGTGCATCAAACAAGACAAGCGTGCTAAAGAGAGCCACTCATCCACATCACGGCGTGTCTGCGCCTTAACCTTTGAGGCTCTGTGGGCAGTAATGCTATCATCCCCCAGGTAGTGGGCTCCCAATCTCAGTGTCGGTGTTTCTGACAGATCGGCCTGCGAACCCCTCACAGCCGGACCACAGTCACAGTACAGACATGTTTGGATAATGCAGTCATGCTTCCTCTCTGCTGCCTGTCACTCCTTCTGTTATCAGAAAGACTTTTTTTTCCTCTCTAGATTTCTCACTCACTTCCTGTTTACGGACCACCAGTGGGTGGCACCAGCTGTGGCTGTGGCCACTGCCAAACTCCATGCTGAGTTTCAGTCCCCAGTTTACTTTTACACGTTCTACCACCACTGCCAGACCGAGACGCGGCCCGAGTGGGCTGACGCCGCACACGGAGACGAGATACCTTACGTGTTCGGCGTACCGATGATCGGTGCCACGGACCTGCTCCCGTGCAACTTCTCCAAGAACGATGTGATGCTGAGCGCTGTGGTCATGACTTACTGGACTAACTTCGCAAAGACTGGGTAGGCCTCATGTCACAGTAGTGTAAACTGTACACGTTACTGTATGTTCACTGATAGCCTTCTAGTCATCTTGAATACTTGAATCTAGGTTGCTAGTTTAATTCCCGTGTGGCTTTGAAGAATTGAACATACTGGTTCACCAAAAGCATCCAGATCCCAGAGCAGCCGGTTGGTCTTAGATAGTTTAAAGGTTGCACAGAGAATGGGCCTCCTGTCTGTATTCAGTGTATTGATGCCACATGTTACTTATAATGGAGACTGAATATAACTTTGAACTGAAACGTTTAACCTTTATGCTCCACCAGGGACCCCAACCTGCCCGTCCCTCAGGACACCAAGTTCATTCATACCAAGCCCAACCGCTTCGAGGAGGTCATCTGGACCAAGTTCAACTGGAAGGACAAGCAGTACCTTCACATCGGTTTGAAACCTCGTGTCAGAGACAACTACAGAGCTAACAAAGTGGCCTTTTGGCTGGAATTAGTCCCTCATCTTCACAGCCTGCACGACGTGCTCTTTCCCACCACTACGCGCTCCCCCGCAGGCCGTGACCCCGGCACCAGATGATGCGCTGGGCCTTCGTTCTGTCCTCTTATTCTCTTCTTTCTCCAAAAGCAACTACACCTGCTGCGTCATGTGCTGTGAAACTTGGCAGCTCCCTCCACTGGTGGCATGTGGAGGTGCAACTGAAGTGTCCAGCAGCAGATGAGCAGTTTGGGGTGGGTGACTCAGATCTTTCAAAGATACTGTTTTCAAAGACGGTCTGCTGTTTCCAGGCTCATGACCTCCAACATTTGTCAAAGGGACGAATGCTCTCTCGCTCCTCGCTGTTTTCTCTTTTTTACGTTGGCGTCATCTCTTTTTCCATCTCCTGTGTGTTATGTGCACATTATGCTTCTCTTTTCTACATCCGTGTTTTATTACTGCTCTCTTCCTCTCATTTGACACGCCTCCCTCCTGCTCTTCTCTAAAAATTCCCGATCTGCTGAGCAGTTTGGAGGCGGGAGGCGTACACTAAACATATAACTATGAAAACACTGATATCTTTCATTCTACCAGCATTTTTAGGTGCCAAGTAAGTACTGCTGTGTTTCATTTCTCATCGAGGGAGAAGAAAAACCAAAGAAAAATAGAGTTTCGCTATTTACCGTCAACTAACAGAGTTCTGTCATGTTCTCATGACAAAGTGCCAAACTGGCCTCAGTCGTGATTTTCTTTCTTCCATCTTCTCTCTTTTTGTTGTTTTGTTTGAAGCATTTGTTTAATTGTTGTTTTTTATTGTGTGGAAAGATTTTTTCTGAAAATATAGATATAGAGAAATGATATTATATATAGTTCTATATAAAATGTGTACAAAGGAGAA
Organism: Rhamphochromis sp. 'chilingali'; assembly: GCF_963969265.1. Taxonomy (NCBI): domain Eukaryota; kingdom Metazoa; phylum Chordata; class Actinopteri; order Cichliformes; family Cichlidae; genus Rhamphochromis; species Rhamphochromis sp. 'chilingali'. The sequence continues at coordinate 12,381,460 of NC_137929.1, forward strand.
AGTATATAAAAGGGTTTTCTCAGTGGGGGATCTATGCATGAATTATTTTTAAAGACGCGGGGAAAAGGACACTGTACCTGTCGATGCACGTTTCCCAAAATCTAAACGAGTCATATCGCTCCATGTTTGCTACTTTTGGTTTTTGGTTTTCTCCCGCAGAGTAAGAGCAGCGCAGGAGCATCGTAGGAGCATCGCAGGAGCATTGCAGGAGCTCCTGAAGTCAAACGACGCCTCCCAGCACTCATTTATTAAAACGGAGTCGATGCCAAAAGTCTTAAACGTTAGAATCAAAGCAACAGCTGTGAACTCAGTCATGGTGTCATGTGCAGCCTCCGTCTTACTGTCACTACTTTTTCATTTTAGGGTACGTGAGGTAAAGCGTCCGTCGATGTAGCTTGATTGTACAAAACTATTTTTCTACGTTATTAACAAAACAGAGCAGAGACTGATGCTGCTCCTGTCTGACCCCCTTATGTCTGCCACATGTGTATTCTGACTTCATATCATCACTGCTCCCTCCCTCCTCCTCTCTCCATCCTACACCGCCTTTGTTATTTAACACCGCCCCCCCCAAACTGATAATCAGACAAATTCCCAAACAGCTGACTTCACTGTGTCGACACCGTTCCTGACTATTTCTGACCTCAGCTCAGCTCTGCTATTATCCTCACATTAAGGGTTCGTTCACCTGCCTGCAGATGATCTGTGAGCTCGTCGGTTGTAAATTAAACTCTAAGCACACTGAGGGTAACCGGGAGGCGTTCAGGGCCTGCAGTGCAGAGCTGCAACATGAAAAAAAGGGATGGGGGCTCAGATCTCCTGAACAGGGTGGAAACAACACGGTGGGTTTGTGCTGTTTGTGATTCCTGCTCCGTCACTCTGGTGGAGACGACTGCAGCTCAGCAGCGCTCCCTGCTGATCCTCTGATGAAGATGTCAACAGTATGTAAACTGAGCTGATGTGCTGCTGTTTGAGCCCACGTGGTAGCGTACGTCCAGTATGGGAGAACTTAGTCACCGGTGCTGTCTTTGCTTGTGCTCTAGCTTTAGCCTGTTTGATTGTTTGTTTTCTATTTTATTACTGCCTAAAAGGGGAGGTGGGGGAAACACATGCCTGACTTCTCCTGTCAGAGGTTTTGTAAGCTCAGTGGAAGGGAAACGTGCACAATGTAAATCATAAAACAACTGAGTGGGGCTGTGCTGCAGGTGGATCAGTGCTGTGGACAGTAGCTGTGGAAAAGAGACTGGACAAAGACTCTCAGCCTTAAATACAGGACAGAGGATGATCCGATCATCTTTCAGCTAACAGTGTCGAGCAGAAGGACGGCCGGCTGATGCGTCCGTACGAACCCTTTTGTACTCACTCCTGTGTATAAGGAGGTGGCGAGGGGTTGTGTAGTTAACCTCAGTGATAGGTTTGTAGCATAAACCTATTCGTTGGAACGTTAAGGACAATTTAATTACATAGCAAAGCAAGACACGAGTAGGCAAAGTTCTTCATGTTTCCCGTGCACGGGAGAGAACCGGACAAACGCCGTTCCTTCGCTTCACCCCAGTTGCTCTCGTCCGCTCCCCCGTAACACTGCTCTTTTATTGAGGTTACATGAATATACATATGACGTTCATTAACATATGACGTCTACATACAAACAAAGAGTACGTTGCCTGTGTGTGTGTGTGTGTGTGTGTGTGTGTGTGTGTGTGTGTGTGGGGGGGTCAGAGTGTGACCCCATAAAGACTTCCCTAAACCTGCTGGTCTGGAAGTCCAGCAGTTCATCTAAACAAAAGGCACTTAGCCTAAATCAGATATAGATACATTTATCCTAAATGAACAGAGGGAGTGACTTTAAGTCTGATTTCAGACTATGTCAGTATTAGTTAAGCCAAGAGTCGGGCAAAAGCTTTATGACCCGGAAAGTTCTAATTCCCACAACATATTGTTGGATTAGTAAGCAAAACTTTTCTGTGATGAAGATTTTTGGGGTTGTTGTTTTAGTGATGGGTTCATTCTGTCAGTTAGCTTTGGCTTGTTTTCGTATTTCAATAGAGGGAGTTTTACTAAACATGGACATGTCGAGGAGCGGCTCATTATTTCTGTAACAGTGCACTTAGAGAAAACTGTCAGGTGTCGCCCCCTTTGGTGATGATGTTTTGTGCTCTGATGAGCTAATAATCAGCTCTCTTTTCCTCCTTCTTTGTTCTAAGCAGGCCTGCAAGATTGAATTAACAGCGCTGTAAAACATTGTTGTGAGAGCAAATATAAGGTGAGCTTTTCCAGATTACAATGGGCTGAGGAAAAGGTCACCTGTGGGAACCTGCGAGTTCCTGTCTAAAAGGATTGCAGCGAGTCAATCCAGTCCAAGATCATAAAGAACTCTTTTTCTAAAAACAAAAGAAAGAACAAATAAATGAGCTCATATTGATGAGGGTGGAGAATCTGATGCTTTGTGCGTGAGGCTCCACTATCAGCAAGATCTAGTGTGAATGCGTGTGCATGATGTGTGTGACTGGACTGTGACTGGACTGACCATGTGGACTAAAGTGTTGACTGACTTGACACTGAGACAAAGACTGGACCAACGTTAGGATGAGTAGATGTTGACAAACAATTCACGACGCCGGTAAGAAAAGGGTGGATGCTTTGCTTTGCTTTTGGCAGGAGCAGGAGCACAAGAGAGAGAGGGAGACCGAAAGGTATCGATTTGTCACATGGCATCGGTTTGTCACATGGCATCGGTTTGTCACATGGCATCGGTTTGTCACATGGCATCGGTCTGTTAGGTTTTGGGATGAGAACGTGTTGGATGGTTATCTGTCTTGGTCTGGTGGAGGTCTCTTCCCATAAGAAGACTGATGACTTTTTCATTAACACTGAAGTGTTTCTTTCTTCTCTCTCCCCTCAGATGACTTCACACTATAACCAAGGACACCTCATAGGGGATCATCTGATTGTGGCTTCTCTAATAATCTTTCTAATAGTAATATTGTTCACTGTTATGTTACAGAGTGAAGTGAGATTAGTGCTGTAAAACTTCCACAACACTGAACAGATGCCACCACAGATATGTTGAAATCTCAGTCAAAACTAGCAAAAACAAATGAAATCCATGAATCAGAAATGCTGATTGTTGAACAGATAATTCAGTCTGTACATGAGGAGGATCCACTTTAGACTAAACTACATACAGAAACACAGGAACCAGGGCACAGTGTAAATCCAGGACCTCTGTGTGCAACAGCTGACCTGTATGAACACAAAACACTGATTGAAGTCCACGTTGATGCTTTCTGTCTGTTTAACTTTTACATTTGAAGCAACACATTTTACTTCAAACACACAGATCAGGTAGAAAACTGTGGATTAGAAAACAAATTCATCAAGAAGGTCCTGAAGCAAGAAGTTCATCATTGCATAGAGTAAGAAAAAGGACATGAATCATCCCACGGGTCTGTGCAGTCGTTATATTATCATCACCTAAATCATGTCTGCATACTGTGTGTGTGTGTGTGTGTGTGTGTGTGTGTGTGTGTGTGTGTGTGTGTGTGTGTGTGTGTGTGTGTGTGTGTGTGTGTGTGTGTGTGTGTGTGTGAGTGTGTGTGAGTGTGTGTGTGTGTGTGTTGCTTTTTTAAATCTTCTACTTAGAGTTCAAACTTGGATAGTGATAAAAACATTGCACTGCTTCATTTAATATCTAATTGAACACATCTGTGATTGAATTTGAATCTTAAATGTTTTGATTTCAAAGATGTGGTTCTGATACGAAGGAACAGAAAGTAAATTGTTGCCATGGATACAGTGAGACAGACGCCTCAGACCCTTATTTTTTATTTCTTTGACTTTTTATTTTATTGATTCATTTCTTTATTTTTACATTTTAAAAAGTGTATTTGTCTGAATGAACTAATCCCCATTTCCCATGCTTTGTGTCACTGGTCATACTGGGAACAGCCATAGAAAATGTTTGTAAAGAAGAAATCTTAAACATGAGCAGATTCTCAGGCGATTTCTGTTTCCTAACCATTGTTTCAGTGCACACGTCCCATCACTACATGTGTGTTAAAGATTTCTTTGGGATCAAAATCATCCACTGACAGTTATCAGTACAAACAGGATGCAAAAATCCAAAGTTCAGACTTCAGAGTTACTAAAACAGAGATGTGAGGAAAACTGGTTCTTCACACGACGTTTCATGTGTGAACAGTAGAGGTGGTTTCATTTTCACATGTAGGTGTTGCAGTGAGGATTGCAGGGAGACATTTGCTGAATAGCTGCAGCTCTGCTCCTGTAGACTGCCTCTGAATGTGTGTGTGGTAATAAAGTCATTTTAATTAAAGTCACCTGTCAGGGAAAACTTTGTGTTGACTGAAGAAAGTTCACTTCTCTTTCATTGCAGCTCCACTCTTATTTTTGATGCACTCATTTGTTTCATAAATTATTTCAATGATTTTGCCACAGCTCTGCATTGTCAGGTCGGAGCATGTGTGCTTTTGATGAAATGCTGATATGATGACGCTTGATTGGGGAAAGATTTCCACAGGTGGTGTTGTTGGTCTCCTTCTTCCAGTTTTCTTGTTGCTGCCTCTCTCCTCGCCTCAGTTGCTGCAGCTGTATCATGTATGTTGTTATGTTACATACAAAGAGGAATTTGTGACATTAAAGAGTAAAGATTCTTCTAATTGTTTTCATCTCATCTCCTACTGCTTTAGTCTGCGTGGACAATATATGAGTAAATCATTACCAAGTCAGATTATATTTGGAATATTTCAAACAGAGGACATTACAGTGAAATCTGCTTTCAATGTGACATTTACTTTGATCCTTTAAGACACAGTTTATACATCAGACAAGCTGTTTGCAGAGCGATTAAATGTTTGATATTGTTGTTAAAGTTGTACAGATGAGCGTTAATCACCAACAGCTTCATTCATGTGGATGAACTGGACGGTTCCAGGGAAACTATCAGGATCACACGCCTCCAGTGGTCACTGTGAGTAACTACAACTCTGCACATACAATAATTAAGATGAAGAAATGTTTTTATTGTAGAAAGATGAACCAAATGTAGTTTGACTCTCTGACAAACGATGGCAAGATAAAAGTAGTTTGTTAAAAAAGACACAAAAATGGTAACAATGCAAACAAATACAAACAACAGCATATCCTGATATGAGGCTCACAGATCAGGATCAGTACAATACGTAGCAACCGACATTGATGTTGCCATGGTGACCGCTGCTATATATAGTGTTTCTGTTACCTCACTTGTCTTAAACATCAACGCTGGCTGTTTTTCATTTTACTAATGAGTTCACTCTCTTCCCTCACTTTCGTCTCTTCCTCGTGTTTGAGCTCCTCTCAGAGAGGATTTAAGAAAGAGCTTTGATGATGGCTGTAGCTCAGGAGACAGAGCAAGGCATCTAATGATCAGAAGGTTGGTGGTTCAATCCCTGACTGCTCCAGCTGGCACACAAAGTATCCTTGAGCAAGACACTAACCCTCTCCGATGCATCCATCAGAGTATGAACGTGTTAAACAAGAATCAGTCCATTCACCATGGAAACATCAAAGTAGAAAGTGATGGCAGTTATGATTGGCTGCACAGCTGGATCACATGACCAGGTGAGTGGTACAAATAACAGGAAGCTTCTCTTGTGGCTTTAATAATCATTTGAATTGATAACTTGTGATTTACAGACTGTTCTTTATCTTTTCATTGTCGTCTGAAACACAGAAAAATATCAATGTTGGAAAATATGACATTTATATCTAGTTTCTACAGGATGGTTTAATTCTCCAAAGGCCACCACAGACATGACAAAGTTATTTCATCATTATAATGCACAAAAACAAAAAGCAGGATGAGCCCTGCTGCTCACCAAACTTGTGTTGAATAATAATTTGTGAATCATTTAGTTTAAAACATCAACTGACTGAATCCATGAATCTCATCATGTGTTTCTGAGTGAAAGACACAGACATGAACAGACGGAACTGTTTCTCTACCAGGTAAGACTAACTACACAGAGTCACTGACTCAGGGCCAAGGAAAAATCTTCCTACAGTCTTCTTCATAAGTTTGAAAGGAGAAATCTCAAAATCAGAAGTGTTTCTCAACCCAAATCCAGGATAAAGAGGTTCAGTGAATGTGGTGTGGAAGGTGTGGAGGTGGATCAGAGAGTCAGAGGAGACTCTGTAGAAGGACAGAGTGCCAGCAGGACAGTCCACATACACTGCTGCTCTGTTAGAGACAGAGGAGGAGGAGGAGGAGGAGGAGGAGGAGGAGATGGGTGTTTGTCTGTTATTGTGCCACACAGAGGAATAATGATCAGAGCAGCAAAGACTCCAGGACTGATCATTTCCACCAAACACACACTCATCACTCCTTCCTTTCCTTTTGATTCCTCTGTAACTCACTGATATCCGAGCCCTCCTCGTCCACTCGACCTCCCAGTAACAGCGACCAGTCAGACCATCTCTACACAGCAGCTGTTCACAAACATCAAATCTGTCTGGATGATCAGGATGTGACTGAAGCTCCTCCACATGTGTCACCTTCCTGTTGTTGTCAGACAGTTGGAGCTTTGTGTTCACTGTGTTTGTGTCGATTGTGAGTTGACAGGAATCTAAGTTCAAAATACTTATTAAATATATACATCATTGATTTAATGCCAAATAATTTCATTTCCAACATTTACAATAAATTAATTAAAAATTTAATGATTTTTAAATAAATGTAATTAATCAATTAATAACACATTTAATTAATTATTTAAGAATCTATTTATTTAATTCATTTGGGCCCTTCTAGCCCTGCAGCTGTGCATGTGCTCACATATCCACTGGTATGTGTCCTACAGGTATTCTCACAGCAGTGCTGCTGAACATTAAATGACCAGCAGATGTCAGTTCTTCATAATAAGCAGTTAAACTTTGTGTGATCTGCCTTTGGGTGAAGCAACAAAGCCGGAAAAATTGGACACATTCACAGAGCTTTACCACACCATCACTAGACAACAATGGAATTATTTTAACTAAAAACAAATAATCAGAAAGTCTTCTGCCTGGTCTCGTACCTCTGTGTTTCTGTAACATGAATAATGAGCTGAAATTCTCCTCACGACACCACCGATCAGCTCGAAGGGCCCTCGAGTTTACCTGCATGCATCCTGTTCACCTGTCAGCTGTTTAACACCTGCTGCTTATTCAGCAAACACGCCCACATTACCTGGTGACAGTCACAGTTTAATGTGGGCCGCTGTTTGTCAATATAAAATAGTTTAGTTCCAATATTGTGCACATAATTTGCAAATGCACCATATTTTACAGACCATGAGGCTCACTGGATTATAAGGCGCATTAAGCGAAACAAAAATGTCGCATGAGTCAAACTTTACTCAGCTCATTCTTCTTGCTTCCTCCACTTCCGTACCATTGATTCATTCATGTTTAATTCTCTCACAGCTGCTTTATTCCCATGTTGGGAAGGGCGATGGACACTAAGATAACTACAGAATACTTTATAAGTGAACCTGATGCTTTAATCAGGATTTGGGCTATTTGCATTTAAATTAAATCAGTAATATAGTTCTGCCACTTATCTGCTCTAATGACTGGAAATCTGATATCCAGTCACCAGCACAGCTCACTCACTTACAGTCACTGACTTCACTGTTTTTGCTCCTGAGCAAATCAGTTTGTTTTAGATTAAAGTTGTTTCATAACTGCATCATTTTACTGAAGTTTAATGTGTCAGCGGAGCACATGTGGAACTGAACCATTCGCTTGTCTTAATTATCTGATGTTTATATGTGTTACACTTTTTTAATCTTTCATTTTAAATTGAAACTAACATTTAAAAACATTTGGTACAATGTGGAAAGAGGAAGAGTATTTCCAGCAGGAGCAGAAACGTCTGACTCAGCATGACGATGCTGTTGGTGGATACTGAAGAGCTCAGCCTGTCAAGACAGGATTAGGTTATCGTTTTCAAAAATGTTTATTCAATTATATTCTGAGGCCAGTTATCTGGTATAATCTTTGGAAGTCTATTAAAATAAAAATGAAATCAGATGTGTGGACTTTTGGTTGTTTTTTTGTTCAATAAGCAGATGTTGGTGTTTCAGCAATGCAGTAACTTAAGTTTAAAAGGCTTGTTAGAAACTATGAAACACATCATACAGACTTGTGGACATTAGAAGACGACTAATAATCATCATGAATAAGACTAAAGGCAGGAAGGTGTCCTTTATAACTAATAATATTAATAACTAATAATATTAATATCATAGTCTGTCTGCAGCTGAGACAATACAAACTCAAACTGTGGGGAGAAGATTATATCACTTCAGTTTAAATTGACCTTAAGTGCCACATTTTCACAGACTTCTTTATTTACAGCATTTTTTACGTGCTGTATAGATTATACAGTTGGGTCCATAAATATCTGGACAGAGAGAACTTAGTTTCTGATTTTGGTTCTGTACATACACTAAAATCTATTTTAAATGCAACAACTCAGATGTGTTTGAAGTGCAGACTTTCAGCTTTAATTCAGGGGGTTGAACAAAGAGATGCAGAAAAATGTGAGGAACTAAAGCATGTTCAACACAATCCCTTCATTTCAGGGGAAATGTAGAGGAAAAATTAGAAAAATTAAATAACTTAATTAAATTGATTAAATCATAAGATTGTCAGCTGATAACCAGCTTCATGCGACCGCTTATCCTGGTCCCAGTGTTAGGGTCAGTGAATCCAGTTAACAGAAAGATATCCTGGATATACTTGACTGACTTTTTAGACTCAAGATTAATAATCATTATAAAAATTATAGTCTAACATCCAGAAATCTGCACGATGTGTTTCATTATGTCTAACAAGCCTTGTACAGTTAAAGCTAACAGTTACTACATGCATCAGTACATTTCTATATTTTTATATCTATAAAAATAAATCTGACACTTGCCAGACTTTATCAAAGCTGTGAGCATCACAGCAGAGGCCTTTGTGTCAAAGTAGCTGAGGATCAAACAGAAAAACATGAAGGTTTTCCTGGCCTGGGATTTTATACAAATATTCTGCAGTACATCAAAAACAAAAGAAAACCATTAATGAACATATGAACATGACCTGATGCTGCTGACGTGAAGCAGAGCAAAGTTACAGAGGTTTGATTACAGACACAGCTGAGCGTTTTGCAATTTTGCATCATTTTAAAAAGTTTAAATTTGTTCAGTATTGAACGGCAGAAACAAGGCTTTGTTTTCAGAAGTAAGTAAAAGAAAAAAAACAGCGGCCGACAGGCTGTAAGAACGGTAGACTTGTGCGTAACAAGCAAGCGAATAATGCAGAAAACAGGAAACTGTTCTAGAAGTACAGAGAGAGAGAGAGAGAGAGAGAGAGCTGTGCATGAAGTGTGATTTTATCCTGGTGGCAGCAAAACAATCAGAGGGAATTCATGACGATGTTTATGTGAAGCGTAGTTTGGAGCTTCTTTTGCTGCTGGTTTACTCAATATTGTTTGGAGAGACATCAAACCTGCAGCTTCAGAATCAGCTCAAAAAGGGCGTAAACACAAAGCACGGAAACATCAGAATCAGCGAGCTGTCGGCTTTCAGCTCGTGTCCGTGCCGTCAGGTGAGAAAGTCACATCTCACTGATTCTGATGCGTCGGTGGCTCCGCGCTTTGTGTTTACGTCTTTGTGCAGAATCCATGTTCCTGCTCTCATTTACTGTTTTAGCTGTTTGGTGGTTGTTGAAACTTTGGGAGGTTTAACCTGAGATTCTGGCGTTTTGGCCAAAATAAATTTATATTAAAAATCGATTCAGGATTTTAATGAATCGATATCACGTTATCCAAGCCAGAATCGATTTTAATCGATAAATCGATAATCAAAACCACCTCGATGCATATACACGGGTCACACTGCTTATTGAAACCCCCCAAACATCAGATCTTAATCAGACAGGTTTTTGTTTTTTGTTTTCAAAGTTTAGACTTTGCTTCTATTGGACTTTTTATCAGTAACACGTGCTTACTTTTTGCAGGAACAGTTGAAACTAACATAAATAAATAACTCCAGAGCTGATAGTCAGCAGGGGGTTTACAAGTTGTGGCCGCGTTGTCGGCGGTATGAGCTCGACCACTTGCAAGGTGAGCTGGCAGACATCACTGAATTCATCAGAGATGATCAGGTTCATTTTGACAAAGTGAGCAGATATTTAACCTCCTAGGACCTGGCGTCCACATATGTGGACATCACAATTTGGGTTGTTTAGACCAAAATACTACATTTTGCTCTACAAGGGCCTGATATCCACTCACAAGGATGTTACACTGTCACTGTGCTATCAAAATTTTAGACAAATATCCTCATATGTGGCTCTCATTTTTCTCAGAAACAAAAAATGTGGTAATTCTTTGTTTTTACATTCATCAGGTCCCAATCAGCCCAAATATCAAAGAGAAATTAAAAATGAATGCCACGGAGGAGTTTGGGTCTTAGGAGGTTAAAGATTGTGCCACTACATTCTTGTCTAGAAGATATTAAAGTGTATTTGGTGACACACAAAATAGGGTAAAGTTTAAGTATAGTTTGGGTCCACACATGTCCAAACCCTGGTGTGTAGGCCTACTTAGTTTTGAGGAATTGTCATGGGACCGGGGTCTGGGTGACCCAGGGCCTGTAAGAAGTTATGGACATGTGTGTTTTTGGTGCTGCTGTCTCCTGTTTCCATGTTTGTGTATCTAGGTGTGTGTGTGTGTCAGCCAGGAGCCTGGCCACACCTGCGGAGGAGAATTACTCACACCTGCAGCTGATCAAGCCTCGTCAGAGGAGCTACTTAGGAGTGTGGTGGAGCTGTCTCTGATGCTGGATCATTGCGTAACTTCACGTTAGTCTCTTGGCGAGTTAGTTAAGGTTAGTCTGCTGCATTGTGGTGTTGCTGACGGCTGCCTCTTTGTTATTCCCCAGGAGGAGTGTGGAGACGAGAGGGCAGCGAGCACGGGGTGCTCAGACACTGAGGAGTGGAGACAAAGAACACTAACACTGGCAAGAGGACATGTCAGAGTCGGGAACGCACTGGGGATTTATTGTTGTTTGGATTATTTAGCATCACTGTAAATAAACGCACTGACCTCATCAAAGAGTCCAGCATTTGGGTCGTCCTTCCCCTCATCATAGTCTGCCACGCAGGCCGTGACAGAAAAGCCCACTAAAAGAACGCCCACCAGAGCAAAGCAATGGTTTTGACTTGATCAGCATTAACCCCGCCCCCTGACTTTGATGGGTGAAGCTGACAAATAAAATGTATTTATGAACAGCGATGCAGGGCCAGGAGTAGCAACGTGAATTAAATAAATACATCATTAAATAATTCATTAAATGTGTCAGTAAAATAATTAAAATAGAAAACAAACCAATAATTGATTAAATATGTAATTAACTAATTTGAATTGTATATAAACAAATAATGAAACATTTTAAATGAAATTAATGGATAATTCATTATTAATATATTTCTTTAATTGACTATGTACATTTTTAAATTAATTACTGAAATAATTAATTCATTAGTGATGTATTAATTTAATACAACCATAAAATACCATAAAATTGCTAATTTACTCAAAATCTATTTAAAACATCAATATTAAAGGTTAAATTATGATAATGAATACATGCAACTATAACTGATGACATAAAAATGAGGATTTCTTCAGCTGAAGCCAAAGTGCTGACTCATTTTTCATGTTACTCTCAAATGTTTTCCTTAATAACAATAACATAATTACACTTTAGCCACAAGAGGGCAGCAGCATTAATACAAGTCACATGTATATAAAGGTACAGTGATTATATTACAGTGATTTTGACAAAAACAAAACAGTTGATGGCAGTGTGTTTTTCCATGACAGAATAATTACGCACACCCCACTTTGCAGTTATTTATTGTAAAAAATGTTTGGAATCATGTATGATTTCCGTTCCACTTTGTGTTGGTCTTTCACGTGGAATTCCAATAAAACTGATTCATGTTTGTGCTGTAATGTGACAAAATGTGGGAAAGTTCAAGGGGGCCGAATACTTTTGCAAGCCACTGTAAAGTTCACTATCAGTAACATCATAGCACCACCCAGCTGTATAGAAACTCCGTCATGCTAGCTAGTAGCAGTACGAGTTATTGTAACTGACTGTAAAAAGTCAGCACAAGGAAAATAAACTCCACCTAAACTTGGTTTATATCTGACCCAGACAGACTGCAGGTCATAACTTCTTACCTGAAGTTCAGTTCACCTGACACTCGGACCGGCGGCCGCCTCGGGTCTCTGCTCCTCCCGGCTCCCCTTTCCCTCATCCACCTGCTGCCTCTGTGGAAGCTCCGCCATAGCCACCACCAAACAACTGACTTATTTTTACATATCGACCAGCATCCGGACAATCCGCCACCTTCCATCGTTTATACCGTTACAAAAAAATAAAAAAACATCATCAGCCCATAAAAATGAAAAATCACCATCAGTATGCCCGATGGCCAGTCCAGCTATGGTCGTGCCATCAGTTAACCCTTCACGTGGCAGCTGTGACACGCGTGCCCAGGGTTGCCGACCCCTGCTCTGAAGCATCTGATTTGGATTCCTGAGATCAAATATATTTTCCTTTGTGTTTGTTTTCTTCCCATTTGTGGCTTTAATGTAGTGTTACATCCTGTTTGTTTGCTTCCCTCTGTATACATGTCCAGATTCACTGTTATGTTTCTATTCTTACATTGCTGTGTGATCACTGTTCCCTCTGCTGACTGATGTGACCTTTTGTATCTCACACTGATACTTGTCATATTTGTATCTGCGCCTAAAAGATAAAAAGTTTTCCATGCTAAAACACAGCTCCACCTCCTGCAGTTCTCCCTCTGAACCACTAGATGTCTCTGTTATCTAAATGAAGACGTGCAGCACAGCAACCACAGCAGCGCTCAGATCACACGTGTCCTGTTATTATGTATAAAAGCATGAAACAGGTGAGACAGGTGGGATCAATATTAATGTTGTGGAAATATATGAAAAAGCAACAGAAGAGTGAAAACATTTCGTGTTTCTAGAAAGATCTTTCAGCTCATAGCTGCTCACAGACTGTATTTACAAGTGACAAACTGCAACTCTACAGTACATCTACAGTATATATCAAATATATTCTGTATTCAAATCTATTGAGTGATGTTTGAAAGTCTTTCCAGGTGAGTTTGATCCAGGAGGGTCTGAAGCCAGAGTCAGACAGAGACTGTGCAGAGACTGTAGAAGGACAGAGCAGCAGCAGAGCAGTCCAGATACACTGATGATCCTCTGTCAGATCCAGAGGGACACACAGGGATGATGCTGGACTCTACATTGTGTCTGACAGTGGAGCTGTTCTCAGAGCAGTTCACTCTGCAGCACTGACAGTCATCTGCACTTCTTCTCATTCCTCTGTCAGTCACTGCTGGATGAAGCTCTCCTCTCCACCTCCCAGTAACATGGCCCAGTCAGAGCGTCTCTACACACAAGCTGCTGCTGCTTCAACCTCTCTGGATCATCAGGACACAGCTCCTCCTCTCTCAGCACACACACCGTCCTGTTTACCATCATCAGCCCCACCTGCAGAGAGAAGAAGGAAGAGCAGAGGAGATAAACGAGTGTTTCCAGAGACTCTTCATCAGCTGTCAGTCAGTGATGCAGCACATCCAGTATAAAGAGCAGCAGGGACTTCAGTGCTGGGACTGTACTAGGACTCATTGTTGCTTCACTTTTTCTAATCTTTGGATTTTTATTGAAGTTGATGAAAATGTTTTTCCCTCCTAGTTTGAGTTTGGACTTTCATTCATTAGAAGAACCTTGGTGTGTCCACTCTGAGCTCTGTAGGAACCCCAACAACAAGCCCAACAATCCAGATGGACGGTTCCAGCTGTTAACTGGAGGAATTCCATCCAAACATCTGCTCTCACTAAATTCTTCCTCACCTACAGACTGTGTTCTTCACTGCTTTAAACTTGGAAATGAATGCAGTCATTGGTCTGCGTGCGGCTTTGTTCAGAGAGCTGATTGGCTGTTGACAGTGTTTGATCTGAGCGTGTCAGCCGTTACTATGGTGACCATAAAGGTCAGAAACAGGAAGTGTTTGTGTCCAATCCTGAAGCCTGTCACCATTCTCCTCTCACAGCTTCACTGAGAAGCTGCAGCTTTACAGGAAACACTGGATCTTTGTTTCATACTGACTGTGTTTAGTACAATACTGCTGACAGCACCACCCACTCACTCCATCACTCTACTGACCTCAGAGTCTCCAGTCTGTAGTCTGGACTCTGCTGAAGATCAGACAGCTGCTTCACATCTGGATCCTTCAGGTTGTTTCCCCACAGGTCCAGCTCTCTCAGATGGGAGGGGTTGGACTTCAGTGCTGCTGCCAGATAATCACAGCTGATCTTTGACAAACCACAGTAACTCAATCTGTATAAAGAATGAAAGATGTAAGTTTATTAGACAAAGTGTGAGCTTGAAATCATTCAGTGTTTCATCATCTGTTCAGAGCTGAAGAAGGTTCAGAATGTAGAAGTTTAGAAAATGGAAACTCCAAACAGCTGAAGCCAACAGGAAGCAGCTTCAAACAGGAAACTGTGCAGAGTTTCAGACTATATGTCCTGATGCAGCCAGTTGGATTTTGGAGATTTGAATCTCTGTTCTGTGACTAAGTCCTTGAATCATTTCTTCCAGTTGGTCCAACAAGACAGACTAAGTGTTGGACATGTGTTGTGGCTCCATTAGGGGAGCTTCTAAATGTGATGTGATGGCCCCTCTGGGTCTGTCAGGTCACAGGACTGAAGAGAGCTCAAACTGGGCACACAGTTGTTCCAGTCTGGACCAAAGACTCTATACTGGGACTGAGGGACTGCTTTGACTGCACCCACTGGGACTTTTTAAAGGCTCATGTTCTCACTTAGATCATCGATTTCTACTTACATTTCTTTCTGGGAAAAATGGGGATTACTTTGGAAACAGGAAGTATTTTCCCCAATAAGCAGCCCTGGATTAGTAAATCACTCCAACATGTTCTCAGGCAGAAGAAGCTGTCTTGTTATGAGGGAGAGAAGAAAAAGATTGAGGCACAGAAACTTGTTGAAAGAGAGATAAAGCAGCTAAAATCAGGTGTAAAAGTAAAGCAGAGGATGAGCTGAATAAAGGACACTCAAGGCTGGCTTGGAAAGGAATGAAGTCCATGGTGGGGATGCAGGACAAGGAGCAAAGATGAATGTGATGCTGAATCAGCAGAAGACTTGGACTCATTTGATTCCAGCTTTGATATCATTGATTTCAATGAAGAGCTTTGTGATTGTAGCAAAGGGCTGGTAGCTCTGAGAGTCCCACTGATGAGGTGTTTGTGTGGAAATCTCTTAGTGGGACCAAAGAGAGAAAAAGCCCTGGTCCTGATGCTGTGGGAGGGAAATGATTGAAGTGTGCTGTGAGGAACTGACTGGGAGATCTTCACACATTTTCCAGTCCTCCTTGGAACAACAGGAAGTTCCCAGCATATGGAAACAAAGGTTAAGTGTCCTATGGCACTCAGTGATGATGGTGCTGTGGCCCCACCACCTCCACCTCTTTGTAAAGGAACTAACTGTAATCTGAAGCTTCAAATGGAACTAAGACTTCCTCCACTAGGTGGCAGTGTCTGATGAGAAAGTGTTAGTGGAGCTGGCCTGGAGTCAGAAACAGGAAGATGCAGGATTTGGGCTGAAATGGGGAAAAGTGGTTCGCACTAGTGCCTTAAAGCAAGAAGGTTGTAGGTTGAAGCTTGTTGGCCTTTCTGTGGAGGTTGGATGTTCTCCCACAGTCCAATGAAATGCTGCTTAGGTTCATTGGTGCTTCTAAATTGGCTGTAGGTGTGGATGTGAGAGAGTGCTTCTCTGTCTCTCTCTGTTGGCCCTGTGATGGACTGCTCACCTGTGCAGGTGGACCACGCCTCTTGCCCTATGACAGCTAGGGCACAGGCTGCAGCCCTGTGAGCCTAAGCTGAATAAACAGTTAGCAAAAATGATCCATAGATGGCCTGAAATCCCCCAGTTAGCAGTTTGGTAGATAGCTATGACATGCTAATCCCATCCAGCAGCTGTATTCTACCTGTAAGCTGATCCCTGCTGAGCCAAAGCACTTTTTCATATACAAATTACAACCTTTAATAGAAACCTATTGGTCAGCATCTTATTAGCCTGCTGTTAGCTTCATTCCACAGAAAACTGAGAGAAACTAACAAAGTTGATAAAGAATAAAGAGAAATGTGCTGATTTAAAGCCTTTGAAGTGCTTCAGATGATCTCTGTCCACTTCTGTCCACTCATTCATTCATGTAAGCTTTCTAATGCAGCTTTGATCTTCACAGTCTGCTTCATGAAACTCATTCTAACCCTGAATGTCAGAGTGTTCCTCCTTCTCTTTCCCATCATTCATGCTGGCAGTGGAGGAGATTTGGATGTTGGACTGTGTTTTGGATGATGTGTGTATGTTTGTGTTGGACTGCTGTCTGTAAAGCAAACGCACATTTTGCTTTGGATTTCAGTGTCAGACAGACTTTAAGGTGGAATGAAGAGTTGGAGAGTTTCACAGTGAATTATCCAGTGGAGGATTTTTCTTCTTCTTTGAAGGTTTGAAATGTGAACATTGTTCTGCTGCAGTCAATGGACTAAACCAGAGAAGAAGAAAACAGACTTTACCATGAAGATCCTCAGTGTGGATCAGTATAATATCAGCCTGATGTCTGCAGTTTAGTGTCAGCACAACTTTCACATCATATTCATCTCAGCGCAACTAAAACATGCTGACTGACCTCAGAGTTTCAAGTCCACATCCTGGACTCTCCAGGAAACCACACAGATGCTTCACTCCTGAATCCTGCAGCTTGTAGTTGCAGCTCAGGTCCAGCTCTCTCAGATGGGAGGGGTTGGACTTCAGTGCTGCTGCCAGATAATCACAGCTGATCTCTGACAAACCACAGCCCCTCAATCTGTATAAAGAATGAAAGATGTAAGTTTATTAGACAAAGTGTGAGCTTGAAATCATTCAGTGTTTCATCATCTGTTCAGAGCTGAAGAAGGTTCAGAATGTAGAAGTTTAGAAAATGGAAACTCCAAACAGCTGACAGAGTTCATACGCCTTTGTCAGGGTCAAATTCAAGCAAGACCATGTGAAAATTAAAACACATCATCCTAGGTGAACTTAAACACCTTTGTTCCCCTTTTGTTAAGACATAGAAAAGTACACCACACAAAAATACTGCAAAAGGAAACGGTCGCCTTATATACATAGTGTATAAACTCAAAATGCACATTTCACTTCAAATTAAGATTAAGGCTTTGAACAGATCACATAGTTCAGTTCAACATATAAGACTTTAAGAATGCACAAGCATCTACTTAAAATCTATTTAATTTATCATCCATGATATTATTTTGTACAATTCCAATGTATTTTGTTCATCTCCCTTAAATAAACAGGCAGTCTTAAAGTATGAAATATTCATATACAAACACATATAAATGTGTGTACTGTCTCAGTGGCTGATAGTACCCCACAGGCCTCAGTGTGAGCTTGAAGACATTTATAATGTTTAAGTAGTTTAATGTGCAGGTGCTGACGATAAACACATTTTGAATGAAAGCCGGGGAACTTTGGTAGCACAGAAACAAGTGGCTATTCTTTGTGACTATATGGATCACTCACAATACCATTATTTCACACAAAGGCACCAAATTAATACTCAAAAAAGCTGCAGCAATACACACAAATATAAACAGTACTTGGTGACAACTTTGCTTTTAGCCTTTAACCCTTCTTGACTACTTTTGATGTGGCCTCTATATTTTACCTTTAAAAACAGTTTATCTTGCCAATCTGTTATTTTCTCATTTTGACCAACTGTATCAGCACAATTTATCTAAATTCAGACAAAATTTAAAATACAAGTAGAAAGTGATATTTTGACTGTAAAAACCACACACATGTTTAACGAATCATCTTCATAACTTGAAATGCAAATAGAGATTGTACACTTTTAAAAATACGCACACGTTTTGCAAACAACAAAGTTATATGGTACTATTTACCAAAAAATGCAGCCAAGGCTCAGACGTTTTTCATATAATCATTTCAAACTATTTACAGAACAATCAGGTGTCAAACAATAGTTTGTGTCACTCTAACACATATGAGAACAGCACAGGGATAAACCTGCAGGTCTGACAGCAGGTGTGTCACTCAGCGTTTACACTGCAATCTGCCTTTGTTGGCTTTAAGGCAGCAACTGTGACGATCACTAGTAGAACTGACACACAAAACAAAACAACAGCTACACACTAAATACACAAGACAACAAACTAACTTGAGACCAAACACGGTAAACGTCACAAATCTCTCACGTATCAAAACTCTCTCTCTCTTTCGCTCACTCGCTCTCTCTTGCCGGTCACTCCTAAAACTTCCCCCTTTTGCTAAACAACCAAATGTCATGTTTCCATATCATTTTTGATTGGTCGACATGGTACATTTTCCCACCTATAGAGCTTTGGAGCGTGATGTCACGGGAGATGGGCCACGCCCCCTTCCGCCATGACAGTAGGCCAGCCAAAGGATACCATTTCAGCTATGGATCGTACGTGTTGTGTTGTCGGTTGCAACGTTAGATCACACGATCGTGAAGGCAAGAAGCTGGATAACGGGCTCTCTTTTCATCGTTTTCCGTCCTGGAGGCAACGTGAGGGATCCCATGTATCCGATATTACTAAACAAAGACGTCAGGCTTGGATTGCAGCGGTGAGACGAGCGGATATCGAGTTCTCTGCAATCCCCAGCTTTTTGTTGGTTTGCTCACGGCATTTTCTTTCCGGTGAGTTCTAAATTAATTCATATCACTCTTGAAAGGCTTTTAGTGTGATTTTCAACGTGCTGAGGTCATAGATAATGAGATAAAACATGCTAATGTGTGATGCTGCAGAACCACATCATGTCGACTGAGTAGCTTATGATTTGGCATTATTGCAGGCAAACCAGCATATGAAATGGATGTAACAAATCCAGACTGGGCACCAACACTGCACATGGGGCATGACGACATACCTGTATCAGACTCGGACCGGCACTCAAGGCGTACGCAACGGAAGCGAAAAAGAGCACCCATCGAGGTAAACAACCCCCCCCCCCCCCCCCCCTCTAAAAACATACTAAATTGCTATCACTGTACACTAATCCGCACATAACTTCCAGATGAATCACACACCTGTCATTGGAATATTGGTGTACATTTACCTTATGTCTAATTTTATCTTACAGGCTTTCGTTATGCAGCTGCAGAGTCTGAAGGTGTGCCCCGTGCAGAAGTGATTGATGAAGATCTGACAGAAGACCAACAGCAAAATCACAATGTCATGGAGGCAGTGGACAGCAGTTGTGTTGGACAAGTGGAGGTTGAGGTAGCAGCTGCAAATGTGGATATACTGAAGAAATGTAAACCTTTTAAAATGATGACAGATTACAAACTCTCAGCTGTGTCTGTAATCAAACCTCTGTAACTTTGCTTCACTTCAGCAGCATCAGCTCATGTTCACATGTTGATTCATGGTTTGCTTCAGTTTTTGATGGACTGCAGAATATTTTGAAGGTTATCTGCTATAAAAAGCCAGAACAGGAAAATCTGCTTCATGTGTTTCTGTTTGATCCTCAGTGACTTTGACACAAAGGCCTCTGCTGTGATGATCACACCTCTGATCAAGTCTCACAGTGTCAGCTTTGTTTTTATACATATGGATATGTGCTGATAAATGATCAGAGTTATAATATTTCCCACTGTCTGCTGTGTGCCGTGACCTTTGACCTGCTAAAGACAGTCAGCTGTGGATTATTCATTGTTGTGTCTGATACTTAGAACTGTGAGGAAGAACACTACACAGTTCATCAGGGTCCCCTCTCTCTGAATCAGGAAAGGTGGGCAGGCCGCGTGTGGGCCGCGGGCCATACGTTGAGTCTCACTGTTTGAAATGTGAACATTGTTCTGCTGCAGTCAATGGACTAAACCAGAGAAGAAGAAAACAGACTTTACCATGAAGATCCTCAGTGTGGATCAGTATAATGTCAGCCTGATGTCTGCAGTTTAGTGTCAGCACAACTTTCACATCATATTCATCACAGCACAACTAAAACATGCTGACTGACCCCAGAGTTTCAAGTCCACATCCTGGACTCTCCAGGAAACCACACAGATGCTTCACTCCTGAATCCTGCAGCTTGTTGTTCCTGCTCAGGTCCAGCTGTCTCAGATGGGAGGGGTTGGACTTCAGTGCTGCTGCCAGATAATCACAGCTGATCTCTGACAAACCACAGTTGATCAATCTGTATAAAGAATGAAAGATGTAAGTTTATTAGACAAACTGTGAGCTTGAAATCATTCAGTGTTTCATCATCTGTTCAGAGCTGAAGAAGGTTCAGAATGTAGAAGTTTAGAAAATGGAAACTCCAAACAGCTGAAGCCAACAGGAAGCAGCTTCAAACAAACACAACAAGAGAAAAAACTCTGAATGTTTCACATTAAAGTCGTACATTTCTCATAAAAACAGGACAAAGACTTGAAAAAGTCGTGTTTTTCCTTCCAGGAACCACAAGGCTTCACTTTTAAAGGTGAAGTGTGAAAGAAATGGACATATTTGAAGTCCAACACCTTTTTCCAGTCACATTATTAAAGCAGACAAACTACAAGCTCATTTTCATTCCAACAAGTCATCTTCTGACCTGGACTAACAACACTGGTCTCTATGTGCAGCTGGCTGTGAGACCAGTGCTCAGGGAGCGTCTACAAAGTGCAACACTGAAAGAACATCGCACACTAGCTGTGTCCCAAAACGTCGGCTGCATCCTTCGGAGGACCCGGTATTCGCGGTCTACGTGGGCCGGGTCCTTCAAAGACCGAAAAGGCTGGAAGTGCGAGGCTGTGAAATGGGACGGTCGAGCCTTCAGATTTGCGTCACCGCTGTGTCGGTGGAGTTTAATAAACTCGGCCGTCTGCTCCTTGCTATCTAAAATATAACAGGACACTGGCGTAAACTCTCGACCGTCTCACACTTCTGTTTAATCAGTTTCCTGTTTAACGTTTATTCAGCTGTGTGAAAATCCCGGAGGAACTTTGATCTCAGCCAAACCGATTTACTCCGGAACAAATAAAACACAGAAAAAAGGCAAACAATTACATTTTTAAGTTATCCGAGTGACTTATATATCATGTTTAACCTGAGTAGTGAAAGAGCGGGGTCTGAAAACGATGAAGCCGGGCGTCCGCTGCTCTCGCCGGCTGGAGTGACCATTGAACCCCCCGGCTTGCTAGCGAGCGGGTGGGTAACAGACGTCTCCGAAAACGTCGGCACACTTTTGCAAATATGCGATGTCTTGATAAACCAAGCAGATATTTGAAGTTTACACAGCTACTTTCTCGCCTGAAAATATGTTAAAAGTTTATTTTGTGACCCAGAAAGATTAATAAGAGTAATTTGAAAACTTAGTAGCTGCCGCCATTGTTGGCAGCTGAAATTTGGCTGGGCCGCGCTATGAATTCTGGGATATGGTGGGCCACGAAGGACACACCCGACGAATCCTTCAAATTCGGGGAAATGAAGGACGCATTTGTCGGGCACATTTGAAGGAGTCGACAAATACGGACAGCCTTCATCGCCTGGCTGTGACGTAATCGGCCTTCAAATGCAGCCTCTGGAGGATGCAGCCGACGTTTTGGGACACAGCTACTAATTTGCTTCCATCATCCAACCTGAAGAGGAAACAGAGACGGCTCCCCTTCAAAGTAAAAGTTGCTCCTTTTGGACACAGTATCAAAGAAAGTCTACAGTATAACATAGAAAAGACAGAACAAAGTTTTGGTTGTTTTTAAATTGTGCAGAAATGAAACTACACTAAGCTCAATTATGTGACAGACATTTCATCCCATGTCAGTTTGGCCTCATCCTGGGCCGGATTATCCAGCACACACTCTGACCACAGGTCCATGTTGAGCAGGATGAGCTGCTGGCTAATCTGGAGGCTGTAGCAGCAGCTCACAGTCACAGTGGATTTCCACTCATGAAAAAGCTCTGGCTGCTTCATTTCTCATCTCATATCAGAGACTTTAATGCTTCACTGAAGCTGTACTGTGATGCTTCCATATTCCAGTGAGGCCTCCATAATGATTTCAGCTGTTCTGTACACACACTGTGTGCCCTGTATGGCTCAAAGTCTCTGCAGCCTGTTTTTATCTGCTATCATCAGATCTTCATCATCCTCATTCACATCCCTCACACACTCTACAGCCTCATCAGCACTGACTTCATCTTCACTGACTGATGGAGCACAACATGAACCTGTGGAGGCTGAAACACTGTCCTGTCAAACATCTCCCCGTCACCACTCCACTTCTGTCAGCCTTTAAATGAACCCTGCTCAAGTCTGTCACTTCTGTTTGGAGCCAAAAGAGGTTAAAGATTACGCCACTACATTCTTGTCTAGAAAATATTAAAGTGTATTTGGTGACACACAAAAAAGGGTAAAAGTATAGTTTGGGTCCACACATGTCCAAACCCTGGTGTGTAGGCCTACTTAGTATTGAGAAAAGCCCACTAAAAGAACGCCCACCAGACCAAAGCAATGGTGTTGACTTGATCAGCATTAACCCCGCCCCCTGACTTTGATGGGTGAAGCTGACAAATAAAATGTATTTATGAACAGCGATGCAGGGCCAGGAGTAGCAACGTGAATTAAATAAATACATCATTAAATAATTCATTAAATGTGTCAGTAAAATAATTAAAATAGAAAACAAACCAACAAAATATGTAATTAACTAATTTGAATTGTACATAAATACTTAATGAATTATTTTAAATGAAATTAACCGATAATTCATTGTGATTTTGTTTTGTGTTTTGATGAGCTAATAATCAGCTCTCTTTTTCTCATTGTTGTTCTAAGCCGCTTATCCAAAGGTAAGGCACTACCTGTTGAATTATTTCCAAAGTGTGCCAAATTGGACATTACAAATTAAAGTCTACTCACTGAAATTACTGGGGAATGTCTGCTTTGATTTTGATGAGAATCTCATGACAGTACTGAGGATTTAATGCAGTTGGACTGCTAAAAATGATTGAATGCGGTTGGACCGCTAAAGGATTTAATACGGTTGGACCGTGGAAAGCAGTTGGACTGCTGAGTGATTTTAGTATATTAGGGAATTTGGTTATTGTTTGGGGTGGAGCCCGTATTGGTTATAAGGTTGGACCTGCTTCAGTCTTACACTTTTTTGGCTGTTTTACTGTTGTTCCAAAGTATTATAAATTATTCAAGAACGTCAGTTGGACTGATAGGAAGCGCAGTGCTCAGAGGTAACGCTTGCCAATGCCAAGGACGCTTAGGCATTGTCCTCGAAGAGGGATAGTCAGTTGGTCACTGTGGAGCTTGGGGCACTCCAGAATAACTAGGAGTTAGAGTCTCCTTACCGTTTGGAACGGTAGTCTGCGCTTTTTTGGCCAGCAGAAGTTGGACTTCGGGCGTGTAACTTTAACTTAAAACTTCGGGGTAAGCCTTGGCTGTGAAATGCCAAAAATAGAGCTTCAGGCAAAGTTTGGGTTGGTTGACGCTTTTAAATTGAGTTAGGGATTTTAGAGATGAGGCCAGAAACTGTTGGACAGATACTGGTTAATTGATCACAAAAAAGTTGGACTTTATCGGTTGGACCGTTAACTTAAATTTGTCGAAATTGTTTAGGCGCTAAAGCTGCCAGATGTGACAGTGGTTGTAAATATAAGACGTCTTTGTAATATAAAATAAGAGATCTCTGTGTGAAAGGAGTCTGAGGCAGTGCTGGAGCTATTTTTAGACTGTGTGTGTGTGAGTGTGAAAATGCAAATTAGTCAGCAGTGAACTGTTTAAACCACAGTTGGTTTTACAAATACTGCTGCAAACATTGTTGAGTGTGTGTTTAAGACGCCATTTATGTTCATTAGAGGGCTATAAATAAAGTTTTGAGTTGCCGTAGTGGATGTATAGTAATTGACTGAGTTTTGATATATAAATATAGTGAGTGCACTGTATATATTTAAGACTAACATATTACTTTTAGGAGTAACCTCTCATCAGCAATAAATGCTGGTGTGTTTTATTTTTTCTATTCTATGTGTGTGCTGTGAGAATTAATAGAGGTTTCAATTGTTTTCTTTGACTTGCTCTTTCTGATTATGAAAGGCATGTCTGAAATACTCTTAGGAAAGTGTGTTGTGAGTATATTCCTCAACTCTTGTCACAGTTTAAGTGTGTGAATGCTGTGAGTAGCAGGTTTTGAGTGATTGGGTGTGATTTGTACAAAATAATAAATAATAATAACACTATGAAAGTTGATAGTAGAGTGAGTGCAGAAGTGGAAGTGTGAGAGAAAAGGCGGTGTGTGTGTGAGACGATCTGACAAACGCAAAGAATTTAGTATATTTAGAAGTGTGTGCGTGAAATAAGGGTGAATTGTTTTAGATCAAGACTTAGTAAAACAAGAGTTTTATTAGCCTGTAAAAAAAACAAAACAGGAGAGATAGAAACAGAAAATATGGTTCTGAGCAGCTGCAAGGTTGACAGGAAATGGTGTGTGTGACAGGAACTTTGCATGCCCATAAAAGGAACTGACTGTGACAAGTGAGCACACAGAGAGAGAAACATACTGTCAAGGCTCGGCTGTGTGGCAGGCAGGAGGAGGACCCAAACGCAAAACTCACAGACACGGGGATGAACTCAAAATCACAGCTTTAATGCTGGAATGGCAGAACATAGGAAATACAAAACTAAACTGGGAAAAGTAAACTAACATACGCAGAGAGACACAGGGAGATCCACACAACATGAGGGACGACGTCACGCTGAACAGAGGGAGACGCAGACAGAAATACACAGAGGGTTAACGAGGGAAGTGGGAACACACGGGGAACACAGGTGACACTGATAATCATAACGAGACAGGGCGGGGTGAACTGAACACTGACGGGAGAGGTGAAACAGGAAGTACAGAGGTTCAGACAGGAGGAGAGAGAGCACGAGTAGAACACCAACGTAACAGGCAGGGGAGACACGGAATAAACACGAAAAGGGGACGAGGGCTCATAAATACATAGAGGGCACACAGGGGGGAAGAGAGAGCACGGGGAGAACTTAGACATAATGGGCAGGGGAAGCATGGAATAAAACATAAGGAGAGACGAGGGCTCACAGATACACAGAGGGGCACACAGGGGGTAAGAGCCATGAAGGGAGAACACTTAGGGAACAACACAACAGGGCAACTCAGAAAACATGGCCTAAGCAAGGAACAAAATACAAACATACAAGGAAACTAAGAACACTGGGCCAACATGGCCCAGGACCATGACAGTACCCCCCCCTCAAGGGCTGGCTCCAGACAGCCCAAACACAGAAAAACAAAACCAAACAGAAAACAACCCAGGGCGGGCGGCGGGGGCCCAGGACGGAGGGCTCGGAACAGAAAACAAAAGAAGAGCACAGCAAACACCGGAGCCCAAGAAAATAACCCAAACACAGAGCAGTTCAGGGGGCCGACCATGCGGAAGGCAACGGCGGAGACGTGGAAACAGTTCAGGAGGCCGGCCGTGCGCAAGGCAACGGCGGCGACGTGGAAACAGTTCAGGAGGCCGGCCGTGCGCAAGGCAACGGCGGCGGCGAAGGAGACGACGGAGCAGTTCAGGAGGCCGACCGCGCGGGAGGCGGCGGCGACGATGACAGCGCTGGTCCGGGGGCCGACCGTGCGGAAGGCGACGGCGGCCACTCAGGCGAAGGCGGTCCGGGGGCCGGCCGTGCGGAAGGCGACGGCGGCCACTCAGGCGATGACGGTGCAGTTCAGGGGGCCGGCCGCGCGGAAGGCAGCGGCGGCGGCTCTCCAGTGTCAGGCGTACTGGCCGAGGCCCGGTGGGCACAGGACCAGTCGAGACGGGACCAGGCGAAGCACAGGCTGAGGCTGCAGCAGACGAAGGCTCCGAGGAGGCTGCAGCAGACGAAGGCTCTGAGGAGGCTGGGCCAGACGAGGACGAAGACTCTGAGGCGGCTGGGCCAGACGAGGACGAAGACTCTGAGGCGGCTGGGCCAGACGAGGACGAAGACTCTGAGGCGGCTGGGCCAGACGAGGACGAAGACTCTGAGGCGGCTGGGCCAGACGAGGACGAAGACTCTGAGGCCGGACCAGGCGTAGCAGATGCAGAGGCTGAGGCCGGACCAGGCGTAGCAGATGCAGAGGCTGAGGCCGGACCAGGCGTAGCAGATGCAGAGGCTGAGGCCGGACCAGGCGTAGCAGATGCAGAGGCTGAGGCTGGCCCAGGCGATGACGAAGCGGTCGCAGATGGCGGCTGGACAGGCTCCTCGGGCCCTCCAGCTGATGCGGCGTGAGGCTGAACGGGCCCCTCGGACCCTCCAGCGGAGACAGGAGGCTGAACGGGCCCCTCGGACCCTCCAGCGGAGACAGGAGGCTGAACGGGCCCCTCGGACCCTCCAGCGGAGACAGGAGGCTGAACGGGCCCCTCGGACCCTCCAGCGGAGACAGGAGGCTGAACGGGCCCCTCGGACCCTCCAGCTGACGAGGCGTGAGGCTGAACGGGCCCCTCGGACCCTCCAGCGGAGACGAGGAGGTGCTGGCCGGGCTCACTGGAACCCCCAGCGGATGAGGTAGATGGCGGCGTGGGAGCCACGGAGTCCTGGATGAGCTCATCCGAGCTTCCAGCAGGAGCTGATGTAGAGCCAGAGAGGTTTGGGACCCCTGGCTGAATGTTAAGCCGAACAGAAGACCGTATTGCTATCGGGGACTGGGCCAATGGTTCAGGTGCGAGCTGAGCTACTGGAGAGGCGGATGAGAGTGGGAGCTGAGCTACTGATGGTGGTGAAGTAGATAACTGCACGGGGGACTGAACTGAGGGCGTCTGCACTGGCACAGGGGACTGAACTGATGTCTGTTGTAACGGAGGTGGTGAGAGTGGAGTAGGCAGTGGAGTAGATGACTTCACAGGAGAATGAACCAGAGGTGAGTGCACAGGAGATTGAGCTAGAGGTGGTAGTGGTAGTTGAGGGGAAAGTGGAGCTGGTGATTGAGTGGATGACTGCGCTAAGGGATGCTGCACTGGGGACACTGGAGGCTGCACTGGGGACACTGGAGGCTGCACTGGGGACACTGGAGGCTGCACTGGGGACACTGGAGGCTGCACTGGGGACACTGGAGACTGCAGTGATGGTTGTAGTGGAGGTGTAACGGGTGAAGGAGTGGCTGAAGTGGCTGTGGGTCGGGCGGCTAGTGGCTCAGCTACAGGGTATAGTAACGGCAGGGCTATGGGTTGAATGACTGACTGAGTAGCAGCCTGAGTGGCTGGGTGTAGTGACGGTTGTGGTGGAAGAGAAACAGGTGGTAGTGTGGATGATGGAGCTAAGGGCGACTGAGTGGCAGACCGAACTGATGACTGAAGCGATGGTAGAGGTGAAAATGGAGCTTGTGGTGGAGCTAACTGAACTGAGGGTGGCTGCGAGGGAGCTAACTGAACTGAGGGTGGCTGCGAGGGAGCTAACTGAACTGAGGGTGGCTGCGAGGGAGCTAACTGAACTGAGGGTGGCTGCGAGGGAGCTAACTGAACTGAGGGTGGCTGCGAGGGAGCTAACTGAACTGAGGGTGGCTGCGAGGGAGCTAACTGAACTGAGGGTGGCGGCGAGGGAGCTAACTGAACTGAGGGTGGCTGCGAGGGAGCTAACGGAGCTGTGAAGGGCTGCGAGGGAGCTAACGGAGCTGTGAAGGGCTGCGCAGGCGATAAGCAGCTCGCATTGACTTCCGCCACACAAAACACAGCCCCTGAATGAACAGTCATAATGTCTGGAAAAGACACAGAGTTCTCACTCACCACAGCAGGTGAATTAGAAGGCCGAATGTCCGGCTGTGGGGTGGCGCGTCGGCGGCGTGAATGCCGTTTTCCTCGGGAAGCCGGAGGTGCGGTGATGGAGGAAACCGGCAACGACGGAGAGATCGCGGCCGGCTCCTCATCCTCCGACCACATTGCTGCGAGAAAAGCAGCGGGTGAGTGACAGTCAGAGTGGAGGGTGGATGGAGAGGAGTCCAGTGGCAGCAGCGTGGAAACGTTTCCCGATTGCGGCGGTCGCTGTTGCGGTATGACGAGCTCGCGGATTTGTACTGTCTCCTTGGCTTTCTGCAGATTGGACAGTAGGCCCGAAAATCCTGAGAGCTCGTGGAGATGGGGATTCCCTTTGAGAATAGCCTCGATGGCGTTTATCCCAATGGACATGGTTTTAATGTCCGAGGCGTGGGAAACTCGCTCCCACAGGCCGAAGATGCGGGCCAAATCGCTTTCCCGGGAGGAGCCTGCTGGGTCCATGTCTGGTGACGTCGTACTGTCAGGGCTCGGCTGTGTGGCAGGCAGGAGGAGGACCCAAACGCAAAACTCACAGACACGGGGATGAACTCAAAATCACAGCTTTAATGCTGGAATGGCAGAACATAGGAAATACAAAACTAAACTGGGAAAAGTAAACTAACATACGCAGAGAGACACAGGGAGATCCACACAACATGAGGGACGACGTCACGCTGAACAGAGGGAGACGCAGACAGAAATACACAGAGGGTTAACGAGGGAAGTGGGAACACACGGGGAACACAGGTGACACTGATAATCATAACGAGACAGGGCGGGGTGAACTGAACACTGACGGGAGAGGTGAAACAGGAAGTACAGAGGTTCAGACAGGAGGAGAGAGAGCACGAGTAGAACACCAACGTAACAGGCAGGGGAGACACGGAATAAACACGAAAAGGGGACGAGGGCTCATAAATACATAGAGGGCACACAGGGGGGAAGAGAGAGCACGGGGAGAACTTAGACATAATGGGCAGGGGAAGCATGGAATAAAACATAAGGAGAGACGAGGGCTCACAGATACACAGAGGGGCACACAGGGGGTAAGAGCCATGAAGGGAGAACACTTAGGGAACAACACAACAGGGCAACTCAGAAAACATGGCCTAAGCAAGGAACAAAATACAAACATACAAGGAAACTAAGAACACTGGGCCAACATGGCCCAGGACCATGACACATACGAGTTAAACTCCAGGCAGATGAAGCAAATGGAGGTTTTAAGAAAAGAAATGAAAAGGATATTAATTGTATGCTTTAGTGTGTCAATACAGGTGGACTTCTTTCAACCTAGAATCTTGAGTACAAAACCATTGATTAACAGAATTGGGAGGAAAACAGGCCAGATTTTGGCTTAAAATTTTACAGCTTGACCTCCCACTTGTCCCGATCCTGAGAAGAAGCTCATAGGACAGTTAATCTCCTGATGAAGACCGACAGAACATCGTGGACTTCAAGAATTAACAGCAGGCAAAAGACAGTGCAACTGAAACTACACTGACGATACCAGCAGCAGCATGGAAGAAAAGCACGTGATGGAAAATGCACGGTGAACTGCAGGCTGGTAAGAACAGTGTGACATAACTGTTTAAAGACACTGAATGGGATATTTTGCCAGGCTGGGATTTAATCTAAAAGGAAAATACTGAAAAGAGCAACGGAGAAGAAACAGAGAAGAAACAGACTGTGTTTGCTGGGGATCACAAGACAACAAAGGACACTAAGAGAAGGGCACAGGGGCCAGTGGGAAGGTGAAGCCCAGACGAGTTCGACTGCGAGAATAGAGGGTACAATTGGGTTGAAATTGAAGCCGGAACTCAGGATGGTTTAGGGATGTCCACGTCACAAACAAAGAGGTAAACAAAAAGAAGGTAAAATAAAGAGAGAAAATAACTGACAATTACATTAATGAATAGAAGACACACATACAGATATTACATAGATTTATTTTTAGGATAAAGGGGAGAGCTTATACGTAGAAATGACTTTTTATACATATTGCATTTTGTGCCTTTAAGGGAGTTGTGGCTCAATTCGTCTCTTGTGGGTCACGAGCCTTTGGCTAGCGCTATGATTAGCCAATCTACTGTGAGGATGATATGAGTTATTGAAGGATTGCACACGCTTACAGACACAGAGTCCATAAACACACATGACAGTATTGATTCCAGGCAAAAGGCCTCAAATTAATTTAGCGTTTAACTGAACTTGAGCTGGCCCTGTAACAAGTGACAGAAAAGAGGAACTGAATAGGAGTTTCTTGCTTTAGAGAAGGACCAAAGGAAGGAAAGCATATATTTTGGTTAAGTCTGATAAACTAGAATGAGAAGGTATTGTTACATCAAAGGAGCAAGATGAAATAAAAAGGCTATACCAAAAACAGGCTATAACATAGGAAATGTGAGTTTTAAAATGAAGTTAGTGTTAACACACAGGAGTTGTTTCAAGGCAGCGTTTAGCTGTGATAAAATGTATGCAGGAGTAATTGCTTATATGTTTAAACTTAATTGATTAAAGTGGTTGTTTTTTTTGGATCTTTTAGTAGAATAGGCGCTTATAATGATTTTCTTGTGAAAGGAGATTCTAGGTCAGAGTGGAGGCCTTGCAGCAGCGAGACTTCTGTGTACAGGATGTTGATGATTAGATAAGGCAAGCGACAGGAAACGCATGCAGGGACGTGAAAGCAGCGTTTTAAGAGTTTTAAAATGATGAGTAACGTTGAAGAATATATATAAATACAAGTCAATAAGTCAAGAAGATAATTAGGATCAGGCTTTTGATTAAAGAGTCCCAAAGATGATAAGTTAGGGAGGTGCAGGAAAAGGTGTTTTGTTTGCTTTACAGAAGATCTCGGCGACCACAGGGGGGTGAGGATCCTGGAGGCCCGAGGCATGATGGACCACAAGAGAGGGACGCAGAAAAAACCTAATCTTACGCATGGAGTGTTCTCGAGGGGGAGCTGGTGTTTATTACTGGACCACTTAGATGACATGAGGTTGTCTGATTTGCTGAGCCAGAGGACGGCTAGAGAGGGTCAGAGCGGGAGTGGTGACCCCGATGTCCATGATGCCATGGATGGACATGGAAGCAGCTGAGTGGGCCGAGGAGTGACCCAACACAATGTATTGTGACCTCTGGTGTTCCAGAGGTCGAGAGAGGGAGTATTGAGATTGGAGAGATATTTTGCTGCTATTGTTAATAATCATCATCATTACCATTGCATTAATAATATAATCTACAGAATTGATATTGCATTCAGATGTTTAAACAGTGTGTGTCTTTCAGAAAGACTAAGTTGCAGGCTGACAGGAAGTTGCAGGTTTGAAGAGTGTGCCTTTTGCAGAACTGAAACCGAAAGCAGAGTCTACGTGCAGGTTATTTTGAGGAGCCTTTAAGGACGAGGCACACACTTAGTTAAAGAGAATCATTTATAGGTGGAAGTTTAATCATGTTTTGCTCGGGGTTGCAAAAGAGCAGTTTGTCGCAGAACTGCTGCTGATGTGTCAAGATGATAAGCGAGCATCCGGCAGTGACAGGAAGTACCTGCCA
The DNA here is from genome assembly GCF_963969265.1 of Rhamphochromis sp. 'chilingali'. Taxonomy (NCBI): domain Eukaryota; kingdom Metazoa; phylum Chordata; class Actinopteri; order Cichliformes; family Cichlidae; genus Rhamphochromis; species Rhamphochromis sp. 'chilingali'. Next base: position 12,413,007 of record NC_137929.1, read on the forward strand.
TGAAGATAGGAGATAATGTTCTTTTAAACTGTGTTAAAAGTCATTGTGGTTTTGATTTGACGTCTGCATATATTCTGTTTGTGACGTATGAGGGGGCGTCATTAAATTCAAGCCCTGATGGTATAAAATATCTGTTTATGCTTTGATTAAGTCGGAGATCAGCCCGGTCTGCGAACGGAGCTGGTCTTCCCACGGGTGTATTTCATTAAAATCGTTTGACCAAGTTCTGGACCATGGTTGTTTGTACTCTCCTTCCCCAATATTTGAACCTTAACATTAGTTTACTCAAAATAAATTTAAGACATCAATATTAAAGGTTAAATTATGATAATGAATACATGCAACTATAACTGATGACATAAGAATTTGGATTTTTTAAGCTAAAGCGAAGGTGCTGACTCTCTTGGCACGTTACTCTCAAATCCTCCCTAATAACAAGAACATAATTACACTTTAGCCACAAGAGGGCAGCAGCATTAATACAAGTCACGTGTATATAAAGGTACAGTGATTATATTACAGTGATTTTGACAAAAACAAAACAGAAGTTGATGGCAGTGTGTTTTTCATAACATACCAACCAAATTAAATAATAAAAACTTTATAACTTACAGAGCTTTTTTAGAGACTTTGACCACTGGCAGCAGCCTCAGAAGAGCCTCCTCTGAAGCAAAGTATTTCTGCAGGTCAAACACATCCAGATCTTTTTCTGATGACAGTAAGATGAAGACCAGAGCTGACCACTGAGCAGGAGACAGTTTATCTGTGGAGAGACGTCCTGATCTCAGGGACTGTTGGATCTCCTCCAGTAGAGAACGATCATTCTGTTCATTCAGACAGTGAAACAGATTGATGCTTTTCTCTGCAGACAGATTCTCACTGAGCTTCTCCTTGATGTACTGAACTGCTTCTTGATTGGTCTGTGAGCTACTTCCTGTCTGTGTCATCAGGCCTTGCAAACGAGTTTGATTAGTCTTCAGACCCAAGAGAAAACGAAGGAACAAGTCCAGGTGTCCATTGGGGCTCTGTAAGGCCTTGTCCACAGCACACTGGTAGAAGTATTTCTCTGTCTGAGAGCTTGTTTCTTGCTCTTCCAGCAGATTGAGTCCAGAGTTGATGAAGGTCAGGTGGACATGAAGAGCAGCCAGAAACTCCTGAACACTGAGATGAACAAAGCAGAACACCTTGTTCTGGTACAGTTGTTTCTCCTCTTTAAAGATCTGTGTGAACACTCCTGAGTACACTGAGGCTGCTCTGATATCGATGCCACACTCTGTCAGGTCTGGTTCATAGAAGATCAGGTTTCCTTTCTGCAGCTGATCAAAAGCCAGTTTTCCCAGTGACTCAATCATCTTCCTGCTCTCTGGACTCCAGTGTGGATCTGTCTCAGCTCCTCCATCATACTTGACCTTCTTCACTTTGGCCTGAACCACCAGGAAGTGGATGTACATCTCAGTCAGGGTGTTGGGCAGCTCTCCTCCCTCTCTGGTTTCCAGCACATCCTCCAGAACTGTAGCAGTGATCCAGCAGAAGACTGGGATGTGACACATGATGTGGAGGCTTCGAGCTTTCTTGATGTGGGAGATGATCCTGCTGGCCTGCTCCTCATCTCTGAATCTCTTCCTGAAGTACTCCTCCTTCTGTGGGTCAGTGAACCCTCTGACCTCTGTCACCATGTCGACACACTGAGGAGGGATCTGATTGGCTGCTGCAGGTCGTGTTGTTATCCAAAGGCGAGCAGAAGGGAGCAGGTTCCCTCTGATGAGGTTTGTCAGCAGCTCATCCAATGAGGTGGACTTTCTTGTTTCAGTCAGGATTTTAGTTTTGTTGAAGTCCAAATTAAGTCGACACTCATCCAGACCATCAAGTATGAACACAACCTGGAAGTCTTCAAGCCTGCAGATTCCTGATTCGTTAGTTTGATTAAAGAAGTGATGAACAAGTTCCACCAAGCTGAACTTTTCCTCTTTCAGCACATTCAGCTCTCTGAAAGTGAATGGAAATATGAACTGGATGTCCTGGTTGGCTTTGTCTTCAGCCCAGTCCAGGCTGTATTTCTGTGTTAAGACTGTTTTCCCAATGCCAGCCACTCCCTTTGTCAGCACTGTTCTGATTGGTTCGTCTCTTCCAGGTGAGGCTTTAAAGATGTCTTCTTGTCTGATTGTTGTTTCTGGTCTGTCTGGTTTCCTGGATGCTGTTTCAATCTGTCTGACCTCATGTTCCTCATTGACCTCTGCAGTCCCTCCCTCTGTGATGTAGAGCTCTGTGTAGATCTGGTTCAGGAGGGTTGGGCTTCCTGCTTTAGCAATGCCCTCAAACACACACTGGAACTTCTTCTTCAGTTGGGCTTTAAGTTCACGTTTACAGAGTGGAGCAAATTCTGAAAGTAAGAAATTCAGAAAAAAATATTATATAATAAATATCATAGCCTTTCAGTACCCTGAAAGGATGAATGTCTATTGGTCCATTTCTTGAGCTATTAGGAAAGATCAATATTCAGTCTTTAGAGAAGTTCTCTTACTGCTCTGCAGATGGTCAGCCATCTCATGCTGCTTAAGTCTCCTCAAGAAGTGGAGTGTGATCTTCAGAAATGCTTCTCTGCAGCTCTTTCTTTCATCTTCATCCTCACCTTCAAACATCTCCTCATCCTCCTTCTGGCTTTTTATGGTTTCTGGGTGATCTGGACACAGAACCTTCTTGATTTTCTCCAGCTCATTCTTCACAAACATGGTGATGTTGTCCTCCAGCCGCTGGAAAAGAAGACTATATGAATTACCCAGTGGTAAATGGACTGGTTCTTATATAGCTCTCTTTGATTCTCTGTACACACAAAGCATTTTATACAACATGCCTCATTCAACCAAGCACATTGTTCTATGCTTAAATACTTTCTTTCACACTCTGATGGATGCATCAGAGGGCAGCTTGGGTTTAGTACGTTACCCAGTACATTTGCCAGCCAGGGTTTGATTCACAAACCTTCTGACTAGTAGCTGACCTGCTCCCCTCCTGAGCTACAGTCACCCCAATCTGACTGAAATCATGGAGCCCAAACTCTGACTTATGTTGGACACACTGACAATCCTCTGGTCCACAAAGTGCAGCATAGAGGTGACTGAAAAGAACAAATGTAAACGTAGTACTACAAACCATAACCACAGAGTCCAGGTGTGTTTGATGTTGCTGTGCAGACTGACCAGTGGAAACCTCTGCTCTCTGCTGGTCCACTCTGTGGAGGAGTAATGTATAATTAGCTCATGTTATGTCTGTCCACACACAGACACAAGCTAAAGGTCCATGAAGTGATGTTTGGATGGGTTCAGTCAATCAGATGACTGTCATGGTGGAGCTTTGCTAGTCCTGCTGATCCCACTGATAATTAACAACTCAGTTTCCAGATGTCTGTAGTTTTCTGCTCAGTTTCTTTAGTCCCAACAGCTCTTACCATCTCCTGCATAAAGCTTTCCCTCCATGCTCAGATGCCCTGGAACAAGGTGCTCTCTTTATATCAGTGACTGGTTTAAAGGGACAACTTGCAGTGCTCGCCAAACTTTGTGTCAGCAAAAGTAGTTCTAATGTTTCTTACATTTATTACATTTTTACATTTTTACACACACAAATCAATGAACGCAAAAACATGAACTTTCCAGATATTTTGTTTTACAATGTTACAAAACTCAGTTCACAACTACACAGTCTGATTTACAAGTACAAAATATTTATGACCACAGTTTGAGCCGATGTATGTCCCGAGTCTGTGGACTCAGTGGTTTTGTTTTGATTGTTATTGTCTTTTGTTACAATTTCATTCTGATTAAGATTTTCTAGTTCTGAGGTTTTGGTTTCTGTGTTCCCTCTGTACTGTGTTAGTATTGTGTCTCTGTGTTCACTTCCTGTTTTATTTTGACAGTGCCATGTCCTATGTTTGTGTGTCTACTTTTGCTTCCCCTTGTCTGGTTATGTCCAATGAATCCTGCTGTGTCTCCCTTTTCTCATTCCCTGATGGCTCTTTTGTGTATATGAGCCCTTTGTTTTCTCCTGCTTGTTGCTGGTTCGTCTGTGTTGTCTCCCCGTGTCTCCGTTTAAGGTTTCAGGTTAGTTTTTTGGTTTTTTCAGTAGAGGTTATCTTAGCTTCTGCACAGGCCATCTCCACTGCACTTCACCGTTTCAATAAAGCTCACTCACTTCACAGCAGTGTCTGCATCTTGGGTCCTTTATTAAATTCAACATGGCTCACCCCGCTAGCCGTGACATAAGATGTGAAAACAATATCAAAAAAACATGAAGGACAAACAGGAAATAGTTTTAAGGTGCAGGGCCAACAAACTGAGTCTAGCCATAAACTCAGATTTGATTGAATTAGCATTTTGAATTGGCTGATCTGAGTTACTTCAATCAAGTCTATGTTCACTTTGAGTTAAGATTATACGTGATTGATGGAAAAGAAAAAAGCCATCATCAGCAACTGATTCTGATTTAGCAGGTTTTCAAATCTAAACGGTACCCATCCCTAGCTGGCTGTAGTTAAACCTTTACTTAAAAAGCATCCCTAGACCCAGCCGTACGGCTTATCTACCGAGCAGCGCAGTGTCAGAGTGAACAACACAGGAAAATGATCAGAGATGCCCAACTCAGATATTTCAGTGACGCACACATCCCGCCCGTGGAAAAGCTCCAAGTCTAGTGTGTGACCTTTTTCATGCGTGGGACCAGTAACCCACTAGGTCAAGTTAAAAGAGTCAATAATATTTAAAAAGTCCTTGACCAGAAGTTTAAAGTCACAGCAGACATGGATGTTGAAATCACCAAGGCAGCCTCATCAGAAGCCATAGCACACCCAGCTCTATCTGTCCATGAAGCCAGATAACACACACCAATGAGTTAAACTGCAGGAATGTCTTAAAGACACAAAGACCTGGATGGCCGCTAACTTTCTGCTTCTTCATTCAGATCAAACTGAGGTTATTGTACTCGGCCCTGAAAAGCTTAGAAATATGGTCTCTAAGCAGATTCTTACTCTGGATGGCATTACCTTGGCCTCCAGTAACACTGTGAGGAACCTTGGAGTCATTTTTGACCAGGACATGTCCTTCAACGCACATATTAAACAAATATGTAAGACTGCTTTCTTCCATTTGTGCAACATCTCTAAAGTTAGAAATAGCCTGTCTCAGAGTGACGCTGAAAAACTAGTTCATGCATTTATTACTTCCAGGCTGGACGACTGTAATTCATTATTATCAGGATGTCCAAAAAACTCACTGAAAAGCCTTCAGCTAATCCAAAATGCTGCAGCAAGAGTCCTGACAGGGACTAGAAAGAGAGCAGATTTCTCCTGTTTTGGCTTCCCTTCATTGACTTCCTGTTAAATCCAGAATTCAAAATCCTGCTCCTCACATACAAGGTCTTAAATAATCAGGCTCCATCTTATCTTAATGACCTTGTAGTACCATATCACCCTATTAGAGCACTTCGCTCTCGCTCTGCAGGCCTACTTGTTGTTCCTAGAGTATTTAAAAGTAGAATGGGAGGCAGAGCCTTCAGTTTTCAGGCTCCTCTTCTGTGGAACCAGCTTCCAGTTTGGATTCAGGAGACAGACACTATCTCTACTATCAAGATTAGGCTTCAAACTGTCTTCTAACTTAACGATTAAGTCCCTGTATTCCACCGTTATATGGAAATCAGCCATTATAACTTGTGTCAAATCTACTTGTACCTCACAGTTTTCTAAGTGCACAGAGAGCAGTAAACCTCAGAGCAGCAGCACATCAGACTGTGTGCAAAAAATCTAGAAGAGAAAATATTTTGACCCATTTCTAAATGATTCTTGTGACCATGCTGCACCACAACACCTGATCTCTGGTTTCCTCACCTCTTCAATCCCACTTTAATACTTGACTAAACTCATTTTCCTGTTTAGGTGTTGAGGCAAAGCCGCCCATCTACAATGCAGGCAACAGCAAACGGAGCTATTTTCTACTTTTGTGCTACAAAATGTTCAAGCTGATTAAATTCATTAGAATAAAAGTTCAGATAATTCTCTCATATTAATGTTGGAGGTAGAAATTCAGGGAACTTTGCACAAAAACTGGCAGAAATTTCCTTCAAAGACGGAGTTTTTACTTTAATACTGTGAGTACATTTCAGAGCCTGGACTCTTTTACCTTTACTTGAGTAAAGAAGTTGAATCAGTATTTCAGCTTTAAGAGGGTATTTTAACACAAACATCAGTCCTTCTACTTAAGTATGTTTGACTCTTTGTTTAATCATCATTTTTAATGATCAAATATAATTATTTTTGTTATTTGTGGATTTTAAATGTCCTTGACAGAGACAGATGATGATCATTATCCTGCACTGTGGTCTCAGGTTTGGTCGAGCTAGCACAAAGAATGGCTATGTTGAACTTCCTCCTGGGATCTACACTAAGAAGTGAGTCCAACATTAGCAGGGTCTCTTTCCTTTATCTGGATTCACTTTAGCATTCACAGTCACGTGAAGCTTGTTATTAACTCGATAAGTCAACCCAGGGTTTCAGCTGAGCGCTCACATGAAACACATGGTGTTGGCAGCATCTGATCAATCATATTCATGGAGACGTGTATCAGCAACAGAGCAGCTGAGTTTGCAGAAGGAAGTCAAACTAAACCACAGGAACAATATGAGGAGATTACACACATAATAAAATACTAGCAGTAACACAGCTGCTGCAGACAAATCAGTCGTGTGATCGTGTGTGAGAGGAGAAGGACTGTAAAGGAGTTTGGTGTTAAAAGCTCTGTATGAATGTGGGAGACTTTGAAGGGCTTTAAAAAGGCCAATATAAAATAAAAGGCAGCAAAATTGCTGAGTGTGAAAGTCACCAGACTTATCAGACCTCTGTGATTAAGACCTGTAAGAACACCTGTTTGTACTTGTTGGCATTATATCAAACACACACATATATTAAGCCTTTGTTTGAACTCTGGTTGAATTTATTACTTTCAGACTGTGAAACATCACAGAGGCTGCAGCTGCAGATCTTTTATTCACCTGGAAATTTACTTTAAATGTTAGATGGAAAATGTATTGCTCAGTTTAACCAAAGTAAGAACAAGAATCCATAAACCTTCATAAAGACAAACATCTCCCAGAACATTGAGCTGCTGAAGTGTCACTGAAGGGAAAAACTATTTGTCCTCCTCCATCCAGCAACACCTGAAACACCTGAGTGGAAGCTCCTCCCTACACTGTGTTTGAAGCAAAGCACAAAGGAGACACCTGCTGGAGCAGCTGGAGTCCTACAGACACTCAGCCTCTTCACTACACAAACACCTCCTACAACATCCACTCTTTCCACTCTGACTGCTGTGTTTGTGGAAACACTCCAACACACACCGCTTCACATACCAACATAGAAATGTGTGAAAAAGAGCTGAGCTGATATTAAACATGAGGATTTATTCAAAAATACAGAGTCAGGAACAACATCTAGACACACATTACCTCTCAGCAGCAGAAGAACAGCCTTTAAAGTCAGCAACAATACCCTTCGACACGTTGCTCTTTAAGGAAACACAGCTGGGTTCAGGTCCAGGAGATTCTGGCCTCTTATTGATCCTAAAAGAAAAACAATAAATGTCACAGCTTCATGAGACAGGAAGGAAAACTGGAAATATTAAATTAAAGACATGATGAACAATGTGAAACTCATAAAAATAATGTGCTTACTCTTTGTCACATAACAGTCTTTTGTTAAATTTTACACCAACACCCTTCGACATGTTGCTCTTTAAGGAAACACAGCTGGGTTCAGGTCCAGGTTCTGGATTAGTTTCAGGGTTATGTCCAGCTGAGCCTGGTACGCCCCACAGCTCTGGGCTTTAAAACAACACACACAGAGGTATGAGTGTGAATAATGATGGAGCAGTGATGTGAGTGCTGAGCTGTGACATGGAGAAGAGTCATGGACAGTTAGAGATGGTCATCTCACCTCTGAGCTTTGGTCTGGCTCTCATGTTCCCCACACAGAGTGCTTTTAGAGGGAGGGACTCCCTCCTCTCTGTCCTCACACTGATCCATGCTGCTCAATTCACATCAGCTCACACACACTTTCTACCTTCACCTGCAGAGGAAACACAAATCATTCATGTGCACATCAACTGAGAGCTGCAGAGGTCGTGTCTGATGTGTTGGACTAACATCCATCTGAGACGCAGCTTTCATCAGTTCACTACAAAAAGTGTCACAGAGCCCAGTTCAGCCTCCAAATCCTCCATTACTGTAGTCCTACAAAGCAGCAGGTCAAACATGGCTGCAGAGAGCAGCTTTATGTCAGTAACCATGTCCAGGACCGAGCTGACTGCTTACAGAGTTCATACTCTAACTGCTAGCTGCCCTGCTAGCTAAGCTAACTCAGTAACAGTGACTCTGACAGCAGTTACTGTGGAACAGCGGCCGAGCTCAGGACACATTCAGTGTGTTTAGTCTGAGTCCTGGACTCTGATTCAATGGATTCAATCCAGCTCAGAGTTTCATGTGTTCATCAGAATAAAATACATGTACTAATATAACAGAAGTAATGCTCTGAATGCAGGACTGTAATGGAGGATAAACAAGGTTTTTACAGCCTGAAAGAAACATTCAGTTCATGTATTTGTAGACAGTGAAGCAGTTTTTAATACTGCAGCTGTTTCCTTCACCTGTGTGTGTGTGAGCCACACCTTCATGTGCTGCTTTAGAAATATGTGGTCTGACTGCTCAGACTGAGTCTAGGAGGAAAGTTCACACGCTGGAGAAAGTTTTGTTCCTAACTTTGTCAGAGTTCGGCTCCAAAGACAAAGAAGACGGAGCTCACAGTCTGTAGATGGTCCTCAGTGTGTGTGTGAAGCACACAGGAGTGTGTTTATGTCAGCAAATCAGTGTGTGTGAAGAGTCTGAGGGAGTGTGTGAATGAGACTCAACACTGAACAGTCCAAGAAAAGCGTCTGGACTTCTTTAAGTTTAACTTAAAGAAGTCCAGACGCTTTTCTTTTTGTCTCCATAATGTCTCCATAATGCTGCAATGTTATCTGCCCCAGAAACACTGTGCAGAAGCTCTGATGGTGACACAGAAAAGTCACAGTGGAGATACTTCTGTCCACCTTTGATTAGACTCATTATAAAAAGGAAAACAAAGTTTGAACACAGTCATGTTTCCAGTTCACTGACTTACATTTATTTCATGGACACTCACTCTAACCTGAAGCACAGCTACAACCCAACATTGTTGAGGCCTCATCTCCTCCTTTCCTGACTGTAGAGGTTAAATATGCAACAACCAACAAATAAAAGAATTTGGTTCATTTCAAAGAAATTCACACGGTGACCAAGTAAAGTAACCGTAGTAAAGGAGACAACATCCCGTTGATGGTGGGATTATTTGAAAGATTTGCTTTAGTCACGTCACCAAATGCAGTTGAACCACCCGTGGATCCATGTTTGACCATTCTACCACTCTGAGCTCTGCTTTTTAATCATTTTATTATTATCATCATTCATTTATTCATTCTTTGGAGGGGGGCTATTTCCTAATGCCGCCCTAATAAGGTGATGTTCAAGGGGCTGTGTACCGGGGCCTGCGCTTTGTCTGTAATAACAGCTCGATTGCTTGCGAGGCGAGCGGGTCTGTCCCACGCTAAAGTAAGTAAAACCAGTAAAAACCACCATCACTTCATGCGGAGACCCCTTCTGCGCCAGCTGCGGTCTCAAGGCTGGAGCTGAACAACAACTCCCTGATAACGACTGTGTTGAGACTGTTCTTCCCATACTATGCAAGGCCACCTGGGTTGGCTGGAAGACTGTTTACTTAGCCTGGCAGGGCGAAGGACACTGTCCCAGCTGAACTCTGGACATTCATGTGCTATGTGCAGAGGTGGGTTTTTTTCTGTTCTCAAACTGATCTCCCTGTTGGAGCTCAGTCTGGGGGGAGTTATTTTTTTCTCCTTATCTTTCCTCATGTTGTGCTTTTCCATGTTATACCCCTCTGACCTGTCTTCCCCATGTGATGTTTGTGTAATGTATGTAGGGTCGGATGGGTAAGACGGCGCTGGCACGGCTGGCAGCCTTAACCCAATTTCCCTCGGGATGAATAAAGTACAATCAATCAATCAATCAATCAATCAATCAATCAATCAATCAATCAATCAATCAATTGATCGATCAATCAAAGCTCCTGGTCATGACGGCTTGACTGCAATCTTTTATAAATTCTTCTGGAAAGAAATAAAAGAATTTTTCTTCAAAACTATTAATGAAATCATTAGTAATGAAATGTTAGCAACGACAATGAAACAGGGTCTTATCTCCCTTATTCCCAAACCTGGTAAAGATAAAAGACTAATCGATAATCTACGACCAATAATATTAGATTGGTTTTAGATCTACTGGATCCTAATCACTTAATTGAAGATGATGGTGTGATTCTTTTTTTAGACTTTTATAAGGCATTTGATACGGTCGAACATCCTTTTATTTTAAAAGCTCTACCCTATTTTGGTTTTGGTAAACAAAACTTCATAGATTTCATTTCTTTATTATACTCTGACTCAATAGTTCTGTTTCTTTACCTTTTGGAACATCTAAACGCTTTAATGTTAGACGAGGAATCGTCAGTTTTTATAGAACATGAATGAAATTTCACTTTTCTCAAAGGCTTCTGGTTTGTACCTGAATATTAGAAAATGAGAATTATTAACTATTCATGATTGTGACCTAGTAGCTCTCTTAACATAGCTGTTAAAACTGACATTAAATATTTGGGTATTATAATGTCAAAGAACACAAATAATAGAGAAAATCTACATTTTGAGCAAATTACCCAGAAATCAAAAAGATTACAGGCTACAAAGACACCTCTCCATCTTTGGACGTGTCTTGCTTACTAAAACAGAAGGTATCTCTGGATTGATTTATCCATCACAATGTTTATATGTTTCCAATAGTCTAATCAATAATAAAAATCGAATTAATTTCAATTACATTTGGAGAAACAAGCAACATTATGTTAGGAAGAATGATATAGTGAAGTCATTTGAAGAAGGAGGTTTGAATGCGATTGATTTTGAAGCAATGATGGTTCCATCAAACTCAAATGGTTGCAATCTTTCATAAATAATTCAAACGTTATTTGGTTTTATTTCCCCAAAGTAATTTTGGAGAAGCTGGGTGGCATTGAATTTCTTTTAAAGTGCGACTTTGAAATTTCCAAATTAAATTATCCAATTTTCACAAACAGGTTCTCCAGTACTGGAAAATGATACACAAGCATATTTTTTCTCCACATACAAATTCGATTTGGAACAACAGATGTATACGATAAAAGAAAATCCATCTTTTATAAGGATTGGATGGATCACGGCATTTGGACGGTTTTACACCTTTTAGACAATGAAATGTGTTAACATATAACAAACTCATAGATCATTATGGCAAATCATGTACTCAGAGTAAATTCATTAAAGTTGTGAAAGCCATTCCCCCTGCAATGATTCAGATGTCTTCCCCCGATTGAACAACAACCTGTCAACAACATGCTGAGCTGTGACTCTTCTTCCCTCTAAAGTCCTGGTGTTAACACTCACCCTGCATCAGCTTCACCTTTTTTAAATTGGTTTTCCTTTTCAAACCGACGGATCATTTGAAGCCAACCATCCAAAAACTGCTTCAGCTGTGTTTGATGTTTATGCTACAGCCTGTTTACCAATATAATCAATATCAGATATCAGAGCAACAGAAACCTCGGTGATCAGGACGCTGGGACTGAGAACAGGAAGTGGCTCAAACGTCACAGTTTCATAACGTCACCCTGAACTCCACTCACGGAGTTTCTGTCGCCATTGTAGTTTTTAAAGTCCCGTGATAAAGGCGGGTCTTTCTGTAAATCCGCACTCTCATTGGCTAATAGCTCGAGATTGACACATCGTTATCCAATGAGCGTGCGGGAACTTCCGACATAAAGTTGTTTCCTTTGAAAAACCAAAGTCTGATTATTTTTGCCTCCACTGACGGAGCCTGTTGTTCCCGCCACAGAGACACAGTAATGTCAGAGCGGTGTTAACACTCACCCTGCCTCAGCACAGCTCTCACTCTCCTCCTGCTCTCTCACACTAAACGGAGGCTCAGCTAAACTCACTTCCTCTCTACTTACAGGAAACCAGCGCTCAGAGGAGCCGACCGGCCTCACATTTCACCCACAGACACGAATTATTTTATGTCATAAGAAGAAACATATTCATGTAAACACTCACCTGCCTCAGCTCCACCTTCCTCCGCCTGCTGCTCTGAACGGAGGCTCAATACTTTCACTTTCACTGCTGCTCCCTAAACACAGAGGATGCTGGGACTTGTAGTTGTTTCCTTCCAGTGCGGTCTTCCTCTTTGTTTGTGTTTGTGTTCAAGTTATTTCGATCATGTAAACATCAACATTAATTACAACAATTAATTACAGCAAAAACCATCATTATAATGATCTTGATTGATATTGTAATCTCAGTTTTCAACACAATTGTTCATTAACTTAAACAATGTTACAAGATAAATATATATTCTTAGTGCTTATTTTCTGATTAGACTGTTTTATGTATTTTAATAAGAGAGGCCTTTATAAACCAATCGCAGTGTGTGTCTGGCAGGAAGTGAAGCAGGAAGTCTGAATATAGCTTGTGAGCTTGTGAGAGACGTTTCAAAATGAAAACAGAGGAATTAGAGAATGAAAGTGCAAAGTAATAGTAATGAAAATGATATTAAATAAATGTCTTAGTGTGTTAATACAGGTGCCCATGGACTTGCTCAACCTCCTGGAAGAATACAGCAGAAAAATGATAGATTAACAGAATTGGGACGAAAACAGGCTTTGGTTTAAAATGTCACAGCTTCACCTCTCATCCTGTCCTTATCCTGAGAAGAAGCTTAAAGGACAGTTAATCTCCTGATGAAGACAGAAGACAGACAGAACAACACCGTGGACTTGAAGAATTAACAGCAGGCAAAAAGACAGTGCACCTGACCTACAACACTGAAGGGTCCAGCAGCATGTATGTTGATGGAAACATGCGCTCTGAATTACAAGCTGGAAAGTGTACCAGTGACATGACTGTGTGAAACCACTGGATGGGACTGTCTGAGTTCATATTTGCCATGCTGGGAGTTAAGCGCCAAGAAAAGACTGAAAAGAGGAAGAGAGAATGAAGAGAGAAGAAGAAACAGCTGATTTGGGCCTGTGTTTGATTTGGGAGGCCACACAGGAAGTTGAGAGAAGAGGGGACGAGGACCGGTGAGAGGTGAAGGCTGGACGTGTTAAAGTGACAGCAGAGGAAAGTTGGGTTGAACATTGAGGCTGAATTTGTGGGTTTAGAAACATCCAGAGCATCACAACAGAAAGGTAAATAAAAAAAGAAAGAGAGAGAGATAAAGAAATAAATAAACTAATAATACATAAATGAATAGAAAAATATAAAACACACATGTAGAAATTGTCACATGTGAAATTGTTTTTGGAGAGAATCAGAAGTGAGACAGTTTGAATCCACAGTTCAGCGCAAAGATGCAGGAATTAAATCTGATTATAAAAACACATCGAGGCAACGAAGACCAGCTTACACTCAATATTAATATGAACACACAACATACACGCAATGAAGACATGCTTACACTCATGAATGTGAATACATGACATAAATGCTGAATGGTGTAGATTTAACACACTTAAAGGCTGAAGCTGAGGAATAACTCAGGAAGTTGCAGGACAATACAGCGACTTTTGTGACAAGGAAAAAGAGACTGGGAGGACCAACCAGTGATTAGAAGCTTAAAGCAGGTTTAAAATAGTGAGTTAGAAGTGGTTTCCAGCTGATTGAGCAAAAGAAGTGACGACTGTAGAAATAAAAATAAAATAATAATAATTGAATTATGCAGCAATGTTTTGAATATGCATTTCTGTTGTCAGGGCAACTTCTCGAGATGTGACTCAATATGCAAATTAGTTGAATGAGTGGGGACAGAAAAAAAAGAAAAACTCAAGTTTCCTGTCTGAGACATGAGTGAAGTTTGCATTGAGAGAAATATATCTGTGACTGTGTGAGAAGAACTGTTTGGTAAAATATATGATAGCAGCCGCAGGACAATTAAATAAAGTCTGTGACTAAGTGCAGTCGTGCAGATCTGGAGAAGAAGTTTATAATTTAGTGATGACACATTGTTATAAAGTGTTTAGAAAGGGCTTAATGGGAATATTACTGTTGGGCAAACTGTGCGGCTTTAACAAGATTTTCTGTGTATTTAGCAGGTGAAACTCTGTCAGCTGACTTCAGACTGTCAGGAAGCTGAAGAACCTGAGGCCAACCACTGAAACATGATGTGGGCAAAATGAACAGAGGGAGGGATTTTAAAGGTGAACATTTAGGACTTACTGCAAATGTTACAATGTCAAAGTTACTGTGACTCAAACAGAGGAAATTCTGATTTTTTTCTTTCCACACCCAGCATGTTTTGGGTGTTATATGCTATTAAATACTTTTAAATAAATTAAAAAGTATTTAATAGCATATAACACCCAAAATATGCTTCGGTTCACATTTAACTCCAGAAAATCATCAATCAAAACATGGATATTACCAGACCACAGATTCGTGGTGACGTCACTGCTCTTTTAACTGTTTGGTGTCTTTGTTTGTTTGCTGGTTGTAGAAATGGTTTATATGAGCTTTGAGCTGAGAGTCAGAGGTTTCTGTGGACACTGCTCATGTCGGCACTTATATTTCTGACCTTTTCTTATAACCGATTAAACATGATCTCCTCCCTTTTGCCCCCATTTTTGGTGGTGTAGGTACAAATGATCAGGCATGACATTCTCATAATAAATAAGATACTGCAAATAATTATTTCTGCATTTGTGCGATTGAAGTGAATTGAAAATGTGTATGAAATGACACTGTTTTAAAGATTTGGCCTAAATAATTTTGGAGTGAATGAGTCTAAACATGACCTAACTAGTGATACCCTGTCACACACACACACACACACACACACACATACATACATACACACACACACACACACACACACACACACACACACACACACACACACACACACACATACATACATACACACATACATACACACACACACACACACACACACACACAGCATGTTATGCCAGTTTCAGCTGAAACTATGTTTCAAACCATGTTCCGGGTTTTTAGTTCACCATTTATGAGGCTTCAAGAAGAAAATAAAAGACAGATCTGAATGTTTGAAAATGTTTTGGAAAGATTCTGTAAAGATGAGATGAAAAATACTCAAAGGATAAATTTAATTGGTTTATTATTTAGATAAGTTGAAAAAAGTTAAACAAGTAAATGAAGAAACAAGGTAAAATGAAGTAATAATGAAAAAAGTTAAACAAGTAAATGAAGAAACAAGGCAGAGGAGAGAAAAGCCCAACAATCCCCTCTGAGCAAACACTTGGCGACAGTGGGGAGGAAAAACTGCCTTTAAACGGGCAGGAACCTCCGGCAGAACCAGGCTCAGGAGGGGACAGTCAACGGCCGGGACTGGTTGGGGGGGTTAACAGAGGTGGAGCAAGACGAGGCTACATCAGGTGAGGAAGCAGTAGCGTCTCTCCTCCGGAACAAGTGGAACCATTTTCTCTTTTTTTTCATGCACTTTTCCACGAGCGCTTTTTTCTCCAGGATGAGATTTCTCAGCTCATCGATGGTTTCTGCGTTTTGTTCTTCAAGTTTCTCACATCTTTGTTCCACCTCTTCCAATGTTGCTTGTTGTTCTTCAAGCTTGTCTTTGAGTTGTTTGGATGTTGCCTCCTGTATCAGCTTGTCCTTGTGCATGTCTGCATTTCTCTGTTGGACCTCTTTGTGCTTGTCTTCTAACTGCTCGTTTCTTTTCTGGATTTCTTGGAGCGTGAGCTGCAGGTCTTCATGTATTTTGTCTTCTTGTTGTTTTTGCGCCTGCATTTGAGTGTTTTCACGCTTCAAGTTATTGAATTCCACCAAAATCCCCTTAACGAGCTCGGAGTTGTTTCTCGCTATCTGATCGATCCTTCTCTGCATCTGTGAGCAGCGTTTCTCCAGTTTGTCCTTTTCTTCTTCCACTTTAGTTGCTTTGTCCTCCAGCTGATTACAAAACTCTTGCAGTTTTAGATTTTTAGACTCAAAGTCCTGGACGATACGTTTTCCTTCTTTCAGTCTTTCCTGCTGTTGCTCTTTCTGTTGAAGAAGGTCTTTATTTTGGCGCAGTGTTTCATCCAGGCTTTCTTTCAGCATGCGGTATTTTTCCTGCATGCTCTTCAGTTCGTGCTGCATGTCTCGTTGCTTTTTGTCCTGCTCTTCCTTCTGTTGGAGGAATTCTTTCTTTTCTTCCACAGCTTCATGGAGCTGTCTTTGGAGGAGCCGATTTTTTCGGTCCATGTATTGGAGATCCCGTTGTATCTTATCAGTCATCGTTTTCTTGTCTTGGAGCTGGTTGGTCATTTCTTTTAGTTCTGCACTCTTTTGCCTGTTTTCTTTAATGAGGTGCACAATCTGCTCTCGGGTCTGAGCAAACTTGATTCCCCAGCCCTCATTAATAATTTTTATGTCCGGCTGGCGCTGTTGTCTTTCTTCCAGCTCTTTATTTTGGGCTTCCATTCGTCTACACTTGTCCTCCAGTTGAAGTTTGTCTTCTTCAATTTGTTGCATTTTTTTCTGGAGAAGGTAGTTTTCCTTCCTACTCTCCTCTAACGCCCTTTGGAAGGATGAGACGCCATTTGGGGAAATTGGCCGGCCACGCCAGGAAGGAGAGGCGGCGTAATCTTTTGGAATTGGTTGTTTTTTTCTTGGAAACATGTTGGAGTTTCTATACGATGACTTTGAAGAGCTTGTGGTGAACGTTTTGTAGGCTGCAAACACAGCTGCTGCTGAAACGAACTAAAACTTGCTGTTTCTCACCCCTACTTAAGGAAAAACATCAAAGGACTTAAGATTCTTAAGATCTATGACATCATCACTCCCTAAGCCAATGAGATTGTCACAAGACATTTTGGAATGGGGTATTTTTTTTTAAACTGTTTTCAAACTTAACGTAAAATTTCAGTGTTTCCTGGTTGTGGACTATTGGTTAGTCCAGCCGATTAAGAAATTAATTGTCACAAACATCCCTAATATTATATAACAGACGACAGAAAACACGAGTTTTTTTTCTACTCAATAGAGGTATAATAAAAGTTTTTTTTAATTATCCTACTTTTTATAAAAGAGAACATTTATTAAAGATTATGTATTTAATTAAAAAACTCTGTTCATCTAAAGCAGGGGTCAGCAACCTTTAAGACCCAAAGAGCCATAATTGGCCTATCTGGGGTTGAAAGGCTCGATAAATGCACGGCGTTTCGCCGGGTACACCGGCTTACGCGAGTGTGACGCTTATTTTGAGCGATGAAAAAATAACAAAATATAATTTTATTTGTATATTGCAAAATCACAATAATCTTCCAATTTAGAACTACAAGTTAAAAAAAGAACTAACATAAATAAAATACACTTCAGCTAATTTATTTCCCCAAACCACGCGGAGCCGCACTATAAGGACTAAAGAGCCGCAGGTTGCCGACCCCTGATCTAAAGGGTTTAACAAAAAGGGGGAGCTTCCTGCTGGAAATTGAAATGTCCCCATGTCCCCACTGGGCGATCGTGGCTCAAGAGTTAGGAGTTCGCCTTGTAATCGAGCCCCGGCTTGGACAGTCTCGGTCGTTGTGTCCTTGGGCAAGACACTTCACCCGGCAAGACACTTCACCCGTTGCCTACTGGTGGTGGTCAGAGGGCCTGGTGGCGCCCCAGGGTGGCTGTAGCTACATCACCAGTGCGTGAATGTGTGCGTGAATGGGTGGATGACTGAGCGTGGGTGCTTAACTAGTTAAAAAAACAAACAAACATGTGTCTCTTATTTTTTATGTCACACAGGAAAGAAGCTTCAATGTCTGATGAGAAGACATTAATTTGTTGGTGTTTGTGGTGTTTGGTGCAGTTTTCTTGTTCTCTGGCTTGTTGTTTATTTACAGTGGAGATGAAGATCTCTAACAAGTTGATTTGTTCACATTTGCGCATTTTTAAGAGGAATGTGTTTTTTGAGTTTGTACACTATATGCATGTAAGGCAACCGTTTCCTTTTTCTGTATTTTTGTGTGCTGCTCTTTTAACAAAAGGGGAACAAAAGACATTTAAATCGACCTCAGATGATTTGTTTAAATTTTTACAAGGTCTTACTGAGGTGATGCAAAGTGAAACATGCTTCTTTTTTGGTAATGTGCTGGAAAAGCTTGAAAATTGACCTTGAATGTGCTTAAAAAGTGCTTGAATTTGACCCTAAAAATGTGTATGAACCCTGCATATATTGCAGTATTTACAGTTTATAGTAGGAATTTCATGGCAACAGCTAATCTTTATTTTGTTTACTGGGAAATGAAATGCTGCCAATTCACAAAGCTGTGCTTCAGCTGCACTTCCTGTTGTAGACTTGTGATGCACACAGGCTCTGTTCCAGCACTCAGCATGTTCTTCCTTATTTGCTCCACCAGGGGGAGCTCCTAAACTATGACATCTTGATAGGAGTGAACCAGGGAGAGGGGCTGAAGTTTGTGGACGACAGTGAGGACAACGACGGCATCTCAGCTGCGGCGTTCGACTACACCATCTCCAGCTTTGTTGACAACCTCTACGGCTACCCAGAGGGTGAGGACGCCACCTCTGTACACTGCCACTTTTTCAGTTATTCCATTTTACAGCCTCCTCTCACTTAACTGCATTTTGCAGCATCATCAGGTTTTGTCTCATTAGGAGCCGCGTTTGTTGATTTGTTCGTTTTTTTCTGTTTGCTGTATTCATTAAAATAAACGGATAATCGTCAAAATGACAAATGTGGACAATTATCAAAGCTTACATTACAATTCTGACAGCTTGAGTTCACATGAATTTTCAAAAGAATATAAAAAGCTGTGAAAGTGCTTTAAGCGTTTAAAACATGCGAGTAAAGAATGGAATCAGTAACATGTGAGCCCAGTGAAGTGCATCAAACAAGACGAGCGTGCTAAAGAGAGCCACTCATCCACATCACGGCGTGTCTGCGCCTTAACCTTTGAGGCTCTGTGGGCAGTAATGCTATCATCCCCCAGGTAGTGGGCTCCCAATCTCAGTGTCGGTGTTTCTGACAGATCGGCCTGCGAACCCCTCACAGCCGGACCACAGTCACAGTACAGACATGTTTGGATAATGCAGTCATGCTTCCTCTCTGCTGCCTGTCACTCCTTCTGTTATCAATATGACTTTTTTTCCTCTCTAGATTTCTCACTCACTTCCTGTTTACGGACCACCAGTGGGTGGCACCAGCTGTGGCCACTGCCAAACTCCATGCTGAGTTTCAGTCCCCAGTTTACTTTTACACGTTCTACCACCACTGCCAAACCGAGACGCGGCCCGAGTGGGCCGACGCCGCGCACGGAGACGAGATACGTGTTCGGCGTACCGATGATCGGTGCCACGGACCTGCTCCCGTGCAACTTCTCCAAGAACGATGTGATGCTGAGCGCTGTGGTCATGACTTACTGGACTAACTTCGCAAAGACTGGGTAGGCCTCATGTCACAGTAGTGTAAACTGTACACGTTACTGTATGTTCTCTGACAGCCTTCTAGTCATCTTGAATACTTGAATCTAGGTTGCTAGTTTAATTCCCGTGTGGCTTTGAAGAATTGAACATACTGGTTCACCAAAAGCATCCAGATCCCAGAGCAGCCGGTTGGTCTTAGATAGTTTAAAGGTTGCACAGAGAATGGGCCTCCTGTCTGTATTCAGTGTATTGATGCCACATGTTACTTATAATGGAGACTGAATATAACTTTGAACTGAAACGTTTAACCTTTATGCTCCACCAGGGACCCCAACCTGCCCGTCCCTCAGGACACCGAGTTCATTCATACCAAGCCCAACCGCTTCGAGGAGGTCATCTGGACCAAGTTCAACTGGAAGGACAAGCAGTACCTTCACATCGGTTTGAAACCTCGTGTCAGAGACAACTACAGAGCTAACAAAGTGGCCTTTTGGCTGGAATTAGTCCCTCATCTTCACAGCCTGCACGACGTGCTCTTTCCCACCACTACGCGCTCCCCCGCAGGCCGTGACCCCGGCACCATGAGGCCCAGAAACAACGTTCCTCGAACCACTCGTCATCCTTACCCTACCTTCCCATCAGATCCTGAGCCCGAGGGCTCAGAGCGCCCGCCCCAGGACCTCTTTCCCGGAAACACCCGCGACTACTCCACCGAACTGAGCGTGACAGTTGCAGTTGGAGCGTCGCTCTTCTTCCTCAACATCCTGGCCTTCGCGGCCCTTTACTACAAGCGTGACAAGCGGCACGAGATGCGCCGGCACCGGCTGTCCCCTCAGCGGGGCGGCCCCGCCAACGACCTGGCTCACAGCCAGGAGGAGGAGATCATGTCCCTGCAGATGAAGGACTGGGAGCACGACGCTCACCACGACATGGAGCCCCTGCGACCCCACGACATCCTGCGGCCCGCCTGCCCTCCCGACTACACCCTGGCGCTGCGCCGCGCCCCCGACAACGTGCCGCTGATGAAGCCAAACACCATCACCGTGATCCCCAGCACCATCACCAGCATGCAGCCTCTTCACGCCTTCAACACATTCCCCTCCACCGGCCACAACAACACCCTGCCCCACCCCCACTCCACCACCAGGGTATAGTAGGGACAGGCCCGACACAGCGCCACCTAGGGACCAGGAACACTGGCTCTGCTTCCGCTCTGGAAGGGAGGCCTCTAGACGTGGGCCTTCGTTCTGTCCTCTTATTCTCTTCTTTCTCCAAAAGCAACTACACCTGCTGCGTCATGTGCTGTGAAACTTGGCAGCTCCCTCCACTGGTGGCATGTGGAGGTGCAACTGAAGTGTCCAGCAGCAGATGAGCAGTTTGGGGTGGGTGACTCAGATCTTTCAAAGATACTGTTTTCAAAGACGGTCTGCTGTTTCCAGGCTCAAGACCTCCAACATTTGTCAAAGGGACGAATGCTCTCTCGCTCCTCGCTGTTTTCTCTTTTTTACGTTGGCGTCATCTCTTTTTCCATCTCCTGTGTGTTATGTGCACATTATGCTTCTCTTTTCTACATCCGTGTTTTATTACTGCTCTCTTCCTCTCATTTGACACGCCTCCCTCCTGCTCTTCTCTAAAAATTCCCGATCTGCTGAGCAGTCTGGAGGGGGAGGCGTACACTAAACATATAACTATGAAAACACTGATATCTTTCATTCTACCAGCATTTTTAGGTGCCAAGTAAGTACTGCTGTGTTTCATTTCTCATCGAGGGAGAAGAAAAACCAAAGAAAAATAGAGTTTCGCTATTTACCGTCAACTAACAGAGTTCTGTCATGTTCTCATGACAAAGTGCCAAACTGGCCTCAGTCGTGATTTTCTTTCTTCCATCTTCTCTCTTTTTGTTGTTTTGTTTGAAGCATTTGTTTAATTGTTGTTTTTTATTGTGTGGAAAGAATTTTTCTGAAAATATAGATATAGAGAAATGATATTATATATAGTTCTATATAAAATGTGTACAAAGGAGAAAGTATATAAAAGGGTTTTCTCAGTGGGGGATCTATGCATGAATTATTTTTAAAGACGCGGGGAAAAGGACACTGTACCTGTCGATGCACGTTTCCCAAAATCTAAACGAGTCATATCGCTCCATGTTTGCTACTTTTGGTTTTTGGTTTTCTCCCGCAGAGTAAGAGCATCGCAGGAGCATCGCAGGAGCATCGCAGGAGCATTGCAGGAGCTCCTGAAGTCAAACGACGCCTCCCAGCACTCATTTATTAAAACGGAGTCGATGCCAAAAGTCTTAAACGTTAGAATCAAAGCAACAGCTGTGAACTCAGTCATGGTGTCATGTGCAGCCTCCGTCTTACTGTCACTACTTTTTCATTTTAGGGTACGTGAGGTAAAGCGTCCGTCGATGTAGCTTGATTGTACAAAACTATTTTTCTACGTTATTAACAAAACAGAGCAGAGACTGATGCTGCTCCTGTCTGACCCCCTTATGTCTGCCACATGTGTATTCTGACTTCATATCATCACTGCTCCCTCCCTCCTCCTCTCTCCATCCTACACCGCCTTTGTTATTTAACACCGACCCCCCCCAAACTGATAATCAGACAAATTCCCAAACAGCTGACTTCACTGTGTCGACACCGTTCCTGACTATTTCTGACCTCAGCTCAGCTCTGCTATTATCCTCACATTAAGGGTTCGTTCACCTGCCTGCAGATGATCTGTGAGCTCGTCGGTTGTAAATTAAACTCTAAGCACACTGAGGGTAACCGGGAGGTGTTCAGGGCCTGCAGTGCAGAGCTGCAACATGAAAAAAAGGGATGGGGGCTCAGATCTCCTGAACAGGGTGGAAACAACACGGTGGGTTTGTGCTGTTTGTGATTCCTGCTCCGTCACTCTGGTGGAGACCACTGCAGCTCAGCAGCGCTCCCTGCTGATCCTCTGATGAAGATGTCAACAGTATGTAAACTGAGCTGATGTGCTGCTGTTTGAGCCCACGTGGTAGCGTACGTCCAGTATGGGAGAACTTAGTCACCGGTGCTGTCTTTGCTTGTGCTCTAGCTTTAGCCTGTTTGATTGTTTGTTTTCTATTTTATTACTGCCTAAAAGGGGAGGTGGGGGAAACACATGCCTGACTTCTCCTGTCAGAGGTTTTGTAAGCTCAGTGGAAGGGAAACGTGCACAATGTAAATCATAAAACAACTGAGTGGGGCTGTGCTGCAGGTGGATCAGTGCTGTGGACAGTAGCTGTGGAAAAGAGACTGGACAAAGACTCTCAGCCTTAAATACAGGACAGAGGATGATCCGATCATCTTTCAGCTAACAGTGTCGAGCAGAAGGACGGCCGGCTGATGCGTCCGTACGAACCCTTTTGTACTCACTCCTGTGTATAAGGAGGTGGCGAGGGGTTGTGTAGTTAACCTCAGTGATAGGTTTGTAGCATAAACCTATTCGTTGGAACGTTAAGGACAATTTAATTACATAGCAAAGCAAGACACGAGTAGGCAAAGTTCTTCATGTTTCCCGTGCACGGGAGAGAACCGGACAAACGCCGTTCCTTCGCTTCACCCCAGTTGCTCTCGTCCGCTCCCCCGTAACACTGCTCTTTTATTGAGGTTACATGAATATACATATGACGTTCATTAACATATGACGTTTACATACAAACAAAGAGTACGTTGCCTGTGCGTGCCTGTGCGTGCCTGTGCGTGCGTGTGTGTGTGTGTGTGGGGGGGGGGGGGTCAGAGTGTGACCCCATAAAGACTTCCCTAAACCTGCTGGTCTGGAAGTCCAGCAGTTCATCTAAACAAAAGGCACTTAGCCTAAATCAGATATAGATACATTTATCCTAAATGAACAGAGGGAGTGACTTTAAGTCTGATTTCAGACTATGTCAGTATTAGTTAAGCCAAGAGTCGGGCAAAAGCTTTATGACCCGGAAAGTTCTAATTCCCACAACATATTGTTGGATTAGTAAGCAAAAGTTTTCTGTGATGAAGATTTTTGGGGTTGTTGTTTTAGTGATGGGTTCATTCTGTCAGTTAGCTTTGGCTTGTTTTCTTATTTCAATAGAGGGAGTTTTACTAAACATGGACATGTCCAGGAGCGGCTCATTATTTCTGTAACAGTGCACTTAGAGAAAACTGTCAGGTGTCGCCCCCTTTGGTGATGATGTTTTGTGCTCTGATGAGCTAATAATCAGCTCTCTTTTCCTCCTTCTTTGTTCTAAGCAGGCCTGCAAGATTGAATTAACAGCGCTGTAAAACATTGTTGTGAGAGCAAATATAAGGTGAGCTTTTCCAGATTACAATGGGCTGAGGAAAAGGTCACCTGTGGGAACCTGCGAGTTCCTGTCTAAAGGATTGCAGCGAGTCAATCCAGTCCAAGATCATAAAGAACTCTTTTTCTAAAAACAAAAGAAAGAACAAATAAATGAGCTCATATTGATGAGGGTGGAGACTCTGATGCTTTGCGCGTGAGGCTCCACTTGTCTGCTGTGCAGCCGTGACAAAGACTGGACCAGCGTTAGGATGAGTAGATGTTGACAAACAATTCACGACGCCGGTAAGAAAAGGGTGGATGCTTTGCTTTGCTTTTGGCAGGAGCACAAGAGAGAGAGAGGGAGACCGAAAGGTTCACATGAGAGTGGAGCTGCAGACTCCACCCTTGGGCGGCTAATTTTGGGTTGCTGATGTTTGCTTTAAGAAAATGTTGTTTTATTGACTGGGTTTAGATGATGGTGTCACATTATATTGTTGGGAAAATGCCAAATGCTGAAGGGGAGAAAATGTTTGATATTACTGATGTTACCATTAACCAAAGCAGGCCACTGTAGAAGTCACTGACATTTTATAGAAGGAAAACAGAACCAAAGCCAAATGTAGGAGTTATATAGGGGATTGGTGGACTTGTCACATTCCAAATCCAGTTATGGAACAACAAACACTGGTCCAAGGGAAAGGGCAGGTGATACGAGGTGGTGCTGGAGGGAAACGAGCAAAGTAAAGACAGCAAACCTATTTTGGTTCGATTTGATAAAGTCAAATTAAAAGAAGTACCATGACACTCAGAGGATCAACGTGAAACTAAAACATACGCACATTTTGTATGAAGCACATGACTGATAACTGTTGTGTTTTAAGTTTAGTTTCTTATAGCACAGAGTGGATCACAGTGAGGGAAGGACAGGGGGGGAACTGAGTTTAAATGTGAAGTTGATGCTAATATACAGGTTTTGTTTCTAGGTCGTTCTGGGGATGCAGGCTCTGGGTGGAGCCAGGAGCTGAAAAGATCGAACATGATAATTAAACTGATTTTATTATTTAAACACAGGTTTGCAGGCCCGGAGCAAATATACTCGAGAGGAGAATCGCTGAGGTTTTCTGAGAAATGATCTGATGAACCTTTTTCTTTTAATTTTCTAGTTGTGGTTTTGTTTGACACATGAAGATGTGTCAAAAGGGGGAGTTTTAGGTCTAATTTGAAACAATGGATTATATGATCGATGATGCAATTCTACACTGCAATCATCGAGTCCATCCTCACCTCCTCCATCACCGTGTGGTACGCTGGAGCCACTATCAGGGACAAACAGAGACTGCAGCATGTTGTGCGCTCTGCTGAGAAGGTGATTGGCTGCAGACTCCCATCTCTGCAGGACCTGTACACCTCCAGGACACTGGGGCGTGCAGCTCAGTCACAGCTGACCCTTCTCACCCTGGACACAGTCTGTTTGACCTGCTCCCCTCAGGCAGGAGGCTCCGGTCCATTCGCACCAGAACCTCTCGCCATAAGAACAGTTTCTTCCCCTCTGCTGTTGGACACATGAACAATAACCGTATGACTGTTCCCACCACTACCACGTGACCCTACGCTGTGTTCACTGCATCATTCCATGTTTGGCCCTGATCACCACCTGCACTCATGTATATATCTATCTACTTAGCACTTTTAATCCTTATTTTTATTTTTATTTAAGTGTTATATGACAGTATGTTTGCACTGAAGCACCGCAGCAATTTCCTAATGTTGTAAACCTGCTCAACATTTGGCAAAAAAACCGTTTTTGATTCTGATTACTGTCAGCATTTTAATCGCTAGTTTAAAGGCTGCAGCTGTTGCTCTAACATAAATGTAACAGGCCTCAGTGCTGGTTCTAATAGTCTGAGCTGCTTCCAGCTTTATTTGTGAAGAGCACAGCAGCTTACAAAACACGTAGCTAGCTCGTACAGCTGCGACGTTAAACTTTCATGAGCTAAGATGACCTTAAAATAACGGGGCTACGTGTGGTGATGCTAGCGTTAGCCACGTTAGCGCGTTAACTTCACAGGTGGTCAGACTGAGTAAACAGGCACTAAGTCAGAGGTTGGGCTCTCCGTTTCGCTGCAGGATCCCTTCATTCATGCAATTTATGCAGTTTATTAAAGTGCAATTGGAAAAAGGATTTTGAAATGCAGTTTTTAAAAGCATTTCAAAAATCAGTTTATTAAATGGGAATTCAAAAATGAATTTACAAATGCAGAATTTATTCTATAATTCATTACTTAAGCACAGAATTCTTTATTTCGATGCGCGTGGCTCTTGTGGTCCTCCATACAGGAGTGAGAACGTGTTGGCATTTGGGTCCTCCTTCCCCTCATCATAGTCTGCCACGCAGGCCGTGACAGAAAAGCCCACTAAAAGAACGCCCACAAGACCAAAGCAATGGTTTTGACTTGATCAGCATTAACCCCGCCCCCTGACTTTGATGGGTGAAGCTGACAAATAAAATGTATTTATGAACAGCGATGCAGGGCCAGGAGTAGCAACGTGAATTAAATAAATACATCATTAAATAATTCATTAAATGTGTCAGTAAAATAATCAAAATAGAAAACAAACCAATAATTGATTAAATATGT
This sequence comes from Rhamphochromis sp. 'chilingali', assembly GCF_963969265.1. Taxonomy (NCBI): domain Eukaryota; kingdom Metazoa; phylum Chordata; class Actinopteri; order Cichliformes; family Cichlidae; genus Rhamphochromis; species Rhamphochromis sp. 'chilingali'. The sequence goes on from NC_137929.1 coordinate 12,439,528, forward strand.
AATTAACTAATTTGAATTGTATATAAACAAATATTGAAAAATTTTAAATGAAATTAATGGATAATTCATTATTAATATATATCTTTAATTGATTATGTAGATTTTTTAAATTAATTACTGAAATAGTTCATTCATTAGTGATGCATTTATTTAATGCAACCATAAAATTATTGCTAGTTTAAGTAAAATCAATTTAAGACATCAATATTAAAGGTTAACTTATGATAATGAATACATGCAACTATAACTGATGACATAAAAATGAGGATTTCTTCAGCTGAAGCCAAAGTGCTGACTCATTTGTCATGTTACTCTCAAATGTTTTCCCTAATAACAAGAACATAATTACACTTTAGCCACAAGAGGGCAGCAGCATTAATATAAGTCACATGTATATAAAGGTACAGTGATTATATTACAGTGATTTTGACAAAAACAAAACAGTTGATGGCAGTGTGTTTTTCCATGACAGAATAATTACGCACACCCCACTTTGCAGTTATTTATTTGTAAAAAAATGTTTGGAATCATGTATGATTTCCGTTCCACTTTGTGTTGGTCTTTCACGTGGAATTCCAATAAAACTGATTCATGTTTGTGCTGTAATGTGACAAAATGTGGGAAAGTTCAAGGGGGCCAACACTCGGACCGGCGGCCGCCTCGGGTCTCTGCTCCTCCCGCCTCCCCTTTCCCTCATCCACCTGCTGCCTCTGTGGAAGCTCCGCCATAGCCATCACCAAACAACTGAGTTATTTCTACACATCGACCAGCATCCGGCCAATCCACCACCTTCCATCGTTTATACCGTTACAAAAAAAAAAAATCATAAAAAAACATCATTGGCCCAGAAAAACGAAAAATCATCATCAGTATGCCCGATGGCCAGTCCAGCTATGGTCGTGCCATCAGTTAACCCTTCGCTTGCCAGCTGTGACACGCGTGCCCAGGGTTGCCGACCCCTGCTCTAAAGCATCTGATTTGGATTCCTGAGATCAAATATATTTTCCTTTGTGTTTGTTTTCTTCCCATTTGTGGCTTTAATGTAGTGTTACATCCTGTTTGTTTGCTTCCCTCTGTATACATGTCCAGATTCACTGTTATGTTTCTATTCTTACATTGCTGTGTGATCACTGTTCCCTCTGCTGACTGATGTGACCTTTTGTATCTCACACTGATACTTGTCATATTTGTATCTGCGCCTAAAAGATAAAAAGTTTTCCATGCTAAAACACAGCTCCACCTCCTGCAGTTCTCCCTCTGAACCACTAGATGTCTCTGTTATCTAAATGAAGACGTGCAGCACAGCAACCACAGCAGCGCTCAGATCACACGTGTCCTGTTATTATGTATAAAAGCATGAAACAGGTGAGACAGGTGGGATCAATATTAATGTTGTGGAAATATATGAAAAAGCAACAGAAGAGTGAAAACATTTCGTGTTTCTAGAAAGATCTTTCAGCTCACAGCTGCTCACAGACTGTATTTACAAGTGACAAACTGCAACTCTACAGTACATCTACAGTATATATCAAATATATTCTGTATTCAAATCTATTGAGTGATGTTTGAAAGTCTTTCCAGGTGAGTTTGATCCAGGAGGGTCTGAAGCCAGAGTCAGACAGAGACTGTGCAGAGACTGTAGAAGGACAGAGCAGCAGCAGAGCAGTCCAGATACACTGATGATCCTCTGTCAGATCCAGAGGGACACACAGGGATGATGCTGGACTCTACATTGTGTCTGACAGTGGAGCTGTTCTCAGAGCAGTTCACTCTGCAGCACTGACAGTCATCTGCACTTCTTCTCATTCCTCTGTCAGTCACTGCTGGATGAAGCTCTCCTCTCCACCTCCCAGTAACATGGCCCAGTCAGAGCGTCTCTACACACAAGCTGCTGCTGCTTCAACCTCTCTGGATCATCAGGACACAGCTCCTCCTCTCTCAGCACACACACCGTCCTGTTTACCATCATCGCCTCCACCTGCAGAGAGAAGAAGGAAGAGCAGAGGAGATAAACGAGTGTTTCCAGAGACTCTTCATCAGCTGTCAGTCAGTGATGCAGCACATCCAGTATAAAGAGCAGCAGGGACTTCAGTGCTGGGACTGTACTAGGACTCATTGTTGCTTCACTTTTTCTAATCTTTGGATTTTTATTGAAGTTGCTGAAAATGTTTTTCCCTCCTAGTTTGAGTTTGGACTTTCATTCATTAGAAGAACCTTGGTGTGTCCACTCTGAGCTCTGTAGGAACCCCAACAACAAGCCCAACAATCCAGATGGACGGTTCCAGCTGTTAACTGGAGGAATTCCATCCAAACATCTGCTCTCACTAAATTCTTCCTCACCTACAGACTGTGTTCTTCACTGCTTTAAACTTGGAAATGAATGCAGTCATTGGTCTGCGTGCTGCTTTGTTCAGAGAGCTGATTGGCTGTTGACAGTGTTTGATCAGAGCGTGTCAGCCGTTACCATGGTGACCATAAAGGTCAGAAACAGGAAGTGTTTGTGTCCAATCCTGAAGCCTGTCACCATTCTCCTCTCACAGCTTCACTGAGAAGCTGCAGCTTTACAGGAAACACTGGATCTTTGTTTCATACTGACTGTGTTTAGTACAATACTGCTGACAGCACCACCCACTCACTCCATCACTCTACTTACAGCAGAGTCTCCAGTCTGTAGTCTGGACTCTGCTGAAGATCAGACAGCTGCTTCACATCTGGATCCTTCAGGTTGTTTCCTCTCAGGTCCAGCTCTCTCAGATGGGAGGGGTTGGACTTCAGTGCTGCTGCCAGATAATCACAGCTGATCTTTGACAAACCACAGTCCCACAATCTGTATAAAGAATGAAAGATGTAAGTTTATTAGACAAAGTGTGAGCTTGAAATCATTCAGTGTTTCATCATCTGTTCAGAGCTGAAGAAGGTTCAGAATGTAGAAGTTTAGAAAATGGAAACTCCAAACAGCTGAAGCCAACAGGAAGCAGCTTCAAACAGGAAACTGTGCAGAGTTTCAGACTATATGTCCTGATGCAGCCAGTTGGATTTTGGAGATTTGAATCTCTGTTCTGTGACTAAGTCCTTGAATCATTTCTTCCAGTTGGTCCAACAAGACAGACTAAGTGTTGGACATGTGTTGTGGCTCCATTAGGGGAGCTTCTAAATGTGATGTGATGGCCCCTCTGGGTCTGTCAGGTCACAGGACTGAAGAGAGCTCAAACTGGGCACACAGTTGTTCCAGTCTGGACCAAAGACTATATACTGGGACTGAGGGACTGCTTTGACTGCACCCACTGGGACTTTTTAAAGGCTCATGTTCTCACTTAGATCATCGATTTCTACTTACATTTCTTTCTGGGAAAAATGGGGATTACTTTGGAAACAGGAAGTATTTTCCCCAATAAGCAGCCCTGGATTAGTAAATCACTCCAACATGTTCTCAGGCAGAAGAAGCTGTCTTGTTATGAGGGAGAGAAGAAAAAGATTGAGGCACAGAAACTTGTTGAAAGAGAGATAAAGCAGCTAAAATCAGGTGTAAAAGTAAAGCAGAGGATGAGCTGAATAAAGGACACTCAAGGCTGGCTTGGAAAGGAATGAAGTCCATGGTGGGGATGCAGAACAAGGAGCAAAGATGAATGTGATGCTGAATCAGCAGAAGACTTGGACTCATTGGATTCCAGCTTTGATATCATTGATTTCAATGAAGAGCTTTGTGATTGTAGCAAAGGGCTGGTAGCTCTGAGAGTCCCACTGATGAGGTGTTTGTGTGGAAATCTCTTAGTGGGACCAAAGAGAGAAAAAGCCCTGGTCCTGATGCTGTGGGAGGGAAATGATTGAAGTGTGCTGTGAGGAACTGACTGGGAGATTTTCACACATTTTCCAGTCCTCCTTGGAACAACAGGAAGTTCCCAGCACATGGAAACAAAGGTTAAGTGTCCTATGGCACTCAGTGATGATGGTGCTGTGGCCCCACCACCTCCACCTCTTTGTAAAGGAACTAACTGTAATTTGAAGCTTCAAATGGGACTAAGACTTCCTCCACTAGGTGGCAGTGTCTGATGAGAAAGTGTTAGTGGAGCTGGCCTGGAGTCAGAAACAGGAAGATGCAGGATTTGGGCTGAAATGGGGAAAAGTGGTTCGCACTAGTGCCTTAAAGCAAGAAGGTTGTAGGTTGAAGCTTGTTGGCCTTTCTGTGGAGGTTGGATGTTCTCCCACAGTCCAATGAAATGCTGCTTAGGTTCATTGGTGCTTCTAAATTGGCTGTAGGTGTGGATGTGAGAGAGTGCTTCTCTGTCTCTCTCTGTTGGCCCTGTGATGGACTGCTCACCTGTGCAGGTGGACCACGCCTCTTGCCCTATGACAGCTAGGGCACAGGCTGCAGCCCTGTGAGCCTAAGCTGAATAAACAGTTAGCAAAAATGATCCATAGATGGCCTGAAATCCCCCAGTTAGCAGTTTGGTAGATAGCTATGACATGCTAATCCCATCCAGCAGCTGTATTCTACCTGTAAGCTGATCCCTGCTGAGCCAAAGCACTTTTTCACATACAAATTACAACCTTTAATAGAAACCTATTGGTCAGCATCTTATTAGCCTGCTGTTAGCTTCATTCCACAGAAAACTGAGAGAAACTAACAGAGTTGATAAAGAATAAAGAGAAATGTGCTGATTTAAAGCCTTTGAAGTGCTTCAGATGATCTCTGTCCACTTCTGTCCACTCATTCATTCATGTAAGCTTTCTAATGCAGCTTTGATCTTCACAGTCTGCTTCATGAAACTCATTCTAACCCTGAATGTCAGAGTGTTCCTCCTTCTCTTTCCCATCATTCATGCTGGCAGTGGAGGAGATTTGGATGTTGGACTGTGTTTTGGATGATGTGTGTATGTTTGTGTTGGACTGCTGTCTGTAAAGCAAACGCACATTTTGCTTTGGATTTCAGTGTCAGACAGACTTTAAGGTGGAATGAAGAGTTGGAGAGTTTCACAGTGAATTATCCAGTGGAGGATTTTTCTTCTTCTTTGAAGGTTTGAAATGTGAACATTGTTCTGCTGCAGTCAATGGACTAAACCAGAGAAGAAGAAGAAAACAGACTTTACCATGAAGATCCTCAGTGTGGATCAGTATAATATCAGCCTGATGTCTGCAGTTTAGTGTCAGCACAACTTTCACATCATATTCATCTCAGCACAACTAAAACATGCTGACTGACCTCAGAGTTTCAAGTCCACATCCTGGACTCTCCAGGAAACCACACAGATGCTTCACTCCTGAATCCTGCAGGTTGTAGTTGGAGCTCAGGTCCAGCTCTCTCAGATGGGAGGGGTTGGACTTCAGTGCTGCTGCCAGATAATCACAGCTGATCTCTGACAAACCACAGTCCCACAATCTGTATAAAGAATGAAAGATGTAAGTTTATTAGACAAAGTGTGAGCTTGAAATCATTCAGTGTTTCATCATCTGTTCAGAGCTGAAGAAGGTTCAGAATGTAGAAGTTTAGAAAATGGAAACTCCAAACAGCTGACAGAGTTCATACGCCTTTGTCAGGGTCAAATTCAAGCAAGACCATGTGAAAATTAAAACACATCATCCTAGGTGAACTTACACACCTTTGTTCCCCTTTTGTTAAGACATAGAAAAGTACACCACACAAAAATACTGCAAAAGGAAACGGTCGCCTTATATACATAGTGTATAAACTCAAAATGCACATTTCACTTCAAATTAAGATTAAGGCTTTGAACAGATCACATAGTTCAGTTCAACATATAAGACTTTAAGAATGCACAAGCATCTACTTAAAATCTATTTAATTTATCATCCATGATATTATTTTGTACAATTCCAATGTATTTTGTTCATCTCCCTTAAATAAACAGGCAGTCTTAAAGTATGAAATATTCATATACAAACACATATAAATGTGTGTACTGTCTCAGTGGCTGATAGTACCCCACAGGCCTCAGTGTGAGCTTGAAGACATTTATAATGTTTAAGTAGTTTAATGTGCAGGTGCTGACGATAAACACATTTTGAATGAAAGCCGGGGAACTTTGGTAGCACAGAAACAAGTGGCTATTCTTTGTGACTATATGGATCACTCACAATACCATTATTTCACACAAAGGCACCAAATTAATACTCAAAAAAGCTGCAGCAATACACACAAATATAAACAGTACTTGGTGACAACTTTGCTTTTAGCCTTTAACCCTTCTTGACTACTTTTGATGTGGCCTCTATATTTTACCTTTAAAAACAGTTTATCTGTTATTTTCTCATTTTGACCAACTGTATCAGCACAATTTATCTAAATTCAGACAAAATTTAAATTACAAGTAGAAAGTGATATTTTGACTGTAAAAACCACACACGTGTTTAACGAATCATCTTCATAACTTGAAATGCAAATAGAGATTGTACACTTTTAAAAATACGCACACGTTTTGCAAACAACAAAGTTATATGGTACTATTTACCAAAAAATGCAGCCAAGGCTCAGACGTTTTTCATATAATCATTTCAAACTATTTACAGAACAATCAGGTGTCAAACAATAGTTTGTGTCACTCTAACACATATGAGAACAGCACAGGGATAAACCTGCAGGTCTGACAGCAGGTGTGTCACTCAGCGTTTACACTGCAATCTGCCTTTGTTGGCTTTAAGGCAGCAACTGTGACGATCACTAGTAGAACTGACACACAAAACAAAACAACAGCTACACACTAAATACACAAGACAACAAACTAACTTGAGACCAAACACGGTAAACGTCACAAATCTCTCACGTATCAAAACTCTCTCTCTCTTTCGCTCACTCGCTCTCTCTTGCCGGTCACTCCTAAAACTTCCCCCTTTTGCTAAACAACCAAATGTCATGTTTCCATATCATTTTTGATTGGTCGACATGGTACATTTTCCCACCTATAGGGCTTTGGAGCGTGATGTCACGGGAGATGGGCCATGCCCCCTTCCGCCATGACAGTAGGCCAGCCAAAGGATACCATTTCAGCTATGGATCGTACGTGTTGTGTTGTCGGTTGCAACGTTAGATCACACGATCGTGAAGGCAAGAAGCTGGATAACGGGCTCTCTTTTCATCGTTTTCCATCCTGGAGGCAACGTGAGGGATCCCATGTATCCGATATTACTAAACAAAGACGTCAGGCTTGGATTGCAGCGGTGAGACGAGCGGATATCGAGTTCTCTGCAATCCCCAGCTTTTTGTTGGTTTGCTCACGGCATTTTCTTTCCGGTGAGTTCTAAATTAATTCATATCACTCTTGAAAGGCTTTTAGTGTGATTTTCAACGTGCTGAGGTCATAGATAATGAGATAAAACATGCTAATGTGTGATGCTGCAGAACCACATCATGTCGACTGAGTAGCTTATGATTTGGCATTATTGCAGGCAAACCAGCATATGAAATGGATGTAACAAATCCAGACTGGGCACCAACACTGCACATGGGGCATGACGACATACCTGTATCAGACTCGGACCGGCACTCAAGGCGTACGCAACGGAAGCGAAAAAGAGCACCCATCGGAGGTAAACAACCCCCCCCCCCCCCTCTAAAAACATACTAAATTGCTATCACTGTACACTAATCCGCACATAACTTCCAGATGAATCACACACCTGTCATTGGAATATTGGTGTACATTTACCTTATGTCTAATTTTATCTTACAGGCTTTCGTTATGCAGCTGCAGAGTCTGAAGGTGTGCCCCGTGCAGAAGTGATTGATGAAGATCTGACAGAAGACCAACAGCAAAATCACAATGTCATGGAGGCAGTGGACAGCAGTTGTGTTGGACAAGTGGAGGTTGAGGTACCAGCTGCAAATGTGGATATACTGAAGAAATGTAAACCTTTTAAAATGATGACAGATTACAAACTCTCAGCTGTGTCTGTAATCAAACCTCTGTAACTTTGCTTCACTTCAGCAGCATCAGCTCATGTTCACATGTTGATTCATGGTTTGCTTCAGTTTTTGATGGACTGCAGAATATTTTGAAGGTTATCTGCTATAAAAAGCCAGAACAGGAAAATCTGCTTCATGTGTTTCTGTTTGATCCTCAGTGACTTTGACACAAAGGCCTCTGCTGTGATGATCACACCTCTGATCAAGTCTCACAGTGTCAGCTTTGTTTTTATACATATGGATATGTGCTGATAAATGATCAGAGTTATAATATTTCCCACTGTCTGCTGTGTGCCGTGACCTTTGACCTGCTAAAGACAGTCAGCTGTGGATTATTCATTGTTGTGTCTGATACTTAGAACTGTGAGGAAGAACACTACACAGTTAATCAGGGTCCCCTCTCTCTGAATCAGGAAAGGTGGGCAGGCCGCGTGTGGGCCGCGGGCCATACGTTGAGTCTCACTGTTTGAAATGTGAACATTGTTCTGCTGCAGTCAATGGACTAAACCAGAGAAGAAGAAAACAGACTTTACCATGAAGATCCTCAGTGTGGATCAGTATAATATCAGCCTGATGTCTGCAGTTTAGTGTCAGCACAACTTTCACATCATATTCATCTCAGCACAACTAAAACATGCTGACTGACCTCAGAGTTTCAAGTCCACATCCTGGACTCTCCAGGAAACCACACAGATGCTTCACTCCTGAATCCTGCAGCTTGTTGTTGTAGCTCAGCTCCAGCTGTCTCAGATGGGAGGGGTTGGACTTCAGTGCTGCTGCCAGATAATCACAGCTGATCTCTGACAAACCACAGTCCATCAATCTGTATAAAGAATGAAAGATGTAAGTTTATTAGACAAAGTGTGAGCTTGAAATCATTCAGTGTTTCATCATCTGTTCAGAGCTGAAGAAGGTTCAGAATGTAGAAGTTTAGAAAATGGAAACTCCAAACAGCTGAAGCCAACAGGAAGCAGCTTCAAACAAACACAACAAGAGAAAAAACTCTGAATGTTTCACATTAAAGTCGTACATTTCTCATAAAAACAGGACAAAGACTTGAAAAAGTCGTGTTTTTCCTTCCAGGAACCACAAGGCTTCACTTTTAAAGGTGAAGTGTGAAAGAAATGGACATATTTGAAGTCCAACACCTTTTTCCAGTCACATTATTAAAGCAGACAAACTACAAGCTCATTTTCATTCCAACAAGTCATCTTCTGACCTGGACTAACAACACTGGTCTCTATGTGCAGCTGGCTGTGAGACCAGTGCTCAGGGAGCGTCTACAAAGTGCAACACTGAAAGAACATCGCACACTAGCTGTGTCCCAAAACGTCGGCTGCATCCTTCGGAGGACCCGGTATTCGCGGTCTACGTGGGCCGGGTCCTTCAAAGACCGAAAAGGCTGGAAGTGCGAGGCTGTGAAATGGGACGGTCTAGCCTTCAGATTTGCGTCACCGCTGTCTTTGTGGAGTTTAATAAACTCGGCCGTCTGCTCCTTGCTATCTAAAACATAACAGGACACTGGCATAAACTCTCGACCGTCTCACACTTCTGTTTAATCAGTTTCCTGTTTAACGTTTATTCAGCTGTGTGAAAATCCCGGAGGAACTTTGATCTCAGCCAAACCGATTTACTCCGGAACAAATAAAACACAGAAAAAAGGCAAACAATTACATTTTTAAGTTATCCGAGTGACTTATATATCGTGTTTAACCTGAGTAGTGTGATCAGGAGATATTTTATTTTGTATTCTTATAATCAGTTATCATTGGTTAATCATTTACCATTGTTGAATCAGTGGACAGAATAATCTTTTAATTACATCTGTGTTACTCTGAGCAAATATTAATGCACACTGACTGTCTATTGAGGTTCTGTATCATTCTTGTTATCTGCTTAAGTTGTTGCACTTTAGTGCAGTCACACCGCTCAGACCCACCAGTCCTGTTGGACCCAGGCCCGTCTGCGTTCAGTTCTGCACGTACGCCGGCCTGTAACCACATGCACGCACTTATATAACACATGCACGTTTACACTCACACTTAGTAATAATAGGAGGGTCGTCTGAGGATAGTCTCTCTGAGAGCTACACTATCACAAAATGCACAATGTATTACACACTTGTTTTTCTCTAAAGTAGCATATGATGTCCATATAAGGAGAACTTTTTGAGTGCGAGGAACTGTTATCATTGCCAGTAAGGTCTAACTGTGTGACGTCATAATGACTATAAAGCTTTCTGTCTTTGTGCAAACGAAGAAGAAGTCCGGCTCTTCCCACACTGTAATGTGTGTTTTAATAAATGATCTGTGCTGACCCAAACTATATCCCAGTCGTAGTCTCTTCCTCAAAATCCGGACCATGACAGTAGCGAAAGAGCGGGGTCTGAAAACGATGAAGCCGGGCGTCCGCTGCTCTCGCCGGCTGGAGTGACCATTGAACCCCCCGGCTTGCTAGCGAGCGGGTGGGTAACAGACGTCTCCGAAAACGTCGGCACACTTTTGCAAATATGCGATGTCTTGATAAACCAAGCAGATATTTGAAGTTTACACAGCTACTTTCTCGCCTGAAAATATGTTAAAAGTTTATTTTGTGACCCAGAAAGGTTAATAAGAGTAATTTGAAAACTTAGTAGCTGCCGCCATTGTTGGCAGCTGAAATTTGGCTGGGCCGCGCTATGAATTCTGGGATATGGTGGGCCACGAAGGACACACCCGACGAATCCTTCAAATTCGGGGAAATGAAGGACGCATTTGTCGGCCACATTTGAAGGAGTCGACAAATACGGACAGCCTTCATCGCCTGGCTGTGATGTAATCGGCCTTCAAATGCAGCCTCTGGAGGATGCAGCCGACGTTTTGGGACACAGCTACTAATTTGCTTCCATCATCCAACCTGAAGAGGAAACAGAGACGCCTCCCCTTCAAAGTAAAAGCTGCTCCTTTTGGACACAGTATCAAAGAAAGTCTACAGTACAACATAGAAAAGACAGAACAAAGTTTTGGTTGTTTTTAAATTGTGCAGAAATGAAACTACACTAAGCTCAATTATGTGACAGACATTTCATCCCATGTCAGTTTGGCCTCATCCTGGGCCGGATTATCCAGCACACACTCTGACCACAGGTCCATGTTGAGCAGGATGAGCTGCTGGCTAATCTGGAGGCTGTAGCAGCAGCTCACAGTCACAGTGGGTTTCCACTCATGAAAAAGCTCTGGCTGCTTCATTTCTCATCTCATATCAGAGACTTTAATGCTTCACTGAAGCTGTACTGTGATGCTTCCATATTCCAGTGAGGCCTCCATAATGATTTCAGCTGTTCTGTACACACACTGTGTGCCCTGTATGGCTCAAAGTCTCTGCAGCCTGTTTTTATCTGCTATCATCAGATCTTCATCATCCTCATTCACATCCCTCACACACTCTACAGCCTCATCAGCACTGACTTCATCTTCACTGACTGATGGAGCACAACATGAACCTGTGGAGGCTGAAACACTGTCCTGTCAAACATCTCCCCGTCACCACTCCACTTCTGTCAGCCTTTAAATGAACCCTGCTCAAGTCTGTCACTTCTGTTTGGAGCCAAAAGAGGTTAAAGATTATGCCACTACATTCTTGTCTAGAAAATATTAAAGTGTATTTGGTGACACACAAAAAAGGGTAAAAGTATAGTTTGGGTCCACACATGTCCAAACCCTGGTGTGTAGGCCTACTTAGTATTGAGAAAAGCCCACTAAAAGAACGCCCACCAGACCAAAGCAATGGTTTTGACTTGATCAGCATTAACCCCGCCCCCTGACTTTGATGGGTGAAGCTGACAAATAAAATGTATTTATGAACAGCGATGCAGGGCCAGGAGTAGCAACGTGAATTAAATAAATACATCATTAAATAATTCATTAAATGTGTCAGTAAAATAATTAAAATAGAAAACAAACCAACAAAATATGTAATTAACTAATTTGAATTGTACATAAATACTTAATGAATTATTTTAAATGAAATTAACCGATAATTCATTGTGATTTTGTTTTGTGTTTTGATGAGCTAATAATCAGCTCTCTTTTTCTCATTGTTGTTCTAAGCCGCTTATCCAAAGGTAAGGCACTACCTGTTGAATTATTTCCAAAGTGTGCCAAATTGGACATTACAAATTAAAGTCTACTCACTGAAATTACTGGGGAATGTCTGCTTTGATTTTGATGAGAATCTCATGACAGTACTGAGGATTTAATGCAGTTGGACTGCTAAAAATGATTGAATGCGGTTGGACCGCTAAAGGATTTAATACGGTTGGACCGTGGAAAGCAGTTGGACTGCTGAGTGATTTTAGTATATTAGGGAATTTGGTTATTGTTTGGGGTGGAGCCCGTATTGGTTATAAGGTTGGACCTGCTTCAGTCTTACACTTTTTTGGGTGTTTTACTGTTGTTCCAAAGTATTATAAATTATTCAAGAACGTCAGTTGGACTGATAGGAAGCGCAGTGCTCAGAGGTAATGCTTGCCAATGCCAAGGACGCTTAGGCATTGTCCTCGAAGAGGGATAGTCAGTTGGTCACTGTGGAGCTTGGGGCACTCCAGAATAACTAGGAGTTAGAGTCTCCTTACCGTTTGGAACGGTAGTCTGCGCTTTTTTGGCCAGCAGAAGTTGGACTTCGGGCGTGTAACTTTAACTTAAAACTTTGGGGTAAGCCTTGGCTGTGAAATGCCAAAAATAGAGCTTCAGGCAAAGTTTGGGTTGGTTGACGCTTTTAAATTGAGTTAGGGATTTTAGAGATGAGGCCAGAAACTGTTGGACAGATACTGGTTAATTGATCACAAAAAAGTTGGACTTTATCGGTTGGACCGTTAACTTAAATTTGTCGAAATTGTTTAGGCGCTAAAGCTGCCAGATGTGACAGTGGTTGTAAATATAAGACGTCTTTGTAATATAAAATAAGAGATCTCTGTGTGAAAGGAGTCTGAGGCAGTGCTGGAGCTATTTTTAGACTGTGTGTGTGTGAGTGTGAAAATGCAAATTAGTCAGCAGTGAACTGTTTAAACCACAGTTGGTTTTACAAATACTGCTGCAAACATTGTTGAGTGTGTGTTTAAGACGCCATTTATGTTCATTAGAGGGCTATAAATAAAGTTTTGAGTTGCCGTAGTGGATGTATAGTAATTGACTGAGTTTTGATATATAAATATAGTGAGTGCACTGTATATATTTAAGACTAACATATTACTTTTAGGAGTAACCTCTCATCAGCAATAAATGCTGGTGTGTTTTATTTTTTCTATTCTATGTGTGTGCTGTGAGAATTAATAGAGGTTTCAATTGTTTTCTTTGACTTGCTCTTTCTGATTATGAAAGGCATGTCTGAAATACTCTTAGGAAAGCGTGTTGTGAGTATATTCCTCAACTCTTGTCACAGTTTAAGTGTGTGAATGCTGTGAGTAGCAGGCTTTGAGTGATTGGGTGTGATTTGTACAAAATAATAAATAATAATAACACTATGAAAGTTGATAGTAGAGTGAGTGCAGAAGTGGAAGTGTGAGAGAAAAGGCGGTGTGTGTGTGAGACGATCTGACAAACGCAAAGAATTTAGTATATTTAGAAGTGTGTGCGTGAAATAAGGGTGAATTGTTTTAGATCAAGACTTAGTAAAACAAGAGTTTTATTAGCCTGTAAAAAAAACAAAACAGGAGAGATAGAAACAGAAAATATGGTTCTGAGCAGCTGCAAGGTTGACAGGAAATGGTGTGTGACAGGAACTTTGCATGCCCATAAAAGGAACTGACTGTGACAAGTGAGCACACAGAGAGAGAAACATACGAGTTAAACTCCAGGCAGATGAAGCAAATGGAGGTTTTAAGAAAAGAAATGAAAAGGATATTAATTGTATGCTTTAGTGTGTCAATACAGGTGGACTTCTTTCAACCTAGAATCTTGAGTACAAAACCATTGATTAACAGAATTGGGAGGAAAACAGGCCAGATTTTGGCTTAAAATTTTACAGCTTGACCTCCCACTTGTCCCGATCCTGAGAAGAAGCTCATAGGACAGTTAATCTCCTGATGAAGACCGACAGAACATCGTGGACTTCAAGAATTAACAGCAGGCAAAAGACAGTGCAACTGAAACTACACTGACGATACCAGCAGCAGCATGGAAGAAAAGCACGTGATGGAAAATGCACGGTGAACTGCAGGCTGGTAAGAACAGTGTGACATAACTGTTTAAAGACACTGAATGGGATATTTTGCCAGGCTGGGATTTAATCTAAAAGGAAAATACTGAAAAGAGCAACGGAGAAGAAACAGAGAAGAAACAGACTGTGTTTGCTGGGGATCACAAGACAACAAAGGACACTAAGAGAAGGGCACAGGGGCCAGTGGGAAGGTGAAGCCCAGACGAGTTCGACTGCGAGAATAGAGGGTACAATTGGGTTGAAATTGAAGCCGGAACTCAGGATGGTTTAGGGATGTCCACGTCACAAACAAAGAGGTAAACAAAAAGAAGGTAAAATAAAGAGAGAAAATAACTGACAATTACATTAATGAATAGAAGACACACATACAGATATTACATAGATTTATTTTTAGGATAAAGGGGAGAGCTTATACGTAGAAATGACTTTTTATACATATTGCATTTTGTGCCTTTAAGGGAGTTGTGGCTCAATTCGTCTCTTGTGGGTCACGAGCCTTTGGCTAGCGCTATGATTAGCCAATCTACTGTGAGGATGATATGAGTTATTGAAGGATTGCACACGCTTACAGACATATAGAGTCCATAAACACACATGACAGTATTGATTCCAGGCAAAAGGCCTCAAATTAATTTAGCGTTTAACTGAACTTGAGCTGGCCCTGTAATAAGTGACAGAAAAGAGGAACTGAATAGGAGTTTCTTGCTTTAGAGAAGGACCAAAGGAAGGAAAGCATATATTTTGGTTAAGTCTGATAAACTAGAATGAGAAGGTATTGTTACATCAAAGGAGCAAGATGAAATAAAAAGGCTGTACCAAAAACAGGTTATAACATAGGAAATGTGAGTTTTAAAATGAAGTTAGTGTTAACACACAGGAGTTGTTTCAAGGCAGCGTTTAGCTATGATAAAATGTATGCAGGAGTAATTGCTTATATGTTTAAACTTAATTGATTAAAGTGGTTGTTTTTTTTTTGGATCTTTTAGTAGAATAGGCGCTTATAATGATTTTCTTGTGAAAGGAGATTCTAGGTCAGAGTGGAGGCCTTGCAGCAGCGAGACTTCTGTGTACAGGATGTTGATGATTAGATAAGGCAAGCGACAGGAAACGCATGCAGGGACGTGAAAGCAGCGTTTTAAGAGTTTTAAAATGATGAGTAACGTTGAAGAATATATATAAATACAAGTCAATAAGTCAAGAAGATAATTAGGATCAGGCTTTTGATTAAAGAGTCCCAAAGATGATAAGTTAGGGAGGTGCAGGAAAAGGTGTTTGGTTTGCTTTACAGAAGATCTCGGCGACCACAGGGGGGTGAGGATCCTGGAGGCCCGAGGCATGATGGACCACAAGAGAGGGACGCAGAAAAAACCTAATCTTACGCATGGAGTGTTCTCGAGGGGGAGCTGGTGTTTATTACTGGACCACTTAGATGACATGAGGTTGTCTGATTTGCTGAGCCAGAGGACGGCTAGAGAGGGTCAGAGCGGGAGTGGTGACCCCGATGTCCATGATGCCATGGATGGACATGGAAGCAGCTGAGTGGGCCGAGGAGTGACCCAACACAATGTATTGTGACCTCTGGTGTTCCAGAGGTCGAGAGAGGGAGTATTGAGATTGGAGAGATATTTTGCTGCTATTGTTAAAGGCTCATGTTCTCACTTAGATCATCGATTTCTACTTGCATTTCCTTCTGGGAAAAATGGGGATTACTTTGGAAACAGGAAGCATTTTCCCCAATAAGCAGCCCTGGATTAGTAAATCACTCCAACATGTTCTCAGGCAGAAGAAGCTGTCTTGTTATGAGGGAGAGAAGAAAAAGATTGAGGCACAGAAACTTGTTGAAAGAGAGATAAAGCAGCTAAAATCAGGTGTAAAAGTAAAGCAGAGGATGAGCTGAATAAAGGACACTCAAGGCTGGCTTGGAAAGGAATGAAGTCCATGGTGGGGATGCAGAACAAGGAGCAAAGATGAATGTGATGCTGAATCAGCAGAAGACTTGGACTCATTTGATTCCAGCTTTGATATCATTGATTTCAATGAAGAGCTTTGTGATTGTAGCAAAGGGCTGGTAGCTCTGAGAGTCCCACTGATGAGGTGTTTGTGTGGAAATCTCTTAGTGGGACCAAAGAGAGAAAAAGCCCTGGTCCTGATGCTGTGGGAGGGGAATGATTGAAGTGTGCTGTGAGGAACTGACTGGGAGATTTTCACACATTTTCCAGTCCTCCTTGGAACAACAGGAAGTTCCCAGCATATGGAAACAAAGGTTAAGTGTCCTATGGCACTCAGTGATGATGGTGCTGTGGCCCCACCACCTCCACCTCTTTGTAAAGGAACTAACTGTAATCTGAAGCTTGTAATGGAACTAAGACTTCCTCCACTAGGTGGCAGTGTCTGATGAGAAAGTGTTAGTGGAGCTGGCCTGGAGTCAGAAACAGGAAGATGCAGGATTTGGGCTGAAATGGGGAAAAGTGGTTCGCACTAGTGCCTTAAAGCAAGAAGGTTGTAGGTTGAAGCTTGTTGGCCTTTCTGTGGAGGTTGGATGTTCTCCCACAGTCCAATGAAATGCTGCTTAGGTTCATTGGTGCTTCTAAATTGGCTGTAGGTGTGGATGTGAGAGAGTGCTTCTCTGTGTCTCTCTGTTGGCCCTGTGATGGACTGCTCACCTGTGCAGGTGGACCACGCCTCTTGCCCTATGACAGCTAGGGCACAGGCTGCAGCCCTGTGAGCCTAAGCTGAATAAACAGTAAGCAAAAATGATCCATAGATGGCCTGAAATCCCCCAGTTAGCAGTTTGGTAGATAGCTATGACATGCTAATCCCATCCAGCAGCTGTATTCTACCTGTAAGCTGATCCCTGCTGAGCCAAAGCACTTTTTCATATACAAATTACAACCTTTAATAGAAACCTATTGGTCAGCATCTTATTAGCCTGCTGTTAGCTTCATTCCACAGAAAACTGAGAGAAACTAACAGAGTTGATAAAGAATAAAGAGAAATGTGCTGATTTAAAGCCTTTGAAGTGCTTCAGATGATCTCTGTCCACTTCTGTCCACTCATTCATTCATGTAAGCTTTCTAATGCAGCTTTGATCTTCACAGTCTGCTTCATGAAACTCATTCTAACCCTGAATGTCAGAGTGTTCCTCCTTCTCTTTCCCATCATTCATGCTGGCAGTGGAGGAGATTTGGATGTTGGACTGTGTTTTTGGATGATGTGTGTATGTTTGTGTTGGACTGCTGTCTGTAAAGCAAACGCACATTTTGCTTTGGATTTCAGTGTCAGACAGACTTTAAGGTGGAATGAAGAGTTGGAGAGTTTCACAGTGAATTATCCAGTGGAGGATTTTTCTTCTTCTTTGAAGGTTTGAAATGTGAACATTGTTCTGCTGCAGTCAATGGACTAAACCAGAGAAGAAGAAAACAGACTTTACCATGAAGATCCTCAGTGTGGATCAGTATAATATCAGCCTGATGTCTGCAGTTTAGTGTCAGCACAACTTTCACATCATATTCATCTCAGCACAACTAAAACATGCTGACTGACCTCAGAGTTTCAAGTCCACATCCTGGACTCTCCAGGAAACCACACAGATGCTTCACTCCTGAATCCTGCAGCTTGTTGTTCAGGCTCAGCTCCAGCTGTCTCAGATGGGAGGGGTTGGACTTCAGTGCTGCTGCCAGATAATCACAGCTGATCTCTGACAAACCACAGTTGATCAATCTGTATAAAGAATGAAAGATGTAAGTTTATTAGACAAAGTGTGAGCTTGAAATCATTCAGTGTTTCATCATCTGTTCAGAGCTGAAGAAGGTTCAGAATGTAGAAGTTTAGAAAATGGAAACTCCAAACAGCTGAAGCCAACAGGAAGCAGCTTCAAACAAACACAACAAGAGAAAAAACTCTGAATGTTTCACAGTAAAGTCGTACATTTATCATAAAAACAGGACAAAGACTTGAAAAAGTCATTTTTTTCCTTCCAGGAACCACAAGGCTTCACTTTTAAAGGTGAAGTGTGAAAGAAATGGACATATTTGAAGTCCAACACCTTTTTCCAGTCACATTATTAAAGCAGACAAACTACAAGCTCATTTTCACTCCAACAAGTCATCTTCTGACCTGGACTAACAACACTGGTCTCTATGTGCAGCTGGCTGTGAGACCAGTGCTCAGGGACCGTCTACAAAGTGCAACACTGAAAGAACATCACACACTCATTTGCTTCCATCATCCAACCTGAAGAGGAAACAGAGACGGTCCCCTTCAAAGTAAAAGCTGCTCCTTTTGGACAAAGTATCAAAGAAAGTCTACAGTATAACATAGAAAAGACAGAACAAAGTTTTGGTTGTTTTAAATTGTGCAGAAATGAAACTACACTAAGCTCAATTATGTGACAGACATTTCATCCCATGTCAGTTTGGCCTCATCCTGGGCCGGATTATCCAGCACACACTCTGACCACAGGCCCAGGGGCCACGCACAGCTGGGCTCCATCCAAGAGACAGGAAACAAACCAACACAATAATAAAAAGCACCATGTGATCTTCTTACATCTTCAAGACAAACATAGTAAAAACATGAGCATATTTGTTTCCTGATAAAATGATGTGACAGGTAGAACAGAGTAAAGTGGTGGTGTTACAGCCTTTCTCCCCTCTGCTGCCGAGGCTGTTAGTCTCTCCCAAACTCAGCTACAGGACTTCCAAATGAATGAAAGCAGCAGAAGTGGCTTTACAAATGAAAGAGGAAGAGGAGAAGAAGAGGAGAGGGAGGCCACCCTGACCATCACTCCAGCTGAAAACATCACACTTCCATTAAAGTTGGTGAGGAAATGTTGAGCAGGATGAGCTGCTGGCTAATCTGGAGGCTGTAGCAGCAGCTCACAGTCACAGTGGATTTCCACTCATGAAAAAGCTCTGGCTGCTTCATTTCTCATCTCATATCAGAGACTTTAATGCTTCACTGAAGCTGTACTGTGATGCTTCCATATCCCAGTGAGGCCTCCATAATGATTTCAGCTGTTCTGTACACACACTGTGTGCCCTGTATGGCTCAAAGTCTCTGCAGCCTGTTTTTATCTGCTATCATCAGATCTTCATCATCCTCATTCACATCCCTCACACACTCTACAGCCTCATCAGCACTGACTTCATCTTCACTGACTGATGGAGCACAACATGAACCTGTGGAGGCTGAAACACTGTCCTGTCAAACATCTCCCCGTCACCACTCCACTTCTGTCAGCCTTTAAATGAACCCTGCTCAAGTCTGTCACTTCTGTTTGGAGCCAAAAGGAAAAACTGTTGTTCAGTCGTTTGGAAAGACAACATTTCTGAAAGCACTCAAACTTCTTCACATTTGTCTTCAGACACATCCTGAACATTTAGGAACTAAAGAAAGTTTCAAACATCAAAGACCTGAAATATAGAAAAACAACAACAGCTGCAGTCAGTGAACTCACCTCAGAGTCTCCAGTCCACAGTTTGGACTCTCCAGTCCAGCACACAGAAGCTTCACACCTGAATCCTGCAGCTTGTTCCAACTCATGTCCAGCTGTGTCAGATGGGAGGGGTTGGACTTCAGAGCTGAGGCCACAACTTCACAGTGAGACTCTGAGAGTCGACACTGAGTCAGTCTGTGATGATAGAAAATATAAAATGTGTTATTATAAAAGCAGAAAATCTGCATTATAAACACAGACTGAATGTATATGAAGACAAAACAGAGTGAGGTCATAATCTGATGAATCTGCTCTTCACATCTGTGCTTCAGCTCCTCTTACTGTGTTTGACATGACACAACGATTGAGTCTCTCTCAGACCTGCAGACTTTTAATGAGAATCTTTGTTTGGCTTTAATCTGCAGATGAAGGAGGAAGATGGTGTCACATTTAGGCTTCCATAATGTCCACAGTCTGTCACTGAGATCTGATCCAGAGTCAGAGTGAAGACACACATTTGGACTGTTTCCTGTTTTGACTCCAGAACATTTTGAATGAGTTCAGCTCAGTGAAGAGTTCCAGCTGGAAAGATGATCTCTGTTTGCTACCTGCTGTCAGGTACGACTGTTCACGTACACACGCAGGAAAAACCTGCTGACTGTTACCAAACGTAGCAGAAATCTCATCACTGGACAATAATGATGAATGAACTCAGAGCTGCTGATATCAGATCTGATTTCAGGGGAACTAAACACAGAAATGATTGGCTCATTTGAGCTTTCTGAGCCATTATCTGCTGGTGTGTCGCTAGTTGGCAGAAAATGATTTGTATTCCTGTTCAGGGCTTCAGTGTTTATGAGTCCAGATCCAGGTGACAGCAAGTCAAAATGATGTTACCTGTCTGTGTCCAGCAGCAGCCTGTATTCACTTTGAATATTGTTATAACCTGACATGGATCAGTTTGTCTTTGATTGGTTTGTAAATGTCACTGTTTCCATTGGACCTGAGTGACGTACAAAGACAGAGAGGGAGAGAAAGGAGAGAGAGGATGGAGACAGCAAAGAGAGAGCAAACACAAACAGGTGAGAGTGGACAGGTGACCAAGGTCAGCAACCAATCAGAGAGCTTCTGTTTGACCCACAGTCACTGATGATGACTGCACATAACCAAGCAGTGTGTTACTCTGATATCAAATATGGATCCTGCTCTTATAATAATGATCATCAGATGATATTATTGTGTTATTTTGTAGCTGAATACGATGTTTGTGTGATTATCAGTGAAAGAAGCAGTGAGGAGGATGGAGAGAGAGAGAGGACACAGGGTGAAGTTAGAAACACTAAAAGGATTTTTCATGGATTTCATGGATGATTTGAGTGATTTCCAGCAGGACACTTAAACATGTCAGTGGACGTCCTAAAGAACATATTCACTGATATGAAACGTGTCATTGAACAGGATTAATATCAGTGGAAACATGGTGGAAACAGCTGTGACTGCATGGATGTGACACACTTCAAATCTGTTCTCCACTCTTGGATTTGGGATCCATGGAGCTGCTGCTGAGTCTGTACAATAAAGGAATAGTGTGGAAGGTTGCAGCGTACGGACACAAACACTTTGTGCTTACAATCTGATTTTATTTTCAACATTAAACTACTAACCTACACTGATCAATGATGTTAATGATCACATCTGGACTCACCCAGCCTTTCTGCAGTTCCTCACAGCTGGAATCAGTCTCTGTCGTCCCCGCTCTGATGTTTTGTACTTCAGCAGGTCCAACTCATCCAGAACCTCCTCTGACATCTGCAGCATGAAGGCCAGAGCTGAGCACTGGATCTCAGAGAGTTCCTTCTCTGATCTGTTCTCTGACTTCAGGAACTCTTGGATCTCCTGATGTACTGAGAGGTCGTTCATCTCCATCAGACAGTGGAAGATGTTGATGCTTCTGTCAGGAGAGATTTCATCACTGTTCATCTCCTTCAGGTTGTTGATGACTCTCTGGATGGTTCCTGGACTGATCTCTGTCTGACCCAGCAGACCTACTAAGAGTCTCTGGTTGGACTCCAGACAGAGGCCATGAAGGAAGCGAACAAACAGGTCCAGGTGGCCATTTTTACTCTGGAGGGATTTCTCCATGGCTCTGCTTAGAAATACATCAAGTGATTGGAGATCTTTGTCATCAAAAAGACTGAAAATCATCTTGGTGAAAGATTCTGATTTTAGAAACATCTTCAGCACCTTTGTCTTCCTGTTGGTGTGACAGTGGAACATGTAGACAGCAGCCAGAAACTCCTGAATGCTCAGATGAACAAAGCAGTAGACTGGTTTCTGGAAGATCACACACTCTCTTTTGAAGATCTCTGTACAAACTCCTGAGTACACCGAAGCCTCTGTCACATCCAGACCACACTGCTCCAGGTCTTCTTGGTAGAACATGATGTTTCCTTTCTCCAGATGTTCAAACGCCAGCCTCCCCAGCTTCAGAAGAACTTTCCTGTCAGCCTCCGTCAGCTCCTGTGGACTCGTCTCATGTCCCTCATGGTACTTGTTCTTCTTTCTCTTTGTCTGAACCAGCAGGAAGTGTGAGTACATGTCAGTCAGGGTCTTGGGCAGCCCTCCTCTCTGCTCTGTAGTCAACATGTGCTCCAGAACTGTAGCAGTGATCCAGCAGAAGACTGGGATACTACACATGATGTGGAGGCTCCTGGATGTCTTCATGTGGGAGATGATTCTGCTGGACAGCTCTTCATCACTGAATCTCCTCCTGAAGTACTCCTCCTTCTGGGCGTCAGTGAAGCCTCGTACTTCTGTTAGCCTGTCAACACATGTAGGAGGGATCTGATTGGCTGCTGCAGGTCGGGAAGTTATCCAGACGAGAGCCGAGGGAAGCAGATTCCCCTGGATGAGGTTTGTCAGCAGCTGGCTGACTGATGACTTCTGTGTGACATCAGACAGCAGCTTCCTGTTGGTGAAATCCAATGAAAGTCTGCTTTCATCCAGGCCGTCAAAGATGAACAAAAGCTGAGAGACAGCCAGCTTCTCTGCTGTGACCTTCTGTAATGTTGGATGGAAAACATGGAGCAGCTCCAGAAGACTGTACTGCTCATCTCTGATCAGGTTCAGCTCCCTGAATGAAAGCAGAACCACCACACTGACATGTTGGTTCTCCAAGCCCTCTGCCCAGTCCAGAGTGAACTTCTGCACTGAGAAGGTTTTTCCAACACCAGCCACGCCGTTGGTCAGAACCACTCTGATGGGTCTCTGTTGGTCAGGTAAGGCTTTAAAGATGTCCTGGCACCTGATTGGAGCGTCATGGAGGGCGTCCATCTTGGAAGCTGTCTCCAGCTGCCTCACCTCATGTTGGGTATGAACCTCTTCACTCTGTCCCTCTGTGATGTAGAGCTCAGTGTAGATCCTGTTGAGGAGGGTTCTACTTCCTGTTTCATCACTTCCTTCAGTCACACGTTCACATCTCCTCCTCAGACTGATCTTATGTTCATCTAAAACCTCCTGCAGACCAACATCTGCTGAAAGAAAGAAAAACAATGAGACTAAAGAGAAAGAAAACTCTTCAATGTCTGAACAACACAAGAAGTCCAGTTTTCAGAAATGAGTCCATCAGCAGACAGATGTTCAGTCTTACTTTGTACACAGCTGCTCTGACTGGCTGTCTGCAGTCCAGCTCTGCTTCTGGATCTTTCTCCACACTGGGGACAGGAGGAGTCTCCTGATGAAGCAGACTGGTCCCAGTATGAGGAGATGCACTGTCTGCAGAACCAGTGTCCACAGCTGGTAGAGACTGGATCCTTAAGGACGTCCTGACACAAAGCACAGCAGGACGGCTGCTCCTCCTCACAAACACCACTCCTCTTCCTCTCTCTGTGAACACATTTCTTTATCACTAAAACATTTACTGTCAGTGAAAAACATCCAGATGTGACCAAACTGCAGTTCCTCACAGTTCCTTTGATTTCATCAACACTAATGAGCTGCTCTTCCTGTCTGCCTGTCTCATTAAACACTGAGTGATGAATACAAACTCAACACTTCCTGCAGACTTCCTGACTTCACAATAAAAGCTTTCCATCAGAGAGACAGTTATGACTTTCACTGTTTTACAGCCGCTGTGTGCAGATTATCTGGGTCAGTTCACTCTGAAGCAGCTTAGAAGTGTCCGTGTAGAGCCGTGGTCTGACACACAGAGACTTCTGATTTTCTCTATTTAAACAAACATGATGAAGATGAGCAGGTTTCTCTTCTAGTATAAACTCTGTGTCTCTCTGGCTGGCTCATGATGGCTTTTCAGGTTTTATGTTTTGCTCTCTCCTGCTAGCGTTTTGCCTGCCTGGGTGGAGATTGTAATGGCCTCTCGCTCTTGGTCCACACAGCTATGATGATTACACCACCTGTTGCTGATTCACCTGGGCTTACCGGTAACCATTAAACGCTGCGGCATGGAGCAGTTTGTTGCTGGGACATTGACCCTCCTGTGTTCATGATCTCAGCTCCTTGCTAAGAAATCTCTCTAAATTCACCAGTTGGGTTAAGTTTGAGTATACTTTGAGTAAATATTTCCCCGGACCTGGTTACAGACGCTTACCTGTGACTCCCGTGTGTGGCTGTGTGAGTGCAGAGCAGGACGAGAGTGACTGAAGAGGAGTGAGTGTGGACTCCCGTCCCTATTTTCCCTGGAGCCCTGGACCCCCTCCCCAACTCACTGTACATATATAGAGCACTGTGGTTCACCCCTTTGGTAAATAAACTGTCACCTTTTTGTTTGTCAGAACTCAGTCTGTGCTTGAGTTCCTCTGTTAGCCATGACATTTTGTTGGTTCTCTCTCTTCAGGTCCCTGTAAGTGTTTGATCTAAAACATTATATTTATTCTGCTTTGATTGTTTTGTGTGCTGAGGGACATTGTTGCATGATCCACTTTTTCTTATCACTCAAATATCCTGATACTTTCAGAAAGTTGGAGAGCTCTCCTGGCTTGCTTAGTCTTTGCTCTGTACTGCAGTACTTGCATTGGTTTCACTGGACAAGTCTGCATGTGAATCTACAACTGATCTGACATTGTGGCACAAACACAGTAAACAAACACTACGAGCACCTTGTTTCATGTGCAGTGGCTTTCTTCTCATTCTGTTACTGAACACTGTATGAAAAGCCTCTCACTGCCAGCATCCTTCCAGCCCCACGACAACAAGACCAACTCACATCTTCATAACACCAAGAATTTTTCCCCTTTTCTTTGGAGAAACTGAGAAGCCAATAGGATTGTAGCTCAAACTTGCCCACAGTCCTGCTTCATCACTGCTCACTCCTACCTGTGTTGGTGCTCAGTGGACAGTCATTAGGGTTGCCAACTCCCTGAAAAATAAATAAGGGACACCTCGTGGCCAGGGCCGGGCAACCTAGTTGTCTTCACCCTTCCCAGTGTGGTGAATTTTTTAGCTCTTTTTTGTGTGTGTGAAATTATTTTTTAACCATTTGACTTGAATTTGATTTAAGCAGATGCATGTTCTTTGTGATATGACCATATGGGAAACAAATGATCATTTAGCCATTTATTTTTAGCTCAAAATGACAACATTAACACAGTAAAACAGGTCTCCTTCTTAAACAGAAGCCTGTCATGCTTAACTTTTAAGAATATAAGTAAATCTTTCTTTAAAAGAACTCTGTCCTGCTTAACTTAAAATTATATAAATTAATAGAAAGCAATAGAACGAAAAATATTCTTGTAACAGTGCACATATAGTGCATTTAGTACAATTGGCTTCAGCTGAGGTATTATTTCAGCTTTTCTAATGCTAATCAGCTGCTCCTGTTTGTAAACCCGCTTGTTCCCATGATTACGCATCATAACTCATCATCATTATTCATCTATGTATTACTTTTATGTATTAGTGATCTATTTGTTGTAATCATCTATCCTTGCAGTTGTTTATTACACAAAATAAATTATATTATCACACTTCTGGCCACATAGCGCTGATATTCACTGCACATGCCCATATTAACCTTAACCAGAGGGTTTAAAAAACAAACCAGTGTTTACATACCATATCTGCTTCTGCCGTGGCCTGGTGGACAAAAAATTGGTTTAGGGTTCCCCGAGCTTTCACGCCCCTCATGTTCTTCATGTGCCCACCATTAGAAGCATGCCTATGGAAAAAGTGCGCCGGCACACAGTGCAGTGCGCTTTATATGTGTTATCGTGCACTTTTCCAGCCAGGCGTTTTCCTTTTCCCATTCCTCCCTGTACTTTTGCAGCCTTTTTTTCTTTCTCTGAGGGGAACAAACATTGCTGCTCTAATGCTGGGCTCACACTGTGCGATTTTTGGCCCATTTTGAGATGATTTTTGAGTCATGCGACCGATTTGGCGATCGGCCCGATTTTGCCCTTCATTGTGTGTCGTGTAGTATACGTGGGGTAACGAGAAGCGATTAACACCTCACGACCAGCTCCCGATCATCAATCGCTCGTGAGCGTGTCACCACAGGCGCTCACACTGCTCACGCACAAACACGTAAACGTTGGTGAAAAAGACGGAGCAGCACGGCTGTGCAGCGTGTGATCTGGACACAAGCGATGGAGGCACAACTTGTAGAACTTTGGAAAGCTCATCCGAGCCTTTTCAATGTGGCATCACAAAATTATCACGACCACAACAACCGTGAACATAGTTGGATTTACATTGCTGCTCAATCACAGCTGCCTGATCAATGTTTTTCATTAGCAATTTAGCAAAGTTGATGGTGGTGGTGTGTCTGTGTGAGAGAAAGACAGAGAGAGAGCGACAGATTTTCTGTTATAACCTTCATTTTATGGAGGCACAGTGTGAGCACTCAGGTCGCATCAGAGCATCGGGCCGTATAGTGTGAGACCTGCATCGTGACCTACCAACTGCGAGTCAATCGTGCAGTTTGAGCAGGAGCTGAATAACGTGACTGAAAAAATCGCACAGTGTCTGCCCAGCTTTAGGTGTACTGTCGTCCGAGACTTGCACCGCAGTGTCGGCGTTTGTTTCCCTGTTGGCCATGCTTCTTTTTGTGGTCATCTGTTGTCTTCCGGTATTTTCTCCGCAAGCGACCTTTCCTCGACCAATGAGATGAGCGGTAATCTGAATTGTCATTCTCGAATTGTCATAAGTGTGCTGTCAGCTCATTGGTCACAAAGCAGGAGAGGGGCTGGGAATTATGTTTTCAAACAAAGCGTTAATTCCATTAACATTTATAGACTACTTTTGATTCTCACTGTATTACGGGACAAAGTGCGTCCCTTATTAGCTCAATATGGGACAAAGTGCGTCCCTTATTAGCTCAATACGGGACGTGTACTTTTGTTTCTAAATACGGGACGATTCCGTTTTTTAAGGGACGGTTGGCAACCCTAACAGTCATAGCCTGCTGCTAGCATGAATGCTAAACGTACTGCTGTGGATGATCAGCAGAAAAACATGTGGTCAGTTTGACTGTTTGCTGTATTTAAAGTGTTTTTCTCAGTTCGTCTGTATTCAAAGTGCATTCGGGGCTTTAGCTGACAGCTCTTTGTGCTAACAAACTAAACTCTCTTAGTTTAAGCCAACAGACTTTACCAAACACAAAGCCTGCTGCTGCCTCCATGGGTTAGCTTGTGTGACTGGTGTTTGCACCAATGAAATCTAAATCACACTAATGTGTCCTCCAAGGTGTTTGGTGGGAGCACTGAGTGAAACATAAGAGCTCTGGTTAAGCCTCATCAGCTGGATAGGCTGTCCACCCTAGTCCAGGCTTTAACTCAAATCTCTGACTGGCTTTCTAACAGCTACCTTGTTAGAACAAGACAGAGACCATGATCATAGCTCCTCCTGATCTATATTCTAAAATCAGTCAAGTTGTTGCCCCTTTCTGTTCTTCTGCTGAGCCAAATATTCGAAATCTTGGAATAATATTTGACTCTTCTTTGGGCCTTGACTCACATGTAAAGTCTCTGTCTCGTTCCTGTTTCTTTCATTTAAGGAATATTTCTAAACTGCGACATATGGTCTCCTTAGCTGAACTGGAAAAAATTGTCCATGGATTTGTGTCATCGTGTTTAGATTATTGTAATTCCCTGTTTACCAGCTTGGATAAATCATCTCTTTCTCGCCTCCAAGCTGTACAAAACGCAGCAGCCAGACTACTAACTCGCTCTACCCAGCGAGCTCACATCACTCCTATTTTATGTTCTTTACATTGGCTCCCAATAGATTTTAGAATTCTTTTTAAATGATTGTTTTAACGTACAGAGCACTAAATGGCCCCAGATTATTTATCCAAGCTTCTCACTAAATACACTGCTGCTCGCTGTCTCTGCTCACAGACTCAGAGTTTGTTGGTTGCTCCCAGAACACGTCTGAAGACGAAAGGGGGCGGAGCCTTTCAGTCTGTGGCACCAAGGCTGTGGAACAGTCTACCTCTACAACTACGTTTGGTTGACTCTGTGGGATCCTTTAAAAAACAGTTAAAAACTTTACTGTTTAAACAAGCTTTCTGTTGACCAATGCTGTTTACATTGTTATATTTTTAATTTACATTTAAACTCTATATTGTGTATATTGTGCATTTTGCTATTTATCATACTGTTTATTTTAATCTCTGTGTGCAGCACTTTGTGACTACCTGTCTATGAAAAGCGCTTAATAAATAAACTTTACTTACTTACTTACTAAAATAATAAACAGGGCTGTGAGAGCAACTGAAGTGATAAAAATACTGTTTAAAGATAAAAACACTTTGATGTTCTCTCGTTACCTAACAAAGTCCAAACCCTGTGAACTATTTTAGCTTTAATAACTGTGGATTCAGGTATCCTGAACCCATCTTTGGACATTTGTAATGAAATATTTTAAAACTCCATCAGAGACTCCTGATGTGGCTGTTTGGAGAAGGAAAAGAGGGACAAAGTGGAGCATCGAGCTGAGGCTTCATTCACTGCAAACCTACAGTTATGTTTTCTTATTTCTGCTGTTTGCATGTTCACAGCTGAAATAAAGCTGCCTCTTTGACTTCATCCTGTTGTGTTTGGGTCCAATCCTGCCTGCCACACAGCGCTACAGGACAAAGTCTAAGATTTTTATCTTTTTAATGAATCTTTGGTCATATTTATCCAGGAAAACACAAACATGTAAAGGAGTCATCACAGTTCTCTGACCTCGTTGGTCCAGGTTCATCACTGAACTCTGGAGGTTTATGTCTGGACCGGTCACTCCTCACAGACGGACAGCTGGATCCTGCAGACTGTGACCTCTGACCTCTGCAGACACAAACATGTTTTATTCAATGATCAATTCTCTGATAAAGTGATTGAAGCAGCTGTGATCACACAGACTGCAGATAATGCAGCTGTTTCCTGTCAGTAACAGTCCTCTTAGATTAGAGTTCAGCTTTTTACAGGAAAACAAATGTCCCTGAATGCAACAGTGAGACACAGTCTGCCTGTGTGGCTGTGATAGCTGCCGTTAGGAGCGCTCATGTGTTTGCAGTTAGACGAGGAGATGTTACCATCATGGACACGTTAACAAATCCTGCAGCATCACGTGGCACAAACACTTTGTGTTCCTGTCATCTGCAAGCAACAGGAAGTTCATTAATAAAGGCGGGATGGAGACGCGACTGTGATGGTTCTCCTTCATCCAGCTGTTACACACATCTGGGCTCACACGACGAGCCTTTGTCTAATACAGCAGCTGCTCTCTGAACACTTTTCTGAAGAGGAGCTGCACAAACCTTTGTTTGCTTTCTAGAGCAGCGTATCAAAGTCAAACTACCCACTGCTAGCAGCTGTTTCTATCATAGTTTAGGATCCAGATGTGTGAGGTCTAAATTTACACCTCTGATTAAAATACATAGTTAAAAACAGCCAATTGAGTCCAAATGTGTCTTAAACCAGATAAACTGACAGTTACAGCTGAGCCTGTGTGTCCTTGGAGACACTGCTCTGCTACAGAGATGCATTTTAGAAACCAGGAAACATCAAAATCATTTAAATCAGAGAGTTCTTGTTACTAACAGCTCACCTCTCTGCAGCAGACACAGGCTGGGATTTAAAACCAATGAATCGATGATTGGACCAGTCACTCTTTAAGGACACAGAGCTGGATGGTTTCTCATTGACGCTAAAAATATGTGAACATGTGTCACATCCAATGTGACCAATACATTACATAAAAAGTATAAACTATGTAAATAGTATATTATTTAAATCGTTGAATAGTAAAAAGCTGATTAAAATTTCAAACATTTTAATACTGACATGAACTTACTTTTTGTCAGATGACTTTTTTTGCCCTAAATTACGAAAGAAATGCTTCACCCGTTTGCTCTTAGAGGACACACTTCTGGGTGGAGGTCCAGGCGGGTTCCTGTGAATAATGATGCAGCAGTGATGTGAGTGCTGAGCTGTGACATGGAGAAGAGTCATGGACAGTTAGAGATGGTCATCTCACCTCTGAGCTTTGGTCTGGCTCTCATGTTCCCCACACAGAGTGCTTTTAGAGGGAGGGACTCCCTCCTCTCTGTCCTCACACTGATCCATGCTGCTCAATTCACATCAGCTCACACACACTTTCTACCTTCACCTGCAGAGGAAACACAAATCATTCATGTGCACATCAACTGAGAGCTGCAGAGGTCGTGTCTGATGTGTTGGACTAACATCCATCTGAGACGCAGCTTTCATCAGTTCACTACAAAAAGTGTCAAAGAGCCGAGTTCAGCCTCCAAATCCTCCATTACTGTAGTCCTACAAAGGTCAAACATGGCTGCAGAGAGCAGCTTTATGTCAGTAACCATGTCCAGGACCGAGCTGACTGCTTACAGAGTTCATACTCTAACTGCTAGCTGCCCTGCTAGCTAAGCTAACTCAGTAACAGTGACTCTGACAGCAGTTACTGTGGAACAGCGGCCGAGCTCAGGACACATTCAGTGTGTTTAGTCTGAGTCCTGGACTCTGATTCAATGGATTCAATCCAGCTCAGAGTTTCATGTGTTCATCAGAATAAAATACATGTACTAATATAACAGAAGTAATGCTCTGAATGCAGGACTGTAATGGAGGATAAATAAGGTTTTTACAGCCTGAAAGAAACATTCAGTTCATATATTTGTAGACAGTGAAGCAGTTTTTAATACTGCAGCTGTTTCCTTCACCTGTGTGTGTGTGAGCCACACCTTCATGTGCTGCTTTAGAAATATGTGGTCTGACTGCTCAGACTGAGTCTAGGAGGAAAGTTCACACGCTGGAGAAAGTTTTGTTCCTAACTTTGTCAGAGTTCGGCTCCAAAGACAAAGAAGACGGAGCTCACAGTCTGTAGATGGTCCTCAGTGTGTGTGTGAAGCCAAGAGAGCACACAGGAGTGTGTTTATGTCAGCAAATCAGTGTGTGAAGAGTCTGAGGGAGTGTGTGAATGAGACTCAACACTGAACAGTCCAAGAAAAGCGTCTGGATTTCTTTAAGTTTAACTTAAAGAAGTCCAGACGCTTTTCTTTTTGTCTCCATAATGTCTCCATAATGCTGCAATGTTATCTGCCCCAGAAACACTGTGCAGAAGCTCTGATGGTGACACAGAAAAGTCACAGTGGAGATACTTCTGTCCACCTTTGATTAGACTCATTATAAAAAGGAAAACAAAGTTTGAACACAGTCATGTTTCCAGTTCACTGACTTACATTTATTCCATGGACACTCACTCTAACCTGAACCACAGCTGCGACCATATTTGTAATAACTACAACCCAAACATCAGATGTTAATCGAAATTTTTTGCTCTCTCTCCTCCTTAAATGTGTTTTTAATGTTAGTTATAATTCAGAATTGGCGACTGGAATACGTATGACACATACGAACATCAGGAAATAAAAACTCGATAAATATAACCTCAGTAAATGAAGTCAGTGTACAGCGTGGAATTATTTTATGTCATAAGAAGAAACATATTCATGTTAACACTCACCTGCCTCAGCTCCACCTTCCTCCTCCTGCTGCTCTGAACGGAGGCTCAATACTTTCACTTTCACTGCACCTCCCTAAACACAGAGGATGCTGGGACTTGTAGTTGTTTCCTTCCGGTGCGGTCTTCCTCTTTGTTTGTTTGTGTTTGTGTTCAAGTTATTTCGATCATGTAAACATCAACAAAACACGTGAAGCCACACAGAGTTTGTATGTCGAGGTGGGTAGGAGGGTTTGAGGGTTTGGGGAGGGGTCAGAGGGAAGAGGTCTCTCAGTCTGGACAATCCACATTGATGGCATTGCATCTTTCAGCGTGTTTGTGGGTCGATTTGGATGCTCCAGG
Organism: Rhamphochromis sp. 'chilingali'; assembly: GCF_963969265.1. Classification (NCBI taxonomy): domain Eukaryota; kingdom Metazoa; phylum Chordata; class Actinopteri; order Cichliformes; family Cichlidae; genus Rhamphochromis; species Rhamphochromis sp. 'chilingali'. The sequence goes on from NC_137929.1 coordinate 12,471,399, forward strand.
TGTGAGAGCAGCCACTCAGCCTCTACTGCAGATGTGTGTCACAAGTTCATCTAGTAGTAGGCTATGGCACTTGGCCACAGGTGGCAGCAGTGGACTGGTATTAAAACCCGATTCTTTGATCCCCATGATAGAACAGAGAAAACCCGACTCATAGTGGTCAAAACATTTATAATTCTTTATTCAATCATCTTCCGGAAGAGATCAGATGGGCCCAATGGCAGTTGTAGGATCTCTAACATTAGAAGCTAAAAATGTGTCTCATATAGGTGTTATTTTGGTACTTTACACGTCACACAGTTTCAACAACTCCTTATATGGTACAAGTTTGTTTTTTCTATCTGGCTTCCTGTATTTATTAATATGCTTGTATATTTCTACACTAACTTCCTGTTTTTCAGTCTGGCTGAGCACTTAGTTTGTGAGTCAAAAGTGGCCTTGCTTTACAAACCTTCATTATTAAAGTACATAAAACAATATAATTAGAAAATAAGCACTAAGAATATATTAATTACATGACAGTTCTTCCCTTTTCGTGTTTCCTAAGAAACACGACATAATTCCTAATTTATCCCATTAAGTTTACCTGCATGTTAAAAGGCTAAAATATAACAAAAGAGATTATGCTAAACAAAATGAAACCTTTCAATTGCCCAACCCTATCTGTCCCCTCAACGGGTTTTATGTTTTCAATGTTTCATTATTATTTTGTCATAATTACTTCTATCCACAACAAATAAATAAAGCTCTAAGACAGCACCTGTGAAATGTGAAATGTCCTAAATCTACTTCCTACACCCCCTTTTTTTACCCAGAATCCCAATTTAAACCCACTTCTGACTTCCCTCAGTGCTCACTGTAAACTGCAGATACAATCAGTTATATATATATATATATATATATATATATATATATATATATATATATATATATATATATATATATATATATATATTTATAAAAAAAAACCCAGCACGCCCCTGCGGGCGGTTTATCCTTCAAGCTCGGGTCCTCTACCAGAGGCCTGGGAGCTTGAGGGTCCTGCGCACATATATATATATATATATATAAGAAAAATCACCTTTGTGAATGGTATACCGGAGTCTCTGAGTGACGATGTCCTTTTACCTCCGGATAAGAACGATGTGATGAATACTGCGTCTGACAGCATAGAAGTTCAAAATGTGTTCACACAATATGTTCATCATAGGAACTTGAGCTGCATGTATTTAGTTCAGAATTTGTTTATGCAACAATTTCGTTGAACACTAATTATTTAACTCTGTTTAACAACCCCAGAGATAAATATCAAATTTCAGTTTTAGGTAGACAGATGTTTCCAGGTAATACAAAATACTTCTTAGAAGCTTTTAATGATGCCACATCCACCCCATACGGGTATCTTCTAATCGATTATAAATCTAAGACGCCTGACTATTTAAGACTCAGAACCAATTTGTTGTCAGATCGTCAAGTTGTTTATATCCCCAAAAAACGGCTAAAGCGGTAAAAAGGATGTCGTATTCACGGATGCAGAGAAACATTGCACTGTTGGAGTTGTTGTATAAATCCCCACCCAGCGTACGGAGGAATATTATTTGTAATGCAAGCATGGATTTTATTAATGCTCTGTGTGAGATATCGCTCAATGTTTTGAAAGGTGTTATCCCGCTGACTGATCAACAGTACTGTTAGGGAAAATATTCTAAAACACTTCTTCAGTAAAGACTGACTGATCAAAATGACTGATCAACAGTACAGACAGCTAAAAAAGAAGTGCAGTGGGAGGGGTCTTAGAAGGTTTGGGTTTATACACATACAAGCCGTTGCCATCCTGCTTAGTAGATGTTGTCTTGGTTATGTTGGATATCACATCAGACACTATGCCTGATGCTGCTGTTTTTAGGTGGGGTTTGACTGTGCTGACTCCTTTTTTAAACAATGGTACAGCAATTCTAAACAGGCTGCTGAACAAACCTCCCAGACCTGCGCCACATTGCGTGCTGGTCCCAATATAACCATTCAATTCGCCACCAGCCTGAAAAAGGGTATGTGTTGATTTTGGTCGTCTTTCAAATCAATTTCTATGTCATCGATTAAGGATTTCGAGACCGGTGTGTAGTGTGGGCTGTCAAACTGAAGAATGGCTCCCCGACGGTCATCGTCTGTTATATTTATTGCTCTTAATAGCCGCGCATGGGCGTCACCCACAAGCTGGTAATCAACGATATCTGCATAAATAAAAATGTTCTATTTTCCGCCGTATACGTCTGCAGGATGTGATGCGTATGTGTTTTTATAATGAAGTACAAACGGGTCTTCTGATTTGAATCCTAAGATTCCTGCCAGTCTCCCTCTAAATGTGAGAACTGTGCCCCTATAGGGCCCATAACACTAACATAGTTACTAACTTCACTGTATTGTGTTTTAATGTCGGTGTTATGTTTTAATGTTTTATTATCTGCGCCACAGATGCATAATGCCCCACAGACAGCTCAATCACGGTTATGGACAATGCTCCATTTGTGACTGGATCATAAATTTCCACTCGCGAATCTGATTGTGGAAAAGACAACCATAGTCTTGGGTATTGAAATTCTATAACACCGACCTCATACGGTTCATTTAAAACAACAGGTGTTATAACCTCAGGATAAAAATGCTCGGAAACTCAAGTGCCAAGTGCCTCTTTTTTTCTGCCAAGTATTTTCTCTATTTTAAACCTTTTGTTTTTGTCAATAGTCACCTGCTGTATCTCAGGTTCGTAAATTACACCTTTCACTGCAGCTCCTGTGAGATCCTCCAGTTTGTATACGGGAGGGTCTCTTCCTAAACGCTCCTTTATGGTAAAGTACTCGTCTGTGTAGGTCTGATGGTAACCCTTTCAGAATATGCCTCGTAGTTTAGATATTCTCTCTGTATCGCCCACATTAAATTTAAAAGTCACCGGTTTTTGGGGTTTCATTTTGTACAGGGTGTTAAAGACTGCTTTCTCATTATCTTTGCACACCTCGGTGGGGTCATTTTGATAGAGCTGTGATAAGACAGGTTATAGGACTGTACAAGATCTTGGATCACATTAACATATCTTGGCGAGTTAACTGATGTTAAGTATTTCCACATTTTCCCCTTTAAGGTGCGGTTAAAACGCTCTACCACACATGATTTCATTTCACTAAAGGTTGAAAAATGTGTGATGTTATGCTGCTCCATTAGTTTTTTAAATGTTTATTATAAAATTCCTTCCCTAAATTTGTTTGGAGTTTTTCAGGCACACGGCCCTCTCTCAGAATATCACCAAAAGCCTCAGCAACAGCCTGTCCTGTCTTGGTTTCAAGGCACCTAACCCATGCATACTTAGAAAACACATCTATGCATGTCAATAAGTACCTAACATTATCATCATCCGCAGAATATTCACGCATGTCAACCAAATCAGCTTGAAACTGTTTGTCAGTCCCGTTAACCAAAACTCTATTTCTGTATCCTTGCATTTCTGTATCCTTGCATTTCTGTGTCCTCTATCCTTGCAGGTTTATGAAGAGTATATGTGTCATCTCCTTTTAAAAACGCTCCACGTCAGGTAATGACGGCTTTAAGCCTGTTGCCTCACTGACAGCGATACGGAGCTTCTTTACACTTCCTAAACCCCCTGGGTGTGCAGGGTTGTGATATATTTTTCTCAGCGTGTTTTCCATAATCACTCTGACCAAACACAAACACAAATGACCAGAAAAAAGTGTTAGCATACGTTTTTATTTCATTTTCTGTGTAGTGCACAGTAAGGTTTTTATAACAGATGTGCATTAAATCTTGTGTCTCCCAGACCAGTAGTTTCCAATCATGTGGAGCAGCGCTGATTTAACTCCGCGGGTGTGATGATTGGTATTTAGCAGGTATCCGACATTCTCATCAGTGGTGCAAACAATGTGCGGCACTGATCTCAGTTCACACAGAAGACGCTCTGCAGTGCTGATGATTTGTGCTTCAGCCTCACTGACACTGTATGAGCAAACAAACAGACGGATGGCCGGGATGAATCGGGGCGTCCGGAGCTTTTCCATCACCTCATCATAGCAGGTCTCGAAGAAAAACACAGGCAGCTCAAACAGGCAACTGTGGTGTAACTGGCTGGGGTGACCGGATTGGCATCCATAACATATCTCCTGCACATACTCATTCAGTGCCATCGACAGCAGGTGGAAGGTTGTGAGTTTAATGTTGAGTTCCGTTTCCTCAGACGGGTGTGATCCTGCAGAGTCCTGTGAGCATCCTGGAGAGGGGGGCGGAGTCGGTGGGGTCTGGATTAGCAGTGCTGGAGGGGGAGACTCTGAGCGGTCCACAATATGGCAGATGTTGTCTGTAAAAGAAATCCACGCATTGCATTTTTTTTTAAATATCGGGTTTAATGCCAACGTCTCTCACACAGAGACAACCTACCTTTTGTTTTGTTTTTTTGTTTTTCTGTCCTCAAGGTTTTTGATGATTTTTGGCCTGAACATGGCAGAAGGTAAACCAATCTTCGGGCCATGTGCGAGCTGATCATATACAAGACGCTTCCTAATATTCTCATAAGAAGAGTTGACCTTGTCTCTCTTGATAGTCTTATCGACCTCATTAAACACCCGCTGCAGTGCTCTCCAGTCTGACCACTGAATAAAAAACAAATCCTTAAACCATGATAAACGTTCTTCAAGGGTGAGGGGGGATGGGTTCAACCTCCAGCTTTCAAGGCCCCAGAGTGAAACCTCTGTAACGTTGAGGTTTCACCCGGTGCAATTGTGGCTCTTGTAACTGTTGTGATATTTTGATACCATGGTAGCATTTACAGGATATTGTTTTATAGTGATATTATACAGGAAAACTGTTACTCAATAAGGCCCATTTACTAGTTGTTTTTCTCTTTCTCTGTAACCTAAGAATTAATGTGTAAGAATCACAGGTTGGTACCTCAAGGTTGAAAACACCACAGAGATCACTTCCTTACTCCCATCCTCCCTTCCTTATCTCTTAGAAAGGAGCTTGTTAAAGGCCAGGTGGTTCGTTTCAGAATTCACTAATGAAAGAACTCTGTATTCTGTGTCTAGGAGTGTATTTTGCTGGGATGATCATAAATTGTAGCTGAACTGATAAACTATACAAAGGATACTTCTTTGCTCACAAGGCAGGAAGACGTTCCCTTATTTGGTCTGTACCGGTTTGAACTGAGAATCTGTTGACAGACGAACCTTTTTCCTCTATATATACTGTTGTCTGATGAATAAACCTTTGAGTTGATTTTGGGAAAGCAACCCGTACAGTCTCTGTGTCGTTTTGTTCTCCCAGCTGCTCCCGACGTCGTAACTAACACGCTGAATGGCATATTTGACTGTTACTTGAGAATATTTCTTTGAGTTCTATAGGTTATGGACAATCTCTGCTGATAGGTGCTCACGCCTCGAAGGAAACCCGATCCACAGACGGAGATTTCTTTCAGTAACCATAAATGGTAAGCTGCTCTTTTGTCACACACTACATACACAATATATGTGTTTTAGTGCAAATTGTACATTGCTACATTGTTTTGAATTACCCTCGGCCCGCAGTATATGTAGGCACCTGTCAAAGGTCATTTGGATTTACCAGACCGCTTTGAAAACAACATGAAACAAATGAATGTCTTTGTTGAGCCATGACTGGATTTATCCTAATCCTTCCTAAAGGCCGTTATAACCTTGCACTGCCAGTGGTGAGCTGCACCAGCTGTGGCCTAATGTGGTCCCCCTCAGTTAAGGACTTCCAGGGTGGTGGATATTGGCCTGGCACCTTAAATTTCTGCACCCTGTTTTCAATGGATGCCTTTCAGTCTTTCTATGACATTAAGGTCATAAGTAGTTTACTGACAATTATTTAACATTTGAAATGAAAAGATCCGTCAGTCCATTCACATATATACTGTTCAGAGAAGGCATGTAGTTTAGAGCAAAGTGTAGTAGTGTGAAGTGGCTAAACACACTCACCAATTGTTCTAAAATAAACAATTTATCAAAACATTAACAGTCTTTCACACATACATACGGTTTATACACTATTTTAAAAAGAAGGGGTTGAAGACCTGATTGATTACAAAAAGTCTATTAAAATGTTCTGGGTAACCACAGAAATCTTAGTCAGTTATGTCTGAGAGAGAATGTTTATGACAGAAGTAATGCCAAAATCTCAACAAACCAAAGTTACATACATGCTAAAGAGAAAGATCAAACAGTGCTGAAATTAGGAAGTGGGCAATATAGGGCTTCCCCAGTGAAATAACTGATCTGAAATAATTGAGGCACAAATTAATAAATGACATACTAGTAATCCACAGAAGGGGAGGCCTCTGGGAAAATGTAGAAAATCAATGGGAATTTCTACAGTAGCACGAGTTACCAGTCAATACCAGTCCTGGTATTGGTTATGTTGAAGTGATGGGTTTTATAATTCATTTTTGGTCCACTGAAGGGATTGTTTTGTAACCCCAATATTGATATTTTGTAAATAAAAAATATGACCTCAATTAAACCTTTAAATTCCCTGCACTTGTCATAGATATCTACATGATGTCCAAAAAATATACATCAAGTCCAAGGTTCTAATGTTGAACGCCATATTGATGTCCAGCTTAAATCATGGTTGGACCTCCAAATTGTTGGAAAAGTTCAAATGCAGTACAGACCTCCAGAATTGGTCATGGACCAACAGAACCAATATAGACACGATCTGTACATCTATCTGACTTTCTTTGTTTAGTTGGTAGCTAACTGAATTGTCTTACTTTTTTTTTATAGATGAAAGAAAATGTCCCTGAAACATACAGTATGAAACAATGAGTGTCAGGTTTATATTTATAGTCTACATCACATTTAAGTGGTACCCATATGTCAATTTGTTTGAGCCTAAAACACAGACTACTCCATGACCCGAATGATTGTTTAATCCTTCCCATCAATACCTCTCAGTTCCACATCTCTAACTCATGTTATTCTCCATGCAGCTCTAACAGCAGTGGTCCAAACACAGCAGACTGTGCTGGCAGCAGTGGGAGAAGATGCTGAATTCAGCTGTCAGCTCTTGGACACTAAAGACGTCCTTCAGGTCACATGGCAGAAAATCTCACGTGATGTGGAGACAAATGTTGCCACCTACAGCAAGTACTATGGTCAGAGAGTGAATGATGGCTTTAACGATAAAGTCAAGTTTAAATACACTGGACTACAGAACTGCTCCATAGTCATCAGGAATGTGACGGAGCAGGATGAAGGATGCTATCACTGTCTGTTTAACACTTATCCTGAAGGCTCCTTCACTGGTAGAACCTGCTTCCAAGTCTATGGTAAGAACTTTTGCATTAATGTGTTTAAATGTGCTAGAAACTGATTTCCTTTCAACAACATATTCCTTGCAATATCTCCTGATCCTTCACAGAGCTGCATGTTGATGTCAGAGAGTCAAACTCTGCTGAAGAGTGGGTTGTTTCCTGTTCAGCCACTGGTCGACCTGCTCCCACTGTAACACTCTCACAACAAGACCTCAGCTTCTCACAGTACAACACTGTCAGTGTGTCCAACACCAACGCTACATTCACTGTCACCACTACAGCTGTGCTCTCAGGTTCACGTAAACACAGCACACAGGTGGGATGTGCAGCACGAGTGCTCTCTGCTCCTCACAGAGAGGTGATGGAGACGATTCCTGAGGTCCAGCAGACGTCAGATTATCAGTGATGGTGAGAAACTGAGATGCAATAACAATGCATTGTGGTAGTATGCATTTTCTCTTTGATCAATAATTGATGTATTCATTTTGATCAGTGTCACATTTTTCCTGCTTTTTCAAGTTTCCTCCTGGATCATTGTATTAGCTGCAGTATTGGTGATGATGGTGTTTGTCAGTGTAGCTGCTCTGCAGTAGGCTACTCTTTAAAGAAAAAGACCAGATAACTTTCATTTTTCATTTCTTGTCATTTTTTTCTACACCAAAATCTATCCAATAATATCTGCATAACATTTTCTACTTGTGATTTAGTTATTAATTCTTTGCTTCATGATTCAATCGGTCTTTGTCTAGTATTAAATTTTATGTTTCCCATTTAATCCCACTGGCTTTAAAGTGTTTCACCAGATTTTTACGAAGTATTTCCAGTCTTTTGTTGTCTCTGTCCCAAATGTTCTGAAATGTGTTGCATGTATTAAAAGAAGTTGGACCAAAAAATGTACTATGTACTTATAAACTTACATTTATGAAAGCTGAACAAACACTGATATACTTGACTTTTGTAACAGTGAAAAGGCGATCTGTTTTTATTGATAAATATATATGTTTGCATTACTGTTATTTAGATTGCCATGTTAGAACGTAGCAAACAACATTGTTTGTTCCTCTATGGTTTCTTTATTTTTACAAATCTAAATGTTTTTTGTCAAAAGATTAATAATTTCATATTGAGGTCAGATGGTCAGCAGTTTTGATGTTTTTGCAGAGATTTTATTTTTTGCAAAATAGCACAAGTAAACATTAAAAGTAGTTCCTAAATCAAGGCATTTATTATTAAGGCGGCCATTATTATGGCCCTGTGTGGAAAAAGTGATTGCCCCCTAAACCTAATAACTGGTTGGGCCACCCCGAGTAGAAACATCTGCAATAAAGCGTTTGGGATAACTGGCAATGAGTCCTTTACGAGGTGCTGGAAGAATTTCTGCCCACTCATCTTTGCAAAATTGTTGTAATTCAGCCACACTGGAGGGGTTTTGAGTATGAACCACCTTTCCAAGGTCACAGCACCTCAATCAGATTCACGTATGAACTTTGGCTAAGCCATTCCAAAGTCTTTCTTTTGTTTTACTTAAGCTGCTTAGAGGTGGACTTGTTGGTGTGCTTTGGATCAAGTGCACTTCAGCTTGTGGTCGTGAACAGATGGCCAGACATTCTCCTTCAGGATCCCAGAAACTGGATTCTGTTCATCTTGACGTTGCATCTCCAGACTGAGAGATCTCAATTACTTTGTTTCTTATTTGCTTCTGAATTTCCTTGGATTGCGCCATGATGTGTAGTTTTTGAGGATCTTTTGGTCTACTCTACTTTGTCAGACAGGTCCTGTTTAAGTGATTGATTCAGCACAGGTTTGGCAGTAATCGGGCCTGGCTATGACTATGGAAAAATTGTATATTTTCTATTGATAAATGCAAATATTTTATGTCTGTTATGTGCATTGCCGTGTGGAGAATATAAGGAAAACAATTGTGTGGTTTACATTGTTTCTTCCTCTTAGATTTCTTGATTTTTTTTTAAAATTGCAATAACTTTATGTTAATTTCAGTGCACTTTCACATTTCTTTAAATTCAAACTACAGTCCTGTGAATAACTAGAAACACTTCTAGCAGCACAAATGTGAGGTAATTGTTTTCTGCTTGACTTTATCAGTCTCTCATATTGTTGTGGAGGAATGTTGGCCCACTCTTCATTACAACGTTGCTTCAGTTCTTTGAGCTTTGTGGGCATTTATTTAAGCACAGCTCTCTGAATGTCCCAGGTTGAGGTCTGGACTTTGCTTTTCAGCTATTCTGCTGTAGATTTGCTGCTGTGTTTGGGATCATTGTTCGACTGCAAGACCTAAACTTTACCTATTAAACAGTTAACTCTGTATTTTACACTTTATGTGAATATTGTTGCAGATTTCAATTATTAATGTTTTTATAACTTTGTTCTTTCTTATATTTAATATTATACAATATTTATACTTCATGTCTCTGTCTTCTTTTGAACACTCCAGCACAGCATCACTATAACTTTGTCCTCACTGACAATAAAGCTGTTTTATATATTTCATTGCAAATGTTTCAAGCAATTTGTAGCTGTATCTTAAGATATTTTGTTAATAATATAGTATTTTATATTGTTTTTTTCCCCATATTTGAGAAATATTTAACATGTAAAAGTCTGTTTATGTACAATTTGGTGATATTAGCCCTGATTATTGGAGGAACTTGTACATGAAGCAGATTTCTGAGACTTCAGATTTGAAGGTTGTTGTCATATAATCTAAATGATGGCAGATTAACGTTCCCTACCTCTGTCCTACAACCACAGGACTCCTTTGCATTCGACTGATAGAAATTTCAAGCTCAGTGTTAATGAAGATTTCAAAGGCCTTAGTGCAGGGGTAGGGAACGTCTAAAACCTGCAGGGACACCGGCCCTCGAGGCCTGGAGTTCCCTACCGCTGCCTTAGTGTGAAAGGAATGAAGCTGTAGCGCCTCCCCGTGGTTGAAAAGAGGTACACAAGAGGTTTTGCAACCTGCTGTTTAATGAAGGTAATCAGCTGGGACAAAGGTACATTATGAGAATAATATCTCTGACAAACCTCTCCCTCAATTAAAAGATGCATTTTGATTTACATGAATGCATTTCATCTTCTCTGCAAAGGCTACACAACCTTCTTTGCCATTTGAGTGTGTCCAGTCCAGCTGAAACCAGCTCATTACTGATGGCATGAAAACGATCTGTGAGGTAACATTTTTACTGTCATTCATTCCTGTTGAAAACTTGTCACGTGTTTGCTTAGGTTCTTCTCAATAATCCTCCCGTATCCTGTGTAAAAACTACCCGAGCTTAAAGTATACAGACTGCCGGGAGGGGCGAGACGGGAATTTTCATTGCATATATATATATATATATTAAAATACAGATAGCAGCAGCCACGAAAACATAGGCAAGAGAGAGCATAGCAGTGTCGTAGATGTAGCCAAATAAGACAGATAAATTAAGATGGAAAATCCCCAAAACAAAACCCAATCTTTAGTGTGGGAGCATTTCCATGTCATTCCCAAAGGTGTAATTATTTTCAGCGACTGCAAACTGAACACAAACTTTTCATAACTGAGTTTGTTTCTTCAGTTGTATTTTGGTAATGCTGTTGTACAGCAGGGAAGCAAACACAAGTGCTAACGCTAACAACATCCAATCAGGATTTATTGGTTAGATCAAAGCTAACATCTGCATTACATGTGAGCACTACACATGTTATTTAACATATATAACGTATAAGATTTTTACATCTTTCTCTTTCCCTCGAGAAGAACTGCTAAAACTGTAGAAATAACATTACAGAAAAGCAGGACATGCTCAAGCAAAACATTATAGAAAGTCTGTCACGGTTCTGGGTCAGTTTGACCCAGTATTTTGAGTTGTCATGTTTTTGCAGGTTTAGTTTAGTTCCATGTGTCATTTTCTGTCTCTCTCTCTATGTCGAGTCTGCGTCTTAGTGTGATGGTTTCTTGTTCCTGTTTTATTGTGAAGGTCTGCGTCTCATGTGAGTGTGTTCAGTTTTACCTCTGTCTCGTCTTGGTGATTATTCCCAGCTGTGTCCACCACCTGTGTGTAATTCCCCTGTGTTTCTCTGTGTATTTAAGTCGTGTCCTCTGTCATTGTAGTTGCTGGTCCGTCTGTGTGTCCACCATGTCTCACCCGTGTGTTTGTGCTCTGTAGTTTAGTTGTTTCCAGTCTAGTTTAGTTCGTGCTCCATTTGCTGTTTGTCCATATTTATTTTTGTGTTCAATAAACCACCTTCACTTCTCCACTACTGCCTGCGATTGGATCCTCATTTATTATTTTCACACGGCTCTCCTCACCCGCCGTGACAGTACGGACCAGCCAGATATGGATCCAGCGGCAGTCACCCCACCTAGGGAGCTTCAGGAGGCCGTTATCGACTCTGCTTCTAAATTGATTTACCAGCTGTTAGAGCATGAGGGAGAAGTGTCTCTTTACACTGTGGAAGCCAACCTACAACACCTTATTTCCAGTTACCCCTGGTTATTGGACTCACTGCATCCGCTCGTACAGAATTTTGTTCTTCACGAGCTTCACCTACACCCCCCCGCCGCTACCGCTCGCCTGCTCATGCAGTGATATCATCAGTGACAAGTCAGGTGATAGAGGCTAATGCAAAATGGTGTTTCAGTGAGGCAGAATTTATTATGACAATACATTTTTTTAAAATACTCAGTATGAATTAAACAGGTTAAAGGTCAATGCTCTGTTGTAATATAAAGACAAAATGATTGACAGCAGCCCAGCAATATCAGTAAAACACAAATTAGCCACATGGTGCAATGTAAGGAGCTCTGTGATTGGTTAGGAAAGGACAGACTGGCCACCTCGATTTTTCTTCACTGCACATTGATCCATAGCTTTGCTCTGTAAAGGCTAACAAAGTGCTTTTGCTTTACAAAGACATTCAGCGTCGGTATTCACTCTTTTAAAATGCCACTGAACACTGGAGTGAAATGGAGCCCTGATCCTCAGAGTTTTATTGTTGCTAACATTTCTTATAGATAGCACAGATAGTGCCCCACTGCAGTAATCACTCATGTCTAGATATTCCTGTTAAAAAGGAGTTTTTCCTCCCCACTGTAACATGGCAAACATAGCAAACGGATAATCCAGCTGAAGCTTCAGACAGCCGTCAGACAGTGAAACACTGCCATCTGCTGGACGCGAATAACAAAGACGCTGCTTTGACGGGTGAGGGAGTTTCAACAAGTCTGCAACGACTCAAGCATCAAACTACAGAACTATTCTAGCGGACATGGTGCTCTAATGACTGCTTCATTAACGCAGCTCAGAAAGGATAATAGAAACTCAATAAATTATGAAATACAAAACTTACTGGTTCACTGCACACACAAAACGTCTCTTATTAGCACAACACTGCTCAGGGCTCAGAGTGTATTCCTTATAACCTATTAAACCTTAGCATGTTATTTTGAAGTGTTACAGGTGAAACAGCCAACCAGTGAAGTTACCTGTAATTTCAACATTGAGCTACAAAAATGCTTTTTTTTAAATTTCTTTTTACAGTTTTGCAATTTTACACAAGTTTTATCATCAGTGTCACAATGACTGCTGCTAAAATTGAGTATGAGCTTGTTGTTGGTCTGATTAAAAGGTTAAATGTAAAAGCATAATTTAAACATGTGATGTGAGGTCATTAATTACAGTGCAGGTGTCCTGCTTTAGGATCATATATTAATACTTCCAAAACAGTAAAGTTGTAGAGAATCTATGTTCATTATCGTTGCTAATCATGGAAAGACAAAGACGTCAGACTCTGCTGAAAAATATTACACCCTCCTACTCTCTGCACACAGCGGTCTGAGGGACCTTCCAGGATCGGGGATTTTATTTATTTTGTTCTTTTTTTGGTCTTACTGGTTAGTAGGTGGTGATTTTGTACCTGGTGATCTCACATTTGGAACATAAATTGCTTTGGAGCAGATTAGGTTCAAAGGATAACTTGGCTCTTGAAGTTAGCCGGATAAGACAGCGTTCTGCTTCACAGTTGAGGCCTCAGAGAGTTGTTGCTAACCAAAGTCTATCTTGTACGGCCATGCAGCATCTTATGACATTTTGTAACCTGAGCAGTGAAATGATTGCTGTTTTAGTGCACATACACAGTGTGGGGATCAGTATCAGGACAATAAAGTTATGGTGCAAAAAGCTGCATCTGGTCAGAAGGAAAAGCACGCACACTTGGAAGACTTGACCATTTGCACAAAATGAATGGCTGACACTGGACAGATGAGAGAATGTGGATGGTCACACCCTCGTGCATTAAAGAGGGCTTTCAGTTCATTGAAAACACAAAACCAAACACACAAAAGACACAATGAGACAGCTGATCAGTTTGCTTCACTAAATCATCGACACAAGCCGTGTTGTAGAGGGTACTGCAGCCGTGGCAGGTTATCATCTTAATGTGGCCCTGACACTCCATTGTACGCCACAAAGCTGTGAATAAATGAAAAGCAAAGAGGCATCATCACTAACATAATAACTGTAGAAGTTATCCCGCTGCATTACATTTATCAGGATATCGTAATAAATGTTCATATGTTGCTTTGCCCCATCATTGTTGTCATTAATATCGGTACGTGACACTGGACACTTCCTGTCATTCATATGTCCTGACTTTGTGATCAGTGTAGCAGCTTGAAAATAACTGCTTGGTTAACAGCAGGTGTACAGGCAGGTGCTCTGATCAAATAACATGTTTGGCTAAAGAAACAGAAAATAAAAACATGTAAATAGGAACACCCACATCTCTACTTCTTCTTCTATTTTCCATTTCACACTTACAAAAAAGTTCTCCTGCGTAGGTGTTGAGACAAATATATGTCAATTTAATACTTCAGACAGGCCCCAGAGCAGGTCTGAACAATTAGTCCACTTAAAATCAAAACTGCAATTTGAAACCATGCAATTAGCAATTTTGCAAAGAAAACTTGGCTAGGCTAAGCTAAGCTAACTGTTAGACAAAGTAGAGGAGTTGGAAGAGTAAAGGATTCTGGTTAACTCCAGTTCAACTTAACATTAAATTAAACTGACAAATATCATGTTTATATTCATATCTTAGTCTTTTGATGAGCTCTATCTTATAAATCTATTAGACTCAGACGAGGTCGGCACAGGGACAGGCCTCGGGGGTCCAGGCCCACCCGGTGAAGTCCTTCTTCCCCAACATCTTCTGATGTACTTCATTTATACATTTTGGTAATGAAGTACTTAAACTACCACCTCACTGATTAGTTATTGCAGTGTGAGCTCAGTTCAATTAATCAGGTCACAGTAGTTTAGCACTTCTACAGCAATCATGCAACCAGCATGACTGAGGAGGACACTGGGTGGACGGGCTTTGCAGGTCAGACTTTGAAACTATCTTTTATTGTCATTACGCCAAAAGCAGTGAAATTATATGCTGTCCCATTCAGTGCAAATAAAGAATCTGTGTTTACTGACAGGACAAAGCACTGAACATGATTTCATCTGTTAACCTGGACAAATTCCAAAACAATTCCTTATTATTTCTTTTTCTTAAGTAAAACCAGTAAAAGCTTCTACTTCAAAAATATGGACTTAACACTGAGATCCTGATATTTTAGACCAGTTGAATTTAGATGATCTTTTTTAGTTCGTTCAGTTTGCTGGTTCTAACGACGACGGTCTTCATCAGTTTTAATGTCACTGTGACTCATATCTCTGCATGGCTGTTTTGTTCTGAGTGCACTGTGACAATTAAGTTAAGATCCGGTGATCAGCACAGCAGCCTGGGAGTGACTGCTTGGTTAACGACAAGGTTTACAAGACCTGATCAAATGTCACACTGGAAATATTTTGCAAGTGAAACAGCAAATGAAAAAATGTAAATATGTTAACTGGACCACCTACATTGTTTCGAGAGCAGGGGTGAACTAAAGAGTGCGACCCATCACTTCAGTTTCAGCATATAATTTCTATTTAACACTCAAAAAAATCTGTTGTACAAGTATTAAAAATATATTCACAAATGAAATTTACATGCCTGAGATGAAAACATTACTCATACAAGTTGTCAGGTAAAGTCTATAGCACTGTTACATCTAAATATGGACACTGAGCTGGGACGATGTCACAGATCTGAGCCTCTGCACCTTCACTATACGTTTGTGTATGTCAGGCCTGTCCTGTATCTCTCCACCACCTGATCCAACACACCACCAAATCCTGATCAGCTGATCATCTCTGCTCCTCTAATCACCTGAATATCCAAGTATCCGAAAGTGTCCATCGATCTGACAATACAATTGTAAACCCGATCACTGACCTGTGCCCTAATGTGTTCTGTGCACTTGTGAACACACTTCCTTATGGAGTACGTTTATTAAGGACACTCTTTCATTAGCACACAGGTTCAATAACACAACAAATAACCTCCAATAAACCTTTTAAT
Organism: Rhamphochromis sp. 'chilingali'; assembly: GCF_963969265.1. Taxonomy (NCBI): domain Eukaryota; kingdom Metazoa; phylum Chordata; class Actinopteri; order Cichliformes; family Cichlidae; genus Rhamphochromis; species Rhamphochromis sp. 'chilingali'. Next base: position 12,487,180 of record NC_137929.1, read on the forward strand.
AAACTGTCATTGGAGGCTGATGTGTTCTCTCTTGGCTTGTTTTCTTGTTGTGTGCCACACAGAAAATAAATGCATGGTGTCTTAACTCACTGATACTGGGATATCAATGAGCACAGAGTCCAGCCAACGATGGCACAAAGTCAAACCTCCTTCAAGGAAACTGGAGAGTCCAACACTGGCATTGAGGCTACCCCAACAATATCAATATGGTGTAACTTCCTGCTCTAACTCAGGCGCCTTCCCCACAAGAAAGATGATATTTTATGTACTCGAAGTCAGACCTGGAATCTGTGGGTCAGACTTCCTGGGCCCCCGACCCCTGACCTCTGAGATTTTCATGTCTTGTATTTTATAATATTTATCTTTTGTTCTCCTGCCAAAATTGTAAACACTGTCATCATGCCATATTGCACTGTTGTTCGATCAGCTTCATTAAATATACTTTTATATATACTTTTATCCTTTGTTTTGTTATACATCCATTTAAATCCTCATATGAAATTATTACAACCAACTGGTAGTAAAACAAAAATAAAAAGATTGTTCAACATTTTAACTGCAAATGGTCAAAACATTCACTTTATTTGCCAAAAATTATACTTAAAAAGGGGGAAAAGAAGTGTTAATAGTTTATTTGAAAGGTCAAAATATACCAACACATCTTTTTATTTTAAATCTATTTGTTTGTGCATTAATTTTTTTTCTAAAGCCAGATGTGGAAAAACAGGCTGCATCTACATGCAGGTTCTTGTGGTCAGTGGTCATCATATTTGCATTATCTTTCTGAGTCACAAGCAGGGAAGTGTTAAAGTTTCCTAGAAGTGGTGGGCCAGTGATGTAGGTGTGGATGCAAAGGATTATTTGAGGTGGTGCTGATCAGAAGTATAAAAATCAAAGTGTCCAGATCCAAACACACTTTGTTCCTCTGTGACAGAAGTGAACTAGAACTCACAGCAGCATCTGAACTGCAGAAGAGATCTCTGCTCATCTCCGTCTGCATTCCTCTTTTGGTAAGAACTTATTATGTATCATTTAAAATGATTTTCCTTTTAAAGCTGGGCAGCAGGGTCACGTTGAACATCTCCATAAACTGTCATAATTCTGCTGCTACACTAAACACTGCATTCGGTGAGCACACTAAACTTACGTAAGCTGTATATTTGCACGGTGAGAGACCTGTTTTTGCTGATTTGTGTTCAAATACAACAAGATCTTATTTAAACTGACTGTCAGATGTTGCCTATCCAGTTATGTAATGAACCCACTATATACATGAACCACAGACCCTTCACGACATCTTCATCACCTGCTGTTCCAGACAACCAACTTATACCTGAACCACTGCAGGTTAATCATCATCATTAGTAAAGGAAAAAAAGGTGAGTGTCTTATTATTTTTATTTTGCAGTGTGTCACTGTTACTACAGAGCACACTGAAACATGTGACAGGAAAGAATAACTGAGTGCAGAAAGGCATTTATATTAAATCGGATTTAAACTTTGTTCTTAATGAACCGGATCTATTATGACCTGGACTTTTATCTATAAAATGGGCTTGTGAAACCCAGAGGAAAACTCTCTCAATATATCTGTAGATATAAATATATATTTATCCAAATCACATCAAGTAAAAAAGGCAAAATGACAAAATTAAAAAAAAGAATAACAAAAAGTATAAATGAAAACACAAAATTTTAAGGCAAAAACAAATATCTTGATGTCTTAATACGATGAATATAAAATATAAAGTAATACAACAAGGTTAAATATCTAAACATTTAAACTACTTCAGCTTTTCAAAGCTTCTTTTTCCAGTTGAAAATGACATCATCACGCCTGAATCTGCTTCCAGGAGCCGTCCAGATCAGGCTTGTTCAGGATATTTAGAAATCGTCCTAACAGTTGAAAAATAAAAAATAAACAGAGAACAAAGTAATATATATGATTAGAAATAAATAAAAAAGAAAACTATAAATAAAACGACTTCTTTCATTTAAAGAAAAAGGTCTATCAGTCCTCTTGTCGTGTGTTTGCAGCTCACAAAGACGACTTGCTGAGCTGCAGGATCCAAAAGGATGTATCTGCCAAATTCTTAATGTGGAAAAATGTCCATGTGTTTTCTTCTCCAGGAGACGATGAAGACACTGTTTGTCTGCACGATGCTCGTGCTGCTCTTTGCTTCCGGATTTTCCAAAGTGAACAATTTTCAACCAAGCGAGCACCGACCTGAAGAAACACCTTATGAAAAGTTTAGAAGACAGCATGTAGATGCTAAGATGACTGAAAAGCTGTGTAACACAGAAATATCAAATAGGAATATCTACAAACTTGACAACAGTTGTAAGGAAACCAACACATTCATCCTCAGCATTCCAGCAAAGGTCAAATCCATTTGTAGAGGTGATGGGAGGTACGATGAAAATAGCGGCATGACGTATAGTACCGCAACGTTTCGCATAATTAAATGTAAGCTAAAGCATCAGGGAGCCAGGAAACCCAGCTGCCAGTATGAAGGCAGGCTTCTCACTAACAGGATCATTGTCGTGAAATGTGAAGGGAAGTTACCTGTGCACTTCGATCGGGACCTTCTACCCTCTGAGAGCAACGATGGCGAGCAACTATGAGGAAAGAGTGGTGTGGAGGGGGGCGTGGTCTGCGATGCTGCTGCAGGTCAGATGGATGTACCTGCGCTGCATTTGCTATCACGCCTCGCCAACTTAAAAGGCTTTGTGCTGTCTGAGTTGTTGGTGTTGTGGATGTGTTGGCTGGCAGTCCACAGACAGACTGATTTACACAGCTGTGGAAAAAATAAAATTAATAAATAAAATAAATTGGAAAACATAGATGTGTCATTATTTCATATAGATTTCAAATAACATACCATTTGATGTCAACATGGTTTAGTTGCATTTGCAGTGCTCGTGCTGTTATATTCTTATGATTCTGTTCATTTTATGAGTGTATCCTTCAGCCTTGCTTCACATATTTACTGCTGCTTGATCAGCTTTAGTCCTGCTAGCATCAGCACAGGTAGAAACAGATCACACATCAGAGAATCGGCCGTGCATCTAAATGCAAATGGAAACTAAAAATGAAAACATAGATAACTGAGCTGAACTTCATAGATCTGAAAGTTGACCAATGCATACATAGTGCTAAAAATCAGGTATCGGGAAAACACATTATTTTATATTATGCTGATGTCAGGGCTCTGAGTGCGGGCAGGTGGAAATGTGGATCCAAATGCAGGACTCCGAGACGAAATGTAACTAAAACCACAGCTTTTATTGCTGGCATGAAACAAAAACAGAAACCAAACCATGAAACCAAGCAGGAACACACAGGCAGGGTCTGAGGGTACGACGCGACACCAAGCGTGGGAAAACACAGGGCTTAAATACACAGGGTAGTAATGAGGGAATGGGCCACAGAAGGGAGACACAGCTGGGGGAGCTGAACTTCATAGATCTGAAAGTTGACCAATGCATACATAGTGGCAACACATTATTTTATATTATGCTGAAGTCAGTTTTTATCCAATTTTATAACTATATCATATAATAAAGTCTGTTTTGAAGTTTACTATGGTAACAATTCATCTTTTTAGGCTTTTCAGAAACACTGTAACTTCATAGGTATGAACCAACAAACCATTTTTCATCATGACAATAAAAAATAAATCTAAAGGAGATAAACATCACAACTGTTCAACCAAGCATTAAGTCCATTTTGAAACAAAGAACGATGTACACTCAGCCAATCACATGGCAGCAACTCAATGCAGTGTAAAAGGTGAGATGTAAAATAAAACAATTAAAAATATTAATTAATCTTAATCAATCTTAAAATATGAAGCAATCTTCTAACTCCCCTTTACATACAAAGCTGTGGCCAACCTTACAAACCATTTTGAATTTTTTCCAGCCGAGGCGTTCAAAATAACCAAACTGCTAATAGTCACGGTTTAATTTGGGCAGCTGCCTGCCTAATATAATGTAAAATCATCACAATATTTTACACAAAGAGAGTAAATGTATCCTTGTACTCAGCTAAGACAGCTGGGCTGCTGTGGCTTGTGTTTATGTTCAGAGTGACATCTGATTTAAAAGCACACTGTCATGGTTGCGGCTGTGTGCAGGCAGGATGAGGACCCAAACGCAAGCTCACGGAGGCAGGAATGAACTCAAAACACAGCTTTATTGCTGGAGAGAGAAACCATACAACCTAAACGAGGAAACTATAACGTAATACACAGAAACACACGGCCATGAATGAGGGAGAACGCGACACAGAACTGAGGGAGACGCAGACATAAATACACAGAGGGTTAACGAGGGAAGTGGGAGCACACGGGGAACACAGGTGACACTGATAATCATAACAAGACACGGCAGGAGTGAACGCAACACTGACGGGAGACTGTCAAAGTAAAACAGGAAGTACACGGAGGTTCAGAGAGGAGGAGAGACAGCACGGGGAGAGCACGGACATAACGGGCTGGGAAAACATGGAATAAAACTCAAGGAGGGGAAACGAGGGCTCACAGATAAACAGAGGGGCACACAGGAGGTAATCAAATAAGGAACATCTTAACAGAAACCATGGCATAAATAAAGAACAACACACAAAACATACGAAAACTAAGAATGCTGGGCCAACATGGCCCAGGATCATGACAGACAGCAAAAGACACTGAGCAGCATATCAGTCAGCATGGGAAAAATGCCATAGATTTAAGGAACCAGGCTAAAATAATTGGTTTCTAGTGGGTTCTATTGTAAGTGCTCTATATTTCAGCATGACATACTGTATGCATCCTACACTGAGAACCCTTGAAGCTGATCATCAGGGTATGCTGTGTACTTCTTACACAGAAGATAAAATAACATGCAAAGATTTTAGATGGTTGTGGTTGGTCCTTACACACAGATGTAAGGTCAAAAAAAAAAATCACCCACAATGGATCGTTCACAGACGCTGGTCCAGTGGAACCCACTTCCACAAAGGCTGCACCTGCTCTGGCAGAACAGGAAGCATCAACTACATAGTAGCTATTTTCATAATTAAGACATCAACTATAGGTGTTCCCAAAATGTGCCATGTTGTCTGCACACCTGACAGCTCAATAAGTCCTGTGTTGATTACAGATGGTGGTTGTTTCCAGAAACAGCACTTGCATAAAACAAGTACAGAGCACTTTATGAGCCAACCTGCTTCTTTAATGAGCATTTAGGTTGTTTGTATTCAGTGTTCACAGATAATATGCTCATTAAAAGGGGGGATCCACTATGTCCTTCTTCACAATCCTGTCTGCCAACTTTAAGAAGAAATCAGAGTGACGCAGAAGCTTTAAAACAGTGTTCAGAATAATCAGTGATGCTTTTATCTGAACTGATGACAGATAAAGATGAACGTGAGTGTGGCAGAAGAGTAAGTTCTCCCTCTTTCTTGGAAGTATACAAAAGTCTGTTGTTTATAAAAAGTTAATAAACAAACAACAAGTTCTTACAGAATGAGACGTGAAGCCTGGAGACGAGCAGTTCAGACACGCTGTTATTAAATTCTACCTGAGCAGGTTATAGTTCACCTCAGTTACGGAAGAACAAATAACACTTGGCTCTGGGAGCTTCAGTTTTTATACACTGTCGTAGCACCACCCTAAGCCATCATTTGCATCAACACCTACATCACTAGCCCAGCAGTTCTAAGAAACTTCTCTGTTTGTGGTTCAGAACCTAATGTGACACCAATGAGCACAACAGCATGCAGCTGCAGGTTGTTGTTCATACCTGGCTTTACAATAAAGAGCCATGTTTGCAGGCAGCTGTTTGAAGTTTTGTGTAAAATATCATTTTTATAGAAATAAACCAAATGTGTCTAAATATATTAAGTAAACAATCAGAATAAGAACATTTTGAAATAAAATCCAAAAACTGCATCTGGCTTAGTTTTTGTTGAATAAATAATGACTCTGTGTAATATGTCATGTGTTGTATATGTAAGTTGTATTTGTACAATGAAGCCAGGCTTTCTTTGTGTTAGCTGCCTGACAAAACCTAAAACTCTAGTCAGAGATTGCAGGTGTCACAACAGACATGATCAGCTTTCTCTGTCGATCCTATCTTTCTGTTTCACACTCTGTGCACTCATAGAAATAAATCTTTAAAAAAACAATCACATGACTCTTCTTCCACACAACATGATCCCTGAGTGCCGCCTGCTCCAACCAGACATGTTCTCACAGCGACGATGGTGATAATTAAAATCTACAAAGAACGTGATAAACATTATTAAAATGCAGCACTGTTAAAGCAACGTGATTAATGCTGCATTAAAATGAGCCTTTAGCACATAGAGATGATTCAACAGTTTCATTTGACTTCATTGTTTCTAAGGCAGATGCTACACCAGTGAAGGTGCACTTAGTTTTCACACACTGCTTCTGCATTGTGTCTTAGTTTTAGTGGATTAAATAATGACACAGTGTTTGTTTGTTTTTCTTTAGTAACAAATGACCTCAGACCAGCTTATAATATTTTATAAACAAATAAGCATAAATGCATAAACTCAGCCTGGAATCACATGGGATAAACATGGGATGTGCATTTTTTTATTTGTTTTGTGTTACTGAGTCTTGCAAGAATGCCAACCTTACCAGCAGCAGCTTGGTTTTTTTGTTTGTTGTTTTTTTAATTGAATGAGTGCTGAAAGTTGAGCAACAGCTGTGACAACGAGAGAAGATGGAGCCAATCAGAAACAACTGTGAAAATGTACAATATGCAAGCTAAGAAAGCAAAGTGTAGCAATGTTGCCATCATTTTTGTTGTTGTGGGATTTTTTTCAACATTCACTGAAAATCACTTCTCTCATATTTCCTCTTTATTATTTTCATCACTGTTTAAGAAACGTAACAAAGTCTTATAAAGCATCTAAACCAGCATCATGAAGTGATGTTTAAAGATGGCAGCAAGCTCACAGCATCTCTCAACTCAAGAGCAACATTCAAAGTGCACAGGCTGAAGGAAAGTATTGATTTTATCACATGCAATTACAATACGCCTTTTCATCTGTATCTGGATGTACAATGGGTATCGTTGTTTGTCCCAGCAGTTTACAATACAGAATGTGCACGTCTGTGGGGCTTTTATAAAGATTTCTATTTGCATTGATACAATTGCTTGGATCACAAATTGTTCCAACTTGATTAAAGTCACCAATGATAAAGGTATTCTTGCGCTTACAGTTACCATTATTATCTCTGTTTGCTATCAGATCATCACATCCCCCTTGTGGGATCATGTTGATGATATGCTGGTTTTCTGAACACGTCCGTTAGTCATGCAGAGCACAGTGCCAGAGAGCGCCACCAGCAGGAACATGGAAGTCTTCATTGTATTTCTATATCGAAAAAGTAAACAGAGTGAATATATAAATCAGTATTATTTCATTTCATTTATTAACTTGTTTATTTTTGTTTCCTAAATGTTAATCGTGCTTAACTATTAAAGTAAAAATACAGATAGATAGGAAACTCTCTGAAAAGTCAAACTGTTTTCAGTGAGTTTATATATTTGCCAGAGGAAAGGTCAGAATCTGCATATCTGACCACTTTGAATCAATTTATATCTAAACAGAAATCAGTAAAAGTTCAAATCAGTTTATCAATATCCTCACTTATGAGGATATTGATATCCGTATAACTGGAGTTATTATAGATTTTCATACATGACATTTCTGAAAAAGGCGAGGGTGTCAGGGTCCCTGTGTCTACCCGCTCGCCTCAGTGTGGCTACATGTGTTTTTTTGTTTTGATTTTGTCCCCGCTCTCTCCCTCCCTCCTTCTCTCACTGCCTGGGCGGAGCTCATCTGTGGGCTCCTGCCCTTGGCCCACGCACCTGGTGACACCTGTGGCTCATCACCCAACAGTGTTCCAGTCCCCTTATAAGATGGCAGCCCTGTATTTCTCGTCGCTGGACCGTTGCCGACTCTCGTCAGTGTTAACCCCAGCTCAGTTCGTTCTCGTGTTTCCCTAGCGATCTTCTTACAGTAACCTTTTGCATCTCTGTGAATAGATTTCCCTGGACCTGCCCCTGTGTTACCTGAGCGATCAAGTGTGTGAGGATTGGAGCGAGCTTTTGTGTTTCTTGTGGAGTGTGAAGAGGAGCGTGGAGCGTGGATGGAGTGAGGACTTTGGAGCGTGTGTGGACTGCAAGTGTCTTTCCCCCCTCCTGTTCGTGTGTGGAGTTTTATAAAACGATCTCATTTAAACGGATAATCCAGCTGAAGCTTCAGACAGCCGTCAGACAGTGAAACACTGCCATCTGCTGGACTCGAATAACAAAGACGCTGCTTTGACGGGTGAGGGAGTTTCAACAAGTCTGCAACGACTCAAGCATCAAACTACAGAACTATTGTAGCGGACATGGTGCTCTAATGACTGCTTCATTAACGCAGCTCAGAAAGGATCAAACATATCAATAAATTATGAAATAAAAAAATTACTGTTTCACTGCACACACAAACCTTCTCTTATTAGCACAACACTGCCCAGGCCTCAGAGTGTATTCCTTATAGACTATTAAACCTTAGCATGTTATTTTAAAGTCTTACAGGTGAAACAGCCAACCAGTGATCCTAACTGTAATTTAAAATATTCAGCTGCAAAAATGCTTTTAGCAAATAGTTTTTTATGACTGTGCTAAGATTCAATACTAGATTTTTGCTGGTCTGATTAAAAGGTTAAATGTAGAAGTTTTGGGATCATATATTAATACTTCCAAAACAATAAAGTTGTTGTAGAGAATCTATGTTCATTATTGTTGCTCATCATGGAAAGACAAAGACATCAGACTCTGCTGAAAAATTTTACACTCCTACTCTCTGCACACAGCGGTCTGAGGGACCTTCCAGGATCGGGGATTTTATTTATTTTGTTCTTTTTCGGTCTTACTGGTTAGTAGGTTGTGATTTTCTACCTGGTGATCTCTCATTTGGAACATGATTTGCTGTGGAGCAGATTAGGTTCAAAGCATGAGTTGACCTGGCATTATGTCTTGGATTACAAAAAAATCCCACATTAAACCTTGAAGTTAGCCGGATAAGACAGCGTTCTGTTTCACAGTAAAGGCCTCAGAGAGTTGTTGCTAACCAAAGTCTATCTTGTACAGCCATGCAGCATCTAATGACGTTTTGTAACCTGTCACTACAAAGGAGCAGTGAAATGATTGCTGTTTTAGCGCACACACACAGTGTGGTGATCAGTATAAGGACATTAAAGTGATGTTGCAGAAAGCTGCATCTGGTCAGAAGGAAAAAAAACACGCACACTTGGAAGACTTGGCCAGATTTGCACAAAATGAATGGCTGACAGTGGACAGATACAAGGATGTGGATGGTCACACCCTCGTGCATTAAAGAGGCCGTTCACAAAACCAAACACTCAACAGACACAATAAGACAGCTGATCAGTTTGCCTCACTAACTCATCTACACAAGGCGCGTTGTAGAAGTAGAGCAGGGCGATATGGCCAAAAATATTCATCACGATATAAATTTGAAAATGTGCGATAACGATATAACTGACACGAGACAAAATACTTTACAACTCCACTTCATTTGTGCAAAAAAAAAAAACAACAATCAATGTATTTTCACTTAAATAAGCAGCTGCTTTTCATGTGCATTAAACTTATATAAAAATGTAACAGTGCAAATGCAAATTCCTCGCTGACAGTTTAACCAAAAGGCATTTCCAGTGGAAACTGGCCGACATATCCTCAGCACAACCATGTATAATATCCACAAAACTTAAAAAGAGGTTAAACAAACACACAATACAGTAATATTATGTTGAAGCACAGTACGTATCACTCCGCGGGGCTCCTGCCTACGATAGCCGTAATGCTCCAACAATCCATCAAGCGGTGCGGCTTCGTAGCTTAGCAAAGTCGTACTAAAACATTTGACAGATTTTCGAGCGCCGTGCACATAAAATCGTTTCCAGGTCAGTAAACACAACCAGGATTCATACAGTGGCTTGCAAAAGTATTCGGCCCCCTTGAACTTTTCCCCATTTTGTCACATTACAGCCACAAACATGAATCAATTTTATTGGAATTCCACGTGAAAGACCAACACAAAGTGGTGAACACGTGAGAAGTGGAACGAAAATCAGACATGATTCCAAACATTTTTTACAAATAAATAACTGCAAAGTGGGGTGTGTGTTCAGCCCCCTTTGGTCTGAGTGCAGTCAGTTGCCCATAGACATTGCCTGATGAGTGCTAATGATTAAACAGAGTGCACCTGTGTGTAATCTAATGTCAGTACAAATACAGCTGCTCTGTGACGGCCTCAGAGGTTGTCTAAGAGAATATTGGGAGCAACAACACCATGAAGTCCAAAGAACACAGCAGACAGGTCAGGGATAAAGTTACTGAGAAATTTAAAGCAGGCTTAGGCTACAAAAAGAAACAACGTCCCACGGAGCACTGTTCCAGCGATCATTCAGAAATGGAAGGAGTATGGCACAACTGTAAACCTACCAAGACAAGGCCGTCCACCTAAACTCACAGGCCGAACAAGGAGAGCGCTGATCAGAAATGCAGCCAAGAGGCCCATGGTGACTCTGGACGAGCTGCAGAGATCTACAGCTCAGGTGGGGGAATCTGTCCATAGGACATCTATTAGTCGTGCACTGCACAAAGTTGGCCTTTATGGAAGAGTGGCAAGAAGAAAGCCATTGTTAACAGAAAACCATAAGAAGTCCCGTTTGCAGTTTGCCACAAGCCATGTGGGGGACACAGCAAACATGTGGAAGAAGCTGCTCTGGTCAGATGAGACCAAAATGCAAAATGCTCTGTGTGGAAAACTAACACTGCACATGACTCTGAACACACCAGCCCCACTGTCAAATATGGTGGTGGCAGCATCATGCTCTGGGGGTGCTTCTCTTCAGCAGGGACAGGGAAGCTGGTCAGAGTTGATGGGAAGATGGATGGAGCCAAATACAGGGCGATCTTGGAAGAAAACCTCTTGGAGTCTGCAAAAGACTTGAGACTGGGGCGGAAGTTCACCTTCCAGCAGGACAACGACCCTAAACATAAAGCCAGGGCAACAATGGAGTGGTTTAAAAGCAAACATATCCATGTGTTAGAATGGCCCAGTCAAAGTCCAGATCTAAATCCAATCAAGAATCTGTGGCAAAATCTGAAAACTGCTGTTCACAAATGCTGCCCATCTAATCTGACTGAGCTGGAGCTGTTTTGCAAAGAAGAATGGGCAAAGATTTCAGTCTGTAGATGTGCAAAGCTGGTAGAGACATAAGGCAAACCGGATTATAAGGAGCACTGTCAATTTCCAGAAAAATCAAAGGACTGATTTTTAGAGTGCCTCATTTTCCGAAAAGCACAGTAATAACATAATAACAACGGCCCGCTAGCATGCTCTTGGTTGCTGAGGGCTATGCTGTGGCTGAGCTGCAAGATTAACTCTGCAAAACCAACTTTCATCAAGTAACAGGGCTCTAGAGTGCAACCAATTTGGTCGCAAATGCGAATCCATGTAAATGAGAGCAGGTACACTGATTCCACACAAAGACGTAAACACAGAACGGACCGACGCATAAGAATCAGCTTTGTCTTTCTCGGCTTTCTCACCCGACGGCTCGTAGACGGACACGCTCTCGGAGCTTAGCGATCCTGATGCGTCCGGTCCGCGCTGCGATTACGTCTTCTTGCGCTGATTCTGAGCTGCAGGTTTTGTCTCTCCAACCTACTTGGTAAGATTTTGAGTTTTTGCAGTGCATGTGACAATCTGATTGGCTTAGGAGTGATGATGTCACAAGGATGTCACAAGGATGTCACAAGGATCCTTTGAAGTTTTTCTATAAATAGGGGTGAGAAACAGCAATTTTCAGTTCGTTTCTTCGCAGCCTTTGTGTTTGCAGCCTTCAAACGTTGACTACAGAAAAATTTGGAAACCTCTCAGAGTCATCGGATACAAACGCCAACATGTATCCAAGATTACGGCAACCGAGACAAAAAGATTTCGCCGCCTCTCCTTCCACGCGTGGCCGGCCAATTTCTCCAAATGGCCTCTTATCCATCCAAAGGGCATTACAGGAGAGTAGGAATGAAAACAACCATCTCCAGAACAAAATTCGACAAATTGAAGAAGAAAAACGTCACCTGGAGAAGAAGTGCTTACAGATGGAAGCACAAAACAAACACCTGGAAGAAACACTACAGCGCCAGCCCGACATCAACATTATTAATGAGGGCTGGGGGATCAAGTTTGCTCAAGCCAGAGAGCAGATTGTATCCCTCATCAAAGAAAACAAGAAAAAGAGCGCTGAAGTTAAAGAAATGTCCGAGCAGCTTCAAGGCAGGAAAGCCACGATTGATAAAATGGAGTGGGATCTGCAATACATGGACCAAATGAATCACCTGCTCCAAAGAAAGCTTGATGAAGCTGAAGAAAAAAATAAAGAAGTCCTCCAACAGAAGGAACAACAGGACACAAAGCAAAAAGACCTGCAGCGCGAGCTCCAAGGCATGCAGGAAAAGTACAGAATGGTGAAGGCAGAGTTGGAACAAACATTGGTCCAAAATAAAGACCTCCTTCAAGAGAAAGAGCAACAGAAAGAAAGACTGCCAGAAGAAAAGTGCATTATCAAGGACTTTGAGAGTAAAAATCAAAAGTTGCAAGGATTCTGTGATGAACTGAAGGTCAAAACAAGTGAGCTGGAGGGAGAAAAGGAAACACTAGAAAAACGATGCTCACACATGCAGAAAAAGATTGATCACATGGCCAAAAACAACTCAGAGCTCATTAAGGGGATATTGTTGGAATTCAACAACTTGAAGCGGGAAAACACAGAAATGCAGGCCCAAAAGCAAAAACAAGACAAAACGCATGAGGACCTGCAGTGTACGCTCCGCGATATCCAGAAAAGAAATGAGCAGCTAGAAGGCCTGCACAAAGAAGATCAAGTGAGAAATGCAGACCTGCAGAAGGCAAAGCTGACACAGGAGGCAACATCCAAAGACCTCAAAGAAAAGCTTGAAGAAACACAAGCAACATTAGAACAGGTGGAACAAACATGCAAGAAACTAGAGAGGCAAAACACAGAAACCATCGATGAGTTGAGAACCCTCATCCTGGACAAAAAGGCGCTCGTGGAAAAGTCCATGAAAAAGAAGAAAAGATTCTTCAGCTTTTTCCGGTAGAGGGACAATACTGCTTCTTCAACTGATGTAGCCTCGTCTTGCTCCACCTCTGTTCACCCCCCCAACCAGTCCCGGCAGTTGACTGCCCCCTCCTGAGCCTGGTTCTGCCGGAGGTTTCTGCCCGTTTAAAGGCAGTTTTTCCTCCCCACTGTCGCCTAGTGCTTGCTCAGAGGGGATTGTTGGGGTTTTCTCTCCTCTACCTTGTTTCGTTATTTACTTGTTAACTTTTTGCTCTTACCTCATTTAACCTTGTTTCGTTATTTACTTGTTAACTTTTTGCTCTTACCTCATTTAACCTTGTTTCGTTATTTACTTGTTAACTTTTTACTCTTACCTCATTTAACCTTGTTTCGTTATTTACTTGTTAACTTTTTGCTCTTACCTCATTTAACCTTGTTTCGTTATTTACTTGTTAACTTTTTGCTCTTACCTCATTTAACCTTGTTTCGTTATTTACTTGTTAACTTTTTGCTCTTACTTCATTTAACCTTGTTTCGTTATTTACTTGTTAACTTTTTGCTCTTACCTCATTTAACCTTGTTTCGTTATTTACTTGTTAACTTTTTGCTCTTACCTCATTTAACCTTGTTTCGTTATTTACTTGTTAACTTTTTGCTCTTACCTTATTTAACCTTGTTTCGTTATTTACTTGTTAACTTTTTGCTCTTACTTCATTTAACCTTGTTTCGTTATTTACTTGTTAACTTTTTGCTCTTACCTCATTTAACCTTGTTTCGTTATTTACTTGTTAACTTTTTGCTCTTACCTCATTTAACCTTGTTTCGTTATTTACTTGTTAACTTTTTGCTCTTACCTCATTTAACCTTGTTTCGTTATTTACTTGTTAACTTTTTGCTCTTACTTCATTTAACCTTGTTTCGTTATTTACTTGTTAACTTTTTGCTCTTACTTCATTTAACCTTGTTTCGTTATTTACTTGCTTGTTTAACTTTTTTTTCAACTTATCTAACAAAATAAAACAGTTGAATTTATCCTTTGAGTATTGTTCATCTAATCTTTACAGAGTTTTTCCAAAACACTTTCAAACATTCAGATCTGTCTTTCATTTTCTTCTTGAAACCTCATGAACGGTGAACTAAAAACTCTGGAACATGGTTTGAAACACTGAAATTGTTTCAGCTGAAACTGGCAAAGTCATACGTGCGTGTGTGAGTGTCACAGGTGATATGGTGTCATTAGTCCGGTCATCATGTTTAGGCTCATTCACTCCAGAATTATTTAGGCCAAATCTTTAAAACAGTGTCACTGCACACACATTTCAATCACACAAATGCAGGATTAATTCTTTGCAGTATTTTATCTGATTTATTATGAGAATGTCACGCCTGATCATTTGCACCCACAACATCAAAAATGGGGGCAAAAGAGAGGAGACCACGTTTAATCGATTATAACACGAGGTCAGAAATATAAGTGCTGACATGAGTAGTGTCCACAGAAACCTCTGAATCTCAGCTAAAAACTCATGTAAACCATGTCTACAAACACCAAACAAAGCAAAGACACCAGACAGTTAAAAGAGCAGTTACTGCACCATGAATCTGTGGACAGGTAATATCCCTATTTTGATTTATGATTTTCTGGAGTTAAATGTGAACCAAAGCATATTTTCAAAGGTGTTATATGCTATAAAATACTTTTAAAAATTAGGTGAGGGAAATAAAAAATCATTTTTTCTATGTTTGAGTCACAGTAACTTTGACATAGTAACATCTGCAGTAATATTTACAGCTCTGATGACATCTCACCAGTGTTAGCTTTATTTTGACACCAAGACTGTTTACACAGAGTTTGTAATTGCAGAGAAATATATTTATTTTGGTCATTTCCTTTTCAAGCAGGAAGCTCACCCTTCTTGGTATACCCTTTAGATGAATACAGAGTTTTTAATTAAATACATATTCTTTAAATAATGTTCCCTTTTAGAAAAAGTAGGATAATTAAAAAAACAAAACATTTATTATAGCTCTGTCACGTAGAAAAAAACCTGTCTTTTTTCTGTGGTCTGTTATATAACATTAGGGGTGTTCGTGGCAATTAACTTTTTAATCGACTAAGCGGGTCAAGTAAGAAACACTTAAATATTAAGTTACATTTGAAAACTGTTTAAAAAAAAACATATCCCCATTCCACATTCCAAAATGTCATGTGACAATCTGATTGGCTTAGGAGTGATGATGTCACAAGGATGTCACAAGGATGTCACAAGGATCCTTTGAAGTTTTTCTATAAATAGGGGTGAGAAACAGCAATTTTCAGTTCGTTTCTTCGCAGCCTTTGTGTTTGCAGCCTTCAAACGTTGACTACAGAAAAATTTGGAAACCTCTCAGAGTCATCGGATACAAACGCCAACATGTATCCAAGATTACGGCAACCGAGACAAAAAGATTTCGCCGCCTCTCCTTCCACGCGTGGCCGGCCAATTTCTCCAAATGGCCTCTTATCCATCCAAAGGGCATTACAGGAGAGTAGGAATGAAAACAACCATCTCCAGAACAAAATTCGACAAATTGAAGAAGAAAAACGTCACCTGGAGAAGAAGTGCTTACAGATGGAAGCACAAAACAAACACCTGGAAGAAACACTACAGCGCCAGCCCGACATCAACATTATTAATGAGGGCTGGGGGATCAAGTTTGCTCAAGCCAGAGAGCAGATTGTATCCCTCATCAAAGAAAACAAGAAAAAGAGCGCTGAAGTTAAAGAAATGTCCGAGCAGCTTCAAGGCAGGAAAGCCACGATTGATAAAATGGAGTGGGATCTGCAATACATGGACCAAATGAATCACCTGCTCCAAAGAAAGCTTGATGAAGCTGAAGAAAAAAATAAAGAAGTCCTCCAACAGAAGGAACAACAGGACACAAAGCAAAAAGACCTGCAGCGCGAGCTCCAAGGCATGCAGGAAAAGTACAGAATGGTGAAGGCAGAGTTGGAACAAACATTGGTCCAAAATAAAGACCTCCTTCAAGAGAAAGAGCAACAGAAAGAAAGACTGCCAGAAGAAAAGTGCATTATCAAGGACTTTGAGAGTAAAAATCAAAAGTTGCAAGGATTCTGTGATGAACTGAAGGTCAAAACAAGTGAGCTGGAGGGAGAAAAGGAAACACTAGAAAAACGATGCTCACACATGCAGAAAAAGATTGATCACATGGCCAAAAACAACTCAGAGCTCATTAAGGGGATATTGTTGGAATTCAACAACTTGAAGCGGGAAAACACAGAAATGCAGGCCCAAAAGCAAAAACAAGACAAAACGCATGAGGACCTGCAGTGTACGCTCCGCGATATCCAGAAAAGGAATGAGCAGCTAGAAGGCCTGCACAAAGAAGATCAAGTGAGAAATGCAGACCTGCAGAAGGCAAAGCTAACACAGGAGGCAACATCCAAAGACCTCAAAGAAAAGCTTGAAGAAACACAAGCAACATTAGAACAGGTGGAACAAACATGCAAGAAACTAGAGAGGCAAAACACAGAAACCATCGATGAGTTGAGAACCCTCATCCTGGACAAAAAGGCGCTCGTGGAAAAGTCCATGAAAAAGAAGAAAAGATTCTTCAGCTTTTTCCGGTAGAGGGACAATACTGCTTCTTCAACTGATGTAGCCTCGTCTTGCTCCACCTCTGTTCACCCCCCCCAACCAGTCCCGGCAGTTGACTGCCCCCTCCTGAGCCTGGTTCTGCCGGAGGTTTCTGCCCGTTTAAAGGCAGTTTTTCCTCCCCACTGTCGCCTAGTGCTTGCTCAGAGGGGATTGTTGGGCTTTTCTCTCCTCTACCTTGTTTCGTTATTTACTTGTTAACTTTTTGCTCTTACCTCATTTAACCTTGTTTCGTTATTTACTTGCTTGTTTAACTTTTTTTTCAACTTATCTAACAAAATAAAACAGTTGAATTTATCCTTTGAGTATTGTTCATCTAATCTTTACAGAGTTTTTCCAAAACACTTTCAAACATTCAGATCTGTCTTTCATTTTCTTCTTGAAACCTCATGAACGGTGAACTAAAAACTCTGGAACATGGTTTGAAACACTGAAATTGTTTCAGCTGAAACTGGCAAAGTCATACGTGCGTGTGTGAGTGTCACAGGTGATATGGTGTCATTAGTCCGGTCATCATGTTTAGGCTCATTCACTCCAGAATTATTTAGGCCAAATCTTTAAAACAGTGTCACTGCACACACATTTCAATCACACAAATGCAGGATTAATTCTTTGCAGTATTTTATCTGATTTATTATGAGAATGTCACGCCTGATCATTTGCACCCACAACATCAAAAATGGGGGCAAAAGAGAGGAGACCACGTTTAATCGATTATAACACGAGGTCAGAAATATAAGTGCTGACATGAGTAGTGTCCACAGAAACCTCTGAATCTCAGCTAAAAACTCATGTAAACCATGTCTACAAACACCAAACAAAGCAAAGACACCAGACAGTTAAAAGAGCAGTTACTGCACCATGAATCTGTGGACAGGTAATATCCCTATTTTGATTTATGATTTTCTGGAGTTAAATGTGAACCAAAGCATATTTTCAAAGGTGTTATATGCTATAAAATACTTTTAAAAATTAGGTGAGGGAAATAAAAAATCATTTTTTCTATGTTTGAGTCACAGTAACTTTGACATAGTAACATCTGCAGTAATATTTACAGCTCTGATGACATCTCACCAGTGTTAGCTTTATTTTGACACCAAGACTGTTTACACAGAGTTTGTAATTGCAGAGAAATACATTTATTTTGGTCATTTCCTTTTCAAGCAGGAAGCTCACCCTTCTTGGTATACCCTTTAGATGAATACAGAGTTTTTAATTAAATACATATTCTTTAAATAATGTTCCCTTTTAGAAAAAGTAGGATAATTAAAAAAACAAAACATTTATTATAGCTCTGTCACGTAGAAAAAAACCTGTCTTTTTTCTGTGGTCTGTTATATAACATTAGGGGTGTTCGTGGCAATTAACTTTTTAATCGACTAAGCGGGTCAAGTAAGAAACACTTAAATATTAAGTTACATTTGAAAACTGTTTAAAAAAAAACATATCCCCATTCCACATTCCAAAATGTCATGTGACAATCTGATTGGCTTAGGAGTGATGATGTCACAAGGATGTCACAAGGATGTCACAAGGATGTCACAAGGATCCTTTGAAGTTTTTCTATAAATAGGGGTGAGAAACAGCAATTTTCAGTTCGTTTCTTCGCAGCCTTTGTGTTTGCAGCCTTCAAACGTTGACTACAGAAAAATTTGGAAACCTCTCAGAGTCATCGGATACAAACGCCAACATGTATCCAAGATTACGGCAACCGAGACAAAAAGATTTCGCCGCCTCTCCTTCCACGCGTGGCCGGCCAATTTCTCCAAATGGCCTCTTATCCATCCAAAGGGCATTACAGGAGAGTAGGAATGAAAACAACCATCTCCAGAACAAAATTCGACAAATTGAAGAAGAAAAACGTCACCTGGAGAAGAAGTGCTTACAGATGGAAGCACAAAACAAACACCTGGAAGAAACACTACAGCGCCAGCCCGACATCAACATTATTAATGAGGGCTGGGGGATCAAGTTTGCTCAAGCCAGAGAGCAGATTGTATCCCTCATCAAAGAAAACAAGAAAAAGAGCGCTGAAGTTAAAGAAATGTCCGAGCAGCTTCAAGGCAGGAAAGCCACAATTGATAAAATGGAGTGGGATCTGCAATACATGGACCAAATGAATCACCTGCTCCAAAGAAAGCTTGATGAAGCTGAAGAAAAAAATAAAGAAGTCCTCCAACAGAAGGAACAACAGGACACAAAGCAAAAAGACCTGCAGCGCGAGCTCCAAGGCATGCAGGAAAAGTACAGAATGGTGAAGGCAGAGTTGGAACAAACATTGGTCCAAAATAAAGACCTCCTTCAAGAGAAAGAGCCACAGAAAGAAAGACTGCCAGAAGAAAAGTGCATTATCAAGGACTTTGAGAGTAAAAATCAAAAGTTGCAAGGATTCTGTGATGAACTGAAGGTCAAAACAAGTGAGCTGGAGGGAGAAAAGGAAACACTAGAAAAACGATGCTCACACATGCAGAAAAAGATTGATCACATGGCCAAAAACAACTCAGAGCTCATTAAGGGGATATTGTTGGAATTCAACAACTTGAAGCGGGAAAACACAGAAATGCAGGCCCAAAAGCAAAAACAAGACAAAACGCATGAGGACCTGCAGTGTATGCTCCGCGATATCCAGAAAAGAAATGAGCAGCTAGAAGGCCTGCACAAAGAAGATCAAGTGAGAAATGCAGACCTGCAGAAGGCAAAGCTGACACAGGAGGCAACATCCAAAGACCTCAAAGAAAAGCTTGAAGAAACACGAGCAACATTAGAACAGGTGGAACAAACATGCAAGAAACTAGAGAGGCAAAACACAGAAACCATCGATGAGTTGAGAACCCTCATCCTGGACAAAAAGGCGCTCGTGGAAAAGTCCATGAAAAAGAAGAAAAGATTCTTCAGCTTTTTCCGGTAGAGGGACAATACTGCTTCTTCAACTGATGTAGCCTCGTCTTGCTCCACCTCTGTTCACCCCCCCAACCAGTCCCGGCAGTTGACTGCCCCCTCCTGAGCCTGGTTCTGCCGGAGGTTTCTGCCCGTTTAAAGGCAGTTTTTCCTCCCCACTGTCGCCTAGTGCTTGCTCAGAGGGGATTGTTGGGGTTTTCTCTCCTCTACCTTGTTTCGTTATTTACTTGTTAACTTTTTGCTCTTACTTCATTTAACATTGTTTCGTTATTTACTTGTTAACTTTTTGCTCTTACCTCATTTAACCTTGTTTCGTTATTTACTTGCTTGTTTAACTTTTTTTTCAACTTATCTAACAAAATAAAACAGTTGAATTTATCCTTTGAGTATTGTTCATCTAATCTTTACAGAGTTTTTCCAAAACACTTTCAAACATTCAGATCTGTCTTTCATTTTCTTCTTGAAACCTCATGAACGGTGAACTAAAAACTCTGGAACATGGTTTGAAACACTGAAATTGTTTCAGCTGAAACTGGCAAAGTCATACGTGCGTGTGTGAGTGTCACAGGTGATATGGTGTCATTAGTCCGGTCATCATGTTTAGGCTCATTCACTCCAGAATTATTTAGGCCAAATCTTTAAAACAGTGTCACTGCACACACATTTCAATCACACAAATGCAGGATTAATTCTTTGCAGTATTTTATCTGATTTATTATGAGAATGTCACGCCTGATCATTTGCACCCACAACATCAAAAATGGGGGCAAAAGAGAGGAGACCACGTTTAATCGATTATAACACGAGGTCAGAAATATAAGTGCTGACATGAGTAGTGTCCACAGAAACCTCTGAATCTCAGCTAAAAACTCATGTAAACCATGTCTACAAACACCAAACAAAGCAAAGACACCAGACAGTTAAAAGAGCAGTTACTGCACCATGAATCTGTGGACAGGTAATATCCCTATTTTGATTTATGATTTTCTGGAGTTAAATGTGAACCAAAGCATATTTTCAAAGGTGTTATATGCTATAAAATACTTTTAAAAATTAGGTGAGGGAAATAAAAAATCATTTTTTCTATGTTTGAGTCACAGTAACTTTGACATAGTAACATCTGCAGTAATATTTACAGCTCTGATGACATCTCACCAGTGTTAGCTTTATTTTGACACCAAGACTGTTTACACAGAGTTTGTAATTGCAGAGAAATACATTTATTTTGGTCATTTCCTTTTCAAGCAGGAAGCTCACCCTTCTTGGTATACCCTTTAGATGAATACAGAGTTTTTAATTAAATACATATTCTTTAAATAATGTTCCCTTTTAGAAAAAGTAGGATAATTAAAAAAACAAAACATTTATTATAGCTCTGTCACGTAGAAAAAAACCTGTCTTTTTTCTGTGGTCTGTTATATAACATTAGGGGTGTTCGTGGCAATTAACTTTTTAATCGACTAAGCGGGTCAAGTAAGAAACACTTAAATATTAAGTTAAATTTGAAAACTGTTTAAAAAAAAACATATCCCCATTCCACATTCCAGAATGTCATGTGACAACCTGATTGGCTTAGGAGTGATGATGTCACAAGGATGTCACAAGGATGTCACAAGGATGTCACAAGGATCCTTTGAAGTTTTTCTATAAATAGGGGTGAGAAACAGCAATTTTCAGTTCGTTTCTTCGCAGCCTTTGTGTTTGCAGCCTTCAAACGTTGACTACAGAAAAATTTGGAAACCTCTCAGAGTCATCGGATACAAACGCCAACATGTATCCAAGATTACGGCAACCGAGACAAAAAGATTTCGCCGCCTCTCCTTCCACGCGTGGCCGGCCAATTTCTCCAAATGGCCTCTTATCCATCCAAAGGGCATTACAGGAGAGTAGGAATGAAAACAACCATCTCCAGAACAAAATTCGACAAATTGAAGAAGAAAAACGTCACCTGGAGAAGAAGTGCTTACAGATGGAAGCACAAAACAAACACCTGGAAGAAACACTACAGCGCCAGCCCGACATCAACATTATTAATGAGGGCTGGGGGATCAAGTTTGCTCAAGCCAGAGAGCAGATTGTATCCCTCATCAAAGAAAACAAGAAAAAGAGCGCTGAAGTTAAAGAAATGTCCGAGCAGCTTCAAGGCAGGAAAGCCACGATTGATAAAATGGAGTGGGATCTGCAATACATGGACCAAATGAATCACCTGCTCCAAAGAAAGCTTGATGAAGCTGAAGAAAAAAATAAAGAAGTCCTCCAACAGAAGGAACAACAGGACACAAAGCAAAAAGACCTGCAGCGCGAGCTCCAAGGCATGCAGGAAAAGTACAGAATGGTGAAGGCAGAGTTGGAACAAACATTGGTCCAAAATAAAGACCTCCTTCAAGAGAAAGAGCAACAGAAAGAAAGACTGCCAGAAGAAAAGTGCATTATCAAGGACTTTGAGAGTAAAAATCAAAAGTTGCAAGGATTCTGTGATGAACTGAAGGTCAAAACAAGTGAGCTGGAGGGAGAAAAGGAAACACTAGAAAAACGATGCTCACACATGCAGAAAAAGATTGATCACATGGCCAAAAACAACTCAGAGCTCATTAAGGGGATATTGTTGGAATTCAACAACTTGAAGCGGGAAAACACAGAAATGCAGGCCCAAAAGCAAAAACAAGACAAAACGCATGAGGACCTGCAGTGTACGCTCCGCGATATCCAGAAAAGAAATGAGCAGCTAGAAGGCCTGCACAAAGAAGATCAAGTGAGAAATGCAGACCTGCAGAAGGCAAAGCTGACACAGGAGGCAACATCCAAAGACCTCAAAGAAAAGCTTGAAGAAACACAAGCAACATTAGAACAGGTGGAACAAACATGCAAGAAACTAGAGAGGCAAAACACAGAAACCATCGATGAGTTGAGAACCCTCATCCTGGACAAAAAGGCGCTCGTGGAAAAGTCCATGAAAAAGAAGAAAAGATTCTTCAGCTTTTTCCGGTAGAGGGACAATACTGCTTCTTCAACTGATGTAGCCTCGTCTTGCTCCACCTCTGTTCACCCCCCCCAACCAGTCCCGGCAGTTGACTGCCCCCTCCTGAGCCTGGTTCTGCCGGAGGTTTCTGCCCGTTTAAAGGCAGTTTTTCCTCCCCACTGTCGCCTAGTGCTTGCTCAGAGGGGATTGTTGGGGTTTTCTCTCCTCTACCTTGTTTCGTTATTTACTTGTTAACTTTTTGCTCTTACTTCATTTAACCTTGTTTCGTTATTTACTTGTTAACTTTTTGCTCTTACCTCATTTAACCTTGTTTCGTTATTTACTTGTTAACTTTTTGCTCTTACTTCATTTAACCTTGTTTCGTTATTTACTTGTTAACTTTTTGCTCTTACCTCATTTAACCTTGTTTCGTTATTTACTTGTTAACTTTTTGCTCTTACCTCATTTAACCTTGTTTCGTTATTTACTTGTTAACTTTTTGCTCTTACTTCATTTAACCTTGTTTCGTTATTTACTTGTTAACTTTTTGCTCTTACCTCATTTAACCTTGTTTCGTTATTTACTTGTTAACTTTTTGCTCTTACTTCATTTAACCTTGTTTCGTTATTTACTTGCTTGTTTAACTTTTTTTTCAACTTATCTAACAAAATAAAACAGTTGAATTTATCCTTTGAGTATTGTTCATCTAATCTTTACAGAGTTTTTCCAAAACACTTTCAAACATTCAGATCTGTCTTTCATTTTCTTCTTGAAACCTCATGAACGGTGAACTAAAAACTCTGGAACATGGTTTGAAACACTGAAATTGTTTCAGCTGAAACTGGCAAAGTCATACGTGCGTGTGTGAGTGTCACAGGTGATATGGTGTCATTAGTCCGGTCATCATGTTTAGGCTCATTCACTCCAGAATTATTTAGGCCAAATCTTTAAAACAGTGTCACTGCACACATATTTCAATCACACAAATGCAGGATTAATTCTTTGCAGTATTTTATCTGATTTATTATGAGAATGTCACGCCTGATCATTTGCACCCACAACATCAAAAATGGGGGCAAAAGAGAGGAGACCACGTTTAATCGATTATAACACGAGGTCAGAAATATAAGTGCTGACATGAGTAGTGTCCACAGAAACCTCTGAATCTCAGCTAAAAACTCATGTAAACCATGTCTACAAACACCAAACAAAGCAAAGACACCAGACAGTTAAAAGAGCAGTTACTGCACCATGAATCTGTGGACAGGTAATATCCCTATTTTGATTTATGATTTTCTGGAGTTAAATGTGAACCAAAGCATATTTTCAAACGTGTTATATGCTATAACATACTTTTAAAAATTAGGTGAGGGAAATAAAAAATCATTTTTTCTATGTTTGAGTCACAGTAACTTTGACATAGTAACATCTGCAGTAATATTTACAGCTCTGATGACATCTCACCAGTGTTAGCTTTATTTTGACACCAAGACTGTTTACACAGAGTTTGTAATTGCAGAGAAATACATTTATTTTGGTCATTTCCTTTTCAAGCAGGAAGCTCACCCTTCTTGGTATACCCTTTAGATGAATACAGAGTTTTTAATTAAATACATATTCTTTAAATAATGTTCCCTTTTAGAAAAAGTAGGATAATTAAAAAAACAAAACATTTATTATAGCTCTGTCACGTAGAAAAAAACCTGTCTTTTTTCTGTGGTCTGTTATATAACATTAGGGGTGTTCGTGGCAATTAACTTTTTAATCGACTAAGCGGGTCAAGTAAGAAACACTTAAATATTAAGTTACATTTGAAAACTGTTTAAAAAAAAACATATCCCCATTCCACATTCCAAAATGTCATGTGACAATCTGATTGGCTTAGGAGTGATGATGTCACAAGGATGTCACAAGGATGTCACAAGGATGTCACAAGGATCCTTTGAAGTTTTTCTATAAATAGGGGTGAGAAACAGCAATTTTCAGTTCGTTTCTTCGCAGCCTTTGTGTTTGCAGCCTTCAAACGTTGACTACAGAAAAATTTGGAAACCTCTCAGAGTCATCGGATACAAACGCCAACATGTATCCAAGATTACGGCAACCGAGACAAAAAGATTTCGCCGCCTCTCCTTCCACGCGTGGCCGGCCAATTTCTCCAAATGGCCTCTTATCCATCCAAAGGGCATTACAGGAGAGTAGGAATGAAAACAACCATCTCCAGAACAAAATTCGACAAATTGAAGAAGAAAAACGTCACCTGGAGAAGAAGTGCTTACAGATGGAAGCACAAAACAAACACCTGGAAGAAACACTACAGCGCCAGCCCGACATCAACATTATTAATGAGGGCTGGGGGATCAAGTTTGCTCAAGCCAGAGAGCAGATTGTATCCCTCATCAAAGAAAACAAGAAAAAGAGCGCTGAAGTTAAAGAAATGTCCGAGCAGCTTCAAGGCAGGAAAGCCACGATTGATAAAATGGAGTGGGATCTGCAATACATGGACCAAATGAATCACCTGCTCCAAAGAAAGCTTGATGAAGCTGAAGAAAAAAATAAAGAAGTCCTCCAACAGAAGGAACAACAGGACACAAAGCAAAAAGACCTGCAGCGCGAGCTCCAAGGCATGCAGGAAAAGTACAGAATGGTGAAGGCAGAGTTGGAACAAACATTGGTCCAAAATAAAGACCTCCTTCAAGAGAAAGAGCAACAGAAAGAAAGACTGCCAGAAGAAAAGTGCATTATCAAGGACTTTGAGAGTAAAAATCAAAAGTTGCAAGGATTCTGTGATGAACTGAAGGTCAAAACAAGTGAGCTGGAGGGAGAAAAGGAAACACTAGAAAAACGATGCTCACACATGCAGAAAAAGATTGATCACATGGCCAAAAACAACTCAGAGCTCATTAAGGGGATATTGTTGGAATTCAACAACTTGAAGCGGGAAAACACAGAAATGCAGGCCCAAAAGCAAAAACAAGACAAAACGCATGAGGACCTGCAGTGTACGCTCCGCGATATCCAGAAAAGAAATGAGCAGCTAGAAGGCCTGCACAAAGAAGATCAAGTGAGAAATGCAGACCTGCAGAAGGCAAAGCTGACACAGGAGGCAACATCCAAAGACCTCAAAGAAAAGCTTGAAGAAACACAAGCAACATTAGAACAGGTGGAACAAACATGCAAGAAACTAGAGAGGCAAAACACAGAAACCATCGATGAGTTGAGAACCCTCATCCTGGACAAAAAGGCGCTCGTGGAAAAGTCCATGAAAAAGAAGAAAAGATTCTTCAGCTTTTTCCGGTAGAGGGACAATACTGCTTCTTCAACTGATGTAGCCTCGTCTTGCTCCACCTCTGTTCACCCCCCCAACCAGTCCCGGCAGTTGACTGCCCCCTCCTGAGCCTGGTTCTGCCGGAGGTTTCTGCCCGTTTAAAGGCAGTTTTTCCTCCCCACTGTCGCCTAGTGCTTGCTCAGAGGGGATTGTTGGGGTTTTCTCTCCTCTACCTTGTTTCGTTATTTACTTGTTAACTTTTTGCTCTTACCTCATTTAACCTTGTTTCGTTATTTACTTGTTAACTTTTTGCTCTTACCTCATTTAACCTTGTTTCGTTATTTACTTGTTAACTTTTTGCTCTTACTTCATTTAACCTTGTTTCGTTATTTACTTGTTAACTTTTTGCTCTTACTTCATTTAACCTTGTTTCGTTATTTACTTGTTAACTTTTTGCTCTTACCTCATTTAACCTTGTTTCGTTATTTACTTGTTAACTTTTTGCTCTTACTTCATTTAACCTTGTTTCGTTATTTACTTGTTAACTTTTTGCTCTTACCTCATTTAACCTTGTTTCGTTATTTACTTGTTAACTTTTTGCTCTTACTTCATTTAACCTTGTTTCGTTATTTACTTGTTAACTTTTTGCTCTTACCTCATTTAACCTTGTTTCGTTATTTACTTGTTAACTTTTTGCTCTTACTTCATTTAACCTTGTTTCGTTATTTACTTGTTAACTTTTTGCTCTTACCTCATTTAACCTTGTTTCGTTATTTACTTGTTAACTTTTTGCTCTTACTTCATTTAACCTTGTTTCTTTATTTACTTGTTAACTTTTTGCTCTTACTTCATTTAACCTTGTTTCGTTATTTACTTGCTTGTTTAACTTTTTTTTCAACTTATCTAACAAAATAAAACAGTTGAATTTATCCTTTGAGTATTGTTCATCTAATCTTTACAGAGTTTTTCCAAAACACTTTCAAACATTCAGATCTGTCTTTCATTTTCTTCTTGAAACCTCATGAACGGTGAACTAAAAACTCTGGAACATGGTTTGAAACACTGAAATTGTTTCAGCTGAAACTGGCAAAGTCATACGTGCGTGTGTGAGTGTCACAGGTGATATGGTGTCATTAGTCCGGTCATCATGTTTAGGCTCATTCACTCCAGAATTATTTAGGCCAAATCTTTAAAACAGTGTCACTGCACACACATTTCAATCACACAAATGCAGGATTAATTCTTTGCAGTATTTTATCTGATTTATTATGAGAATGTCATGCCTGATCATTTGCACCCACAACATCAAAAATGGGGGCAAAAGAGAGGAGACCACGTTTAATTGATTATAACACGAGGTCAGAAATATAAGTGCTGACATGAGTAGTGTCCACAGAAACCTCTGAATCTCAGCTAAAAACTCATGTAAACCATGTCTACAAACACCAAACAAAGCAAAGACACCAGACAGTTAAAAGAGCAGTTACTGCACCATGAATCTGTGGACAGGTAATATCCATATTTTGATTTATGATTTTCTGGAGTTAAATGTGAACCAAAGCATATTTTCAAACGTGTTATATGCTATAAAATACTTTTAAATATTAGGTGAGGGAAATAAAAAATCTATTTTTCTATGTTTGAGTCACAGTAACTTTTAAAGTGTTTGTGCTAATAACATCATGTACAGTAAGACAGGCATGGAGAACAGCACTGACTGGGAGAGCCTTTGAACAGATGACATTCAGTTCAATTCAACATATAAGACTTTAAGAATGAACAAGCATCTAAGTAAAATCTATTTATTTAGTCTATCATCTGTGATATTATTATGTATAATTATAATGTATTGTTCACCTCTCTTAAATAAACAGGCAGCCTTAATGTATGAAATATTCATTCATTAAAACACTAAAATTTGTCTGTTGTCTCAGTGGCTGATAGTGCCCACAGGCATCAATAGCTTGAAATAGCTTGAAGCTATTTATAATTTTTATGTTTAATGGGTGGGTGCTCACGATAAACAGATTTTGAATGAAAGCCCGGGAACTTCAGTACCACAAAAAGTGGCTATTCTCTGTGCCCATATGGATCAGTCCCTCTTATTACCATTATTCCCTTAAGCCTCAAGTTGGCTAGTTAAGTATCAGACTAACGTTTAAAGCTTTTACTTGAGTGAAGTAACTCACATTACTGCTACTGCTAAGTAATGTTAGCTATGTTTACAGCATATACCATAAATCACCATGCCATAACCAACTACTGTACTATCACACTCAGTGCATTTCTCCAGCACGTTTGATAGCTAGCAAAATAATAATAATAGTTTTAAAATTAGCATGTGTTATGTACACATACTCGAAAATTATTTACTAGGACTCACCTGTCATGTGACTCAGAGTGCAAATTCCACCAGTGTCGTTTTCCATCAAACACTCATTAAAACAGCAACGTCAAGTTAGTGCACTCATCCCCAGGGGGAGGGCGGGGTCACACATTGAAACAGACTGGCACGCAGAGGTGCAAGGCAGACCAGATGGAGAAATTTTGCTTTCACACTTTGTGACTCATTCAGTTATTTGTGGTGAATGAAATATGGTTTCAACCACGTTTAAGCACCACATCTAAAATTCAAGCACTATTCAAACCTTGAAAAGACAATATTTAAATTCAAGCCTTTTTTAATGATTTCAAGCACCCATACAAACCCTGCATATGAAAAAGCCAGAAATCCAGAAAGATGGCCAAATGAAACCAAATGTCTATGATCACAAGAAAACTACATCAGTAGAGTTGTCAAGTAGTCACAATATGAAAAGTCCTCACCTTAGCCTCCTTTTTACAGAGCAGCATGACTTGTCCCAAGTGTCCTGCAGCAGCTGAGAAGCAGAGGGGGCTCATGCCGTTTTCTGAAACAACATCCACGCTGGCGCCGAACTCGAGCAGCAGTGAGACAATTTCCTGGTGACCGAGGTGACACTGGACGCAAAGCACTGGTGCGTTGTTCAGGACTTCTGTGCGGTAATTCACGTTTGCCCCTCCCAGCATCAGGAGACGGCTTACCTGATCATACAAGCAAAAAAATAAATAAAAAATGCAGAAAGCATTCACGTTTGAATATTTATTTCAAGGTCTTTGCAAAGAAGTGAATTTTTTATCACATGTACTTAAAGGTGAAAGAAATCTGAATTAAAAATAAATGTTATTCTCTTAAGAAGAGATGACTGTTTAACTATTTTACTCTTTATTGGCTAAATTATACACTTAAAAATGTGAACTACCACCCATGTTTGAGCAGCAGAATTGTTTCCATTACTCATTTTATGGCTCATACAGAGATCAAACTTCTTATTCTCATCTTCAGATTTTTCAGACGGCAAATGAAACGGCCACATTCTAGCGAATGCAATTATCAAGTGTGGTATTCGCTTTCATTACGAGTAAATCAATAATAAAGGCCTAGTCAAACAAAACCAAAGAGTGAAATGAGTGTTTGACGACAGGAGATGAAAGTGTGTGTTATTTTCTGGATCCTCTGTAGCATAATTAACCCCCCCACCCCTCCCCCAGAGGAGAGAATAAGGTCATTTTGTAAATGTCTGTTTGACTAATACTACACATTTATACAATAACTCACAAACAGACACCAGGTGATGGAACGCCCTCTGAAACAATAACACTAACGGCAAAGAAGTACGGAGGATAATTTTTCTTCGAGCCAGAATGCATCATGCTGGCAGAACAGCCTTTCCAGGAAAGGCCAAATGATTATCGCCCTTCGAAACACGACTGAAAAGCAGTACACAGGAAGTTGGCTCGTGCGCGAAGCTTATTAACATTTACCTGTCAAATTATAATTGGACACATTAACAATATAAAAGGACAGCGGTTATTAATAAAACATTCTCTGCGTGGAGCAACATTCGGGGATTAAAAGTGTAACTAAAATCTAAAGAAAGTTGCAGTTATTTCTGAGATGCATTTGCTTTAAAATGACCTAACCAGTGTATATGATTATATTACTCCAATGTAACAAAAGGGTTATGAA